>NC_138774.1:139852268-140459768 GCF_965119305.1 Pelophylax lessonae
GGCAAACAGATGTAAACGGATAAACATTTTTATCCATGTCCATTTAGGTCATTTTTTTTTTAAACAGAACAAGGTTCCATCCAGGTCTGTTGA
This sequence comes from Pelophylax lessonae, assembly GCF_965119305.1. Classification (NCBI taxonomy): domain Eukaryota; kingdom Metazoa; phylum Chordata; class Amphibia; order Anura; family Ranidae; genus Pelophylax; species Pelophylax lessonae. The sequence goes on from NC_138774.1 coordinate 139,852,362, forward strand.
AATAAACTGGAATGGGTGTAAACAGATGTCAACAGAAAAGAAGTGAAGAAAAATCTACCAAGGGGATACAAGCAGCAATACAAAATGGCATCAGTTCTAGCCATTCTTTACTCAGTCTAAAAATATATGTAATTTTGGGTAAAGCAATAAATTAAAATATCTCCTTGCTTAAAATATACTATAGTGTCAATTGTAATTAATGACTAAGACTGGTGGTTGAATGAAAAAAAAAAAAAAAAAACTTTTCTTTGTCTCAACATGATAAAAAAAGGTATTCTATTAAAGTAATCCATGAACGTTTAGCAGTTAAATTTAGGGAGTATTAAAATGTTTCCTCCACAAACATTATTCAAGTAAATATAGGCTTTGTTATATGTAATTTTTCAAACAAAAATGTACATTTAAAACACATCAAACCAATGGTGGCACCCCCTGCTACACTTTTTTTTCACACCGAAAACCTAAGTGCAAAGTACGCTTGTAAAATAGGCTTTTTCAATTTTGATATCATTTTTATTTGCCACTAAGGGACCTCCAGGTGGCTTGCAAGGACATCGCTGCAGGCAATCATTCTAAAACTGTATAACATTTGCAAAACATTTTCTGTCAGGAATTCTCAGATTAGCTTCAGTACTTTTTGTTCAGTGTAAAATATTCAGTTTAGTTTTATACTGTACCTCAATTTATTCCGTTCAAGGGTCTTTTTGTAACTCTGTGTACTTTTTTTTCCTGAGAGATAGGAAGAAAAAAAATAAGTGAATCTGTTCAAAATATTTGCTAGTTTTTGTATGTACCCGAGGGCTTGTAATAACAAAACATTGCCTTCTTAACTGAGCACAAGGCGCATGACCAACTGCAATAACTAAAACATGTGCAACTAATTACATAGCTTTTGAACATTATGCTTAGAGGGAGATGCCGATATTACTTCATCTAAAAACTTTGTTAACATGGGAGCCAGCAAGTTGGTGGATATCAAGTATTTGTTTAATCTTTAGCATGATAAAAATAGTGCTTTCTGGCCCTCTAATCCAAATATCTTGTGGATCAGTTGACATGATTTTAGAATTATGTAAAGTTCAAGTAATGTGGAAATAAATCAAGGCCAGCTTTTATACAGTGACTTGACATCCACCCAATTCCACTTTAAACCATTACACATGTTGAGTTGTGTTTGGCCTACTTCAAATTTAATTGTCAAATATTTGGCTGTCTCACTGGAAAGAAAAAAAAAGATGGATAACCTACTTGCAGTGCATCAAAATGCATATAAATGGAACATTTTGTAGATCTATGACCACAAAAATCCTTGTTTTGTTATACTATATTGTACACATGTATGTGTTGTTGGAGCACTCTTTGAACTTTATATGTGATTGGCTCATTAATGCCATATGTCTATTCACAGAACTGATGTATGGGCTTTCTGAATAACACAAAGAGCAATTTCAAATACATTTACTGGACTGAGGATGGCAAACTGAAATCTGTTTGATATAGTTTATTTCACATGAACTTTTTCAATGGAATGCATCTGCTCTTGAGTACAAATTTAAAGACATACACATTATTTCCTATTCCCGTGTTAAATTGCCTCTGAAGTGAGGGAGGTGAACTTATAATAGTAGATGGAAAGAATACAACCTTTTTATTGAGTCACTTCTCTGACTCATTCAGTTGTGTGAATTTCTCTGTTAGGCCTCTTTCACACGACCGCTCTGGTTTTTTTGTCCGCTGCAGCACTTTTTTTTTTTTTTTACGGACACGGATGCTCCGTAAGTCCGCATATCATCCCATCCATTTTCAGATGATATACGGACATAACGTATGTCTATGGGCATTGCGGATGTCAGCGGATGACACCGCTGACATCTGATTTTGCATTAGTTCCGTTTTTTAAATGGAACAAAAATAGGGTTCTGTTCCGTTCCAAAAAACGGAACAGAACTGAAAGGACGAAAATTCGCAGACATCCGCAATCCCATAGACATTCATCATGTCTGTATATCATCCGCAAAAAAATAGGATGATTTACGGACATATGGAACGTCCGTGTGAAAGAGCCCTAAATAGCCTTTTCAGCAAAGTAATTTAATCTGAATTCTAGGTATCTATTCTTTTGCTCAGTGACATTGCTCTAGCTTGGACCAATGTATGTATGCATGTTTCATGCCTATCTAATTCCTATGGAAGCTACTGTCGTAGCCACCACTATTATAGTGATCCTTGTTATCTTCTGTGCTCCCCGGCAGCATAGTAAACACAGCGATGTAGCTCACCTGGCATGGGTTCCATTTAGAGAACACTTTGGATTTTTCCCAATGGATACAAGACATTCTCTGATAGGCCGAGGTGGAGATCATGACATCACCACCCCACCTCTCCACTCATCCAATCAGAGAATGCTTACATTGATTGGTAAGAATGTAGCTGTGAAAAAAAATATGCCTGCAATTCTGCTTTAAGACTGGCCAGGCAAAGATATGAAAATGAACCTTTTTATGGATTATTTCATAATATCTTGGCTAAATATGTTATGTTAAAAGAAGGAAGGAAGGATGTGAATAAAAGATTTTACCAAAGAGCCACAAACCACTTTAAGACATGCCAGTTTGCTGCAACCAAGTGAATTCACTGATCTTTAGTCTATTAGTTCTTCTATTTTTTTCCAAGGTCATGTTAGACATTTTGTATTAGCTACTGTTTTCCTGTAAGTTACAGACAGACAATTTTTATATATTGCATCAAAAAATGACACTAATGACAATAAAAATGAAGTAAGGGTTTGTACTTCTGGAGGTACCATAAATTATTTTTTTTCTCAGAATTTAGAGTCAAATTAAAATTCACTAATATTCTATTAAACTATTGAGCAGAAAAGTAATGGACAAGGACAGCTCAGTTTTTCTATCCTTGACAGTATATTGTATTTAGTGATTCTATATTAGATCTTGGCAGCAGATGTTAGTTCTTCCCCATATGAAAACAAATGCAGGTCATTGTTCTGACAAAAGACTGGTCTTGCATTAAACTTCTGATCTTCTCTGTATGCTTCACCACTTGTTTAGGTTTGGAGATATTTTAATGTGTCTTTACACAGTAACGATAAAGTAATTGCAGAAATATCTCTTGTGCTGTGGTTTCTTTGAAGATCTTTTTCCATTTAAATGGTGGAATATTAGGAATACATTAATCATGACCATGAAATGGTCATGAGAATGAAAAGGGGGCACAGAATTGGGGCCCACACACATGAGACAGGGGATGCCATATAATATACAGTAGCTATTGTTTTTTAAATATGTATTTTTCTATCGAGGTTATTTAGGGCTGTTGCCCTTTTAAGAATGGGGCCAGAACCTGTTGCGTGTATTTGTGGCGGGAAGGCTTGAGATACACATGCCTTTCTTGAATTTCATGTATCCCTCTATAAAAGGGTGGCTCAGTCAAGGGGTCTCTGCATTTGACTGGGACCGTTGGCGAGCTCCCCTCCCTCCCACCCTTGTTGCAGGCACTTTTATGTGGTATGTCACCCTTGATTCAAGGGGGGACTTTGATTATAATTACTTTGAATTATATTTTGCTTGAGTCCTTTGACTAAGCAATATGCGGATTATTTGATATTATTTTTTTGATGCTTCTTGGAATTATTAAAGATTTGTTTATTTACATTAAACCAATAAAGTGCCGCAGCCATTTCTATTTCTATAGTCTTTTATGATTGGTAAGTATTTATAGCCATGTGTATGTTAAGATAGAATGGTGCAGCCTTCTGTCCCATGATAAATAATTTTCTAGAGCAGTGGCAGTCTGGTAACTTTATATAACAGGCCTCAAATGCCACCTCTGGGGCCACACATAATATTCAGTGAATATAATGCTACAGAAACTGGCAGAGATTTTAGACATGCTACAGGAGATGACCAGAGATTGTGGGGCATGGTATATGGCCATTGACTGATAATGCATCATATGAAGCTACTAGAGATCACTACTCCTACAGCCTCTTTACAAATAAATGCACCCTTTTTTGATTTCCATGCAGCCTCCTTAAAATTAAAAATGCCTCATGCCACAACTTAAATTCTTCTCCACGAAGTCCATTATAAAAACATAAGCTGAGAAAAGGGATGAGCAGAATAAGCAAAAGTAACAGAGAAAAAGAAAAAGAAGTCACTTAGATAGCTGCACAAAAAGTGCCAAAGGGTTTGAAGTTGGTATTGAGGCTCTAGAGCAGTGTTTTTCTACCTTTTTCCACTCAAGGCACCCTTTAAAATTTTGGCTAATCTTGAGGTACTCCCTTCTGATATGTAAAAAACTAAAATTAAAGTTGTACCTATTGCAGCAGCATCCAAGCACATAGAACAGTCAACATTCAAGGTGATTTATTCTTTCAAAGCAAGTAGATTTTTGCACACTGGTATTGATATTCCACATTTCTCCCTCCTCTGTTTTTCTGTTTTTTTTTTTTTCCCCACACAGTTAACATGACCTCAGTGCTGACAGTGCAGGTGCCCAACATCCTTCCTATCAACCAATGACATCAGTGATTGTTAGGACACTGGCAGCTGGCCTGCACAGTTCCCAATTTTTTAATGTTGTACAATACAAACCAATGAAAACCTGTGACTTGGGCTTGATCCACCTATTGGCTTGTATACAATTTTAGGACAATTTGTGGCAATTTTCAGCTAATTTTAGCCAAAGCATCCCTGAAGAGCCCAGTAGGCACCCTGATTGAAAAAGGCAGAATATCTGATAGTTATCCCTCCATTACTGTTCTGCTTGACCAATCAAAATTTGGCAATTTAATGAAAAATGTGATTTTCTTTCACTTTCAGTGATAACAGTCACCAGGCAATTAAAGAATGTAAATCCCCGTTGGACAGCAATAAAAACCTGAGAGGCATTCTTTCCCCCGCCACTCTAAAAAAACAGTAAAACAAATTGTTTTCAGTTATTCTTCAACATACAATGAAGAGGGCAAGCTTCTAAATCTTTATACCTTAGTTATGATAGAAAGTGCCCAAATCTAGTCTACAACTGATAATGGAGATCTGACAACGCAAAACAGATTTAATTGTGGCAAACACAGATCCCCATGTTTCATATAGACATAAAGAACTAAGTAGGATTTTTAAGTGCTGGAGCTTCCAGAAAAGATCATCTAAAAAAAGTGTGCTTCAATGTTTATGTATTTTTTTTAAAAAGCTATGCTATGCTAAAGGGAACAAGTAACAAAAATTAATTTGGCTGCAAAAGTGGAATTATATTTCTCCATAGATACAGTATGATGAGTGAGTGTTTCCACCCTAGGGCAGATTTGTATTACTGGCTGGAGCTCCAGGTGAAAATACCAAAATTAATATAGCTGCCATATCTAAAATCTTGTAAAGTGTAATATCTCAATTGTTTTGTATTTGGGTTTAGATACACTTTAACACCTTTCTTAGTAAGCAAAATGACATCCAAATATGCATGTAATAATTCAATTGGAGGAAGGTGATGGGATCCTTATTTTTTGCAGTGACATGCAAAGTTTTTAGTAGCACATTGAGCATGTCTTTCAGATACTTATACTAACTGTTTGATGAGAATCCAACACAGTTGTTTTGTGCTGGTAATGAATTTAAGCTTTTATGATTAACCTCATGTAATGCATCTAATGTCTATTTTCTTACCAAACAGGAAATGACACATTCATGGCCGCCACCTCTGACAGCAATTCACACCCCCTGTAAAACTGAGCAGTCCAAGTTTCCCATTCCCAGCAAAGTAAGTTAACATTTTTTTTTTACACAGAATAAAAAGATATTTTATTATTTAAAAGCAGATTTGTTTGGTTTAGTAGGATGCATTAAAATTTAGACGGAAAGGGCATTTGCTAGGGCTCATCTATTCATGTGAATACCCATGAAGCTTGTATGCTCAGTATGGTAATTAAATTATTTATGAAAAATCATTAACTATCCCTCTTCCGGTAGAGGAGCCATCACAAACATTTTGGAAGTAAAGAATGAGGGCAGTCACAGCTCCATAAATGTTGCAGTGTGCATTAACAAAGTACTAATAAAACAATTTTCACAAACCCTAAAAGGATAAGTGCAGTTATACTGCTGGCCCCTTTTGCCCCTTTTTTTACCTTTTTTACCTTTTTTTTCCGATTGCCCCTTATAACCTTTTCCCCTCCTCCAGAGATGCATACCTACCTCGATGTGATGGCCATGGCTTGCGGGGATTGTTTACATACTGTGCTGAAAGTCCTCTGTCTCCTGACTGCACCTGCACAGTAGAGCCCTATAGTAGATTATGGGGCCTGTATACCTCCTTTTTGGCCAGGAGATATGGCGAAGTGAGTTCCATAGACCTCTTTGGGGCTCTACTGCATAGGCACAGCCAGGAGCAGAGGACTTGCAGTGTTGGATGCAAACAATCCCCATAGGCTGCAGTCAACATATTGAGGTACGTATGCATCTGTGTGTTATTAATGTGTAATAATGTGCCTGTTGATTTGTTTGATCTGGTGAGTGCAATACATTACTAGCACATGGTGGAGCACATTTGGTGGTTTGGAGGAAGTTTTTTGGAAGCACTACACTGTATTCACCCAGGAATGTTTTGGTGATTGGACTCATAATATAAGTGCACGGCTATCTCAATGATTAGGACTGCATGGTCATTTGAAAACATTGCAATAATGTATGCATTTTCACTATCGCAGGATTTTGTTACACATATTGGGCTAGCACCCCTCTTCATCATATTTATTATACTTTAGAGCCATTGGGCATTTAAAGGGGCAGTTACTCATTTATCACATTTATAATTCTTGTGGTGAGTGGGTAGATACCCACTCACATATATTTTTTTACGAGCAGAATAGATATGTCTTTTCTATATTTTGATTGAGTGTTTATATTAGGTATGATTTAGAGGTTGGTATAGCACCCAGCACTTACTTTTAGGCTGCATAATAAAAAGTCTTGGATGTGCCTTACTGAAACCTACAATGCTGTCACACATTAAGGAGCAGCCCACCTACTTGTAGTCTTTTGAGGCTGCTCAGAGCCCATTCACACTTGTGTGACTTATCATGCAGCTTTGGACCCAAAAGGCGCATGATAAGTCACACCCCATGCTTTCTTATGATGACCGTTCCTATATTTGCGACTTCAAGGCAGGTCCTGCACTACTTTTGTCTGACTTTCATGCGACTTAAGGTCAACAGACCTTAATGTAAACCCTCAAAAGTTGCATGAAAGTTGCACCTGCATAATATAGATGCAATTTAGATGGCACTTGTGTTTGACTTGCAAAAAGAATGCTGGCAATTAAAAAAAAGAAAAATGCGTGGGGTCCCCTTAATAAAAATCAGGTCATTCGCATCTGGTTTGCATTTTAAGGGGAACCCCACAACAAGATAAAAAAAAAAGTGTAGGGTTCCCATCCAAAATTCATACCATACCCTTATCCGAGCATGCAGCCTGGCAAGTCCAGAAAGGGGGTGAGCAAGCACCCCAATCCTGAATCATACAACACCACATGCCCTCAACATGGGGGGGTGTTTTGGGGCAGGGGGGCTTTGCCCCCCAAAACACCTTGTCTCCATGTTGATGGGGACAAGGGCCTCTTCCCCACAACTCTGGCTGTGGTTATGGGGGCCTGATGGCGAGGGGCTTATCTGAATCTGAAATCCCCCTTTAACAAGGGGGCCCTCAGGTTCCCTCCCCCCAAGTGAATGAGTAGGGAGTACATAGTAAGTACGCCTACTCATTCACCACAAAAAAGTGTAGTGTAAGAAATGACAGTGGGCAGTTTTTGACAATTCCAATATCTAAAAAATGAAAATGAAAAAAAAGTCCCCCGGTGTAGATCCATCTTCAATAACTGTACCCGCTGCTACCACTGACACAAAAAAAGAATAAAAATGTCACAAGGGGTCCCCTCAATGTCAAGGGTCATTGAGGGGACCTCTTAGTTGTTTAAGAGCTGTCAGGGGATTTTGCTGGCAGATGGTGGGAGCCTTCTTTGTTTTTTTTCTTTTTCGGTAACGGCGTGGTGACAGGTGGCGTGATTGACTTTGGATCTACATTTTTTTTAATTTTTAATAAAGGAATTGTCAAAAACCACCGGCCAGGGTTGTGGGGAAGAGACTCTTGTCCCCATCAACATGGGGAAAAGGTGCTTTGGTAGCCCACATGGAAGAAAAATATATTAAAAATATATTTTAAAAAAACATTTTTTATTTTTACCAAATATATTGGAAATATATTTGAAATGCTACAATTTTGGCCATATTCAATATATTTCTTAAATTTTTTATCCCAAATATATTGGAAATATATTTGAAATGCTACAATTTTGGCCATATTCAATATATTTCAAAATAATTTTTCCCTAAATATATTGGAAATACATTTTTCTTCCATATGGGAGGGAAACCCACTGACAGCTGATGAATCATTGGTTGTTAAGGATGTGGTGGTTGGATTTCCAGCCAGCTCCTTCACAAACAGATAATCATCATACATTGGTCGATCAATTTTCAACCAATGCGAATTCAAATCTTTCTGAAAATTTGGACTTCATTAGAAAATAATGAAACCAAACAAAACTAAACATATTTTTATTTTCTGCACATGTCTAACAACTTTGTAGAGTGAAAACAAAATGATCACATTGGTCAAAGCCAAAGTCAAAACAAAGTCGCATTCACCCAAAGTTGCATCAAATCGCATTAACATCTCATGAAGTCACAGGGTAAGAGTACAATGGAAGTCACCTGATTTTTAAGTTGCACACGTGTGAATCAAGCCTCAGGGCAAGACTGAACATCAGTATTATTTAAAAATCCCTCTTCTAGGCTCCAGGGCTAAAAACATGTCTAATGTATAGAAATGGGCTCAGTGAAAGTAAAGCCTGGTACACATGGGTGAAATATTGGCCGGTATCGGCTGGTTCAACAGAAAGCAGCTGACATTCGACCCATGTGTACATCAGCCTGTCCGAGAAAAGCTGTCGAACAGGCATGCTAGAAAACTGGCATCCGATCAGCATCTCATCAGAGCTGGCAGCCAATGGCTACAAGCACTGACTGGTGTGCTCTGGTGGGGGGGGGGGGCTGTCCCACTGTCAGAACAAAATAGATCAGTGGGGAGCCTTTAAATTTACCTTTAAGCTAAACCTAACTCATCAACCTAGACCCTAAATCTACCCCTTAACCTTAACCTTAGCGACTTGCCACAAATGACGGTGAAGTGGTGCGGATCTCGTTCTGGGATGACGCCATATGACAGCGCCCCAAAACAGCCACTCTCGGCCCTGTGTCCTGTATTGAAGTGGTTAAACAAATCCTTATCATTCACCCAAAACCTCATACAAAGCTGAGCTGAGTGATATCATAAAATGAAAGTGATTACCTGGCTTTTACCTAATTGATCCTAGAGTGTCCTATTACTGTGGTATAGAAATAGACCACTAGAATATGAGGTAAATGGTTGTTGAATAGTAAATGCGGCATCATATACAACTGCTGCATAAATCGGGAAAGTAAGACTGAAGGTTGTTAAAAAATATTTGTGTGGTCCATAAGGCAAACTATACATGTTGTTGCTACAGAAAAAAAAAACTAATGATGAGTGATTCTTCTTTAAATCTGACCAAATGCTCCAGCATGCATGGCAAAATTACTTACTCACTGACCATAGATAGCCCCTAGAGGCCTCACAAGCTCAGAGGACACAACCAGATGACCAAAGGGATGGAATGGATCTAGTACCACCATGTGCTCCAAAACAGATCCTATTGTGTTAATGGCACAAACCAAAAGCCCAAAAAGATAATATTCTCATGGTATAGTATGTTTATTAAATGAGGAATCAAATATAAAAATTATTATCAACTCACATTTGTGGGGTGCCTGAGAGGCACCAACACCAGCAGCCCTCAATCAGTACCACTGCCCCACCGCTCACTGTTCCTGAGCCGGTGTGCGTTCCACAGACCTATAAGTGACATCATGGATAAACCGGAAGTGACAACAGCACAGCCTCAATGCATTTTGCACCTCCATGCATCTTCAGGAAGCAAAAGGAAATCTCTTTAATTGTAACACAGACAGTAATAAAGCATTTTCTGGAGTTGGGAAGGTGTACCACCTCTGTCTTGTATTTAATGCTGTCTATATCACCATTGGGGAGCTATTTACACATTTCTCAAGAAGACATGGAAGACAATATAAAGTTGACAAAGACTTCACCCATTCCCCCTATATTCCAACCTAAAAAAATTGAATAAACTTTTTTTATTATTATTTTGTATTTTATTAACTATTATTTGTATAAAACTTTGGTATAATAAGGAATGTATACAGAATTATTTATTGTTCTGTTAATGCAAAATAAAGCGTAAATATAGCATGCTGAAGCCCTAATGGAAAATCATCAATTTACCAATTTGCCAATGCATTTGAGATAGTTATGACTCTATATTGTTAGGCAGACAGGGAATAATTTATGTTTGAAACAGTAAATAGTAATATCCTTCGATGTGTTAGTTATTTCTCCTTATCATTTAATCTCTGCTCAATTCTTATGAATTTTAGATAAGGTTAAAATGTGATTGAGATATATACTCAAGCCTTTGGCTATGTGACCTAAATCTTTATATCTAAATGATATGGGGCTTATAGGTTTGATTTATTTATGTTTATTTTTACAGGACACGCAACATCTGACCTCAGGATACAGCATTCAAAGTATGTCTTTTGCTTGCCTGTTTAATCATATTGTACTGGATTACAATGCAATTTGTGGGGCAAGATGTTTGTTTTATTAGTACAATCAGTAGAGAACAGCATTAAACATTTGCCAGGAGTTAAATAGAAATGGAATAATATTGTCCTTGTTTCATACGGCTTTTCATGCTATGCTTTTCTTTTCTTTTCTTTTTATGCAGTGGCAGTGTTAAAAGCTTTATAATACCTAACCTTTACTTTTTTCAAAGTCACTGCTTTGTGGTGTTTTTTAGAGACACAGCTCTGATTTTCACTTGTAACACAATGTATATGCAATACTTGTAGCGTTTTATTTCTCAAAGCTGTTTTCCTAATGGTCCTCAACTAATTTTATTGTTTAACCTCTTGCCCACCAGCCACCGTAGTTTTACTGAGGTAGGTTGGCTCTATTACACGAAACTACGTACCTATTCATGTAATAGACAGTGGGGGGGGGGGGGGGGGGGGGCGCGTGCGGCAATGTCCGCCAGCCACCTGCGATCTTTCCCCATAGAGACAGAATGTATGTAAACAAGGCAGACCGCCGTTCTGTCACAGAGGAACACAGGTCTCTGTGTTCATCTATTGAGTACACCCCCACACACAGTTAGAAAGCACTCCCTAGGAGCACACTTAACCTTTTGATTGTCTCTGTTCTTAACCCCTTCCCTGCAAGTGTAATTAGTACAGTAATAGCGCATATTTTTAGCACTGATTTTTGTAGTAATGTCACACAAACCACAGGGTCAAACCCTTCCACACTTAATACAAAACTTTAGAAATTGCCTTTGCATTCAATTGAACTTACTATAACTGTGCAGACTTACTTATGAAAAGTATATATTTGCCCCAAGTATCTGCTGCAACTGTTGTACGGCCATATTTATTTCTTTGATCGATGAGAAATAAAGCATCTGTAGTGGAATATGTAGGAGGAGGAAAGAGCATAGCTCTTGGTCATTGACATTGACAGTACAGTGTTCCAAGAACAAATGATGTGGATCTGGCAAAATGAGACAAACATATATAGAGACAGTGGAGTTGATTTGCCAAAGGTAAATCCACTGTGCACTACAAGTGCACTTCAAGTACACTTGGAAGTGCAGTCACTGTAGATCTGAGAGGAAGATCTGAAATGAGGGAAAACTCTGCTGATTTCTATCATCCAATCATGTGCAAGCAAAAATGCTGATTTTTATTCTTCTTGGATGTCCCCTTCAGGTCTACAGTGACTGCGCTTCCAAGTACACTTCCAAGTGAACAATGGAGTTGCCTTTAGTAAATAACCCCCCCGTGAATGATGCATTATCAAGTGAATTATGTTTTAATATGCATATTTTCTTTTTTAGAACGTTGTGATGTTACAAACAAGTCTGCAGTGAAATCCGCTCCACAGAAATCGTAAGTTATTACTAATTTTTTTTTCATTGCTCTCTAACATTTAGCTACAAATCCATTTTGAATCCGTTTTCTTATTAAAATTAAATGTTCATATGCCTCACTTAACTACAACAATACACAGTTTTTTCCAAGAAATATAAATGTATATGCTTAGCAAAAATGGAGCTAAGCTTGAGCAAAATGAAACTAGGCTCAGAGTGCGGTATAAAAGTTTTATGGTCTGGAGCAGGTGGCCTAGTCTTAGACACACCCTTTACAGTGTTTGCAGTCAGATTTGGTATAAAGATCTCTAGTATATAGGAAAGTATAATTATGTGAAGAAAAAACCTAGAGTGTGTAGAGTCTGGCCTCTTTTTCCCAGTTTTTAATGTACTTTGAGAGTGCCATAATTGTATGAATATGTTTTTATTGAGATTTTTATGCATAATATTTTTATAAACAATATAAAGTCGTCAAGAGGGCACAACATAGAGGGGAGAAATTAAGTTAGCAATAGTAAAAACTGAGGTTCTACAATTGATCATTAACCACACAAAATGGTATGTGACTATAGAATACAAGCAATTTCTTGCATCAGAAACCTGCTAATGCTTAGCTGTAAAGGAAGGGCAAAAACAGTAGCCCAGAAACTGAAAAGATAAATTAGAGTCATTTTTAGGAGGCCAAGGCATTCCAAGAGCCCAAGAACTTTCTTCTTGGGTAATTACTGGTTAAGCTGCTGGAAAGCTTTGGGATCTCTGTAGACAATCCACTAGAATCAGGGTGACTGAACCAATTAAAGCCTTCCATTATCTAAGGCCACCAGTTCTCAAAATGCATGATGTCAATGAGGAGGCTCAGTTCTGTATAGAGACTGCTAAAGGTCACATAAAAATATACCAGATTGACATACATTGACAATAGGTAGTTTTACTGATGATTTTCTGTTGACTAGAGTTATCCTGCCGTGGTCTGGAGTCAGGCTCATAGTCCAATAGCTATAGCAGTAGAGAGTCTCCCACTGACCAGCAGGACAGGTATACAAGCAGATAAATATACACAATCTCCCACTGACCAACAGGACAGGTATACAAGCAGATAAATATACACAATCTCCCACTGACCAACAGGACAGGTATACAAGCAGATAAATATACACAATCTCCCACTGACCAGCAGGACAGGTATACAAGCAGATAAATATACACAATCTCCCACTGACCAGCAGGACAGGTATACAAGCAGATAAATATACACAATCTCCCACTGACCAACAGGACAGGTATACAAGCAGATAAATATACACAATCTCCCACTGACCAACAGGACAGGTATACAAGCAGATAAATATACACAATCTCCCACTGACCAGCAGGACAGGTATACAAGCAGATAAATATACACAATCTCCCACTGACCAACAGGACAGGTATACAAGAAGATAAATATACACAATCTCCCACTGACCAACAGAACAGGTATACAAGCAGATAAATATACACAATCTCCCACTGACCAACAGGACAGGTATACAAGCAGATAAATATACACAATCTCCCACTGACCAGCAGGACAGGTATACAAGCAGATAAATATACACAATCTCCCACTAACCAGCAGGACAGGTATACAAGCAGATAAATATACACAATCTCCCACTGACCAGCAGGACAGGTATACAAGCAGATAAATATACACAATCTCCCACTAACCAGCAGGACAGGTATACAAGCAGATAAATATACACAATCTCCCACTGACCAGCAGGACAGGTATACAAGCAGATAAATATACACAACCTCCCACTGACCGATAGGACAGGTATACAAGCAGATAAATATACACAATCTCCCACTGACCAGCAGGACAGGTATACAAGCAGATAAATATACACAATCTCCCACTGACCAGCAGGACAGGTATACAAGCAGATAAATATACACAACCTCCCACTGACCGATAGGACAGGTATACAAGCAGATAAATATACACAATCTCCCACAGACCAGCAGGACAGGTATACAAGCAGATAAATATACACAATCTCCCACTGACCAGCAGTACAGGTATACAAGCAGATAAATATACACAATCTCCCCCTGACCAGCAGGACAGGTATACAAGCTGATAAATATACATGTTTGCCAGCACACCTTAGATCTTGCATTGCAGTCCAAAACTTTTATTGCAAAAAGATCATATCACAACAGGGCACGTGCAATATTTTGGAGCCACGCCAGACCCCTTTATCAGGCATCTGATAAAGTGTATACAGTTAACTCAGAATATATGTGGTTTGTTTGTGTGTTTCCACGCTATGGATGTTTAGTAATGTATATCTGCTACCCCCACTTAAACTATCTACCATGGTAGTGTCTAATAGGTGAGTTTGCATAAAGGAGTGGGTTTGGCCGCTGTTTTTTTAGTTAAAAATAACAAACATGTTATACTTACCTACTCTATGCTGTGATTTTGCACAGAGCAGCCCAGATCCTCCTCTTCTCGGGTCCCTCTTTGGTGCTCCTGGCTCCTCCTTCCTGTTGAGTGCCCCCACTGCAAGCAGGTTGCTATGGGGGAACCCGAGCCGAGCCACAGCTCCCTGTGTCAATTCAGGCATGGAGCTACAACCTGGCCCCACCCCCTTCCTCTCCTCTTTGGCTGACTTTGAATGACAGCAGCGGGAGCCCATGACGCTGCGCTGCTGTCTCTGCCATTGAGGGGAGTTCGAGGCTGCTGAGACACTTCTGGATATAGACGGGGCTCAGGTAAGTATTAGGGGGATTGAGAGGGGCTGCTGCATACAGAAGGCTTTGTATGTTAATGCAAAGAATGCATTAAGATAAAAAAAAAAAAACCCTCTGACTTTACAACCACATTAACTTTAAAGTGTAGGTAAAGTTAAGAATTTTATTTTAGTTTTGGATAATATGTGGAAGGGTTAGAACCTCTGAGAGATTTCAACTTATTTAGGGTTCTAGTGAGCATTAGGTCTGGTACAATGCAAATTGTTGAATTGTCACAAAAACAGGAATTGGGTAGGAATCTTCAAATGGGAAGCAAGCATGAAAAAATAAACTGAATTGTATCTTAAATATTCCCTACCATATATATTTTTGGGCTATAAACAAAAAAAGAGTGACAATTCTGAAAAAAAAACAATATTTTTTACTTTCTGCTATATAACATTTCCAATAAATAAAAAAAAGTAAATAAAAATTACATTTTTACATCATTTTGGGCCAATTTGTATTCTGCCACATATTTTAGTAAAAAAATCCCAATAAATGTTTAGTGGGACTGCAACATTGTGGCGGACCAATCGGACACCTAACTGACATTTTTGACACTTTTGGGGGGGAACAGTGACCTTACTACAGTAATCAGTGCTAAAAATATGCAATGTTACTGCATTAATAACACTGGCAGGGAAGGGGTTAACACCAGGGGTGATCAAAGGTTCAAATGTGTCCCTAGGGGGTGCTTTCTAACTGTGTGGGGGATGGACTTATGGAATGAACACATGGACCTGTGTTCCTAGATAAGAGGAACACAGGAGTCCTGTGTTCATCTGTGACAGAACAGTGGTTTGCCGTGTTTAGAAGGGCAGACCGCCGTTCTGTCTCCACGGGAAGCAATCGCGGGTGCCCGGCGGCAATCGCGGCTGCTGGACCTGCAAATCAGCTTCCTTGTGGCAAATGGGCGCACACTTGCGTGCCACCAATCGTGGTCCCGTGGAGTGATGTACAGGTACGTCGTTTTGCGGGAACGAGCGGCCTGTCGCAGTATATGTACGGCGGCTGGTCAGTAAGTGATTAAGAACTGCTAGCATAGTTCCTGTTCATTACTTCTTTTTGCTACTTTTTGCTTTTGTTCTATCTTCCCCAGGGTTTTTATACTAACTTAGTTCTATGTTGTTTACTTTGACAGCACCAAGAGTACAATGCGGTATATATTAGTACATGATGTTATAACTGTACAGTTCATTATTATAAGTCGGAAAGCACAGAGATGCTCATGGGAAGATAAAGCTGGGGAATGTGATTTAATGAATAAGCAGCTCAGCTGTTATTGATAAACTTCTGCTCATGCAAAAGTTTTAGTTGTTAGATCTGCACTAAAACCTGTAAGTAATATGTTAGCAAACACTACTAAGGCCATGTTTAACTGGCTGGATTGTAACAAATGAAAAAAAAAACAAACTTAAATGTGGAACCCAGTTACATTTTAAAATTAATAAATAGATGTGAATTTACCAGAAGGAAGCAAGGCTTCTTGCAAGCAGTGAAATGAAGCAGTGTTCACTTTTTTATTACAGGTACTTATGTAGCACTTTCAATTTACACATGTATTATACATTCACATCAGTGCCTGCCCTCAAGGAGCTTGCAATCTAAGGTTCCTAACTCACATTCATACATACTAGGTATGCTGCTAGGAAGAAAGGCTATCCAATACACCAGCACACCACTTCAGTCAGCCAATAATTTGATTTGCAATACATTTTTCAAAGTTAACATTCACTTTGCTAATTGAACAGCCACTAATCCTTTAGTAAATCAATCTAATTGTTTCACAATGAGGACCTGTTCTTGACTCTCCATACTCCTACACTATTCTTTTTTTATTCTTGTTCATTGAGGGACACAGGAAGTCTGAGATCGTTGGTTTAAACAGATGCATAATGGTATTTAAAAAAAATGTGGCCAACCTTGTGTAAATCTACTCAAAGTATGCCCCAGCTAATGTCCTAAAGGATAGACACCTTTTTCTCCTGCTCTGCTGATAAAGGTCTGATTTTTTATTTTTTTTGCTAGATATTTCTTCAATCAAGACTACTTTTTCTCCACACTGTTATTCTTGCTATTCAGCATTCAGGAAGTGCCTTGCCCATTGTACTGACTGCAAGTGACACATGGGTTTACCCTCAGTTCATCTGTGCTGTCCTCTTACATTTACATGTCACCCAATTGTCACCCAACCTCTCCTGCTATCGGCAGATGATTCATGATTTCATGTGAAGCTACTTCTTGTTCCACCATTCTTAAAGATCAGGTTCTACCTTTTTCTGTCAAGGTGCACTCTACTAGGTATTTGAGTACTTCTTTTCAGCATCAGACTACTGATCAAAAACAATAGTTTTTTTTTTGCCACTTCTTTTCATATATTCTGCAGGTTTTACGCAGTGAATGTTCAGGCCTCATCTGATGCCAGCTTTGGCCATAAGGTCCTTCAAAGTGCTCTTTGAGTTGCAGGCAATCCCCAGTTTTTTTTTGGCTTCTTAGTGTTTTGTTACTGTTGCCTACAGTCAGATAAACAAGGTCACAGTGGTAACCATATAAACAACATGGCCACGACGTAGATTATCAGTGGGGTTGCCTAGTTAAATATGATATAAATAGCGGGAGTGTAGATGGAGTGACGTAGCTCCTGATGACGTCAATGCTGACGAAATGCGTAGAGATGGCTCATACGTCGCTCCGTCACTTCCGCTAGAGTGGTTCCGCACCCTGGAACGCATCCATACCCGGACATCCGGTTTGCATGCCGCACCAGCGGCTTGAAAGAGAAAACTAAAACTGTGAGTGGATATTTACTTTTTATTAATAAAATACATAAATATACTACAATATGGCCGGTCTACTTTTCTCTATTTGGGGCACAATCTGAGGGACCCCAGGAACATCGTCATGGGCTCCGGTGTATTGTGGAGGCATCCATCTATACCAGGACGCATAGAGGGATAGTCGCAGGATCACCCATATTGCTGTGCAAAGCCTGCTACCCCAACACAAGGGAAAGCATTGCTGTGAGTGCAATTCCAATAGGGGCACGGAAATACCACACTGAGCACAGCAAAGTGAAAGTAAAGTACAGCACCGCCATCTCACACACCTCCTTTCATCCTTTTATGCTTTTTATGCCTTTTATGCACTTGGGCACATCACAAGCACTACCAAATGGACCACAAGTTTGCATCACTTATCTTTCTTAGACTGCCTTGACACAAAAGCCCCTTTGAAAGAGTAACGTGGCTGATTGCATTTTTCAGCACACAGCAGTAGCACTTTGGTTGAAATTGGATAGAAGAACTAATCAATTTATCTCCATTGCTTTTGATATTTCACAATTTATTTACCATATCTGTTTAAATTATATGTTGCACGTAGCACTTGAGCACTTTATATTTCATATGGTATTTAGTAAGAGATTTATCTGCCTCATGGATGTATTGCACTATCACTATTGTTTTTGATACTCACAACCCATTTACCATATCTGTTTAAATTATATGTTGCACATAGCACAAGAGCACTTTATTTTTATATTGTACTTATTAAGAGACTTCTTCCAGCCTGTTACCTTACAGACCAGTCCATATCAGAAGTAGCGCCACCATCCTTTGCCATCAAAATTCCAAACACAATTTTATACCCAATTTTGGTAAGATATAAAAAATTGGGTTGTATCGAGTAAATAGATACCAAACATATTAAGTCTTAAAAGTGTGCATGCCTGTGAAATTGCAAAACTCTAAAGCACCCAAAATGAGAGCCCCTAAAAGCGAACAGGTGTCTTTTTTATCAGAAAGCCCTTTGCTGTAAAGCCCATCTCAAGTTCACAGCTGCAGCAGCCGTGAGGTTGATTTACCACTTGTCTACCATGACATTTATAAACATACCTTGGAAGACAAATGGTCCCTGCAAATACAGAAAAATAACTGTCAATTTGCCATAAATGCACTCATCTCATAGTTATCCTTTTGTGGAATGACACCACATGCCTTTTGATGGACTGAAATTTCAAAAAGTGGTGTCCACCTTGCCCAGTTTGTTGTTAAATTACTGAAACCCTGCCATTCTCTTAATATCCACAGCACAGAATAAACTGTTGGATAGTGCAAGTTAAGAGCTGGGAGGACTATTTGTGATAACAAAGGAAGTGTGCACAGGACACAGGACAGCTGTAAATGTCTGACACAATTAATATGTATTTTTTTAACTTACTGAACAGATAAATCAATGGCTTCCAAAGGTAAAATTGACTGACCAAAAGGAAGCAAACAAAAGAAGTTAATCCCATAGTAAGGTTTCTTCATATATAGACATGCATGAACTACAAACTTGCAATTCACACACACAATGCCTTTGCAATTCTCAGCTGCTACTGTCCAGAACTGTCAGTCACTCCAGTGCCCTCAACAGATTTGAATACGTAACCTTTTAGATAACAAAACTGTTCTGAATGTATACTGCAATTAAAGGGTATATCCAGGAGAATTATCTATACAACTGTGATCTCTAGGTTTATTACCACAGTCCACCCAACCTAACACACAAACCACTGCAGTTTCCAGATTTAGCCACTGCTGAGTACTGCAAAAGCACCTGCTGGTGAGATCTGATATCACTTAGAGGATAGATTTAGACCACTTAGCCCTGCAAAAACAACAAGAGGGGGTACTGCTATAGGTTGGGAGGGGACTGCAGAAGTGGAAAGCTTGGTTTAATAACTTACGTAGAATATTATTAATAATTTTATACAGGATTTATATAGCGCCGACAGTTTGCGCAGAGCTTTACAACATGAGGGCAGACAACACAGTTACAATACATTTCAATACAGGAGGAATCAGAGGGCCCTACTCGTTAGAGCTTACAATCTAGAAGGGATGGTCAAATGAAACAAAAGCTAATAACTGTGGGGGGTGGAGAAAATGAAAATACAGTTGTTAGGTGTGGATAGGATAGGCTTCTCTGAAGAGGAGGGTTTTCAGAGAACGTCTAAAAGCTAATAGAGTAGGAGATAGTCGGACAGATTGGGGTAAGGAGTTCCATAGGATTGGAGAGGCTCTGGAAAAGTCCTGGAGGTGAGCATAGGAGAAGGTGACGAGAGAAATAGAGAGCAGGATGTCTTAAGAGGAACGAAGAGATTGATTAGGTTGGTATTTTGAGACTAGGCAGGTGATGTAGCTGGGGGCTAAGTTGTGGATGGCTTTGTAAGTTGTTTTTAGTATTTTAGATTTAATTTGTTGGGTGAGCGGAAGCCAGTGGAGGGATTGACAGAGAGGAGTAGCAGACACTGAGCGATTGGTGAGGTGGATGAGCCTGGCAGCAGCGTTCATGATGGATTGAAGGGCGGGATAGCCTATGTAAAGGTAAACCAATGAGAATAAAGTCACAGTAGTCGAGGTGAGAGATGACCAGGGAGTGAGTTAAGAGTTTTGTTGTGTCAATGGTTAGAAAGGGCGTATTTTGGAGATGTTGCAGAGATTGAGGATTTGGACAGTGATTGGACGTGGGGTTTAAAGGAGGATTCAGAGTCCAGGACTACACCAAGGACCTTGGCATGCGGGGATGGGGTGATAGTTCCACCATTGATTTTGACAGAGAGATCAGGGGAAGGGATACATGTGGAGGAAATATTATAAGTTCGGTTTTGGATAGATTGAGTTTAAGGAAGTGGTGTGGCATATAGACTGATATATCTGCTAGTAAATTAGTGATACATGAGGATACTGAGGGGTAAAGAAATAGATTTGGGTGTCGTCAGCATAGAGTTGGTATTGGAAGCCATGGGAAGCTATCATCTGACCCAGAGAGGAGGTATAGATTGAAAATTGGGGCGCTCCTAGAACAGAACCTTGGGGGACTCCAACAGAGAAAGGAAGAGGAGAAGCGGAAGTACAATAGTAAGTAACGCTAAAGATGCGGCTGGATAAGTAGGAAGAAAATCAGCGAAGAGTACAGACACGGAGACCAAAGGTGTGGAGTTTTTTGAGGAGGAGGGGGTGGTCAACCATATCAAAGGGAGCAGAAAGGTTCAGGAGTAGGAGTACAGAATAGTGTCCATTGGATTTGGCTGTTAGTAGATTGTTTGTTTTAGAAGAACAGTTTCTGTGGAGTGTTGAGGAAGAAATCCAGACTGAAGGGGATCAAGAAGGCTATTTTTGGCAAGCTGGTCGCTTAGTCAGTTGTAGACCAGACGTACAAGGAGTGTGGATAAAAAGGGAAGCAAGGAAATGGGTTGCTATTGCAAGGGCATAGGTTGTTAAGATTGGTTGGGTCCAGTGAGGGCTTTTTAAGTATGGAGCTGAATAGTGCATGTTTTAGAGAGTTGGGAAAGATGCCAGAATAGAGAGAGATTGAAGATGTGGGTTAGAGAGTGTAGAATAGAGGCAGAGGGTAAACGTAGCATTAGCGAGGGAACAGGATGCAGAGGGAAGGTGGTTAGCTGGATGTTAGCAAGTAGTTTAGCAACCTCGTCTATAGTGGTGGGGTTGATTGAGGGAAGTAATGACTGTACCTGTGGGCATAAAGTGTAAAGCTTGGAGGGTATCTGAACAGCATACATCTCCTCACAAAATGTATAATTCTTCTGTTTGAAGTGATTGGCGATCTCCTGGGCAGTATGTGAGTTAGTAGGTGGAGGCAGTGGAGGACGAAGTAGAGAGTTGAAGGCAGAGAAGTGTTGACCGGGACGGGATGATAAGTTGTTAATGAGAGTGATAAAATAGGCCTGCTTGGCAGTAAGGAGGCTGGATTTGTATTTTTGGAGGGCTGATTTATATTGGTTGAAAACTTTCTGAGACCTAGTTTTATGCCACAAGTGCTCAAGAGCACAGCTATGCTTTTTCAGACTTCTTGTGATATCTGTTTGCCAAGGTTGAAGGGGTCAGGGCCTGAGTCTGTTTGTAGTGAGGGGGGCCAACGTTCCAGGGAGGCTAACAGTGAAGCGTTGTATGAATGGACATAAGGTAATTTTTTAGAGGAATCTTTACCTTTTCCCTTATGATTAATTCACATATTTTTTACTTTATGTTGCTATTTCTACATTTTAAACATATTAGCCACTTGATCTCCAGAAGATTTACTCCCCTTTATCACCAGGCCCCTTTTTGCGATACAGCACTGCTTTAATTTAACTGATAATTACGTGGTTATGCAATGCAAATAAATCTATGTCATTTTTTGCACACTAATAGAACTTTGTTTTGGTGTTATCTGATATTTTTTTGCGCTATAAACAAAAAATGACCGACAATTTTGAAAAAACAAAAACAAAAAAAAAACAATACTTTTTACTTTCGGCTATAAAACATATCCATGAAAATTAAAAAAAATAATCAAATTTCTTTATACATTTAACCACTTAAGCCCCGGAAGATTTTACCCCCTTCCTGACCAGGGCCTATTTTGCGATTTGGCACTGCGTGACTTTAACGGACAAGTGCGCGGTCGTGCGACGCTGTACCTAAACAAATTTGACGTCCTTTTTTTTCCACAAACAGAGCTTTCTTTTGGTGGTATTTAATCAATTTTTTGATCATGCGCTATAAACAAAAAAAGAGCGTCAATTTTGCAAAAATAACAATATTTTTCACATTTTTTTATATGAAATTCACACAAAAAGAAGTAAAAATCAAATTTTTTTTACATTTTAGGCCAATTTGTTTTATGCTTCATATTTTTGGTAAAAAAAAAACGCAAAAAGCGTATTTTGATTGGTTTGCGCAAAAGTTATTGCGTTTACTAACTAAGGGAAAGATTTTTGTAATTTTTGTTGTTTTTTTTTAACGCGTAATGGCGGCGATCTGCGATTTTTCTTGCGGGACTGCGACATTGCGACGGACAGATCGGACCCTGACTGACATTTTTGACACTTTTGGGGTTACCGGTGACATTACTACAGTAATCAGTGCTATACATATGCACTGTTACTGTAAAATGACACTGGCAGTGAAGGGGTTAACTTTTTTTTGAGAGGGAGAGGTTAAATGTGTCCCTAGGGGTGTGCTTCTAACTGTGATTGGCTGTGGCTTGAGGTGTAGGAACAGTGATCAACGGTCCTACATAGTATAAGTGTATATTGATTGGTTTACGCAAACATGTAGCCCTGTAGCAGTAAAACTGCTATAGAGTGGTCCGCAAGTGGTTAATATCAGATGCATTGCTCAGGCTTTCATATTTTGATTTATCCCTGCAAAAACATAATTCCTGTGAATGATGATGACCAGCTAAAATATGTTGCAAGTGCTTTTCTGTTGTCACCTCTCTGCCCTCTTGTTCTGGTAATCTTCTTCTCAATATCCTCTGAACTCTTGCTAATTCCTTTGATATATTTATTGAGTAGGCTGAAGCTTTAAGCTTTACCAATCATAGACAACAGTGTTAGGTTAGTATGACACAGTAATAAAATATATCACACTTCATTGGCTATATACTATAAAACATAAACAATAACACATTTCCTTGTTTAATTTTTATACGTTTGGAGCAGTGTTTGTTTGCAGTTTACTAAATGAGCCGTGCTTTCAGTATAGAGGATAATCATGGAAGTATGTTTTTTTAATTGTGTAAAGAACTGCAACATGAAACACATATGTGTACTGTATCATCTAATGGTGCACTCAGCTGAAGCATGATCGTATATTACAGCACTATCACATTTCTGCTCTTATGCCCAGGCTTCTCATAATGGGCCATGATGGATTTCACACATGAAAGATCCCAGCAACAATAAAGTGACTTTTATTAGCCGGGAAGTGATGATCTGTTGTATCGTAGCTTCACAGAAAAGAAAATATATATGGATTCAGGCTCCTTGCATGTGTAAATCAAGCAGAATGCACAGCATGGCAATATCACAGAAAGAATAACACATAAATCTGAATAGGAAATACTGTCTGTGAAATAATCTTGGCAATACATTTTCTCCAATTTAAAACTCAAGGCAAATGTCGAAAATCTCCAGTGTCGAGCAAGTTTTAAACTGTGTAAATTTTTTGTACATCCACTTGTTGCTCAAAGGAGCAGGAGATAGAGCAGGATTTAGCCACCCAAATTTCATTTAGCAGTCATTTGTATTTGTATTGTCCTGAGTGAGGTCAGAGACATTTTTATTCTTTAGATTGATGCATACATGGACATTTCATGCATGCCTGTAACACATTCATGACTCTGTTTGATGCATTCTGCTGGTTGCTCAGCTGTGTTCAGTTTCTCCTATGAAATCACTTAGCAATCATGGTAATTGCCAAATGTTAAAGTGATTGTAAAGTCAGTTTTTTTTTTTTTTAAATAACAAACATGTTATACTTACCTGCTCTGGTACTCAGGTCCTTTTTTCTTCTCCTGAAGAAGGGCTTCCTGTCAAGTGCCCCCACAGCAAGCAGATTGCTATGGGGGCACCCGAGCCGAGCTGCAGCTCCATGTATCCATTCAGACATGGTTCTACCCCACCCCCTCTCTCTCTCCTGATTGGCTAATTGACTTTGATTGACAGCTTCGGGAGCCAATAGCATTGTGGCTGTGCCAATTTGGACGGCCGAGGGACTCTCGGACATCGCTGGACAGAGATGGGGCACGGGTATGTATTAGGCAGGCTGAAGGAGGCTGCTACACACAGAAGGCATCAAGATAAAAAAAACCTTCTGATTTTACAACTCCTTCAAGCAATAAAAAGGGATAGGAGAATAAGCACCTGTGCACTTTTAACCTTGACAAGAAACTTAACAACCCCCCATGCTCTACTTTTGCCTGTATAGTTGAGTTGTTCCCCAAAAGCATACTCACAAGCTTGACGATCCAATGGTGTTCTCTATGGATCCGCCTCTTTGCAGAAGCATACCCAGTTCTGTGTTGCTATCTTCTAACATCACCGGGGGAGCAGCTGTCTCTTCCAGGTTGTGCAGTGACTCCATGATGATTCACATGCATCATTAGGAATAGATGGCTTCAAACGCCATGAAAAGATAGCCAGCACTTTCAAAGATGTAAGAGTGCATGCACCATAGTGTACCCTGCAGTCTCCAGGACCACATTACATGGGTATACCAGGAGGCTTCAGGCACAATAGATTTCATTCTGGCCTAGGCTACAAATAAGGAAGTGAAGGGAGAGGTCCCAAAATGGTGATGGAACGGCAGCAAACATGTTTCTTGTCAGCAAATTTGAATACAGAAACCCAATTGCCTCCATAGCAACCTATTAAATGTAAGTTTGAAAAACAAATTTTAGATATAATATAAAATAATATAATTGGTTGGTTAATGTCACTATTGTGTGCTCCTGCCCCAAAAAATGTATACTTCTTAGCATGGGTTTCCAGACCTTCCTTTGCAATACATCCATTTGTTTTAAATGCTTGCTTATAGAGCATGTCAGTTAAAAAGTCTTTTGAGAATGCTTGTTAACCTACAGACAGATCATTTTTACCCATATGACATATTTTTCTTCCTGTGTCTGGCTAATGCAGCAATCCCTGTACCTTAAACCATCATTGCTCAGAACTCAATGTTCAATTTCTGCTGCTGGATTTCTTTTAAATGTTAATTTTCACATACCCTGTGAAGCATGCACTGATCATTATGCTAACTAGTGACTGTTTCTTCACCTTAGGATGTTCCCAAGACACCACTCTGGTACTTTTAGCAAGGTCCAGAATGGAAAAGGTTCATATATTCACATGCAAATTATGCTAAGTGAGGGATCCTGTTTTATTACAACTTTTGAAAACAGTATTTTATTCAGCAAGACTGAGGTCTTCTTAAAGTCTTATGGGAATCTTACTGAGATGGTGTCAAGGCAGTGACAACTACAATGATTTTAATTCCCTTTTTTAGCACATAAGTGTCACTCATTTCTTTCGACTTGTTTTCATTATAGGGAAATGAATAGCAATATTTACATTTTTAAGTTTTCTTCCCTATCAGCATGTTCTTTTTTAGGAAACACGTGTTGATTTCACCAGGAATTACAGTGACTCACAAAAGTGAGTACACCCCTTACATTTTTGTAAATATTTTATTATATCTTTTCATGTGACAACACTGAAGAAATTATACTTTGCTACAATGTAAAGTGGAGAGTATACAGCTTGTATAACATGTTATGTAAGGAATATACTAGTGCATATGCCACGCGCCACGTGTTTAATTTATAAATATGTGAAATAAATAATAAAAATATTTTTGTGAATAAATTTGATTTTGTGAATAAATATAATAAAATATAATATAATAAAATTAAGACCTGCTATAAGGCACACATGACCCACAACGTCTGGTAAGTGATTGAATCTTACCTTTGTCACGGTGATATTACAAATATAAGGATTATTACTGAGTGGACTGAGTAATCATCGCGCTGAGCACTTGCACTTTTCAACTGGAAGTTTGCACAAAAGACTCACTTTATACTGCACATTTATTGAAATTTTTTTATTTGGAAGTTTGCACAAAGGATTCACTTTATAATATATATTTATTGGACTTTTTGAATTTTGGACTTTTTATATTTATTAATGTTATATGGAATTATGATCTACTAATCTATTTATTATTCTACACATTATATTTGTTATATATATTAATTTTATGAAATTTAGTATATTCACTTTTATTGCAATTATTTTAAAGCAAGCGCTATAGGTAGCCTTTTAGACTACTTACCTGCATACAGCTTGTATAACAGTGTACATTTGCTGTACCCTCAAAATAACTCAACACACAGCCATTAATGTCTAAACCGCTGGCAACAAAAGTGAGTACACCCCTAAGTAAACCCCTGTAGCAAAGTGTAATTTCTTCAGTGTTGTCACATGAAAAGATATAATAAAATATTTACGAAAATGTGAGGGGCGTACTCACTTTTGTGAGATACTGTATGTCCCAAAACTGTGCCCTGATTTAGGCCTTCTGCTTTTTACATGCAGATGTTCCAGCTTCCCTATTTTTAGTAGTACAATAGTGATTTTTGGACCTCTGAATGACTGCTGCATTGCAAAATGGTTGAAATTTAGTTCTTATGGTAAGGCTGGACAAATAGCATGGACTTGGAACAATTACACAAGATAGTGAAGTTTGCTAAAAACAGTTTAGATTCCTTTTTTACCTATGTGTATTTGTAGTGTTGAGATGTCTTTGGATCAGTTCTTTACATTGAGAAACTGTCATTACTTTAAAGTGTTTATTTTATACTGCTTTGGAAAATGCTTGTATAATACTCACGATTAATGATTCCTGTCAATCTAACATTCACTATCTTGGCAAATTATAGGTGCTGCTAGAATCTTCACAATCTGACACTTCTACATGTACAGAACATGTAAGCTAAGACAGGGAAACAGTAATGAAATACCAGCTGGGGGGAACAAAACTGGGAGCACACAAAAATGTTGCATTATGGGAAGTCTAGTGACTCCTAAAACTTGACAAGATAGTGAGAGCTGGATTCATTGGAGGTGCTATGATTACAATACTTGCATTTTCCAAGGTAGTAATAAAATAAACACTGTACAAGTGATAACAGTACTTCATTGAAAAAAACACATTCCATTGGTTAAATCAATTGTCAGTTTTTTGGGGAGATTCCTTTTCACTTCCTGTCCCAGAAATGCAACAGGACCTTAGATAAAATCTCCCAAAGTGAACTTCTCTTCTAAATCACTTGAAGACCAAACCTATTTCAGACATTTGTTTCCTGCAAGTTAAAATCAGTATTTTTTGCTAAAAAATTACTTAGAACCCCCAAACATTGTGTGGTGTATATATATATATATATATATATATATATATATATATTTAGAGAGAGAGAGAGAGAGACAGCAGAGACCCTAGTGAATAAAATGGCAGTTGTTGCAACACACATCACTGTATTTGCGCTTTAATGAATTTAAAAAAATAAACATAAATAAATAATACATTTTTTTGTATAACGTTAAAGAAGATGTTACACAGAGCAAATAGATACCTAACAGGTTATACTTTAAAATTGCGTACACTCGTGGAATGGCAACAAACTACAGTATTTAAAATGTTTTAAGAGGAGGTCTTGCACTAGAATTATTGCTCTTGCTGTAATGATCCTGGCGATACATCATGCTTGTTTTAAACACTCTCTACATTTTTTTTTAGCACTGTCCTTTAAAAAAAAAAAATTCTGATCACTTTTATTGCTGTCTCAAGGAATGTAAACACCACTTGTGACAGTAATAGGCAGTGACAGGTACTCTTTATGGAAGAATCTGGGCTCTAAAAGACTCCAAACCCCTCCCCTGCACTTGAAACACCAAGATCACTGTTTTTGAATACTTTAGATCTTTTAAAACTGGCACCGTAGGCTGCTGTGTAAACGGAAGTGACGTTGTGACATCACTTCCTGGGTTACTACACCAGAGACCCAATCAAAACCAATTCTGGCTATGTTTGAGAGAGCCCGGGCGAGCCACGGAAGGCATTAGGAAGAGGGGGGAAATCCCCTCCTGCTTGTATTAACGAACTGCTGCTTAGTCGCATCGGTTGTTATTACAAGAAAGCCGACTGTCACAGGCATCACCCCGGTACAACCACTTGAGCAAAATGACGTACAGGTACATGATTTTGTGGCAAATGGTTAAATAGTTGTCCCTACTGGAAGATTTCCTCTTACTTCATATTCTGGGGACAACTCTAAAACTTTGGATTTCCCCTTTACTTTCCAGGGACAATGGTTACTAGAACAAAAAGAGAGAATGAATCTCCCCAATGAAGACACAGACAGCAATATGAACTTGGCAGAAGGTCTAACTATTCCCCACTCTGCAACACTAAAAAACATTTTTCCTAGAGATACCGTTTAATAATCTGTTAGAAGTTACGAAAATAGGAGGTCATCTTGTCTTTCAGGGTCCACACCCTAAACTGGTCACATCCACAGAAAAAATATAAATTCCTGAGGACTGGCTGTATTTGTATGGGATTTGCCCTATGACTCACCTACCACACTACAAGCAACATGCTATTTCAGACACAGGACCTTGGCAGGCGGGGGAAAATTAAACAAGGAGAGCGAGACCACCTCCATATGTTTGGGCAGAATTATTATACTTCTTGGGCTCATGTCTGCTCTGGGGATTGGAAAGTGAAGAGCTGTCCTCCAACACTCGTGGAAATCAGTCTAGCTCTAGCTCTAGATTGTTGTAACCATATGATGCCATAAATTAATTATGACCACTTTACTGAGATCAATTGAATTGCATGGATGTCTTGTAACCCTTTCATTGCCAGCCCTAATGAATTGAAGCTATCGGTATATATAAAACATTTTGTCCGCAATCTGATGTCTGTGAATAATCTCTTTGCGCTGAGCTCACCTACATAAGCGGCCTCTCGGCAGCAAGGGCCTTGGCACCAAGCAGTCGCATATTTGCGTGCAATAGCACAGATAGAGCTGTTCCGACAGCACGCTCCGGGGACAGTTACCAGTGGTTAACCAAAAACTCCCATTTGCTGCTTGCAATCGGGAGCTTTTCGATAATGTGACCACTGTGATTGGCCACATGACCTTAAGCCCCACCTCCCGGCACCCGCCCTGCCAGGCCCCCAGGGAATTCACTCCGCCCCCCCAGAGCTTAGTCATGGAGATGAAAAGCCCATGTGAAAAAATAAATTAAGTGGTGTATATGTGTATAAAGTAATGATGATAGATGGTGATAGATAAATATTTATCTTTCACCATCTATCATCATCACTTTCATCACTGCCCCGAACTACATCACCAATCTTGTCTCCAAATATCATCCAAACCGCCCTCTATGCTCCTTCCATGACCTCCTTCTCTCTAACCCCTCCCATGCTCATCTCCAGGATTTTTCTAGAGCCTCTCCCAGTCTCTGGAACTCTCTAATGCAATATGTCTGGCTATCTCTTACTCTTCTAGGCGATCCCTTAAAACATATGTCTTCAGGAAAGCCTATCTTGCCTAGCTAAATTTTTTATTTCAACCACCAGTTCATCCCTTGCAGTAAATAACTTTTTGTTTCACCAGCCCCTCCCCAGCTCTCGGGAGCAGGACCCTCCTAGCCTTCTTGTATTGAATATCATTGCTGCTGTATTGTCTCCATTTATATTGTAAAGCACTATGCAAACTGTTGGCGCTATATAGATCCTGAATAATAATAACAAAGCTCATTTAAACATTCTTAGATATAATGGGCCATTTGATTTATAGTTGTTGTTTTCCAAAGACACATTTGATTTTGTCGCTTTGAGAAGTCTTTTTTTTTTTGTTTTTTTTTTTACCAAAATATAATCGAGAATACTGTTTGTTGTGAATATGAATTCATCATGTGATCATCCTGGGGTAAAATCTGCAGACAGCTGGATACTTGTGGTTTACCATCTTTGCATCCTGGTCTGTTAAAAAAACAAATAATAATATAATAGCTAACTCTCTTGTGCCCAGTTTCTAGATCCCTTCTATACATTTGAAGCATTCATTTATATTCCCTGATAACATTACAGCTGTTTTAAACATGATAATTCATAACATTGTCGTTTTCTGTAGTGTACAGAAAGTTCCAAATATATGTAATGGGTTTAGCTTCAACGATCTTGAAATTACAGTATTTACTTTGATTCCTTATAAAGTTAATTTACACAGTTTTATATGACATTTATATACAGTAGTTTCTACTGAAGTACAACACATAAACATGACTTAGACTGAATAGTGAATCAAATTTCTTTGTATGTTTGCTTAAATAATGTGAGTACTATTTTTACTACTTGGAAAAGTTTAAAATGGTTCTAAAGGCAGAAGGTTATTTTTATCTAAATGCATCCCATGCATTAAAATAAAAAAAAAAAAAAAACTTCTGTGTGCAGCAGCCCCCCTCAGCCCCTTTAATACTTACCTGAGCCCCATCTCGATCCAGTGATGTTGCACAAAAGTCTTGGCTGTCCAGGACTCTCCCTCCTCATTGGCTGATCAAAGCAGAAAAATGCTGACTATGACCCTAACAACACTATCCCTACAGTCAAGCACGGAGGTGGGAACATTATGCATTGGGGCTGTTTCTCTGCTAAAGGTACAGGCCAACTTTGCTGCATTGAGGGGCCAATGGACAGGGCCATGTATTTTAAAATGATGGATGAGAACCTTCTTCCCTCAGCCAGAACACTGAAGATGAGTCGTGGATGGGTCTTCCAGCATAACATTGACCCAAAACATACCACCAAGGCAACAAAGGAGTGGCTCAAGAAGCATCACATTAGGGTCATGGAGCCTAGCCAGTCTCCAGACCTTAATCCTATAGAAAATTTATGGAGGGAGTTGAAACTTTGAGTTGCCAAGCGACAGTCAAAAAACCTTAAGGATTTAGAGAAGATCTGTAAAGAAGAGTGGACCAAATTCAGTCCTGAAATGTGTGCAAACCTGGTTGATATTCTGTCTCTATTATTTTTGATTGATAATAATAATCTGTCTCTATCGTTTAAAATACACCTATGATAAAAATTATAGACCCTTATAATTTCCTTGTAAGTGGGCAAACTTACAAAATCTGCAGGGGATCAAATAATTATTTCCCTGCTGTACACACACACTTATCGATATCGATATCGATATAGATATATATATATATATATATATATATATATAGATATATATATATCTATATATATATATATATAAAATCAATAAAGGTGGGCTGTGACCTACATCGGTAAATAAAGCCTTGGTTTATGTATCCTCTTTCTATTACTGTGAGTTTCTTGACCTTCATGTTTATTTGAAATACAGTGGGGAAAATAATTATTTGATCCCCTGCAGATTCTGTAAGTTTGCCCACTTACAAAGAAATGAAGGGTCTTTAACCTCCTCCCACCTGGTCAATGCATATAAACACTCCTTCTGAGTGGACCATCCTGAACGTAGTTCAGAAGGAGGGAGATTGTGCGGCTGCATGCATGTGCAGCTGCGCAATCTCGGTGTGCCTGTGTCCCCTGGACGCAGCACAACACCGCTTGGCAGGAGGGCTCTGTGATTATCAATACAGCCGGTGATCAGCTCTGTTTCTCCTCACACAGTGAGTGGATCTGTGCTGCCAGCTAGGGATCAGTGAGTATTGAGCTGTTTTACTGCTTTTTACTCACTAATTACCCAGCTAGTGTCCCCAACATAGTGTTCCCAACATAATGTCCCCAACACAGTATCCCCAACACAATGAAAACACCTGTCACACATCTGTCCCAGTGAAATATTCCATTACAGTGAACATCTGGCACATCTTTCCATGATCATCTAGCGCACCTGTCCGTGATCATCTGCCGCATCTGCCCGTGATCATCTGCCGCATCTGTCCATGATCATCTGCCGCATCTGTCTGTGATCATCTGCAGCATCTGTCCGTGATCATCTGCTGCATCTGTCCCTGGTCATCTTGTGCATATGTCCATATCATCTGCCACATCTCTGTCCGTGATAATCTGGCACATCTGTCCGTGATAATCTGACACATCTGTCTGTGATCATCTGGCACGTCTGTCTGTGATCATCTGGCACATCTGTCTGTGATCCGGCACATCTGTCCCTGATCATCTGGCACACATCTAGTGCACATCATCTGCCACATCTGCCAGTGATCATCTGCCACACCTGTCTGTAATTATCTGCCACACCTGTCTGTGAATATCTGCCACATCTGTCCGTGATCGTCTGCCACATCTGCCTGTGATCATCTGGCGCACATCATCTGCCACATCTGTCTGGGATCATCTGCCACATCTATCTATGATCATCTCCCACAGCTGTCTACGTTCATCTGGCACATCTGTCTGTGATCTCCCACATCTGTCTGAGTCAACATCTGCCATATCCTAGTGATTATCATCTGTCACAGGACTTTCAAAAATGTGATAGGTACTCAGGAAATGAAATGTGTAATTTATGCCTTTAGAACGCCTGATGGTGCTACTTGGATGTTTGGCCTCTGTATGTGGCCAGGCTGTGAAAAAGTCTCACGCATGTGGTATTTCCATACTTAGGAGGAGTAGCAGACTATATTTTTGGGTGTAATTGCAAGTTTATCTATGCCATGTGTAAGAAATAACTTGTTAATATGACAATTTAGTGGGGAAAAAAATTCTTCATTACCCAAAAAATTGCAACTTCAAAAAACTCACTGCGCCTCTTACTAAATACCTTGGTCTGTCCTATTTATAAAAAGGGGTCATTTAGGGGGTATTTGTACTGTCCTAAGATTTTAAGGCCTAAAGAAATAAAATAGGTAGTCAGTACATCAGGATTGATCAATTTTCAATGATACGTAGCCTAGCTTGTAGGCTCTATAACTTTCACACAAACCTATTATCATACACTTATTAAGGTTTTTTTTTTAACCAAAGACATGTAGCAGAATACATTCTGGCCTAAATTTTTGACGAAATGTGATTTTATTGGATTTCTTTTAAAAAAAAAAGTAGAAAATATTGTTTTTATTTTAATTTTCGCTCTTTTTTTGCTTATATCGCAATAAATAAAAAAGCCCAGTGGTGAATAAATACCTTCAAAACAAAGCTTTATTTTTGTGAACAAAATTATAAGAATTTAATTTCGGTACAGTGTAGCATGACTGAGTAATTGTCATTCAAAGTGCAAGAGCACTAAAAGCTGAAAATTGGTTTGGGAAGGAAGGGGGTGAAAGTGCCCAGTATTGAGGTGGTTAATTTACCAATATATATAATTATTATATAATTATTAGGTCTGATACACACTGAGAGTATTTTCAATCCAGCGAGCTGCACGAAAAAAAAGCAAAAGAGCTCAGAAGTCTCTATACTAACAATCAGATGTTAGTACAGCAATCTCCCCCCACTGAGCTATTGTGTTCTGACAGGGGGACAGCCCCCCCGCTTTTATGGTCATGCCCCTTTGACAGATGGCAGTAGTGCACAGTGGATTTGCCTTTAGTAAATCAACCCCATAGTCTTTTACCATAACCCCATTATGTCAAAATATATAGAACTACCAACTGTAACTATAAACCTAATTCCTAAACCTTGACCTGCAACTTCATTCTATCCTCTTGACCTGAAACCTGAACCCTGACCAGAAATCTCATACTATCCCCTTGTTACTAAAATGAGTACCTTAACCACCTTACCCCTAGTCTAATTCTGACATTTCTGTCATACATGTAAAAATCAGCATTTTTTTTAGAAAATGACTTAGAACCTACAAACGTTATATTATATTACACAATATAATATGCAATTCTTTGATCAAATTAAAAAGATGATATAATGCAGAGCAAAGAGATACCTAATATGTCACACTTTTTAATGGCGTACTCCTCGGGAACAGAGCTAAACTACAGTACCTAAAAATCTCCATAGGCCACGCTTTAAAAGTCTTTACAGGTTACCAGTTTGGAGTTTCACAGGAAGTCTGGTGCTAGCGTTATTGCTCTCACTCTGACATTCATGGCGATTCCACAGATGTGGGGTGCAATCACCGTTCTCATATGGGTGCGGGACTATGCATTCACATTTATACATGAGCAAGGGCGGTGGGAGTACTTGAATTTTTTTTTTAAATGTTATTATTTATTTTTTATTTCAAACTTTTTTACACTGTCCCTTTCATTTTTTTTATCAACTTTATTGCTATTACAAGGAATGAACAACATCCCTTGTGATAGTAATAAGCATGACAGACTATAAGACCCCAGATCTCTCCTCTGCCCTCAAACATAATTGATTGAACCAAGATTGCTTTGATCACATGTTTTACAAGCCAGAAATGGCTTTTAAACAGCAATCCCAAACTGGAAGTGATGAATTCCTTGTTGCTTCTGAGTTCTTACATCACAGAGGGAAGGTGAATACGAATGTACCTTCCTCCTCTTTCACAGTACATGAGCACCTGAGCACCAAGTAACGGTGGTACTTGGCTCCCCAATCGATGAGCCCAGTAAAGGAGGCGGGCAGAAGTGGGGGGGGAGAGGCTGTATAGCTGCTCAGATCACTTCTACAAAAAAAAGCTCATCGCTGGCTGAAAATGTTGATACAAGAAGGATACCTGTAGGTGCAGGCATATGCCAGTATACCCACATCAACTCAAGGACATACAGGTATGCCCTAAGAGGTTGAAGTAGTTTGAGAAAATCTATTGTAATATTTTTTTTTTTTACAATTCTGTCTCCTATGTAGTTGTATCAATTTGCTATGTGCCTACTAACCCTAGTTATGAGTTCTGACCTGCCCCCCACCCCTCCTGCCACAGCCGCTCCAACAATATCTAGAAAGGAGAAGGCTGATTCATAGGTTCAGCTTGCCATCACTGTGGACACTTTCCACAGATAGGCAGCAGCAAGAAAAATACAAAGCCTTACACATCCCCCCTCCCTTGCATCTCATTTGCCACTGCTTGTCTATTGAAAATGTTCAAGCCAAGACAATTTACTCAATCAGCCATCTCCTTCAAAGCTGTTGTTGAATCGGCCACTGTAGGAGGAGAGAGGGGCAGGTTGGACCACATAACTATGGTTAGAAAGCACTTAGCAACATGAGACAAAGTACTACTAAATGTTTGTTCAATAGAGCACAAAACTGCAACTAAAAATTATGATAGATTTTCTTTAAAAGAGCCATAATTCGAACCAGTAGCGTAACTGCAGGGGTTGCAGGGGTTGCAATTGCAACCGGGCCCCATTCTCCGGGGGGCCTTTGCTGCTCCCCTGTACCCCTGGATAGGAGGGGCAGCTGGGGAAGCATGTAGAGAAATCACTGTCCTCCTTTTTCCTCCTGTAGCTGCAGGAGGAAAATGAAAGAGATTGGTTACTCTGTATGCTGCCCCCGCCACTCCTCCTATCCAGTTCACTTGTGTTCTGCTTTCTCTGGGCCCCTGTGTGCTCCCCTCCCCCCCCCCCACTGTGGTGCACCTCCCCCTAACTGTGCTCCCTCCTCTCTCCTGCCAGCTGCTGCAGGGGATGTGTCACAATAGAAAACCAGGAAGGGGTCGATAAATATGTAATTTACCAGCTCCTTCCTTTTCTGAATGGACAGAGTCATAGTCAGTGACATTGTAAATAAATAAAATAATAAAATGATAAAAAATAATACAATTAAAATACCAAAAAATAAAAACTACTGACACCAGTGGGTGAGCTTCCAGGATCACAAAGGTCACACTTGCGACCCGGCCCTGGCATTCCACCACCATGGGGAGGCCCCAAGATGGCAGGAAGGGGGCCCACTGCAGAACTTGTGAAAGGGTCCCGCTGCGGGACCGTAATAAAGGGCCCCGCAATGAGATTAAAGGGCCCCAGGACCAGTGGGAAGAGCTTCAGGCTTGAAGGGATGGGCCCCCGGCCAGGGGCCTGGGGGGCCCTTCATGGTTTCTTGCACCAGGGCCCTGAAGGTTCTAGTTACGCCTCTGATTCTAACACTTATTGTTTTCATGCAGGAAATGTATTTTATCACAAAACATATTCTGTAATATATAAACAAACATTTTTTTATGAAAAGGTACAAAATGCCAAGAAAGTGACAAAAACCTCAGATAACCCCACAAGTTACAGTTGATCAAATGTATGATATGAAAGCTTTCTGCACATGCCAAAACACTTGGCAAAAAGTCAGTGGGCACTTTGCCTGACATATTAAGTTTATTGAGGAAGTTATATCCAATATGATAGGATTTTGTAGCTAACTATGAAGGAACAGAGCAGAGATACTAACATGCATAAATTGTCTTACAAATCATTCAGCAACAAACACCCTCTTTACTGAAAATTTAGCTCATATGGCCCAGCACCAAGGCTCAAAGGTGTTTTTTTTTCTTTCTTGAATGATCTGCTGTGTTGCGGATTTTTTGAACATTTTATTGATAGTTCATTCATTGTTATTTGTTGCAGAAAATGATTTTGTGCTTAATAAAATCTTTTGCTCCTTAAGTATTATCTTTTAATGAAATGTGAGTGAAATAGACAGCTTTATCTCATCCTAGAGTAAATTGCCCAGATATCATGGTACAGTAATTGGGATTGGGAAGATTAAGGTCTCATTGAAGTCCTGTGAAACCGAACACCGATTCACTTCAGTGAACTCTAAGTTGTGGTTGTTCAGTGAAGAGTTTGTAATTGAAAAAATACATGTTAAGTTAAACTTCTTCATAGATTGTTTCTGTAAATGTCAATGAGCACTAGGTCTCCTGGGAATGATGAGATGGGATGTATTATCTTCATATTTTATATTTTTAATGTTTTTGTACAAAAAAGAAGGCCGAAACTGTTAAACAACAACCTTGTTAATGGGTGTTGCAATATTATGTTAATGCATAATTAGAATGAGTTATCTACTGCTCAATCTGTGGTAAAAAGACTAAATAAAATGTTAAAACGCTTTAATGTGAACTGTTTTTTTTTATGTCAAAGGAATTTTTAACAGTGTTCACTAGGTATTGTATTCTGGTACCTCTTCCAGATAGCTTAGCGGGGTTGGTGACCTTTCTTCCCCTTTCTGCTGTTAAATACAGCTTGAATAAATATAAACAATTTAAAGTGCTATAAATGCATAGAATAATCAAATCGCAATAAGTGAAAAATGAAATATACACTTATTATTATATATATATTATTATATATATATACTACTATATTATTATTATATATAAAGTGCTGGTAAGTACGTTTACAGTGCTGTTTATATAATAAGTGACTTTAAAAAATAATGTAAAAAAACTTTTGGAAAAACTTAATAAAAAGCCCATGAACTTGGAATCAAGTTTTCTCCCAGTGAGGGCAGTGAAGGTAATTCATCAAAAACATTCCCACTCCTGATGATGTCTTGATGATGAAACGGAGGGGCACATTGGTCAAATACTATGTCACTTCTGCCTAGTTGAACGCACGCTGGCTCCAGAGGATTGCGGAGCAGTGGCGGTTTAATTTGAACAATCAGCAGATTATTCCCAGTGTCGGGAAACAGCACCTATTTTGTGAGTGGACTTACTTTTTACTTATATGTAAATCTTTTACATAAACAGTATTACACTATGTTATTTCCTATGGTTTTGTTTTCCCTTTGAGCTGGATTCAGCGATGTGACCTCCATATT
Source organism: Pelophylax lessonae (assembly GCF_965119305.1). Classification (NCBI taxonomy): domain Eukaryota; kingdom Metazoa; phylum Chordata; class Amphibia; order Anura; family Ranidae; genus Pelophylax; species Pelophylax lessonae. The sequence goes on from NC_138774.1 coordinate 139,890,392, forward strand.
TCCGGGTGACACAGCATTTTACAGAAGCTTTGTAGACCTTCCTTGGTATAAGTTTAGGGGGTCCACACTTGTGGGTGAGTGTGCACCCTGGTGGGGGGCTGGGGCACGCACTGTCATTTGCAGTGACATTGCATGCGCAAGGAGCACTTTTGTTTTGAAATCCTTTAACCACTTCTGGACCGGAAGATTTTCCCCCTTAATGACCAGGCCATTTTTTTGCAATTTGGCACTGTGTTACTTTAACTGGCAATTACGCGGTCGTGAGACACTGTACCAAAATTAAATTGATGTCCTTTTTTTCTCACAAATAGAGCTTTCTTTTGTGGTATTTGATCCCCTCTGCAATTTTTTTTTTTTTTTTGCGTTAAAAGCAACATTGTGACAATTCTGAAAAAGAAAAAAATATATATTTTTCACATTCGGCTATATAACTTTCCCAATAAAAATAAATTCAAAATCCAATGTTTTCATCATTTTAGGCCAATTTGTATTCTGCTACATATTTTTGGTAAAAAAAAAATCCAAATAAGCATATTTTGATTGGTTTGCACAAAAGTTATCGCGTCTACAAACTAGGGGAAACATTTATGTTGTTTTTATTATTATTTTTTTACTTGTAATGGTGGCGATTAGCGTTTTTTAGTGAGACTGTGACATTGCAGCGAAGAAATCGAACACCTAACTGGCATTTTTTACACTTTTGGGGGGACCGGTGACATTACTACAGTAATCAGTGCTAAAAATATGCACTGTTACTGTAATAATAACACTGGCAGGGAAGGGGTTAACAGGGGCGATCAAAGAGTTAAGTGTATGCCTAGGGGGTTCCTCCTTAATAGGAGGAACACATGAGCCCTGTGTTGATTTCTGACAGAACAATGCTCGGCTGTTTTTACAACAGCAGACCGCCGTTTTGTCTCTACCGGGAGCAATCGCGGGAGCCCGGGAGCAATCGCGCCCCCCACTATCCCTCTAGCGAAGTATGGGTACGTTGTTTCAGGGGAACCTGCTGACCTGCCACTGTATATCTGCGGTGGCTGGTCGGCAAGTGGTTAATGAATTACCTTCACTGTCCTCACTGCGAGCATACTTGATTCCAAGTTCATGGACTTTTTACCTTTTTTTCTGATGATTTTTCACATTATATTATAAAGTCCCTTGCTATATGAACAACACTGTATACATACCTACCAGCACTTTATTCGTGTGTATATTTCAATTTGCAATTATTTCAGTTTGATTATTCTATGCACTCATAGAACTCTAAATTGTTTGTATTGATATACAGGGCATCTAAATAGGGTAGCACAGCTTTCACTATAAGTTTTTGTATTCATTGTTTGTACATGCCATTTAGTTGCAGCAGCCCAGTGTCTGTTTTGTTTTGACACTTTGCATGAGTGAAACATTTAATTTTTGAAATACAGCTTGGTTATCATATTCCCAGTGTGTAATAGGGCAGTCAAGGAGAATTATTGGGCTGCTAAGATTATCACTCTGTCTTCTCCTTTTGTAAGTATGTTCGAACTGTTGACTAACAGCACTGTTGAAAATAATAGCACCCTCACTAACTTTCAAGATCACATAGCTAATGAAGCTCTTGTTAGTCATTTTTTGGTGATAGAGTTCTAATTACAATAATAATTTATTATTTATGTATTGGCTAATCCCTAACTCTATCAACATGAGCGCATCAATATTGATGGTAGTTTATTTGTACTAATATTGTAAATATCCCACTTTATTAGGGATTGCTTTTGTGGCTTGAAAGGAGTATTAGAAACACACGTGTTGTTTAAAAATCGCAAACATTTATGGCTTAAGGACCCAATTATGGATTTTCTAAACATGAATATTTGTTGTGGTTAATTAAAGGGAAAATATTGTAACTTAATTTATGTTTCGATTCCTTTATGTCTCCATTGCTTGAGGGTAATGACATATGACTGCCTCATTTGCCAAACAGATTTTTAATATGCATAATATTTTATGTTTTTCTTTTAATTCATTGACCTTATTTGCTCTGAGGAAACCTCAGGAAACGTGACCCCTTCCTGTTATTGCAAAGAGTTGTATAAAATACAATGCTTCCCATTATCACTGTTTAGAATACAGTGTTACACTTCATAAAATGCCTAATTTGGTATACATGATAAAGATTAAACCCCATTTATCAATGTTTGACATAAAAATGGTCTGTATGCTGCCACAGCGACCAATTAGATTTAAGCTGACGAGTAGGAGAGACAGCTCCTTGACTTTTGTATACCTGCGATCTGTTGGGCTTTTCAAAGAACACAGTTCTGCTTTTGGATAAGAAAAGTTCACAATTAATTTGCTATATAAAAAGGATACTTTTCAAGTTGCGTAAGTGAAACATTTAATTTTTGAAATACAGCTTGGTCACCATATTCCCAGTGTGTAATAGGGCAGTCAAGTAGAAGTATTGGGCTGCTAAGATTTTCACTCTGATAATGTTTTCATGCACAGTTTGCAAAATGTTTTTGTTTTTTTTTTTTTGTTTTTTTTTTGTTTCGCACACAACTGTTTTCATATTTGTGTTAAAAAGTAATTTTCACCTCAACAGCCTGGAACACAGGTTATGAAGTATACAGATACTAGGACAGTAAAAGTGACAGCCTTTAGTTGAACTGCAGATGACTTGACAATCTCAGTACCAGTTATAGGCTGACAGTTATACTAAATGTGCATACTGTACCTCAAGGTGTTTACCCATGGGCAGAGAGAACACTAAGAATCCTTCCAGTGACCTTATTACATAGAACACAATGGGGCCTATTTATAGTGGTAAGTGGATATCATTATCAGCTGGGCACCAGAGTGTTTCCATCCTACTGTTCCTGCATTAATGTTTTATCTATAAAATAAAGGTATGGGGTGGAGCCATTGGTGTCCAAAAGACTACTCTCTACGTAGCATATCTGGCACTCTGTATACATAGAAATTATTTTCAGTAATATACATGAAACTAAATGCCACATTGGAAGTTGTAACAGAATTAGTCAGTGGGCAGCAGCTGTGAGTATTGTTGCAACTTTATGGAGGAATACTGAACTTAGCATAGCCCAACCTCTTAGCACTGGTGGTCATTGGCATACTGTAGAAATTTCTGCAACCCCAGCATTAATGATTAGTGTCTAGATGTAAAAGTAACCCCCCCCCCTCCAGCATTGGCTTGCTATAACCCCCCCCCCCCTGCCCCCAGCATTGGTGATTAGTGGGTGAAACAATACATTTGTGATCAGTGGCTTGCTAGAAGAACAACCTCCCCCCCCCCCAGCATTGGGGGTAAGTAGATGGCAGTAATGATAATAATAACACCCCCAGAATTGGTGTTTAGTGCTTACTTACTTTAAACAAATGCTCTTGTGCTGAGTTGGGCTGGTAGCCCTACTGTCAAGCTGAGGTCACTCCAGGTGATTATTCTGGCTCCTTTTAGTGTCAGGTGCTGTAACACAGAGAGCATTCCAGCACCCGCCACACCACTTCCACCCTGCATGGTGCTGGTGGCCACATGGGATACGCTCTAGTAGTGATACCTAGTGCAGGCTAGGAATACCTCTGTCCTCTGTTTAACATGGCAAAGAGCACTCAGTGATTAGAGTCCAGTCACATGACTTTGATTATCAATGACTGATTATCAATGACTGTTGCTTTCTCAGAATCTCAGAATCTATGCAGACTAAATGAAGGAGAGTTTGAAACAAAATCACAAATATTTATGTAAAAAGCCCCAGATAGAAACTGTTATAAGCACCCTACCCAAATACAATTCACAAATTTGATTGTAGTTTACCACTATTTACTAAAATGAGATGCAAAATCTGGTGCACCTGTGTATGGTAGCAAATCAGCTTCTAACTTCAGCTGATTCATTTAAGCATTTTGAAAAAAATAAAGCCTGGAAGCTGATTGGTTTCTATGTAGAGCTGCACCTGATTTTGCACTCTCCAGTTTTAGTTAATCAACCCCCTTTTTTTTTCACAATATGTATGCAGTAATGGTTGAAAATGGGGACACTATCTTAATTGGTATTCCAGAACAGTACACAGTATAGCTAACTGCAGACTCTTTTCAAGAAGCAATGCATATGGAAAATCTAATGTTTTCAATTGTTATGCTTATGCATGTACTTGCATATGACAAGGATCAAAAAAATGTAGCTATAGAATCACATAATGTAGGGAATGATTAAAACCACAATATAAAGACCTACAATAAAGTACATGTCTGAATTAAATGAATGAGCACATGGGTAGGGTGTATAATTTTCCAAGGCAAAGAAATGGAGAGTCACATTAAGATACTGAGAGACCAATTCTGTACATAGCAAATTTGTTGTTAATTGCTAAATTTTCTCCAGACCACAGGTATAATATCACAATAATACTCCCAGATGATAGACCACTATGGTTATAATCATTGTTCCAAGCAAATAAAAAAAAATGTATAATAATAACAATACTTTGCATTATTTAATTGATGATTTTGCAAAGCAAAACCTTTGGGTGTACTTTTCCATCCCCTTGTGTACTGTGCATTGCTTGCTGAGGATTAGCATTTCTGCAACATCCACATTACTGAAATGCCTGTCGTGTGCCTTCATCTACTTTAAGCTGACTTAAAGGTTTTATTAAACTTAAGCTGGCTATATTCTAGTAGAATGTTGTTTGAATATCTTCATTTTCAGAACATTCATTACATTTTTTAATAGTTAGTGGGTTCAAATTGACATTTGTTTTTAACCATAGTGACAAAACAGTTCAAAGGAACAGAATGATTGACTTTCTAACAGTTTTTGTTTAGGAAATTCCATTTGTACTAAAATTGGATGTGAAAAGCAAATTTAATTTTATAGCACTTTTGAATAACATTCCTCAAATCTCTGCTGGCATTATCAAATGCTCTAACAAGAGTTTTCAAAGAAAGTGGTGTGTGGCCAACATAAGTTTTCTATTAGATTATGTAGCATGCAGTAGCAGCAGTTTATGGAAGGCAGGTGGAACAGTACTTTGTAGGAGGTTCCTACAGGTACACTCCATTCAAAACACTGCGAATGGAAGTAATTCTAGGCATACAGTCAGGTCCATAAATATTGGGACATCTACACATCTCTAATCGTTTTGGCTCTATACACCACCACAGTGGATTTGAAATGAAATAAACAAGATGTGCTTTAACTGCAGACTTTCAGCTTTAGTTTGAGGGTATTTACATCCAAATCAGGTGAAAGGTGTAGGAATTACAACAGTTTGTATATGTGCCTCCCACTTTTTAAGGGACCAAAAGTAATGGGACAATTGGCTGCTCAGCTGTTCCATTGCCAGGCGTGTGTTATTCCCTCATTATCCCATTTACAAGGAGCAGATAAAAGGTCCAGAGTTCATTTCAAGTGTGCTATTTGCATTTGGAATCTGTTGCTGTCAACTCTCAATATGAGATCCAAAGAGCTGTCACTATCAGTGAAGCAAGCCATCATTAGGCTCAAAAAACAAAACAAACCCATCAGAGAGATAGCAAAAACATTAGGTGTGGCCAAATCAACTGTTTGGAAAATCCTTAAAAAGAAAAAAAATGCATCAGTGAGCTCAGCAACACCAAATAACCCGGAAGACCACGGAAAACAACTATGGTGGATGACTGAAGAATTCTTTCCCTGGTGAAGAAAACACCCTTCACAACAGTTGGCCAGATCAAGAACACTCTCCAGGAGGTAGGTGTATGTGTGTTAAAGTCAACAATCAAGAGAAGACTTTACCAGAGTGAATACAGAGGGTTCACCACAAGATGTAAACCATTGGTGAGCCTCGAAAACAGGAATGCCAGCTTAGAGTTTGCCAAATAAAATCTAAAAAAGCCTTCACAGTTCTGGAACAACATCCTATGGACAGATGACTCCAAGATCAACTTGTACCAGAGTGATGGGAAGAGAAGAGTATGGAGAAGGAAAGGAACTGCTCATGATCCAAAGCATACCCCCTCATCAGTGAAGCATGGTGGTGGAAGTTTCATGGCGTGGGCATGTATGGCTGCCATTGGAACTGGTTCTCTTGTATTTATTGATTAAGTGACTACTTACAAAAGCAGCAGGATGAATTCTGAAGTGTTTCGGGCAATATTATCTGCTCATATTCAGCCAAATGCTTCAGAACTCATTGGACGGCGCTTCACAGTGCAGATGGACAATGACCCGAAGTATACTGCGAAAGCAACCAAAGAGTTTTTTAAGGGGGAAGAAGTGGAATGTTATGCAATGGCCAAGTCAATCACCTGACCTGAATCCGATTGAGCATGCATTTCACTTGCTGAAGACAAAACTGAAGGGAAAATGCCCCAAGAACAAGCAGGAACTGAAGACAGTTGCAGTAGAGGCCTGGCAGAGCATCACCAGGGATGAAACCCAGCATCTGGTGATGTCTATGCGTTCCAGACTTCAGGCTGTAATTGACTGCAAAGGATTTGCAACCAAGTATTAAGAAGTGAAAGTTTGATTTATGATTGTTAATCTGTCCCATTACTTTTGGTCCCTTAAAAAGTGGGAGGCACATATACAAACTGTTGTAATACCTACACCGTTCATCTGATTTTAGCTGAAAGTCTGCAGTTAAAGCACATCTTGTTTGTTTCATTCCAAATCCATTGTGGTGGTGTATAGAGCCAAAAAGATTAGAATTGTGTCGATGTCCTGATATTTATGGACCTGACTGTATATAGCTTACTTGCTGAATTACTCTGATTTTCATGCCAGCATTTGTCATGTATACTTGGTTGTCCTCATAATTTATCCTTATTTTCATTAAAAGACCCTAAATTTAAAACCTGGGCTTTCAGTTTGAATCAATTAAATACATTCCAGGTGCATGTAAACAAATGGTGTGCAAAGTCTATTTCTTTCTAAAGCTGTTGCGGCCTGCCTTGAGAGCCTGTCCCCTGGCAGCATTGACAATTGCCCTCTATATGGAAGCAGTGGTCTGTCTGCAGAGTCCTAACTGACCCATGCTGAGTCAGAGCTGTGATCAACAAAATTAGATTAGAGAGCACTTGTTTTGACTCAGCAGGGGTTGTGTCAGACGGTATCAGGACAATATCCCCCCGGACAATATCCCCAGGACAATATCCCTCCCGGACAATATCCCCCCAGAAAACATCCCCCTGGACATAATCCCCCCGGGACAACATCCCACTGGATAATACCCCCCCAGGACAACATCCCCGGGCAATATCCCCCGGGACATAGAGTTAGGGTTAGAGGGTTAGGGTTAGAGGGGGATATTGTCTAGGGGGATATTGTCCAGGGAGGATATTGTCCGGGGGGATATTGTCCGGGGGGATGTTGTCCATGGGGATATTGTCCGGGGGGATATTGTCCGGGGGGATTATGTCCAGGGGGATGTTTTCCGGGGGGATATTGTCCTAGAATCGTGTCAGACGTCTGCTAAAAGACCACTGCTACCACATAGAGATGACAGAGGATGGGTTTTTCTATTTAGGGCCGCTTCACACAAGGAAATACACAGGAATATGCTTTGCGTTCCTGTGAAATTCACCCACTGGATGAACTGGAAAAAGTATAATGTATGGGCTGCTTTACTGGAGATAGTAATTAAAGACATTTTTTTGAATGGCATGGACTTTTGTGTTTTGGGACTATTATATGACACGTTTTTTTGTCAAGTTTAAAGTATAGGTATTTATTCTGTTAAAATTGTTAATGCTGCACTGTTATTTAATTTTGATGGTTTGGTGCGAAACACATTCCAGTGCTGACTAGTTTTAATTTTTTATGATATTGGGGTTAGGCATTGTTGTACACATAGTTTGTCTTGTATTATATGTGCAGGGTATATATTACCCTTTTTGTGCCCAAAGGTCATTGAAGCTTTGATGTCCAGGCCAATTGTTTCAGCGCTAGTATGTATTAGTTAACTGACTTATTTGCCTACCTACATAGTTACATAGTTACATAGTTATATAGTTGGTAAGGATTAATAAAGGCAACAGTCCATCCAGTTCAACCTGTGTTGGTGTGGGTGTGTGTAGAAAATAATTTCCCATATCCCCCGTACAGTAGGAGAGCGCCACATCAAATGGTGGGTGTGGCCAAATGAAACTAAAAGTGGGAGCGTCCTAAAGTAACACAGAATAAAGGGGGTTTGGGGTGGACAATGCAGAGAGTGCTGTGGTCAGAAGTAAGTAATGTACAGAGTGCAGGGGTCAGGAACAAGTAATGCACAGAGTGCAGGGATCAGGAGTAAGTAATGCACAGAGTGCAGGAGTCAGGAGTAAGTAAGTAATGCACAGAGTGCAGGGGTCGGGAGATAGTAGTGCAGAGAGTTCAGGGGTCAGAATTAGGTAATGCACAGAGTGCAGGGATAAGGAGTAAGTAATACACACGGTGTAGGGGTCAGAATTAAGTAATGCACAGGTCACTATACAGAATACAGCCAAAAATATCCCCCTCCAGCCAGTATGAATGCCTTTCTCCAAGCCCATGTCCATCCCAGTTCAGATCTCACCCAAAAGCCCCAATCCCCCCTCCAGTAAAGATCACCCCCACATCCCTAAGTGTCCCCAAACTTACCCAGGGTGCTTCAAGGCTGTGCACCTGCACAGATGTCACATTGGGAGCAGCACCTGCTTCGTTTGTGTAATTGCTACATCCCAATTCACATCGATGAGACTGTACAAATAAAAAACAAAGGAAATAGCGCACAGCCGCCCTAGCATAACACTGTTTTATTAAATGAATGCAAAGCCATTAAAATATAACTCACAAGTGTAAGTGGAAGTCATGCAGATCAATTCCTTGTGTTCCCAGGGAGGTGATTCTCTCCTAAAGGTCCCGCCAGCCACTCGTTCTTTACTTACCAGCAGCTTCCACCGACCTGAAACATTCCACCTCCAGATGAGCCATCCGATGTGCGCATGCGCCCCGACCAGCCGGCGCCATACAAGGCGTCCTCCAGACCCCATAATAATTTAATTGCCCTTCTGTGGACTCTCTCCAGCTCCAGTACGTCCTTTCTGAGGATTGGTGACCAGAACTGGACGGAATACTCCAGATGTGGCCGAACCAGAGTTTTATAAAGTGGCAGGTTTATCGCTTTATCTCTGGAGTAAATCCCCTTTTTAATGCATGCTAATACTGTATTCTTCTGGCTTTTGTATCTGCAACTTGACACCCCCAGTTACTTCTCCATCCTGGAATCCCCTAGGGGAATAAATAATTTTTAAGAACATAAATGTTGTTTGGTACCTTTTTATTTCAAAAAATATTTCTATGATTTTTATATAGTAGAATGACATATGGTACTTTTTATTTTTTATATTTTTAAATGGTAATTGTATCTGAAAAATATAGTGTTAAAGAGGCGAAGTGCCATCTTTGGACCTGCTCTTTCCACTCTGCAGTCCCCACACTACTAGCTCATGAATTACATGTTGAACACTCCCTGTCCTCCCTACAGACATTGCTCTCTGGGCCCAGACACATGCATCTGCAAAGGAAACAAGAGATGACCCACAAAGTTAGAAAGCCTCTGGGGATGCACATAAGATGGTAACAGAGGCAGGCACATCACTTTTTTATCCTGTATTGTAATTACGTCTTCTGTATAAATCAATGATAGATCCTTTTTAATCAGGGAAGCATCCAGTTTAAACGTTAAAGCTACTCAGATTGCTGTTTAGCTGCCTATTACTAAAGTTCTAGCATTAATTAAAATGCTAAAACAGTTACACTTGCTTTTCTCCTGGTACAGAATAAGTTCCCAAATATTGTCGTGTTTTCTTAAGTCTCTGTTTGTTCTCTGCTGTTGCATGCATTTTCCTGGCACCATTAATTATAGTAATTTCCAGATCCATGACCTTTTCAGAGAACTAGATGACTAAGTCTCCGTCTTTTTGAAATCATGCTCCGTTAAAGCTTGCTCCTAATTAGAAAAACGCATTTCAAGTAGCAATCATTCAAATCTACCCATAATCTTCTGTTCCCGAAGGGCTCACATGTTTTTTCTTTCTTTAAATCCATATAAAAATGCATCACATGCTCTAGAAACCTAATTGATTACATTTTCTCATTTAAAATTAAAACAGTGGTTATGTTTAAATTTGTAATTTGAGCATAGTGAGTAAATTATACCAATCAAGCATGCACATTGCTAATGTCCTTCTCAAATACTGTATTTTAAAAAAAGCACAAAACTTGTAACAGAAATGTTTGTGCATAAAGTGTCAATTTCAAGTAAGAAACAAACACAGGCACAAGCATTTGTGATTGCAGTAGTGCAAAACGTGTGCTGCTGATAGGGAGACTCCATGTTACTTTTTATTAATCTTACAAAATAAGATTACATGCGTATGACTTTACAGATATAAGAGCTTCTTTAATAAGTTAAAGTTGTAGAAACAACACAAACATAAAATGCCTAATTATAAGGCTAATTTCAGTACTTAATGTGGACATAACCTGGCCCTAAAAATGCCTTATTTAATTCCAGGTACCTCATGGTCCTGGACAGAATCTGAATTAGTCTTTAAGTCAATTCCTTTTTGCCTGGGGTGCATCCTTTTTCAAGTTCCAGGCTGTATTCAGGGCTTCACTCCAAGCTGACATTAAGCCCTACCTTTTCTGGTGTTAAGCTCTGCCAGTACCATTCAGCTGTCAAATACCAGATCCTCTATTGTCCACTGAGGCTCTGGCATCTAACAGTTGGATGGCAGTGAGTGTGGCATAGTGCCAGAAGAGGTACTTGAAGAGAGGTAGAGGCCCTGTGTCCATTACAAGCGATATATGGTATTTACAAAAAAAAAAAAAATGCAATGTAGTGTGACGACCAAGCCGACTAGATATAATTTAAATGGCTTGTTAGGGTAAGTCCTTGAACTTCATTATTTTTATTGTAATGACTTAACATCGCTACTGACTGAAAATAGTTTTCATTGTATATTGGCAGAATATATTATTTTGATGGAAAAAGTGACTGATTACAGCAATGGGAAACGCAAATCGATGTAGGAGAACCTCAAATTAAATTAATAGATTATAACAACTTATAAATATGTCTGTGTTGGATTACGCATATATGATTGTATCTTGGATAGACTAATGTTAGGAACATTGTAGCAGTGCTATCCAAGCCAGTGTTCAGTATTTATTCCTCCTGGATTTTTGGGATTTCTGTAACTCAAGTTACATTAGAATAATTTTTCAATGCCACAGCATCTGCTTCTCTCACCAGACATGGGAGTAAGTCACACATGTGCAAGTCTCAAGTCTTTACCTTCAAGTCTCAAGCAAGTCCCAAGTTACTGTGGCGAAAATCAAGCAAGTCAATTCGAGTCCTTGCTAGAAGTCAACAAGTCAAGTCAAGTCATTTATTTTGGTCAAGTCACAAATCAAGTCAAAATACTGATCTGTCCCAAAAAAAAACCAACAAAAATGACAAAAATCTTTCCCTTTGTTAGTAAACGCGATAACTTTTGCGCAAACCAATCAAAATACGCTTTTTGCAATTTTTTTTACCAAACATATGTAGCATAAAACAAATTGGCCGAAAATGTTAAAAAATTTTGATTTTTACATATTTTTTTGGGGGAATTTCATATAAAAAAATGTGAAAAATATTGCTATTTTTGCAAAATTGACGCACTTTTTTTGTTTATAGGGCATGATCAAAAAATCGCACAGGTGATCAAATACCACCAAAAGAAAGCTCTGTTTGTGGGAAAAAAAGGATGTCAAATTCGTTTAGGTACAGCGTCGCACGACCGCGCAATTGTCCGTTAAAATCACGCAGTGCCGAATCGCAAAATAGGCCCTGGTCAGGAAGGGGGTAAAATCTTCTGGGGCTTAAGTGGTTAAGTATTTCCATTGTTAAACAACCAGTGTCCTAAAAATCAGAACACACTGAGGTGTTTTAAGTGACTGTGGTGTCAGAAACATAACAGGCATATTCATTTTGCTTTAACACATCTTGAGAAAATGCAAATATTTAATAACCTAAAAAAGTAAAGTAATTTCGAGTCATATGTCTCAAGTCAAAGTCAAGTCTCAAGTCATGCATACCAAGTCAAAGTCAAGTCGAGTCTTTTATTAATTTTAGTCAAGCAAGTCTCAAGTCCTCAAACTGGTGACTTAAGTCTGACTTAAGTCAAGTCATGTGACTCGAGTCCCCCACCTCTGTCTCTCACTGACAAATGCCTCAGTCTCTGCTGCAGTTCGCCACTTTGTGACTTTCTATGAAGTTAAAAAGGACAGTCTGAGTGATCACTGGGGAGGAGGAGACTAATGAAATGCATCCTTCGTCCAGCTGCAGACTGATGATGTCATTGCAATATAGGCCAACAAAAGTTTAAAGAATCTTACTGTTGCTATACATTGTGATATGTCAAATTTATTAATGTGAGCTTCTAAAGGTACAGAAGTTACTTTCTTAAGAAATATGGTATAAAGTTATCCATACTTTGCAAAACTGGTCCAGCAGACAGATACTGTGCATGGCTTCACTCAACTACTCATAAATAAATTATTGCCAGATTGGGCAATAATCATTTTTTTTTAGCATACTGTAATCTATAAAAAGCTTTAGGGGGGTTGCTTGGAACTCTGAACAACATTATTCAAAAAGTTAACATTCCTATATAATAACAGGTATGAACTAGCAAGCCAAAAATACATTTGTGATTGTTTGTAGCAATAGCATAAATCCACATATAACCATGTAACCATGCAAGAAAAAACATTCCTGATAATAAGCACAAAACTGCAGTTCCAAAATCTATAGGGTAAAACAGCAATCCATAGTAGTTGATGTGCTAAAGGCAAAAAGGCTTTTCTTTTTGCAATGGAATTTTCCCTTAGGTTAGTGATCCAGATGAAGCTCTGGTGATTTCCATCATCATCATGATGAAAACTTCGCTAAACAAACAGATTATTGTATGGATTGCTCAGCCGCCCGCAGTGCGGACCAAGCAGTGTGATGGTACAGCCCTCCACCCTAGGAGGTGTTTACCGAAGAACCCTGTCTGTTTAGCAAAGTTTTCATCATCCAAATGTAAATGCAACTGTTTATGTTTTAAATAAATGTTTGAAAGGTAATGCACTATTGGCTGCTCTGTTTCCTATTTGCATTCCATCTGGTTTTCCTGGTGTTATTGCTGAGAGTCTGTGGCTGACGCTGGAAGCTACTGATGGATCCCGGCATGGTGTTGACCATTGACCATTGGTCTTCTGAGATCAGGCTTCCTGGGTGCTATAAACCTTCTCAAATGTTTGGGTCTACGAAAAATTATATTAGGGCACTCTGGAATAGCACTTGTGAGACAGGGATCATGGTGGAGAATATCCCAATACGTATCAATAATTCGCTTGATGGCAAAGACTTTGCTATTGTACTGAGTTTTGAAAATGATATCCAATTCCTGACTTGTGTTTTTGCACCTATCGCTGGCTGAAACTACCCTGCTCCTAGGACACATTCCCTCATTGTTGTGAGGCACACCACCTACTGTATCAGCATAGATCTGCATCAATGAGAGACTGTTCGTAGCCCTTTTCTAAAAAATCTTTTCCTTAATAGACCACTCTGCTTATTGTAATCCTGTAGACAAGTGCACGTCCTTTTGAGCTCACAGAACTGTCCAAAGGGCACATTTTGGATCCACCTCAGATGGTAATGACTGAAAGCATGCAGGTGCGGGTTCCCTGCTCATAATTTAAAATGTGTTTGGGAGGTAATGTGGGAGTCATCATCAGCCATCAGTTTCAGGTCCAGTAGGAACAATTTCTGACTATCTCCAACATGGGTGAATTGGACCCAATAAGCCAGAAAAGATGATAGCTGACTGTCACCAAAGAGATTATTGGACCAGATGTAAAACTGCTCCACCATGCAAACCTGGCCCTAATAGCAGTGCCTCTTATTTGTCTGTAGTACTGTTCTGGAACACAATATAGTTATGTGTCAGGGTGTATTCTGCAGAGGATAAAGTATACCTGCTTGGGATGTAGATGGTTTTTGCATGCCTTGAAATATTGCACTTCATGCAGTCCAAAATGGTGTTAGATAGAAGGGTAAAAGAAGGGATAAAGAGGCTACATCTATCAATACCCAATGGCAGCCATTGGTCTTCTATTGGTACAGGGCGAGAAACTCTAGCATATGACCAGAATCCATAAACCTCTATTATCTGTGTTTGTGTGGGAAAATCCCTTAGGAACCTCAGCTCATGAAAGTACAGTCAGGTCCATAAATATTGGGACATCAATAGAATTCTAATCTTTTTGGCTCTATACACCACCACAATGGATTTGAAATGTAACAAACAAGATGTGCTTTAACTGCAGTCTTTCAGCTTTAATTTGAGGGTATTTACATCCAAATCAGATGAACAGTGTAGGAATTACAACAGTTTGTATATGTGCCTCCCACTTTTTAAGGGACCAAAAGTAATGGGACAGATTAACAATCATAAATCAAAATTTCACTTTTTAATACTTGGTTGCAAATCCTTTGCAGTTAATTGCAGCCTGAAGTCTAGACATCACCAGACGCTGGGGTTCATCCCTGGTGTTGCTCTGCCAGGCCTCTACTGCATCTGTCTTCAGTTCCTGCTTGTTCTTAGGGCATTTTCCCTTCAGTTTTGTCTTCAGCAAGTGAAATGCATGCTCAATTGGATTCAGGTCAGGTGATTGACTTGGCCATTGCATAACATTCCACTTCTTTCACTTAAAAAACTCTTTGGTTGCTTTCGCAGTATGCTTTGGGTCATTGTCCATCTGCACTGTAAAGCGCCCTCCAATGATTTCTGAAGCATTTGGCTGAATATGAGCACATAATATTGCCCGAAACACTTCAGAATTCATCCTGCTGCTTTTGTCAGCAGTCACATCATCAATAAATACAAGATAACCAGTTCCATTGGCAGCCATACATGCCCAGGCCATGACACTACCACCACCATGCTTCACTGATGAGCTGGTATGCTTTGCATCATGAGCAGTTCCTTTCCTTCTCCATAGTCTTCTTTTCCCATCACTCTGGTACAAGTTGATCTTGGTCTCATCTGTCCATAGGATGTTTTTCCAGAACTGTGAAGGCTTTTTTAGATGTGGTTTGGCAAACTCTAATCTGGCCTTCCTGTTTTTGAGGCTCACCAATGTTTTACATCTTGTGGTGGACCCTCTGTATTCACTCTGGTGAAGTCTTCTCTTGATTGTTGACTTTGACACACATACACCTACCTCCTGGAGAGTGTTCTTGATCTGGGCAACTGTTGAGAAGGGTGTTTTCTTCAATAGGGAAAGAATTCTTTGGTCATCCACCAGTTGTTTTCCGTGGTCTTTCGGGTCTTTTGGTGTTGCTGAGCTCACCAGTGCGTTCTTTCTTTTTAAGGATGTTCCAAACAGTTGATTTGGCCACACCTAATCTTTTTGCTATCTCTCTGATGGGTTTGTTTTGTTTTTTCAGCCTAATGATGGCTTGCTTCACTGATAGTGACAGCTGTTTGGATCTCATATTGAGAGTTGACAACAACAGATTCCAAATGCAAATAGCACACTTGAAATGAACTCTGGACCTTTTATCTGCTCCTTGTAAATGGGATAATGAGGGAATAATACACATCTGGCCATGGAATAGCTGAGCAGCCAATTGCCCCATTACTTTTGGTCTCTTAAAAAGTGGGAGGCACATATACAAACTGTTGTAATTCCTACACCTTTCACCTGATTTGGATGTAAATACCCTCAAATTAAAGCTGAAAGTCTGGAGTTAAAGCACATGTTGCTTGTTTCATTTCAAATCCATTGTGGTGGTGTATAGAGCCAAAAAGATTAGACTTGTGTCGATGTCCCAATATTCATGGACCTGACTGTATACCTGTGATAGATTGCTACCAGCAGGTGCTGGATACTTACATTTCTTAGCATATTTGTTGTTCTTAAACTTTTTCCCATAACTTGTGGGACCAGCCTGGATCATTTGATGATGTCGGGCCCCAAACATGGTTGGATTGATGTGACTGTTGGTGTTGTAAGGTGCCAGGTGGAAGCCCTCTCCTATGCCTAAATCTACCTTGGTAAGAGGATCTCTTGTAACCAAGGAATCTGCTCAGACATGCTTGGTTGGCCTCGTGAATCTGCTGACCCGCAATTCCTGGGTGTCTACCCTTTTTCCACCAGTGTTGACGACACTTTTATTGTCTTCCCTGTCCCTTTCAAACTTGCTTGATTTTGTACAAATGAAATCAGCCTCAAAATCAGTGATCTGATCATTGATATGATTATCCCAATGGGAGAAAGCAGCAAGATGAGTAAAGGAGTCTAGCTCCCCCTGAACAGCTTCAATCTGCAAATTGATGTAACGTTCCTCTCATGCTGCAGTATAATAAGAGCCATCCATTTTCTGCTGCAATCCCTATAGAGATCATACCAGTGATCCCTCAATTCATCATTCAAAAAGCTATACCTTTTGGTCTGTCTAAAACCAAAGAGGGTGCCCTCTTCACATCAAGAGACATCTCTTCTTCAAGCAAATACTTCAATGTATAAAACTTGGAAATCATGGCATCTTAAACTTGCATGACCCTCAACAGGAGGGGCCAGACCTGACTCATTAACAACCACCGAGTTGGTCCTGACCACATTCACTTTTTCAAGCGAGTCTACACAATTGTTGAATGAGTTCTAGCACCAGCCTTCATTTACTGTAAGTGGATGCCCACATGCATCATTTTATGTCATACTGCTCCCCACTCTTTGTTACATTCTCATATGAGCGATATGGCCGTAGCTGGGATCTTTCACCTGGAAGGAGTTACACTTCCAGGTCGCTGGTTGATGCTGTTTGTGCTCCTGGTTATGCTGGTTGTGTTCCAGGGGCCATCTCTACCATTAGAGTACTGTTCCAGCAGGCAAGGATCTCGGCTTTTTATGAGACATGAAAGACACTTTCGTCCTATAAGGGAAAAAACCTTACATGTCTCTAGTTTCAGTATACAAAGTTAGCACTTGGTTTATTTCTAATTCTATTTATTTTTACTTTGATGGTGTGGTACACAAATTTTCGAGTACATGCACATATTTGTTTTTGGGGGTTTTTTTTGCACCATTTTTTAAGTTACACTTTGAGATCTGTTTTTTGACCCTCTTTATACCCAGATTTTAATTCTGGCTCTGCCCTCCCCATTTTGGGGTGGGGCTATGTATGCTTTGCTGTATTTATGCACCTGAATATGAATGGGCTGGTCAGCAAGGGGTTGCGCCCTCAAAACAGGTCAGCTTGCCAGCATAGCGAGTTGTGGTTGGAGTACACGTATCCAGCACTGTATGATATTTTGTGGTTTACAGGGTGTACTTTTGTGAGTAATCATTTACACTAGTTTTTTATCTCTCAATAAGTGGTTGGTAATGCACTAGGTGATTGCACATTCTTGTCTGTTCTTTTGTAGTTAGACGTTTAAATCTATCCTGGCATTTGGTGGGAGGACAACAGGGACACAAACAAAGAAAAAAAAAAATTCCACGGAGCCCCAAAACCATGGTCAATTATGCAAATATCAATGTTAGCTCGAAGGTTGGATCTTCCTTCTAAAGCCCAGTTCACACAGGCAGTTTTTATTTCATTCAACCCAGCTTGCTGAAGAAAAAAAAACTGAGGAGCTCAGGGGAAGCTTGCTGTACTAATTTTGCAATGTTATTACAATGATCTGCCCCCCAGCCATTGGCTGTAAGCACTGATCGGATGCTCATTGGCAGCTGTTTTTTCAACATGCCCATTTGACAGAAGCCGGACATTTGGACAGTTTCTGTTGGACAGGTTGCTGTACATAGGGGCCGATTGTCAGTAAGCTTCTGTTAAACTGGCCGATACCAGCTGACATTAAGCCTATGTGTACCAGGCTTTACAGTTATATTCTCACTGTTGGTAAGTGATGAGATGTAGAAAACAGGAAAGGTGAGCCAGAGCAGAGCATTGCAGGTGTAGACACTAATACAGAATTGAGCACATCAATGTTCTATGCTGCTAGGCTCTCAGTAAGTTATACAGGTTTATGCATTTCAGTCTTGTTAGCTGCTTAATATATTTAATCGTTAACCTTTAAGCACAGGTTCAGTATAAGGGATCTAAAAGTGAATGTTAACTGTTTATTGATGGAGGTTGCAAAACAATATGAAAAGCAAGTCAAAGGATGAAAAAATAAAAAATAAAAAAGATCTCTGGCTAATCTGGAGCTGATTTGTAAATAGATCATTAGTAAAATATCCTTTTTAAAGAGCTAGATATTTCTCTTGAGAGTGTCTTAGCCAAATAGGGCCTATTTAATTTTAAAAGGTTGCAGTCACATGTTCCCCTCCGGCATAGTCTTAAGAGTTTTATACGCGTTATTGAGTGATTATTGACAGAGTTCAGGCTAACTGACTTTACTTCTTAATTCCTAGCAAATTTTCTAAATCTGGGCTTTAATGCTGCAGATAAATCAGGTTTTCTAGTGAAGACACACAGCAGATTTATAAGCAAGTCTCTAAGGCTATATATAATAACTGCCAAGTTTATAATAAAACTATTGCTGTCATGCATATTTTTTCAAGGTAATATGATATTTATATATATTGCCAAGTGTTTTATAGACACATTTTAAGTCAATAAAAATGCTAGCTTTATACCTGAAATAAATAGAAAATACATATAATACATATGTAAATAAATAAGAATAGATGTATTGTTGATTATGCTGCTTTTTAGCTCTTTTCCACATGAATTTAACACTTTTTAAACTGTATTTCCATTTGTTTATACATCTCAGATAACTACTATGCATTAGGGTAAAAAAAAAAAAAAAAAACGTTCAGTGCCTGTTTCTCCCCTTACCCCCCTAAATACTTACCTGGATCCTGGATCCTGTATCGTTCCAGTGCTGTGATCATCTGTAGGTCTTCTCTTCTCTCTCAGCTATCTCACAGGCCTGGCTGAGAGCAGCGGGGGGCCATTGACTTCTGACACTGTCAGTCATATCCAGTGAGGGAGGAGCAGGAGCAGGACCGAACCATGCTGTGTGTGTCAAAGGACGCACACAGCACGGCTTGGAAGCGAGCCCATATGGTATGTGTGCCACCATAGGAAGCAGTGGGGTACCACAGAAGACGAGGTTCAGGGCTGTTCTGTGTAATACCATTGCACAGAGCAGGTAAGTATAACATGTTTTTTATTTTAGAAAAAAAAACTTTACAATTGCTTTATTTTTTATTTTTCTTTGATGTTTTTTGCTAGCATTGGAGGTCTATTCAGCATTGGTCCCAAAAGGTTTCATCTAATCTGTTTAAGACTATTTATTAGTATGTAGCAATTTTAAAAGCTTACACCACAGATATTGGGTCTCATTATAATTGAAGAATTATGAAATTTACAAAAATTATATTTAATAGGCCTTTGACTTGCACATGCTTGCTTCTGAAGTGCCCATCAAGGCTGAACTATGGCAACACTGTGATCAGATGAAAAAACTGGAGGTTCTCTTGATAAAGTCATGTGTCAGTGGTGCAATGCGTCACAAGGAGCTGAGTGACGTCACTTCCGGCCGCGACCGAGGCCAGAAGTTAGGATTGTATTGTGTTCAGCCCCTGTGTGACCCCCAGGTCTCGAATCACGCTGGATGCAAAAAATTCAATTTCCAGAAACTCTGTTTGGTACAGTGTATATTCAGACCCCACAAAGAAAACATCACAAAGAGAGAGCATGTAGGAATTTTTAAGAAGCCGCCTAACCCCATCTGAAGGAGAAGGGAGCAGCGTCATTCTCATATCAGTGGTTTTCAAGCCCATCCTTTTTATCAGTTTGGTAAGAGGCCATTGTTGTCTTTGCACTGGTGGTTTATTACACGGTTGGAGGTGAACATCACGTGAAGAGTGTATTTTTGAAATACAGTGGATTTATTTATTGCACTTACCTATTTTCCGCCGGGTAAGGAGGAAATTCACCAGGTGGAGGGACATCACTGTTGTCTATTGATTTCGTTGGAATTCTCTCACACCATAATTTGCATCATTTTGACCACAGATTGAAGAGAATTTTTTTCACTTTGGACTGTTGGACTATTAATTGTTTGTGCATTAGTCACAATATACCTTGACGCAGAGTAGCAAAGCCTTTTGCAGTGGACTTAACGCTTACAACAAGAACAGCCGTTAAGTTGTCACTGAGGCTTTAAGTCCACTGCAAAAGGCTTTGCTACTCTGCGTCACACACATCTGCTTTATTTAGAGACAACTTTGGGTCGCATAGCAGTGTGCGTTGCAGTGTGCGTCTTGCAGGTGATTTTCACATCGCACAGTTGATAAAGCCTCAGTGACAACTATACATAAATTAAAATTCATCACAAAAAACAGATTATTTTTCTTAGAATTTCAGTAGCGCAGGGATGGTGTTACCCTCCTTTCATAAAGTGCAAATAAATAAAGTGCATAAATTGCATAAATAATCCAAAACATCCAACTAAGCAAGAACAGAGTCCTTCAAAAGTCTTTGTTTATGTAGTGCCAGAGCTGGTGGTGGTGACATTGTACGGTGGTTCCTATAACTGACACCAATGACCCTGCATTAAAGGCACTGTGTATTGCTCTGGGACTACATACACAAAGACTTTTGAAGGACTCTGTTCTTGCTTAGTTGGATGTTTTGGATTATTTATGCAATTTATGCACTTTATTTATTTGCACTTTATGAAAGGAGGGTAACACCATCCCTGCACTACTGAAATTCTAAGAAAAATAATCTGTTTTTTTGTGATGAATTTTAATTTATGTATAGTTGTCACTGAGGCTTTATCAACTGTGCGATGTGAAAATCACCTGCAAGACGCACACTGCTATGCGACCCAAAGTTGTCGCTAAATAAAGCAGATGTGTGTGACACAGAGTAGCAAAGCCTTTTGCAGTGGACTTAAAGCCTCAGTGACAAGTTAACGCCTGTTCTTGTTGTAAGCGTTAAGTCCACTGCAAAAGGCGTCACACACATCTGCTTTATTAGAAGCAAAAGAAAAGCGGCGTTAAGCAAAAAGTAATTTTTGAAGGTTTGGCATGCTATAATTCTGGTTCTGAACATGCTACAGAGCTGAAACTTCACAGGTACACTTTTTAGACCCCCCCGACACTAAATCCAAAGAAATCTTTTTTTTTTTCAATAATTTTTTCAATAATTGGCTCTCTATCAAAAACGACAATTTTTAAGAACTTTTTTTGCTGGTGTTTTTTCGGGAAATTTGGGTGTTCTGATCGAAAACCGAACTTTTCAAAAGTTCGATCATCCCTAATGCTGAATGGTGTTATCCCTTTCAGACAACAGAGAAACATTTATTATTACATTCAATAATGGAAGTGCAATTGGAAGAAGCTGTAACACTTTCCCCTATTCCTCACTTCAGCAACCTTTCACCGTGTGTTACAACCGGTCCCCAAAAGTCTCCTATAAAAGAAGCCCTGGCCGGTGGTCGCACTCTGACATCAGGTCTGGCACACAATTGCCTCAGTGTTATCAGCGTTTAGGCTTTCTGTACCTAAAGCAGACTGTAGTACACTGCTTATAAAGACAGTTTATGAAAGGATGGGGTCTAGGACACTGTTCAAGGAGATGACCATCTGCTGAGCTCAAAAAAGTTAAAAGAAATATCCAACACTTCAACAGTTAAAAATGTGCCCACCTATAGTTGATATATTCTCTACAGTCTTTGTTGCCAGTAACAATAGATTAGAAATGTCACGCAAAAATGTGTACCTCGATGTAATAAAAACTTTCAAAAGATATTTATTTCCTGACTCCCTGCTGCTGTCACTGGTGATTATTGAGTTCGCTAATTGCTGTACAACATGAGCTTAAAAGAATCACACAATGTGAAATCTGAAATGTTACCTAGGCAGGTAGTTATTTTTTGTATGAACTTACTTGCAGAAGATTTAAATATAGCACTGAATTGAGTGCTAAGAATATAATAGCCATAGCTAAATATTAAATTAGTATAGAAGGCAAAGATTTTTTCATATTGGATAGAGTAAGAGATGGGTACATAACTTCTATCAGTTTTTTTTTTCTTTTTTTCCCTACTGTGTCCCATTGGGGAAATTTCCCTTCTCTTCCTGTCCCATAGTCACTCTAGGAAGTGGGAGGAAATCCCCCCAAAGGGAGGGAAATCCCTTGTTGTCCACCTAGGTCACCTGAACCAGTGTTTCTATTGCAATATTCCTGTTCTGGTGACTTCTCAAAATTTGGGATTTTCATTCACTATCTCCCCAATAGGGTCAAAGGCAACAATGAAAACATGATAGGTGTTCAAAGCCCTCTCCACTCAATCCACATTTAAAAGAGAAAGTTTTGCTTGTACAGTAGTTATACTTTATGTAAATTATTGCGGCTTTACCGTGTTTGTTAAATCCATAAAAGTTATTATGACTGAATTCTGAAAGACACGCTTTAATACTTTTTGGCATTTTCACCTTTGCTTTTCCATGATTTCTTCTTTAGTTATGTAAATATTTGACTCCCAAATGTTTATATTGCTCCTAGTCTAACCACTTGCTGCCCACCTACAGTAGTTTTACCAAAGTGGGCAGCAGAACCAGGCCAGGCAATGTACTGGTACATCGCCCGGGACACGTGCACTAGTGCACTGTCTGGAGCATGTAGCAGTGTGATCCTGTGATTGCTGTGTAGCTGTGAGTGGCCAGGGTATTATGGGATCGCTATGATTGGTCAATGTAAAAAAGCAGTCATGAATGGCTTCCATTCATGACAGCTTGCTTGGAGTTGTGAAGCTGTGATTAGCCCACAGATATCACATGGTACCTGACACCCTGTACCATGTGATCAGCTATAGCCGATCACATCATGTCAACAGAAAGCAAGCTGTCATGAATGGAAATCCAGTCATGACAGGTAACTATTGTTTATAACAGTGAACATTACAGTGTAAAAAAAATAAATCCCTGATCAACCCCCGCAGGGTAGTACTTAACTGCTCTGATGAAGGCAAGTAAAAAAGTAGTAAAAAAAGAAAAACATGTTAAAAAAGAAAAAAATATTAACATTTAAATATTTTTTTTTTTAATCTTTTGCATACTACCACCAGTCAATATCCCTGATCACCGCCATGCCAGTCATATGGTGAGGCCGTACTGCACTGGTGACAGTATGTACAAAACATTGTGAAAAAAAAAACCCATATATTTTATTTCATTTTCTCATTTTCATTCTAAAACATTCTGACAAAATAATTACAACTTCAAAAAATGTGCCATGCCTCTTACTAAATGCCTTAGACTGTCTACTTTTCAAAAATGGGTCATGGAGGTGGGGGGTATTTGTACTGTCCTTGCATTTTAAGGCCTCAAGAAATTAGATAGGCAGTCAAGTTTGATAAGTTTTCAAATATATACACCACAGTTTGTAGACTATAACACTTCAAACAGACTAAATAATATACACTCATTTGGGTTATGTTTACCAAAGAAATGTAGTAAAATACATTTGGGCCTAAATTTATGAAGAAAGATTATTATTATTATTTATTTTTAACATTTTTAAACAGAAACTAAGAAAAACATTTATTTTTTTCAAAATTGTTGGCACTTTTATATTTATAAAGCAAAAAATAAAAAAAAACAGTGGTGATCAAATGCCACCAAAATAAAGTTCTATTTGTGTGAAAAAATTATAAAAATTGTATTTGAGTACAGTGTTGCATGATCGAGCAATTGACAGATAAAGTAGCACAGTGCTGAAAAGCAAAAATGCCCTGATCATGAAGGGGGTGGAACCTTCTGGAGGTTGAGTGGTTAAGGGATAAAAATAAAAAGATAAAAAGGAGCCCATTAAAAGATGAAATAACAAAATCCATGTTTTTTCTGCTGCTAGATGTCCTGCTACTGATGTCCAGAATCATCTATCCTACCTCTTCTAAGCCCAGGTTGACCTTATCCTGCCCCAGTCTGTGGCTGGAGAAGCAGCACATTAATGAACTCATCTCTTTGTTCAGTCTGCTTCTTCTTTCTATAAGTTTCTTTTTTTGTCAGCACTGATTAGCCTAATGTACTGCTTCTTTCTCTTACACTCCAGCTTTGCTATATAGAGACTGCAAGGCTGGGGTACTTACACTGCTTATTGCTTCTATAATTTGTAAAGGTATGTGTACATTTTAAGAGCCATACCTGCTGGTTACATATGTAAGCTCCCTATTTAGTGATGCAAGCTTGCTTCTTCACTATTTCTCTTTTACATTGCAAGTTTACTAGTCAGGGGACTGGTTGAAAACTCTGTGTGGCTGAGATTTCAAGCAAAAGAGAAAAGGTGATCTGAGCAAAACTCAATCAATTAGAGATTGGGGGTCTGCAAATATACGCTGCAATAATCAAAGTATGATAAAGCAATCGTGTGAAAAGCAGAAATGTGCATGTTAAAGTACTGTCTAAAAATAAACTATTTTAACTAAGGCCCCACATCGACATCTGGCAACCCGTTTTGGACCCATGAGCACACTGATCAAAAGTGAACTGAAGTGTATCTCTATGGGTGGCTGGATGCAAGTGGACATGCGACTGTCTATATCTGCCCACATTCAGGTCTATCAGATAAAACACTATAGGTTTGTGTCCAGGCCCCCTTTTACTGACGTGACTGGATGTGAGCGTATATAGGAGAATGCATGTCTGCTTATATCTGGCCATTGATAATCACGTGGGTTCTTTTTAGGAAAAATCTGAATGGACCCAGATGACATATATGTGACATCCATTTCTGTTTTGATTTGACTCAGCAGGGGATCAGTCTGGGATCTCCTGCTGAGGCTGTTTGGTTGGGTGGACTCCTGTACAGTTGTTAGGAGTCTGCCCTTATAAAATTTGTCTTGCATATTTCCAAACAATGATATTAACCTTTTACTGACCAGGTAATGCATGTATTCGGTGGCAAGAAAAGTGGTCCATAACTCCCAGCCTCCACGCTTTCCATCCAGGGTGGCCAGTGTACTTAATGGAAGAAGTCAACTGAAGGAATGGACTTTATAGGCATATTTAAAAGCTTACTGATAACAATCTTTATTAGAATAAAACATTACTTACAGCTGTAAAAGGTATATACCACAATGGTGAACCTTAAAAGGTATTGTTCAATAAATGCTTTTACTGAACCAAAATAAAAGCCGAAATATACAGAGCCAAAGCACCCCTATAGTAAAGAAATTACCCCAATGCAAGGATCAATATAGTACATAACCCAAATCAAAGGGGGGTACTGTTCTGATGATTGGGCAAGGGGGTCCAGCAGGCACACTCGCAGTAGATCAGCTCAGTATTAGTTTGGTGTATGCTCAACTAGTTTTGCATCATATCGCGCTTCTTCAAGAGCTATTTGTATAAAAATATAATAGTATCAAAAGGGAATGTGGTTAGATGGACACAGAACCAAGCGGAGGTTTGTGCATAGCCTAAAAGGCAGGCATGGGGGTGCAATAACAGGAAACCACCAGGATCTGATGTTGTAATGTGGTATGGGTGTATGGAGGAGAACATATGGTCTTCTTTGAGATTATAAGGGTGAAATTCACAGAAAGGAGCGTCACTATAGAGTGGCAGAAGTCCCATATATACACAACTGCCCATTAGGGCATCACTTTGCGGGGAATGAGAATCCCAAATAGGGAAGATAAAGGTCAAAGTAAATGACCTGTCACCACCAAACATCAGCTGTCCAATGTACCAGGGTTAGAGGATGGGGGGGGTTTACCCCGTACAGTCTGCACAAGTATATGCCACATGGCATATGGGCATATACCTGTGCGAACCGCAAAAGGAAACCCCCCCCCCCATTTACTTTGATTTTTATCTTCCCCAATTGGGATTCGACCATAGCAGTGCAAGTTAAGACAGCTCTTCTTGACTAACATGGGATTTCACATGTTATGCGACTTGGGGTCTCACAAGTTGGATCCCAAGTCACGGCAGTCCTCTTCCATTACTTTGTTACTGTGTAAATAATGGGTTATAGATTAAACTGTGTTGAGTGAGCAAACTGCAGTGTGCAGTTAGTCCATCTTCTTTCTCAACAATTGTTGAGATAACATATCAGGCATAAAGAGCGTGCACTGCTGTCAATAAGTTGGTAAAAAGGCTAATCCTTTTGCAGGACAATGTTCATTTTGCAGGGGAATTTTCCCTTAGCTTAGTGAATGTGATGAAAATTCACTTTGCAAAGAACACCCAATTGCATGCAAGGAAAAAAAAAAATTGAATGATGAAAGTCAGCAAAGCTTCCCCTCGGCTAAGGGAAAATCCCCTTGCAAATAAATAGCCAATTTATCTTTAGTAAATTAATCCAATAGAATTGCATCTTGAGAAGAAGCAGTAAGGCAAAACTATTGTACAATGCTGCATGCAGTGCCTGTCCCTGTATGCAAATATAATTACAAAATATACATTGAAACAGGTTTGTGTTTATCTAAAATATTATTGAAATAAATATACATTCACTTTATGTTAGGGACTCTAGAAGGGATGCAGCAAGCAAGGGTACATGAGTACATTTGGACACATGAAAGAGAATATGGTTACTATTTTTGTCTTTACTGGAGTTCTTTAAAATGTGATTCCGCCTTTAGGTTTAAATAAGTACTCAAATTTTTAAACAGAACAAAGCTTTCCTCCTTGGATATGTAATATTTTCAGTGGAGATAAGAGACTCCACTGTGCAGGATTAACCTGAATCATCTTGTAGCTGCAGGGTATGTGCAGCTTGAAGGGGCCAAAACTCCACAAGGAAAATTTGCACAAGGAAGCTCTATGGAGTTCTAGGACAACAGCAAGCACATTGTGCCATGTATTATAAAACTAGGTATGTGTTTAAGTGTTTTCTCATTGGACACAGCAGAGATTGTTAATAGAAGCAGTGTTCCTGCAATTTCAGTGAACTTTCCAGGACATAACGTCATTGAAATCCTGGCAAGCTGCCTTAGTGGATTAAAAAAACCATTTGGAAATGTATAAAAGAATTCATCTTTTAGTCTGATTCCCTTCTCAGCAGGTTACCAAATAATAAATATCTCTGCCCATGTCATGCTAAACTTAGATTTTATTACTTTAGGGTATTTTCTGCATATTAATTGCCATTTGTGCACTCTTGATGTTTCCAGTGGATTAAAGATTTTAGTTGACAAAGCTGCTAAGCAAATTGTTACTTAGAATGAATATAAAGCTTCCAAAGTAAAAGGCATATCTTTGTCATTCTTATACATTCTCATCCAAATTGAAATTGCAAAAAATATTAAACAATAACCACAGTTAGTGATATTTATTGCAAAGTGCACTGGGCTCTGGCACCAGACATATTGGGAGTTATTTACTAAAACTAGTAACTAGTTATTGCAAAATCTGGTGCAGCTCTGCATAGAAACCAGGTTCCATTGCCAAAGCTTAATTGAACAATCTAAAGTTAGAAGCTTCTTAGCTGGTGAGCTACCATGCAGAGCTACACCAGATTGTGAGTGCTCCAGTTCCAGTTTTAATTATCCACCCCCCTCCCCAATGCAGCCAAGTGATGTCATCACTTATGCTAGTTCTCTGTGATGTTACTGCTTTGGAGCTTTATATGGAATGGATTTCAGACTGTATGCCACCAAAGTCTTTAAGTGGCTTCCTGCTGAACTCCTCATGCCCCTTAATTTAGCACTTCCTTAAAGGGTGGTGCAGTTCTGTATTTTAGTGCAGGGCATCACTGATTTCAAGTGTAGGTTATTACACAGATACAAACTGGCAGCTTTCACATATAGTCATATTCTGGGGTACTATTTATAAAGGGGTCATGGTTAACTTAAGCTAACTTAGTAACACTGGGGTTTATTTACTGGAGAGTGCAAAATCTAATTCAACTCTGCATAGAAACAAATCAGCTTCGAACTTCAGCTCATTCAATTAAGCTTTGATAATAAAACCTGGAAGATGATTGGTTTCTATGTACAACTGCACCAGATTTTACACTCTCCAGTTTTAGTAAATCAACCCCACTGTATAGAAGCTTCACCATTGGTGATGAGGTCACTCTAAGCAGCTGTTCCTGTTGTATCTAAAGGAATGTGTCAACTGAAATACTTTGCACTGCTCTTTGTTACCTTTTGTATTCCTCATTAAGAATATAAAAGATTGGTCCTCTGGAGAATTTGTGAAGTTTCCTGTGGGATCTGCCAAACCATGATACTGTATATAGATTGCTGCTCAGCATATTACATACTTAATACTAGACATTGGGATTGATTTACTGAATGTGGCAACATCTGGTGTAGTTCTGCATAGAAACCAATAATCTTCCATTTGTTTGTCAAAGCTTAATCACTTCAATACAGTGCACTTTTGCCCCCTTCCTGCTTAGGCCAATTTTCAGCTTTTAGCGCTGTCATACTTTGAATGACAATGGCACGGTGACGATGCAATGCTGTACCCAAATTAAATTTTTGTAATTTTTTTCACGCAATTATACATTTTTTGATTTGGTGGTAATCAATCACTGCTGTGTTTTTTTTTTTACAAAAAAAAGAAAAGAATACATTTTGTAAATAAGTAATTTTTTTTCCATCACTAATGTGCACTGATGAGGCGGCACTGATGGGCACTAATAGGCTGCACTAATCGGGGTCATTGACGGGCACTGATTGGGGTCACTGATGGGCATTGATTGGTGTCACTGATGTGCACTGTTTGGTGTCACTGCTGGGCACTGTTCTTCCTTTACTGTCTGCCAGTTTATGAAAAAGGTGAACATAGCTCTAAAGAAGTTGTTGCATTGATTGGTCATCCCTCAAACCTAAAATATAATAGTTTGTTTACCTAGATTTTACTTTGTGTAAATTGCATGTTACTTGTTAAAAAATAAATTCAAGATATTTTCATTGTGTTTTAATGTATGCCAATGATTTAAAATATCACATAAGCTTAAATAATGACTTTACTAAAACTCTAATTAAAAGTAAATCCTAGCTTGAAAACCTTTGTAAACACCCCATTATTTGATGCAGATGAAGGAAAATGTTAGATCTTATAAAGTAACACTTAATTTTTACTGAATTGGAACATTTCAAGCAGTTTCCCTGAGGTGTTCAGTAAATATATTGTGCACAGAGACAACGTGTCACTAGGTACAAATTATTCCTGCAGCACTGGGTAATATTCTGGTAATGTGGTGAGAGTGAAAACAACAACATATATATTGTCCCTAGCTCATGTGTTTGCCATGACCCTTGGCCTGTGTCCTAGATCCTCTTTATAATTGCTGCCCATTTTAGACTCAGACTGTACCCCTGCATCATTTTTATCTTTGTTTGCATGGGTTAGTCCCAGTACATTGAGCAGGGTGAACCTGGGATTGCAACCTGGCACATATCCACCATCAGGAACTCTAGTGAAAACCAGCTGGTGGTTAGACTCAGCACCCCAGGGGATTCAATGCTAATCTGCATGGGCTCACTTCCTGCGATCTTGTAACATATATGAAGTATTTGTTTTATATTTTATTCTATTATAAAGGGTCATGGATAAAAAATACATATTGTATTTTTTTGGACAGGAAAATGTGATGTTCATATGATTACCTAGCTGTCTTTTACTAAAAAAGCCTGTTGTTTACAGAACCTAGAAGCTCAAGGTCAAATTTAAGCTCACAACTGAAGAAGTCTTAATAATGTTTCTCTTCTTATAGAAGAATGATGTCCCTCCTCATCCTATCTTCATAAGTACATGCTCTATAAAAAACAAAGTATATTTGTAAAAAATATAAAAAAATTACCCACCTCAAAATTAATAAAGTTTCCTCTAAAATGAATCTTGCCTCCAAATAAATATGCAGTTTATCATTCCAAGGTTCTTCTTCTACAAATGCTAGTTGTCTGGTTATCATGTTGATGCCTTGGCTTTAATACCATGTAATAGCTGGTAATTACATTGTTAGAATTTCAATCCAAAATTAGGTTTTGCATCAGATCAAATTTAGATTCAAATAGTAATAGCTTCAAGTCCTTATTCCTTTCTTCTAAACCCCGATGAAGAGAGAAATGTTGTTGTCCTTGAAACATGTTGGGTATTTTTATGTGAAAGTATTGCCAACAATTTAAATTGGTTGTAACCCTAAAAAAAAAAGAGAGATTCTGTTCCCTTATAGTACGTTAAACAGCACAACATCTGTGGAAAACAATGCCTCTAAAAACCTTTTTTCAGATCTCTTTGGGCTGGTCACTTGACCTTCGGATGCTCTCCTCTCCTACAGCAGGAAGGGCTGAGCGGATAGCACAGCAGTCGAGTGACCTGTCCAGCTGACATCACAGGGGATCTCGGCCATCCCACTATAGCACTTAGATCGCAGGAGGATCATGAGACTGGCCAGAACAGATCTGAAAAAAGATATTTAGATCCACACACAAACACTTACACAGTGTAGGATGCCTGCATAAAATTGAGGGGCTAGCAGTGATATTTTTTTTAAGTTTGCAACCACTTTTAAGCACTTTGGACTTTTGTGGTTTAGTTCCCATTGATATAGTTTGAGTTGCTTCTAGGTAACCATTGAGGGAGGCCAGTGTGTTTAAAGGTTTCCTTGTGTTTGCACTAGTGGAAAAAGCTTTGAAATCCTAACACCCCTTAAATTGTTTTTCTGGGGTGAGCCTTTGCCAAAACCATTTAGTAAATTTGAAGGTGGTAATGTACTGGGGGGAGGGGTGCAATCTTTCTACAGACTCAACATCCTAGGAGCATGAAATAAGCAAGCATTTGGATATTTCATTTAGTTTTCTGACATAGTTACAGAAACATAGGTTGCCGCCATCGGGTTTAGGGAAAAGCACTATGGGAATGTGACCACTCACTATGAGATTCCTCTATAGCCCTAAGGGTTAATATTTTTCATACCTCCTCTGAAATGGTATTTCTCAGAGCTTCAGGTATCTGATAAGGTCTAAACTTTACTTTGATGTGATGCTAAGTCACATCATAGTAAATTTCATTAGTTCAGTCAAGTAATTTTGAATATACCGCTTGATTTCTTCTGAAAGAACTGTCTCATTTTTTTAATCTGAGTAGCGGACCTTTTACTGGAGATATTAGCAGGTCAGTTTATGCTTGCAGAACCTCCTGATCCAGGGTTTTATTAGGTTAACATGGTACATTTGGAGGAGCTTTAACTTTCTTAGCTGGTATACCTGGCATATCCCTCATTTTCTCTCTGATCTCATAGAGGCCCTCCTGACACTTTGCCAGAAATGTACTCTCTAAAGAGGGCACCAAACTAAGATTCTATCTCCTGGAATAAATGCATGGATTTAAGCCTGCACCACTTGGCTTGCTGCATATGTTCCCAAACTATAAGCATATTTGAGGAGGGGGTGAGAGCTGATGTGTGATATTTTGAGTTCAGCACAGCTCTATTTTGATTCACGGCTGCTATTATCCCATGCTGTATCTGAGCAAAGTGTTTAATTACACTATTGTGAGGTGTAGTCTCTTGCTCTTACGTTTCCCAAACTATATTCAGGGGACCGCAGGGACATCTACTGTATAAAAGTTCAAACAGGGAGAATTTTGTGGACAACAGTCGTCCTTTCCTTACTAAAAACATTAAGTATGGTGATAGAAAGTCCCACTCTTTCCCATCCTTATTAATCACATTTTTAAACATAACATTTTAGGGTTCTTTTGAACCATTCTACCAGCTCATCGCTTGGGGACGGTACACTAAAATGCATAGGTGAGTTATTTTTTTTTACGTTAAAGTGTCTGTCAAAATCTCATTAGAAATACTGGTTTGGGAAAACATGTGGAACAGTTCTTTTGCTATAGCCTTAGAGGATGTGTTTCTGAGTAGGATTTCTTCTGGGCACTGGGTGGCATAATCAAGGACTACCAATACCTGATGATCTTCAGCAGGGCCTGACCAGATCGATAGAAACCCTTTCACAAGAGTACCAACACTTTTTGTCATAATGTCTGGTGCCCTATATATCATCTTTTATCTTTTTCAGTGCATCTTCCCTGACTAGTAGTATATCTGTTATGTTATTTATTGACTGCACAACTATGACTGCAAATGGGATGTTGTCTGGTATCTGTGACATGGGGGTGTCAACATCCCCTTCAAGTTCAGGCTAAATAGTAACATCATTTAATTCAGACACATTTAGGACTACCTGTGTTTCACTCCACAGTTCCCAAAACAGAGACACTTTATCAACCGGGATTGCACTGTGTAGCAAGTGAAGCACCCATGGAATGCTTCACAGTTCCACTAGGTGTCTCCATTGAGAGTATTGCAGTAGGGTAGTCTTTGGCACAACCATGCATACAAAGTACTCCCTAGAAGGCTGTTCATATTTGGTGCCCATTGGCGCCTCACCCTCTTCTTTAAGACCTTGTATAGAGAACAATTTGCTGCTGTCAGTAAAAAAATAGACCAGCAATAAAGTAAGGAGTTAAATAAAAGAAAAAAGTTTGCATAGAGTTCTAAACTGATAAAACAAAAAAGTTTACCAAACATCTAGTTAGTTGCAAGTTGAAGATATAAGAATACCGGACGTCGAGTCAAGCAAAAAGAAAAAAGTCAGTCCATAAATTCCTCAGGAGTTGGCGTAGTAGAAGAAAAATTACCACGTTTTGATTGCCCCTGGGAAATTTTATTTCCTTCAGCACCAGCTGATTTTTGAAGGGAACGGGGAACCATTTGAACTTGTGCGTTGCTTTGGTTGAGAGGGTATTCTAGAAGATGGATGTTTTTTAAAGAAGATTGGAGTTCTTCAGCAGAGTGACAGACATATTTAGATCCTTGCTAGGTGAAGAAAATTGAAAATGGAAAGACCCATTAATAGGTGATTTGATGTCACTGTAAAACTTGAAGAAGTGGCTTCAAACCTGACGCTTAGAGATGGTGAGCTGAGATAGATCGACAAAAAGTCGATAGGCATGTTTCTGGAAAATTAGTGAATCTTTTGCTCTTGCTGAATCTTGAAGTTGTTCCTTGGTACGTAAATAGTGAAATTTGGTGATATCATCACACAGGGGTCGATCAGCTTTCCGAGGTGTGAGGGCTCTGTGAGCCCTGTCTATCTCCATTCGTTTCGACTGGTATGGAAGGTTGTAGTTCCTGGGATAGGGATAGCATAGTGGCTAGCAAATCAGAGACCAATTCAGTTATACTGCGTATACAGATATTGGAACGCCAGGCCCTATTTTCATAATCTTCTAGAAGAGATTTGAAGAATTAAGTTTTCCTCTTTAAGGTTTTCAAATTTACCTGCATAAGCCTGGGTGTTGTTTTCAAGTTCATCAACCCACAGTTCAAAATTTGCAGTTGGCCCAGTTCTCTGATTTCCCTAGTCAGACTGTCTGTAATATCATCTAAGGTCTGTTTAAGAGCTTTGCAAAGCATTTTTTTCAAATTGCCTCAGAACAGAAGAATGAGCAGGGTCTGTAAAGGATGTCATTTGTGAAGTTAGTATAGATAAATCTGAGTCTTATTCCTACTGTGTTGCCACAGATACCTTAGAGCGCTGAGAGGATTTCACTGAGTGTGAGGTACTGGGGGGAGGAGATTAAGCCAGTGCCATTCTGACTGAAACCCGAGATAGCGCTTCTTTGTTGTTTTTTGGCTTCATTTTCAGGCGAGAACTCCCAAGAACCATTGCATTAAGCAGTAGGGGTTATTAGCAGACCGAATAACAATTTTTACCAGGTGAAACTGAGCCGAAATTTGGTATAATATGGCAGAAACGTCCCTTTGGGAGTGTAGCTCTAAGCTGGAATGTCTGCTCAGTCAGATTTTGCCCATGTGCCTACTCCTACTTTTTAATTTTTCAGTTACCACTCCTTTTTACCAGCAAGCTGCCACCATTGAGAGAGCAAGAGAGGGAGCCCCAAGCGTTAGTTATCTTGTGTTTATAAAGTTCTGTAGACAAATGAGACTAATACATTTAAATTTAAATAACTGGGTATTTAAAGCGAACATATTTCTATGTGAACATAGACAGAAATAGGGTTTCAAAAGAGAGACTAGAAAGACTTAATGGAATTAATCTAATCACCAGGATCAGATGGCTTACACCTGTCAGTCCTCGTGGAGCTTAGCACTATTATAACCAAGCCATTATTCTTAATTTTTAAAGGCACAATACTGACTGGAATAGTGCCAAATTATTGAGGTAAAGAAATGGTACAAAATGATTGCCATAGAGAAACTGTGGTACTAATGTTCATAAAAGGGTCCAGATGTCTAGCAGGAAAATACAAGCCAGTCAGCCTAACATCATTAGTACGTAATGTATTTGGGGAAATGGTAAGATACTATATTCAAGAATTTTTCTGCATTAAGGAT
This sequence comes from Pelophylax lessonae, assembly GCF_965119305.1. Taxonomy (NCBI): domain Eukaryota; kingdom Metazoa; phylum Chordata; class Amphibia; order Anura; family Ranidae; genus Pelophylax; species Pelophylax lessonae. The sequence continues at coordinate 139,924,792 of NC_138774.1, forward strand.
ATCATTAGCAATGGTCTAGGTAGTAGTATTAGCTGAGAGTGATACATTTAAAAAATACTAATGCATGTGTTCCCCAGTGAATACAATATAAAGGATTTTTGCAATCCTTAATGACTCAAACTTACACACACACATGCTCAAAGATTAAACTGTAAGGACCTTACTAAATATGTAACAATGTACATTGTAGAACTGGTGTCAGCTGAGAAATGCAGGGTCCTTTTTAGGTGCAGTTAGCCTTCAATTGAGATAGATGCTTCTGAGATAATTCTGTATTCATTTGTAGTGGCATTTGATTTACAATATACATCCTTCTAACCTTCTTAGCTGCATCAGCTTGCTTCAAGCTGCTCTTGCATTCCCATGGATTTGCGTGGAGAGAAAAACAGTTCTGAAGCTAACAACAGCCTGGGTATACATGCTCTAACATGAACAGTGCATTAAAAACAAAACATTGAAAAGACTAAATTTAACTTTAAATAATGCATCATCATGAACCTTAGCAATGTGATTTGTAGTGCTCATTATGTTTTTGTGTAGACACAAAGTATGTATGATATATAAGAATGATCCCCCCCCCCAACACTTTTGTTTTGTTTTTTTTTATAATTTTTTGTTACATTATTTAGCCTAACCTGTAATGGAGTTGATTTAATAGATAACCATGGTGGTTATTGTTCTGTCTATTGAGCTTTAATTACAATAATCACCATTACATTGACACGACAGTTAAAATTGGAGCACTGAAACATAATTTGGTATTTCTACTGGCAACAGCACAATGAAAACTTCCGTGCTTACTAATACTTTTAAAGTGACTTACCCATATGGGTTAAGATTGAGAGCATTTAAACTGCTATTTTTCTTTGCACTATACTTCTGAAAAATAATGACTGTGTATTTAAGCAAAGGTCAAAGTAGGATTTTAAAAGAAATCTGATGTACAAGTAGTTATTATAGGTGAACTGATTTTTTTTGTTTTTTTAGTTTGCCTTTTCTTGCATGCACTTGGCTTATTATTTTTGCAACATATGCTGATAATCTACTTTTGTAAAATCAGCTGCTGAAGGTATTGTGCTTGCATATTTTCTGTCTGTAATAGAAACATTTGCTAATGACAAAGCCCCTTAAAATAAAAATCATATTACAGATACCTTAATTCTCTTTTACATTTTCAAATGTAATATTTGAACTCATTATGAGGTTTGAAGATTAATGTAGTTATATAAATTGGTTATAGAATTGATTTTGATTGCATTTTTAATTAAAGAGAATGATTCCCATATCAATATTCACAAAATCTTTTAGAATGTAACCACAATAAAGCAGATATATCCAGTTTTATTTAAAAATGTTGACACTTAAAAGATAAAGGTGCCACTCCGTACATTATACACATTTTGTAGCTATTACTAACAGCAGGGACTGGCCGTGATTTGATTCATCTATGGGAAGGATGATTGTACCCAACGTGGGTGCAACCAGCATGTCAGGTTTCACGCATGCGATTATTGCCAGTGGCTATAACTGCTAACAATAATCATTGTGTTCTCCTGGCAGGGTCGGCTCCCCAAAAATTGTACTTTCAGGCATAGTACAATTATCCTTTTGGCTCCTCCCCAAGCTTAAGCCCCCCCCCCCACACACACACACACACACGTGCACATCCATTAGTATACTTATCTAAACAGACTACATTGGCTTGCAGAAATCTCTTGGCTGAAATCTGCACACTCCAGCATAGTAAATTCCCAAAAACTTCTATATAGAGCAGTTTTATGGGCATCATCTGTATTGGGCTATTGTAATGCCCTACAGAGGGCTGTGTTCATTCTGTTCAGGTAAAACAAAAAAACTTTGACCACCGCTTGTGAGATCAATGGTAAAAGGTGAATGTTAATTATAAGTCTGTGCATGCATACCAATGCATGAGGATGGGAGCACAAAGTCACTTAGGATGGTGTAGAAACAACAGTTTATAAATGGAATGGGTGACTGCCTGCTCCAAGCAGAGCTAGATGAGACTCTGTAATAAACAAGCAAGGGAAGGGAGAAGAGAGCAGCGCCACCTCAGTGCAGATTAAAAGGTTGATTTATTGCATAAAAACTATTTAAAACTAACAGAAGGGAGATAAAAAGCCAGCATATTAAAATGATCATCTGCATCACTTGAGGGAGGACTTGGAGATTGAGTGGAGTAGCCACTGGTCCGGGCTGTGTTTGTGGTATCCAGCACTTCCTGGTTCCTGGGCTGTCTTCCAGCATCCTACATCACATTGGGTAGTGGCAGGGGGGTGCTCGCGTTTGGAGCATGCGTGCTCCTTTTTCAGGCGTTGCTGGGCTGCTATGTGAAGGTGGTACTTAAATACAATGACGGAGATAGGAGCAGGCATCTCCTGTCGTTATGACGATAAACAATAAACAGCCGGCTCTAACACCGGAACAAGAAACCAGCTATAGACATACAAGCAGAGCTGGACTGAAAGCACGGAAGGTGCACTATTTGTAAATGGCATGAACTGACAAATAGAATGATAATATATCAAAGGTTGAAGTATGAGGGTGTGAAAATATACCAGAAAGGAAAAACGGAGACTAAGGGCACTGAAAAGGCATTAATAGATATTAAAGGCGGCCTGGGGCCATGCAGACAAATGTGTATATACATTCCGGCGTTAGAGTCGGCTGTTTATTGTTTATCGTCATGATGACAGGAGACGCCTCCTCCGATCTCCGTCATTGTATTTAAGTACCGCCTTCACATAGCAGCCCAGCAAAGCCTGAAGAAGGAGCACGCATGCTCCGAACGCGAGCACCCCCCTGCCACTACCGGATGTGACGTAGGATGCTGGAAGACAGCCCAGGAACCAGGAAGTGCCAGACACCGCCGACACAGCCCAGGCCAGTGGCTGCTCCACTCCACCTCCAAGTCCTCCCTCAAGTGATGCAGATGATTGTTCTATTATGCAGGCTTTTATCCCCTTTCTGTGAGTTTTAAACAGTTTTTATGCAATAAATCAACCTTTTAATATGCACTGAGTTGGTGCTGCTCTCTTCTACCTTCCCTTGCTCATTCTGTTCAGTTACCTAGGGCCAAGGAAAGAAGTGTTCCTTTAAAGGGGTTTTAAACCTTTGAAATGCAAAATGAACAAAGCTTATCCTCATATAGTATTAACCTGTCTCAACCCATAGCACTTGATCCTTGAGGCTGCGAGGCTGTGTAGAGGGGGGTGTTTCCATTCCTGCCACTCAGGTGTCAGATTACATTCAGCTCTCTGCCCTGTGCTGTGCAGTGTGTAATGTTAGATCCCTATAACCTGTCTCCTGGTGGCTGAGAAATATAATCAGCTTTATGTACTTTAGAGAGCTCTGGCGGCATCTATAGAGGTACATCTAATGTGGAAAGATTTGCTTCAAGCTTTCTTCATCACCTGAGGCTTGTCATTTCAGTGGGCTTATGTAAAGGTTTATTACCACTTTAGGCCCTTATGCACACTGGACGTTATAAAAATGCCAGTAGTGTTAGCTGTAGAAAGCTGTAGCTGTAGAATGAGTTTTGCAGCATTTTTGCAGTAGCGTTTTTCAGCATTTTTTAGCAGTTTCTAGTTTTTTTTAGCAAAACAATACTCCCACAAAATCTTATGATTTAAAAATGCTGATAAACACCGAATAGCCGCGTTTTTCAGCAATTTTAAACTTTTATCAGATTAGAGCGTTTTTACAGCTGAAAAACTCCTCTTAAAACCCACTAGTTCTGGGGTTTTTTTTCCAGCCAGAAAACGCCCCTGCCAAAAAACACTGATACCAGCCTATGTGTGCATGGACACATAGGATAACATGCTGGGAAGTTTACTGGCTGCAGAAAAAAACGTCTGAAGCCAAAAACAGCAGCTTTAAAAATGTCCTGTGTGCATGAGGCCTAAGCATTGAATGTTGTATTTCATTTTTCGGTCATTATTGTTAAATAAGAGTAAATTCAGAAATATGACCTAGTGCAGAGGTCAATGGGAATCTCATTAATTGTGAAAAATGGTAGTAGTGTTTAGTCTTTTAAGGTTAATAGCTGGTCCCAGAAAGCCATGTAGCAGATCAAAATAATGTATGCTTGTTAAAAAAGTTCAGCAATCAATCAGCTAAAATTTTTATCACAAAGTAGCAAGGCAAAGTAGCATAGATCCAATAGCCTCTGCTCTCATGCATAAAAATAAAATCAACAGAAAATAATGGTGATGCCCATTAATAATATTTGGATCTTATATTTAATGTTCTAATATTTGCTGGAAAAATTACAGATGGACTTTATTTGGCTCTTACCAGCAAAGTCCTATTTCTGTACTAGCATTATAAATGAGCGCCAATGTCTGTTTTAGAAAATACAGTTATTTATAATCACTATTTAACATTAAACACAAAGTTTTTATGAAATTTTAAAATTACTTCTTATTCTCCCATCTAGCCTTTCATGATGTCACAAAAAATAAGCAGAATTTCTTTTACCTGACACCTAGTCATAAATCACACTGATTAATTCCTACACTGAATATACTATCAACTCTTTTAAAAGGCATCATTTCTAACCTGGAATGAAATGTTTTCTACCTATGCAAATTTCCATGTAATCTGCATTTTTCTTTTGCTGAGTGCAGTGAAATTCTTTTTCTGAGACTAATTAACCTTCACATGTAAATTCCCAGAAACTGTTTAGAACTTTAAAATGCTCACAATGGGATTGTCTGTTGTCATAGAGCTCCTGGCATTGTATCCTGATAAAATTATGTCTTATTACCCATTCAGAATACCATAAAACATTTTCACTGTCCGCTTATTTACATAAAGACAGCTGTGTTACATTGTTAAATGCTGGGTAAGAGTTGATCCATTAACTATTAATGGAACAAATATAGCAAGGTATTATTTAATATGCAACAGTCTATAGGAGATTGTAATAGTTTGTAATGAATCCATGTTTAATGTGCAACCGTATAATATATACTACATGGTATTCATTTTTTGTCCTTTTTTTGTGATGAATATTCGATTCAGTATAAAGTGTTTTATAATAAATCTTTGTTTTATTAAATAATGGGGTTGATTAAATTAGGGAAGAGAGTATTTACTCTGCTACGCTATGTGTGTATAAACATATGGTATGATACTAAATGCTTGTATATATACTTTATACTGTATAGTATCATAAAGATAACTTATTGTATCTGAATAAAGATACCTGACTCTTTAGTTCTGAAAAAGCAGACACTGACCATGAAACATGTCAGCATTTATCCAGTGCACAACTTGAATAGTTTTATTGCATTTGAAGGCTTGTCAAGTATATAAATTCTCACTAAGTCCAGTTGCCTTGATGATGATCTTAAGGAGCATTATATTGTAAGATTATATTGGACAGTTTTCCATATGTTTTACTAATAATCTTGTGACTATATTGTCATAGTTTTTTTTAGTACATGATATGTGTATCATTTGTGTTTGTACTATACACTTATAACTTTTGTATGATCTTAAATGCTGAAAATCGAAGTCACAGTCCTATTGGTGTTTTTTTTTTTAAAAAAGTATGTCAGTACTTGAAAAGGTGATATTAAAAAAAAAATATATGCAAACTCCCACTTTTAAAATCAGTGTATATATTCTGTGACATCATTCAGAAAATATTATGTGGTTTTCCAAATCAACCATGCTTTCTAGAGACAGATTTTTTCTCTTTCTGAAAACAACTTATCACTAATTTTACTTCTTTATTGGAAGCTGGGAAGCCTGGTAATATTACTGCATATTATTTAAGATACATTTTAAAGTAGACCCAATGTCAGATAATTTATTTATGTCCCTGCCCCCTAGCTCAGTCCTCTCTTTGGAATATGATTTTTTAAATACTAAAACATTTGTTCCCTTCAAACAGCCAATCATGTGAATAATTAGCTCTCTGTTTTTAATTACTCTGCACCTGATTAGGTGTTTGAAGTGCACACAGGTGCTCTTGGCTTCAATTCACTTCATTTTGCTTTAGACCCCTTTCACACATACGGATCGTTCGTCCGTTTTTCATCCATCTGTTGACGGATGAAAACAGACATCCATGCATTCCTATGGAAAAACGGATGTAAATGGATAATCATTAATTTACATCCGTTTTCATCCACTTCCGTCAACATCAGTTTTTTTAACGGATGAAAGCCCTATTTTCCATCCATTAAAAAAACGGATCGGATGAAAAACGGATGAAAACAGATGACAACGTACGTAAAACGGATGAAAACAGATGACAACAGATGAAAAATGGATGACAACGGATTAAAACGGATGACAAAAGGATGAAAAATGGATGTAAAATTGATGACAAAGGATGAAAAACAGATGAAAAACTGATGACAAAGGATGAAAAATGCATAGAAAATGGATTGAAAAACTGATGTTGACTGAAAAAAACTGATGACAAAAAAACATGACTGAACTGATGAAATGAACGGGTGTGTGAAAGGGGCCCTTTTCACACGCTCTTTCCGATCAGGTCCACCTACAGGTGGACCTGATTGGATGCTCCATTCCCCCCTATGAGGCAGCGGATGTCAGCGGTGACATGAGTACCTCAGGAATCTGTACTGGGGCCAATTTTGTTTAATATCTTCATAAGTGATATTGCAAAAGGCCTCGATGGTAAGGTTTGTCTTTTTGCTGATGACACAAAGATATGTAACTGGGTTGATGTTCCTGGAGGGAAACGCCAAATGGAAAAGGATTTAGGAAAACTAGAAGAATGGTCAGAACTCTGGCAACTGAAATTTAATGTGGATAAGTGCAAGATAATGCACCTGGGGCGTAAAAACCCAAGGGCAGAATATAGAATATTTGACACAGTCCTGACCTCAGTATCTGAGGAAAGGGATTTTGGAGTAATTATTTCAGAAGACTTAAAGGTGGGAAGACAATGTAATAGAGCAGCACGAAATGCCAGCAGAATGCTTGGATGTATAGGGAGAGGTATAAGCAGTAGAAAGAGAGAAGTGCTTATGCCGCTGTACAGAACACTGGTGAGACCTCACTTGGAGTATTGTGCACAGTACTGGAGGTCATATCTCCAGAAGGATATAGATACTCTAGAGAGAGTTCAGAGAAGAGCTACTAAACTAGTACATGGATTGCAGGAAAAAACTTACCAGGAAAGGTTAAAGGACCTTAACATGTATAGCTTGGAAGAAAGAAGAGACAGAGGGGATATTATAGAAACTTTTAAATACATAAAGGAATCAACTCGGTAAAGGAGGAGAGCATATTTAAAAGAAGAAAAACTACCACAAGAGGACACAGTTTTAAATTAGAGGGGCAAAGGTTTAAAAGTAATATGAGGAAGTATTACTTTACTGAGAGAGTAGTGGATGCATGGAATAACCTTCCTGCAGAAGGGGTAGCTGCAAATACATTGAAGGAGTTTAAGCATGCATGGGATAGGCATAAGGCTATCCTTCATATAAGATAGGGCCAGGGACCATTCATAGGATTCAGATATATTGGGCAGACTAGATGGGCCAAATGGTTCTTATCTGCCGACACATTCTATGTTTCTATGTTTCTATGTCCACTGACACCTGCTGCTACCCGGTTCGTTCAGATGGGGTCAGATTAAAATGAGCAGGCAGTCTGTTTTCATCCGATCTCCCCATAGAGTAAGAGCGGGGCTCTGACAGGTCTATCTCTGCACAGTGAGCGGAGACAAACCTGTCACCCGCCTGCTCAGCGGGGATCAGTTGATTGATCCCCGCTGAGTAAAGCAGAGTCTGCCGAGCAGAACGCCTGTGTGAAAGGACCCATAGGGTGATTTTACACTGCTCTGTTAAAAAATTGCATCAAAAACGTGTTTCCGGTACATTTTCTGGGTGCCTGACTCCCAACATGTGAAACATGGACATGAGACTCAAAGAACGCACCAAAAACATTAATTTAAGGGGGGTTGCGGTCCGCTTCAAAAGTGTGTAAAAATGTGTTAAAGTGCTTGTGTGTAGTTTACAACTTGAAATAAATAAATAAATATTGTTGCAAAAATATACTATTTGCCTATTTCAAATATTTCCACTATATCTTTAATTCTTATATATGTAGTTAGCTTGTGTAAATATTGTTCCCAATGCAATTATACAAAGTAAAATCGTGCTTCTAGGTGCTATTTAAAGGTGCTCTGTGCTTCTAGTGATAATCCCAATAAAAATAGAAATAATACTAAACAATTCATAAAAAACAATGTATCAAATATGTGCAAATAGGCAAATACGCATATCCTGAAATGTCCAGTCCAAGCAGTGCATATAACCAATCTTCAATAAAAAAACTGCTTCAAATTGCTTGATATATAGGAATATATATATAAAAAAATCAATATCGTAAATAACGGTGAATAAGTGATGTGACTTCTTTTCCTCCACCTCATGCCGTGATTACACTTCTAGGTGTGCTAAATTCTCACCTCAATTCAGAGGGTAATACGCCTGTATTATGTATCTGGATAGGTGATGGTTCCTTATCCTCCTTTGTTCCAGCGTGGTGTCTTGTTGGCAGCGGATCCTTCCAGGGGAATCCTATATTTCTTCCCAATCTCGTGTGATCTGTGGGGCTCCTTTAATGGCTTCCTTAGGGTATGGTCTCCTTAAGTATATGTCTCCTCTTTAGGGGCTCATCAAAAGGATGGGGCCATCATGGTGCAGTATTATAGACTTTTATTAAATAATAACGTAGTGAACTTACATGTAAAAACTCTTATTTCCAGCATCCAAACTTCAAACAACGCCGTGGGAGCTATGTCCCGTATCGCACGTCACTTCCGGGTTCCGGGTTCCTCCTACGCGTTACGTCACAAGGTCACGTGACTTCTTCAGGGAAACCCCTTAAATTAATATCTACAACTGTTTTATAGTATCAGTCCCCGTGGTGCAGCATCAAGGTAACAAGCAGAATCCACGATAGCGCAGGAACCATACTACATATATACACCAAAAACATTACCACAATGCATTTTTGATGCGTTTTTGATGCATTTTTGGCACATTTTCTATCCATTTCAATGGGGAAGATGTGTTGTTAGTGCTGTTTTGAAAAGTGTGCCAAAGATGCAGCATGCAGGACTTTCCAAAAAGCATCACACCCGCAGCACAGTGGTGTAAAGAGTCTCATAGGATTTAAAAGGAAATATTTTTCTAGTGTTTTTTTAAGGTAAAAATGCAGCAAAAACGCTTCAATGTGAATGCAGCCTTAGACATTAACACATCAGACTTTTTTTTTTTTAATCAAGAACAATTTTATTGAGATGCAACAACAATACATTTATATCAGATGCATACATTCCTAATGTTACAAAAATACTATTCATTATAACGTTACATATAGCCCCTATCGCCTCTGCAGTTCCTCCCAGGTAACATTATAAATACCATTATTGGCGCAGCAATCTATCCAGTACCAAGTCCACAGGGGCCAGGCCCGGAGTAGCCAACCATCTTCCCCAAACCTTCTCAAATTTGTAAGGGGAGCCCCTATGTTGATATATACGTTTTTCAATGCGCAATGTATTACCCAACTGTTCAAGCCACATCTCATGCATGGGAGGTTCAGATGCAGTCCAGTTTACTAACAAAAGTCTACGTGCCTGAAACAAGGCTCTGGCTGCCGCCTCCCCAAAACATCTGTCCTGGGTGACCGCATTAAGCATGCCCAACAAGCATTGTCCAGGATCCAAAGGGACCACTACACCTAAAGCAGTATTTACTGTGGTCACAACCTTGGATCAATATCGGTGCAATTTGGGGCATCTCCACAACAAATGTATAAGGGTACCCGTCTGCATTTACCACATAATGCATCTGGCCTCACGCCCATCAGATGTAAAATAAGCGGAGTATAGTGAACTCTGAGAAGGATATATAGTTGGGAGACTCTCTGAGAGGCATTCAATGAGCAAGTCATGACAGCCTCCAATGCGCCCTCCCATTGTTTCCCGGATATTTCTCCCACATCTCTCGCCCATTTTTCACGGACATTACTAGGAAATTTCTCGAAGTACATCCCCAAAAGAAGCGCATAGCAGCCCAAAATAAATTCTTTAGTTATAGCCGTGTGTTGCATAAGGGAAAATACAGGAGTTGGGGAGAGCTTAATACCCTCCAGTGCTGTCTGGGCTCTTATAGCATGCTGTAATTGAAGATAAGGGAATTTCATATTTAGTGAAATATTACATTTAGATTTAGCCTGCAATTGAAAAAATCAGACTTAGGCTCACTTTATTTCTCTTTACCTCATTTCACCTCATACCACACTTTAGTATAACAGCCCCTTAGTGTATGACTCTATGTATTAACTTTTCTTTTCTCTGATAACAGTGCATTTATTTCTGTACAGAAATAGATATGACAGGAACTTTTATGCAGGGTAAACATGTCAAATATCCCTTGAGTCTGAAACTATTCTACACAATTTATCTTTCATAACTTTAGCTTTTAGCACGAGGGCTCCCTGCTATGAAACACAAATGCATAACTGGAATGTGAATCAAATTCTAGTTTTTAAAGTCCATAAAGAAAGCCATCAACCTGATTGCATGGTTATGATTTCCAATGCAGTTTATGATACATTTCCATTGGTCAACTTTTTTTTATCTTTAAATTGACCAAAAAATGTTTGCATGCATTTCATCTACTTTATGTGTCATTTATGCTAAAATATCATATAAAATCAGTGCTCCCTCTAGGCATCATGTTTTCTATAAACGATTGAATACATTTCCCAGATTTTTATAAGAATAGTTGTAAGGCTCAGAAAAAATATCAAACTTAGTAACAGTAGGTTAAATTTACACAGCAATGATTATCAATGTAGGTAAAAAGTAACATTGTTTGTAAGTGAAGCTGGTTAACCCATACAGAGAACCATATTAAGCATATTCATCAAAACTTTCCTCTTTACATGTGGTTAGAAAAAAGGAAGTACTGTTCATTGAATGATGGAAGTGTTTGAAGTTGATAGGGTCTTTTTTAATTGGGTCATAGTATAGTGATTGTGTCATTGCAGCATGATGTCAATTACTTTGTCAAACAGGACACATAGGGGGGTTGATTTACTAAAACTGGAGAGTGAAAAATCCAGGGCAGCTCCGCATTGTAGCCACTTAGCTTCTAACTTTAGCTTGTTCAATTAATATAAAAACCGGAAGCTGACTGGTTACTATACAGAGCTGCACCAGATTTTGCACTCCCCAGTTTTAGTAAATCAACCCCAAAGTGACCTGATTTCCATGCCTGGCAGTATACATTAGATACTTATGTGGCAACATTTAAAGAGTGGCAGACTAATAGTTCCTTAATCATTTATATCACCTTAGGGCTCATGCACAAATATATGTTTGACACATGCTTATGCATGAGCCCTAAGGTGAAATACATGCATACTTGAAATCTGACATTGTCCTTTGATTATATGTATTACTGATTGGGGCACCGACATTCTACTCCTGGGTGGCTGCATTTTTTTGGTATCCTTTAAATGACTACTGTACAATACATATTGGGACACCACTGGTGTCTTCCATGATGCAATGCAAGAGCACATCCTACACACACTGTTCAGAAAAGCATTTCAAATATAGCTACTCTGCATGGGGCATTGCTCAAGTGATACTCAACTCTGTTGTCGTACTTTGAATACCACATAGATTTTAGCCAGACTTATCAACACTGAAGATTTGTTTAAGTAGCAAGTGCTACTGAAAAATAGAGCTCAGATTATGTAATTTCAGCAATTTTGGAAAATTTTCAGGCTCTAACATGCAGTGTGAAATTTTTTCACAGAGAGGATTTACTTGTAGTGTCATGTGACTGTCATATGTTATCAGATAGGGCCTCCAGAGCATTGTCTCCTCTTAGGCTGCCTTTTTAATTTAGAAACCAGGGCAGTTGGATCATATGGACTGATTTTAGTAGACAATTATATGGCCCTTTCATAAATTACATTTCTTTACTTTTTTATGTCTTTCCTGACTTATTTTTTAACTTACCACCCCTATATATGCTCTTTTTTTAACTACCTCAATACAGGGCACTTAAACCCCCTTCCTTCCCTCCCAGACCAATTTTCAGCTTTTAGCGCTGTTGCAATTTGAATGACAATTGCGCGGTCATGCAACGCTGTACCTAAACCAAATTTGTGTTATTTTTTCCCCACAAATAGAGCTTTCTTTTGGTGGTATTTGATCACCGTCAGGTTTTTTCTTTTTTGGTGCACAAATAAAAAAAGACTGAAAAGTTTGAAAAAAAAAAAAAAAGGTTTTTTGTTTAGGTTATAAAATGTTGTAAATAGATATGTTTTTTTCCTGCACTGATGAGCACTGATGATGCCGCACTGACAGGCACTGATGAGGAGACACTGATGGGGTGGCACTGATGGGGTGGCACTGATATGCAGCACTGATGGGCACTGATAGGTAGCACTGATATGCAGCACTGATGGGCATTGATATGTGGCACTGATAGATAGCACTGATATGCAGCATTGGTGGGCACTGATAGGCAGCGCTGATGGGCACTGATAGGCAGCACTGATGGGCACTGATTGGCGGCACTGATGGGCAATGATGGGCACTGATAGGTGGCACTGTTGGGCGGCAATGATCGGCACTGATCGGCACTGATGGGTGGCACTGATTGGCACTGATGGGGGGCACTGATGGGCACTGATAGGCAGCACTGGTGGGCAATAATGGGCACTGGTGGGCAGCACTGATAGATGGCAATAACGGCACTGATGGGAAGCACTGATAGATGGCATTGGTGGGCAACACTGATAGGGAGGGCACTGGGGGGCTCTCTGAGCCCTGCTTGCCATCCCTGGTGGCCATGGTGGGCATCCCTGGTGGTCATGGGTGGGCATCCCTGGTGGCTTAGTGGCACCCCTCCCCCCCCCCCCCAGGGCTGATTACCAGCACAGACCCCCCCCTGTGATCAGTGAGTAATTAGAAATACTCACTGATCACCCCCGCAGCAGCACCGATCATCCCTCTTCTCCTCACTGACAGAATCTGTCAGGAGGAGAAGAGATCGAAGCCGTTACAACGGCTCTATTTACATTACATGTTGGCTGTGATTGGACACAGCCGTCATGTGATCAGGAGGGCCAATCACAGGGCCCTCCTGCCGAATGATGTTGCTCTGTGTCCGAGGGACACAGGCACATCGAGATCGCGCCACTGCGCGTGCCCGCGGCGGCGCGATCTCTCTCCTTCTGAAGGACGTTCCGGAACGTCCATTCAGAAGGACGAGACTCCCGCCCGGCCGTATATCTACAATGGCCCGGGTGGGAGGTGGTTAAACAGTAAATAAAAGCTCAGATCTCAGATCAAACTTTATTGGTTTCCAAATAGATTCTAACTTCTTTGACCTTGTAGTAGCACACCATTACATGTGCAGTAGGAGTAGTACAGAGAAACTAGATTTTGGAAAGATGAAGGATGGCCTTGTGCAGGCCAGAACATTCAGAAGCCTTGTGTAGAAAAAAGATCTCTATCGAAGCCACATCCCAAAATGCATAGAAACAAACAAAGTATGCAGAACCCCTGTTCTGCCAAAGGCATACTTTACTGGCATAAACATGAGACCCAACACACTTGTAGTATAAAATATAAAAAATGGAATTTAATATACATAGTAGAAAACACATATGTTAGTATTACATCAACACAAAGACATAAATATAATAAAATCACTCTGAGAACAGTGAAACATAGGATGCGATCCTACATATCCCTTACTCCCATATACAGGGTGAAGTATTCCACACAATGTGGGGGTGCATGTAATGTACCAGGATACCTCCACTGGTCACTGGTCGACACGTTTCACTATAGAGCATAGCTTCCTCAAGACCACTTATGTAAGGGAATCCTATTGTGTTGAATACAATAAGCATATATTACATATACACATATACTCTGACAATTTTTCTTTAACCAAACATATGTTTCATTTTACTTAGTAGGCAAACCCCAAGAATAAAAAACGACTTATGGCAGCATCAGCTAAATCCATGGCTGGCTATATTAGTGTCTCCTAGGTGAACATTGGGGCCATATGAATCCCCCAAGAACAGGGGAGAGAAGAAAGGCATACACCAAAATGCCCGAGCATCTGAAATTGCTTTGACTGTGCTTTATCCATCTAGAAAAGATATAATACAATACAGAGGATATAGATCTAGTGTATAGCCTATGGGAAGGGGGGTGGGGAAAACACAGAAATCCCATCTAAAATCTCCCTTGTTTCTACCCCTAGGGTATATAGGACTCGTACCTGTCATAAAGAGATTATCCATGTATGTTGACGGGTAAGAATGCTGACATGTGTCTTCCACCATGCATTGGCTAAGCAACCAGTGCTCTATGGCATGGCGCCCAACCCCACATTTACATGAGAGTAAAAATGCATGTATCCAATCCATATAAAGGCAATGAGTCCAAACCCCAAAAGAGAAGCCACCTAGGTTGGAGACAGAGAAATTTACATAGAGCATTACCATAGGCTACATCAATCATCTCACCCTGACAGTTCTAACATATTAGAAAGGTCCCATGTAGCCCTATTCTACTCACCCAGATAGTCAGGCCTCATCACATGTGTCCTTACATTCAGAAGCCTTGAAACTGTGGTCTGTGTGAATAGGGCACTAGGATGCATGCATATTGGGGTAGGAGCTTATAAGTGAAATAATACATTAACGTGGAACTACATTCCATTGGGTATACGTGAGTGTTTGTCATAATGTATGCACAGTATACTTGCACATTATGGCACAGCGACCCCTCATGGTGCCCTTCTCCAGTTGTTTTTCCGCTTTGTCCAACGCTTCTTTCAGGTCTTCTGATGCTCCTTTTTGGCCATTGGACAGCCCTGATGATGTAAAATCTGAGTATGATTACAGAACTTCTCTGGCATGTGACTCTATTGCATTTGGAATGCATTTATAAGCCTTTTTCATGCCTCTTTTGTCTAAAAACTCTGACTCAGTAATTAGTTCTATATGGAACATCAGTTCTACTTTAAGTGTGTGTTTCTTCAGCAGTGCATTCATTTGTTAAGGCCCAATCACCAAGTAAATTTACAGCCACCTTTAGAAAGACCTTTTCAAATTCCAGTATCTGCTTTTTTCAAAATTCACAAATCATTCTCACCATAGAATATACATACTGTGGGTCAGGTGCAAGCCTTTATTAACTTGTGACAGGGGATCTCAGGTTATATTGACAGCACTTAATTTTCCTTGGGCTTCCAGAATAAATGACTTACTCACCACTCCAGAAATAACTGCTTTCCTTACAAATTAATGCAATTTTAATATTATGCTAGATAATTTAAACTTTCCTTCTTGAAATTACAATTGGTTTTCAGAGTATGATGTGTATTTTTTTATTAATGGCTCTTCATAATGAAAGCAAATGTATTTTCACAAATGTATAATAAAAGTAATGTACAGTATCTCACAAAAGTGAGTACACCCCTCACATTTTTTTAATTTATTTTATTATATCTTTTCATGTGACAACACTGAAGAAATGACACTTTGCTACAATGTAAAGTAGTGAGTGTACAGCTTGTATTACTGTGTAAATTTGCTGTCCCCTCAAAATACCTCAACACGGCCATTCATTTCTAAACCGCTTGCAACAAAAGTAAGTACACCCCTAAGTCGAAATTTCCAAATTGGGCCAAAAACTTTGTGCGGCCACCATTATTTTCCAGCACTGCCTTAACCCTCTCGGACCTGGAGTTCACCAGAGCTTCACAGGTTGCCACTGGAGTCCTCTTCCACTCCTCCATGACGACACCACAGAGCTGGTGGATGTTAGAGACCTTGCGCTTCTCCACCTTCCATTTAAAGATGCCCCACAGATGCTTAATAAGGTTTAGATCTGGAGACATGCTTGGTCAGTCCATCACCTTTACCCTCAGCTTCTTTAGGAAGGCAGTGGTCGTCTTGGAGGTGTGTTTGGGGTCGTTATCATGTTGGACTACTGCCCTGCGGCCCAGTTTCTGAAGGGAGGGGATCAAGCTTTGCTTCAGTATGTCACAGTACATGTTGGCATTCATGGTTCCCTCAATGAACTGTAGCTCCTCAGTGCCGGCAGCATGCAGTAGTGGCATGGTGGTGGGAGTGTCATGCAGCCCCAGACCATAACACTCCCACCACCATGCTAGACTATGGCAAGACACACTTGTCTTTGTACTCCTCACCTGGTTGCCGCCACACACGCTTGACACCATCTGAACCAAATAAGTTTATCTTGGTCCCATCAGACAACAGGACATGGTTCCAGTAATCCATGTCCTTAGTCTGCTTGTCTTCAGCAAACTGTTTACAGGCTTTCTTTTGCATCATCTTTAGAAGAGGCTTCCTTCTGGGCCAACAGCCATGCACACCAATTTGATGCAGTGAGCGGCATATGGTTTGAGCACTGACAGGTTGACCCCCCACCCCTTCAACCTCTGCAGCAATGCTGGCAGTACTCATATGTCTATTTCCCAAAGACCACCTCTGGATATGACGATGAGCTTGTGCACTCAACATCTTTGGTTGACCATAGAGAGGCCAGTTCTGAGTGGAACCTGTCCTGTTAAACCGCTGTATGGTCTTGGCCACCGTGCTGCAGCTCAGTTTCAGAGTCTTGACAATCGTCTTATAGCCTAGGCCATCTTTATGTAGAGCATCAATTCTTTTTTTTAAGATCCTCAGAGAATTCTTTGCCATGAGGTGCCATGTTGAACTTCCAGTGACCAGTATGAGAGAGTGAGAGCGATAAGACCAAATTTAACACACCTGCTCCCCATTCACACCTGAGACCTTGTAACGCTAGCAAGTCACACGAGGGATGGAAAATAGATAATTGGGCCCAATTTGGAAATTTTCACATAGGGGTGTACTCATTTTTGTTGCCAGCGGTTTAGACATTAATGGCTGTGTGTTGAGTTATTTTGAGGGGACAGCAAATTTACACTGTTATACAAGCTGTACACTCACTACTTTACATTATAGCAAAGTGTAATTTCTTCAGTGTTGTCACATTAAAAGATATAATAAAATATTTTAGTAAAATAATTATATGAAGCCAATTATGAAACCCAAACACAAACATTATTAGATGTGGTGGCTGCATTCATTTTCTTCCTTTAGACATTTTCCTTTTTTTCACCTTTTTAGTCTACCAATAAGTATGTTACTTTTCAACTTCCTTGAACAGACCAGTCTGTCAGACAAACTTGAAAGTTAGAGGCATTAGATAACCATTTAACAGGAATGGGGGTGCTTACAATGGTCAGCTTTTATTAATTTTTGGAAAATCTATATCCCAAAATGGAAAAAAAAGGAGTTGTATCTGCCTAAAAAGTGCCAGCAGGAGCAACGTTAATTTGTTAGTCAAGTCCATATAGGTCTCTCCTGACTGACAATGCTGTTGTCCTAAGGTGTCTCTGTTGCTCTATCATCCAGACACACTAAGGCAGGATGTGTATGAAAATAAAGGGGAAACACTTGAACAAACCCACCCCATTTAAGGATTGGTAAGCTTCAATATATTACATTTTTGATTTTGGGTTTAATACCACTTTGTTTTAAATTCATGTATTGTCCTATTAAAACCTTGAAGATAGGACTTTAAAGATCTTGGCAGATCTACCTGTTACAAGTCTGTATAAATGGATTCCTTACATGACACAATTTACAGAAACAGTATAATTATTAATAAAATGCTGTCCTTGAGCTCCAATCAAATGACTTTGCCTAGTTTGAGATGAATATTTTGGAAAAATTATGTTACCTCTCTACAATCAGGAGGCAGAAGCAGTCATCACTATGTGGGTGTGTGTAAGATTGTTATTTTATGGCAGCTCACAAAATGAAAGCTTTATTCTATAAGTTATTTATGTAACCCAACTTAAAATCCAGAAAAAAAATATGGTGGTAAAGAAGCATTTTAGAAAGCTTACTTTTAGGGCTTTTACAGAAACCCGTCTGTTGTTTTCTCTGTTCCTTTACTGTGCACTGTGTAGATTAAATACATTTTCTGATTTTAACAAATATGTGATATCTTTTTTGGGTGTCCTTAAAGTTGAACCCAAGCACTTCATCCCACAAAGCAATGCAAGTCCCTCAGGGAGCCCCCCCCTTGTATTGAGGGGTAATATGGAGACATGCATATATTCAAATGTATGAAGAGTTGATGTTTGCTAAAGAATCATTAGGTTCAAGTTGAAAGTTGTATTTGAAGCCTAATGTATTTATCCAACAGACTCTAGAGACATTGGGTGGTGAGGTTTAACACCAAATAAAATACCTTTAATAACAATTAACTCTAAAGATTAGTCATTACCATTTTAATTTGCTCACACAACTTTATTTGTAGACCTAAAATGTAGCCAGACGTATGAGAAGACATGCTTGTTTTACTGTTTGTTACAGCTGTTGACATCACTTAACTCTTGCATGTAAAAATACTGGCTGCCTGTGAACTTCTACATTGTAAGCTATGTAGCATTGGCATATTATTAAAGCGGTAGTATCCCGCTTTTTGACACTTTTACCTACAGGTAAGCCTATAATAAGGCTTACCTGTAGGTACAAATAATATCTCCTGAACCGGCACGGTTTAGGAGATATTTACAGTGCATGCAGCTGCTCGCGCGAGTGGCGCATGCGCTCTGAAGGTCCGGGGGGACCTTCAATTAAGTTGCCGGGAGCTTGCCGGAAAAATCACTCCCGCGCGCATGCACGGGAGTGACGTCATCGCGGCTCCGGCCAATCATCGCGCCAGAGCCGTCTCTTCCAGCCAATCAGCGCGCTGGAGCCGCCGAACCCGGAAGAGACGACGAGGGATCATGGCAGCGCCCGCAGCGATGTCCGGGGGTCTGTGTCGGGGCTTAGTTTTAAGGTAAGTTACACATAATGGGCTAGTATGCGATGCATACTAGCTCATTATGCCTTTGTCTTGCAGGTTTTTTTTTTTATTTTTTTTTTTATAGGGTTTACAACCGCTTTAATAACAATTCTATGCAGCACACTTTATTACATCCACTTAATATTGCTTTTATTACAGGCTGGCCAATATCATTTTAGATATCAAACCTTTGAAGATGTACTGTAATTGTTTACGGGCTGCATTGGTGCTTGTATGAATCTGTAGGTTTTTTAATTATTTTCCAATGTATGATATTAGATAGTTTCCCCTCCCAGTTCATAGCCCACTCCTTTCCTTATCTCAATACTTACTCAAGTTTAATTACCATTGCTATATATGTTTGTTAATTTTTTTGCCTCAGAGATTGCCATACTTAACATTCTGCTAAAAGTTTGTGTATTAGTACTGCTTTGACCATGAAGAAGGGGGTGCACCCTTAAAGCTTGTACTGAAAATTTAGATGATAGTGCAAATAAAAAAAGTATGACAGTCATGTCAGTACTCAATTGTTTTTGTTGCAAGTGCACTAATATGGCTATAATCACCCCAACGCATGATATGAGAAATTGGCTCCTGTCTGGATCACCCATATTATCTATCATTGAATGCACAAACTGTTGATTTTATTGTGTGAGGGTGCAGTGCACGATCTTTTTGCCCTGACCTGAGCCCAGTGAGGAGGAGGGAGAAAAAAAACTTTTATCAGGCTGTTAGGTGGGCGGCGTGCGGCGTGTAGTAGACATGTAATGCAAGCTCAGTGCATGTGTGTCTGCTTAATCTGGATTTAAAAAAGAAAAAAAAGTTTTTCCTTCATATTTTACTTTGACATACAGTGTTTAGACACTGCTTTTCTAATCTGCTCTTCAAAAAGCACCAATTTAACGGGAAAATATTTTTTTTTCAGTTTTTAGGGGAAAAAAAATATTTTTCAGTTTTTCATTCAAATGGGTTTTTTTTATTCAATAGGGGAATAGAAAAACAACAGTATCCAACCTTTTAGGCGTGCGGCGTGTAGCAGCCATGTAATGCAAGCTCAGTGCATATGTGTCTGCTTAATCAGGATTTAAAAAAAACCTTTTTTCCTTCATATTTTACTGTGACTTACAGTGTTTAGACACTGCAGTTCTAATCTGCTATTCAACAAGCACCAATTAAGGGGACAATTATTTTTCAGTTTTTCATTCAAACTTTACTGTGACACTGTCATACAGCATAAATTGTAGCCTAGTCTGCATATGTTACAGTGATATACACCCATTGGATAATGCTGCTGTATTCCGCTTTGGAATAAAAACCCATTTAGGGGGAAAAAAATGTAATTGCGGCCTAGTCTGCATATGTTACAGTGAGATACATCCATTGGATACTGTTGTTGTATTCCACTTTGCAATAAAAACCAATTTAGGGTAAAAAAAATTAAATTGCAGCCTAGTCTGCATATGTTACAGTGAGATACACCAATTGGATACTGTTGTTGTATTCTGCTTTGCAATAAAAATCTATTTAGGGGAAAAAAAATTAAATTAAAGGCTAGTCGGCATATGTTACAGTGAGATACACCCATTGGATACTGTTGTTGTATTCCGCTTTGCAATAAAAACCCATTTAGGGGGAAAAAATTAAATTGCAGCTTAGTCTGCATATGTTACAGTGAGATACACCCTTTGGATACTGTTGTTGTATTCCGCTTATAAATAAAAACCCATTTAGGGGGGAAAAAATAAATTGCGGCCTAGTCTGCATATGTTACAGTGAGATACACCCTTTGGATACTGTTGTTGTATTCCGCTTATCAATAAAAACCCATTTAGGGGAGAAAAAATAAATTGCGGCCTAGTCTGCATAGGTTACAGTGAGATACACCCATTGGATAATGTTGTTGTATTCCCCTTTGCAATAAAAACCCGTTTAGGGGAAAAAAATTAATTGCAGCCTAGTCTGCATATGTTACAGTGAGCTACACCGATTGGATACTGCTGTTGTATTCCACTTTGCAATAAAAACCCATTTAGGGGAAAAAAGTTTAATTGTGGCCTAGTCTGCATATGTTACAGTGAGATACACCCATTGGATACTGTTGTTGTATTCCGCTTTGCAATAAAAACCCATTTAGGGGAAAAAAATTAAATTGAAGCCTAGTCTGCATATGTTACAGTGAGATACACCCTTTGGATACTGTTGTTGTATTCTGCTTATCAATAAAAACCCATTTAGGGGAAAAAATTAAATTGCGGCCTAGTCTGCATATGTTACAGTGAGATACACCCATTGGATACTGCTGTTGTATTCCGCTTTGCAATAAAACCCATTTAGGGGAAAAAAATTAAATTGCAGCTTAGTCTGCATATGTTACAGTGAGATACACCCTTTGGATACTGTTGTTGTATTCCGCTTATAAATAAAAACCCATTTAGGGGAAAAAAAATAAATTGCAGCCTAGTCTGCATATGTTACAGTGAGATACACCCTTTGGATACTGTTGTTGTATTCCGCTTATCAATAAAAACCCATTTAGGGGAAAAAAATAAATTGCAGCCTAGTCTGCATAGGTTACAGTGAGATACACCCATTGGATAATGTTGTTGTATTCCCCTTTGCAATAAAAACCCATTTAGGGGAAAAAAAATAATTGCAGCCTAGTCTGCATATGTTACAGTGAGCTACACCGATTGGATACTGCTGTTGTATGCCGCTTTGCAATAAAAACCCATTTAGGGGAAAAAAGTTTAATTGCGGCCTAGTCTGCATATGTTACAGTGAGATACACCCATTGGATACTGTTGTTGTATTCTGCTTTGCAATAAAAATCTATTTAGGGGAAAAAAATTAAATTAAAGGCTAGTCGGCATATGTTACAGTGAGATACACCCATTGGATACTGTTGTTGTATTCCGCTTTGCAATAAAAACCCATTTAGGGGGAAAAAATTAAATTGCAGCTTAGTCTGCATATGTTACAGTGAGATACACCCTTTGGATACTGTTGTTGTATTCCGCTTATAAATAAAAACCCATTTAGGGGGGAAAAAATTAATTGCGGCCTAGTCTGCATATGTTACAGTGAGATACACCCTTTGGATACTGTTGTTGTATTCCGCTTATCAATAAAAACCCATTTAGGGGAGAAAAAATAAATTGCGGCCTAGTCTGCATAGGTTACAGTGAGATACACCCATTGGATAATGTTGTTGTATTCCCCTTTGCAATAAAAACCCGTTTAGGGGAAAAAAATAAATTGCAGCCTAGTCTGCATATGTTACAGTGAGCTACACCGATTGGATACTGCTGTTGTATTCCGCTTTGCAATAAAAACCCATTTAGGGGAAAAAAGTTTAATTGTGGCCTAGTCTGCATATGTTACAGTGAGATACACCCATTGGATACTGTTGTTGTATTCCGCTTTGCAATAAAAACCCATTTAGGGGAAAAAAATTAAATTGAAGCCTAGTCTGCATATGTTACAGTGAGCTACACCGATTGGATACTGCTGTTGTATTCCGCTTTGCAATAAAAACCCATTTAGGGGAAAAAAGTTTAATTGTGGCCTAGTCTGCATATGTTACAGTGAGATACACCCATTGGATACTGTTGTTGTATTCCGCTTTGCAATAAAAACCCATTTAGGGGAAAAAAATTAAATTGAAGCCTAGTCTGCATATGTTACAGTGAGATACACCCTTTGGATACTGTTGTTGTATTCTGCTTATCAATAAAAACCCATTTAGGGGAAAAAATTAAATTGCGGCCTAGTCTGCATATGTTACAGTGAGATACACCCATTGGATACTGCTGTTGTATTCCGCTTTGCAATAAAACCCATTTAGGGGAAAAAAATTAAATTGCAGCTTAGTCTGCATATGTTACAGTGAGATACACCCTTTGGATACTGTTGTTGTATTCCGCTTATCAATAAAAACCCATTTAGGGGAAAAAAAATAAATTGCAGCCTAGTCTGCATAGGTTACAGTGAGATACACCCATTGGATAATGTTGTTGTATTCCCCTTTGCAATAAAAACCCATTTAGGGGAAAAAAAATAATTGCAGCCTAGTCTGCATATGTTACAGTGAGCTACACCGATTGGATACTGCTGTTGTAATCCGCTTTGCAATAAAAACCCATTTAGGGGAAAAAAGTTTAATTGCGGCCTAGTCTGCATATGTTACAGTGAGATACACCCATTGGATACTGTTGTTGTATTCCGCTTTGCAATAAAAACCCATTTAGTGGAAAAAATTCAATTGAAGCCTAGTCTGCATATGTTACAGTGAGATACACCCTTTGGATACTGTTGTTGTATTCTGCTTATCAATAAAAACCCATTTAGGGGAAAAAATTAAATTGCGGCCTAGTCTGCATATGTTACAGTGAGATACACCCATTGGATACTGCTGTTGTATTCCGCTTTGCAATAAAACCCATTTAGGGGAAAAAAATTAAATTGCAGCTTAGTCTGCATATGTTACAGTGAGATACACCCTTTGGATACTGTTGTTGTATTCCGCTTATAAATAAAAACCCATTTAGGGGAAAAAAAATAAATTGCAGCCTAGTCTGCATATGTTACAGTGAGATACACCCTTTGGATACTGTTGTTGTATTCCGCTTATCAATAAAAACCCATTTAGGGGAAAAAAAATAAATTGCAGCCTAGTCTGCATAGGTTACAGTGAGATACACCCATTGGATAATATTGTTGTATTCCCCTTTGCAATAAAAACCCATTTAGGGGAAAAAAAATAATTGCAGCCTAGTCTGCATATGTTACAGTGAGATACACCCTTTGGATACTGTTGTTGTATTCCGCTTATCAATAAAAACCCATTTAGGGGAAAAAAAAATAAATTGCAGCCTAGTCTGCATAGGTTACAGTGAGATACACCCATTGGATAATGTTGTTGTATTCCCCTTTGCAATAAAACCCATTTAGGGGAAAAAAATTAAATTGCAGCTTAGTCTGCATATGTTACAGTGAGATACACCCTTTGGATACTGTTGTTGTATTCCGCTTATAAATAAAAACCCATTTAGGGGAAAAAAAATAAATTGCAGCCTAGTCTGCATATGTTACAGTGAGATACACCCTTTGGATACTGTTGTTGTATTCCGCTTATCAATAAAAACCCATTTAGGGGAAAAAAAATAAATTGCAGCCTAGTCTGCATAGGTTACAGTGAGATACACCCATTGGATAATGTTGTTGTATTCCCCTTTGCAATAAAAACCCATTTAGGGGAAAAAAAATAATTGCAGCCTAGTCTGCATATGTTACAGTGAGATACACCCTTTGGATACTGTTGTTGTATTCCGCTTATCAATAAAAACCCATTTAGGGGAAAAAAAAATAAATTGCAGCCTAGTCTGCATAGGTTACAGTGAGATACACCCATTGGATAATGTTGTTGTATTCCCCTTTGCAATAAAACCCATTTAGGGGAAAAAAATTAAATTGCAGCTTAGTCTGCATATGTTACAGTGAGATACACCCTTTGGATACTGTTGTTGTATTCCGCTTATAAATAAAAACCCATTTAGGGGAAAAAAAATAAATTGCAGCCTAGTCTGCATATGTTACAGTGAGATACACCCTTTGGATACTGTTGTTGTATTCCGCTTATCAATAAAAACCCATTTAGGGGAAAAAAAATAAATTGCAGCCTAGTCTGCATAGGTTACAGTGAGATACACCCATTGGATAATGTTGTTGTATTCCCCTTTGCAAAAAAAACCCATTTAGGGGAAAAAAAATAATTGCAGCCTAGTCTGCATATGTTACAGTGAGCTACACCGATTGGATACTGCTGTTGTAATCCGCTTTGCAATAAAAACCCATTTAGGGGAAAAAAGTTTAATTGCGGCCTAGTCTGCATATGTTACAGTGAGATACACCCATTGGATACTGTTGTTGTATTCCGCTTTGCAATAAAAACCCATTTAGTGGAAAAAATTCAATTGAAGCCTAGTCTGCATATGTTACAGTGAGATACACCCTTTGGATACTGTTGTT
This sequence comes from Pelophylax lessonae, assembly GCF_965119305.1. Lineage (NCBI taxonomy): Eukaryota > Metazoa > Chordata > Amphibia > Anura > Ranidae > Pelophylax > Pelophylax lessonae. Next base: position 139,949,792 of record NC_138774.1, read on the forward strand.
GTATTCTGCTTATCAATAAAAACCCATTTAGGGGAAAAAATTAAATTGCGGCCTAGTCTGCATATGTTACAGTGAGATACACCCATTGGATACTGCTGTTGTATTCCGCTTTGCAATAAAACCCATTTAGGGGAAAAAAAATAAATTGCGGCCTAGTCTGCATATGTTACAGTGACATACACCCTTTGGATACTGTTGTTGTATTCCGCTTTGCAATAAAAACCCATTTAGGGGAAAAAAATTTAATTGCGGCCTAGTCTGCATATGTTACAGTGACATACACCCTTTGGATACTGTTGTTGTATTCCGCTTTGCAATAAAAACCAATTTAGGGGAAAAAAATTTAATTGCAGCCTAGTCTGCATATGTTACAGTGAGATACACCCATTGGATACTGCTGTTGTATTCCGCTTTGCAATAAAAACCCATTTAGGGGAAGATCCTAAATTAGAGAAATATGAGGAGAAGGTCAAATAAGGGACGTGGCCTGGGTCGTGGTGCTGCTGGTGGAGCTCCTGTTGCAAGGAGAGGACATGGTCGATCTGTGCCAGCTACACGCACAAGTGAAACACCTTCCTCAGGTGTGAGTAGGCGACAGAACCTGCAGCAGTATTTGGCAGGGCCTAATGTGCCTCTACAAAATGTTGAGGCCAGAACAAGTACAGGCGATAGTAGATTGGGTTGCTGACAGTGCCTCGAGTTCCTTTACATTGTCTCCCACCCAGTCTTTTGCTCAAAGGTCAGAGTTGGCACCTGCAGCCGATGTCCATCAATCTTTCACCTCACCCCTTTGCAAATCAGCCAAGCAGTCTGAGCCCCAAGTCATGCTGCAGTCTCTTCTGCTTTTTGATGACTCTGTTATCATGGTTTCCCAGGGCCATCCACCTAGCCCTACCACAGAAGTGGAAGAGAATGTGTGCACTGATGCCCAACCACTTATGTCTCAAGATGAGTACATGGGAGGACCATCGCAGCATGTCTCGGATCATGACGAAACACAGATGCCAACTGTGGAATTCTGAATTGTGGAGACCGACAAGGAGGGCAGGGGTGAAGACTGGGTGGAAGACGATGTGGAGGACGATGAGGTCCTCGACCCCACATGGAATGAACGTCATGCAGGTGACCTGAGTAGTTTGGAAGAAGAGGTGGTGGTCGCACAGAGCCACCAGCACAGCAGAAGAGGGAGCAGGGTGCAAGAGCGGAGCGGCCGTGCCCTAGACACTATGCCTGCTACTGCCCAACACAGCAAGGGACTGAGCACACCAAAGCCAGCTCAAAGGAGTTCCCTAGCGTGGCAGTTCTTCAGACAATGTGATGATGACAGGACACGAGTGTTTTGCACTCTGTGCAATCAGAGCCTGAAGCGAGGCATAAACCTTCTCAACCTGAGCACAACCTGCATGACCAGGCATCTAAGTGCAAAGCACGAGCTGCAGTGTAGTAGACATCTCAAAAACCAAGAAAGGTCTCTGGCTCCTCCTGCTTCCTCTTCTGCTGCAGTCTCGGCCTCTTCATCCACCTCTGTAGTGACAGTGGCACCTGCCACCCCGCAAACAGAGGATCTGCCAGCAACACCACCACCTGGATCACCAACAACCATCTCCACAATGTCCCGTGGAAGCGTTCAGCTTTCTATCTCCCAAACAATGCGTGATCCCTCGCCCTGAATGCCAGCACCCAGCACACTGAATAAATGCAGTGGTGACTGGGCCTGAGGCAGATAGCAGTTTGGCGCATGTCCTTCCACCACCAAGGATTGCAGGGCGCTTCAGTTTGCCTCCTGTTCCTAACTCTTCCTACTCCGTTTCCTCATCCTCTACCGCCTCCTCATCTAATGAGCGTAACACCTTCACCACCAACTTCAGCACAGCCAGGGGTAAACGACAGCAGGCAGTTTTAAAACTTGCTTGTTTGGGGGAAAAAAACCACATACCGCGCAGGAGTTGTGGAGGGGCATTCAACAGCAGACCGATGAGTGGTTGCTGCCAGTGAGCCTCAAGCCCGGCCTGGTGGTGTGCGATAACAGGCGAAATCTCGTAGCATCTCTGGGCCTAGCCGGTTTGACACACATCCCTTGCCTGGCGCATGTGCTGAATTTGGTGGTGCAGAGGTTCCTTAGAAATGACCCTGATATGTCAGAGCTACTGCAGAAAGTGCAGGCCTTCTGTGTGCACTTTTGGCATTCTCACCCTGCTGCTGCTCGCCTGTCAACGCTGCAGCGTAACTTCGGCCTTCCCGCTCACCGCCTCATATGTGAAGTGCCCACAAGGTGGAACTCCACCTTGCACATGCTGGTCAGACCGTGCGAGCAGCAGCAGGCCATAGTGGAGTTTCAGCTGCAGCACGCACGCGTGAGTCGCTCAGCGGAACAGCACCACTTCACCACCAATAACTGGGCCTCCATGCGAGATCTGTGTGCCTTGTTGCGCTGTTTTGAGTACTCCACCAACATGGCCAGTGACGATGACGCCGTTCTCAGCTTAACTATCCCACTTCTATGCCTTCTTGAAAAAAATGCTTTGGGCGATGATGGAAGAGTGGCACAGGATGAGGAGGAGGAGGAGGAAGAGGTATCATTTCCAAGGCTTTCAGGGCAGTCATTCACAAGTGGCTCCAAGGGTGGGTTCCTGCACCCACAAACGCCAGGTACACAATTGTCCAGCAGTGGCACAGTTCTGGATGATGACAAGGAGGAGGAGTAGGAGATGGAGGAGGAGAGGAGATGGAACCATGTTCACAGCAGGGTGGCACCCAGGCCAGCTCATGGCCATCACTGGTGCGTGGCTGGGGGGATACAGAGGACACAGAGGATACACCTCCCACAGAGGACAGCTTTTCGTTGCCTCTGGGCAGCCTGGCACACATGAGCGATTACATGCTGCAGTGCCCCCGCAACGACCACCGAGTTTCCCACATTGTAACTTGTGCTGATTACTGGGTGGCCACGCTGCTGGATCCCTGTTACAAGGACAAAATACCGTCCTTATTTCCCTCACTGGAGCGTGATTGGAAGATGCGTGAGTACAAGCGCATGCTGGTAGACGCGATGCTGCTGGCATTCCCACCTGACAGCGGGGGCACAGTGGAAGCACAAGGCCAAGGCAGAGGAGGAGGAAGAGGTCGCCAATGCAGCCAGGGCACCGCCAGCACCTCAGAAGGCAGGGTTAGCATGGCCAAAATGTGGAAAAGCTTTGTCAGCACGCCACGACAAGCAGCAGCACCACCAGCTGATATGGAACGTGTTAGCAGGAGGCAGCATTTCACTAACATGGTGGAGCAGTGTGCACATGCCTAGACGTACTGAATGATGGGTCTGCCCCCTTCAACTTCTGGGTCTCCAAGTTGGGCACATGGCCTGAGCTTGCCCTTTATGCCTTGGAGGTGCTGGCCTGCCCTGCAGCCAGTGTATTATCTGAACGGGTATTTAGCATGGCCGGGGGCATTATCACAGACAAAAGCAGCCACCTGTCCAGAGCCAATGTGGACAAGCTCACGTTCATTAAAATGAACCAGGCATGGATCCCACAGGACTTGTCCGTACCTTCTGCAGAATAGATGCTTCCCAGCCTTACCCAGCCATTGTTGTATTTGACCTTTCTTACTCTTTTGGGGTGTACCCTAATATAAAAAAAAATGAATTAAAAACCAAAACCAGTGTTGGCTACCTCGTCCTCCTCCTCCACCGCCGCTGCCGGTTACACCTACACCACCATATCCACCGCCACCTCGACCTTCTACTCCATATGGTCCTCGTCCTCCTCCTACATCATTCAAGATTATTGTTTTTTATTTTTATGTATTTTATGTTATTTTAAGTTATTTCCCTATCTACATTTGTTTGCAGAGCACTTGCCATGCTCTTAAGAAGATTTTGCTGCCATTTGCAGCCCTCTAGCCCTTTTCATGTGTTTTTTAGCGCCATTTTAGTCGTCAAAAGTTTGGGTCACCATTGACTTCAATGGGGTTCGGGATCAGGGTAAAGTTCAGGTTAAGTCCGGGTCACAAACCCGGACTTTTTTTTCAAGTTCGGCCGGATCCGCCAAACCCGGACATCCAGGTGTTCGCTCAACCCTACTCAGGATGAGTCCACAGCAGAAAAGACTTTGTAAATTTTTTTTTACCAACAAATGTAACTTTCTTACTGCTGCAGTTTGTTTCTTAATTGAGCCTCTTTTCTGATGTGAATTCCTCCCGAGTTCCAACCATCCCAGTCTGCATACTGACTTGGGTTCCAGGAAAACCACCTGTGCATGCGGTGAGTTGGCAGGTCATTTAGATATTTTTCTATTTTTCTACTTAGCAGGGGTGTCTGCCTTCTTTTTTATTTTGTTCTGCTAAAATATATACTATGACAGCAATAAATACTATTCATTACAATATTAGCTGCTATAACTTTTAAAAATGTCTAGTTATCGAAGTCCTGACCGATTTACAAAGTGCTAAATTATAAAAACTTGTGCTAAAAACTCTGTTTTTTTTAATTGTGCTTTTCTTTTTCTGTAGTTGTTTTAGTATATTGTTACAATTCAGTGAATAGTTTAATATTTGTGGCTTCCATAGATATATCACAAATCAAGAAATAATCACCAAGGCCAGTTATTAGAGCCGACAACTCGCTTTAATAACTGTGTTAGCAAAACAAATGTAGGAGTTGCTACAAATGTTAATTATGAAGGGATTTGCTTTGTCGTCACTTAGGAAAAATTGTAGCGTGAAAGCGTTACAGACCTTCCTACTCGATGAGCCTATTTTCCAGATTACTACAAGTCAGAAAGGTTAATTGCTCTTCATTGTGTAATGAAGTGCCGTAGAAACCTGACTTTCTATTGTTCCCTGTATTTCTGTTTACCATTGACATACAATTGTATCTGTACCGATGTATTGTTGAGTCAGTAACTTTGTGTGACTAAAATAATACAAGATTCAATGTTCTGCCAAGGATTCCGTCAAACAAGAGAAACTGTAGTTAACTCAGTCAGATTTTAAAGCATTCACATTTAAAAGGGTGATACATCTGTACACTGCAAGTGTATTGACATCCAGCATACATCCAGCTTGTTGTCAGCTCACATCAAGACAGCTTTAGTTGGTGATAGATCTTAGAGTACCAGCACAGTGTATGTTTGTAAAGGAGAGGTTCAGAGCTTTCGAACAGTTATCTGTTAGTTTTCTAGGCACTTGTGATGGAAAATGATTACTGCAAATGTTGAAATAGCAGTAATTGTTATGCAATATATTGTATTGCTATTGTGTATTATTATTATTACCATTATTGTATGGGGTTTTATAGCACAGTGCTTTACAAAATAAAGGGAGACAATACAGTTACAATACAGTTCAATACAACAGGGTCAGGAGGGCCCTTGTGTGAGCTTACAATATAAAGGGGAGAGGCAAATGATACAAAAGGTGATAAATGAGGGGAAAGAACTGACAAAGAAAGCAAAAGTACAGTTTTTAGCTGGTGCTGGGAAAGGCTTCCCAGAGGAAATTGTTTTTTCAAGGATCACCTAAAAGTATACAGAGTAGAAGATAGCCAGTCAGATTTGGGTGGGATGTTTCAGAGGATGGGAGAAATCTTGTTAGTGAACATGGGAAGAGCTAACAAGGGAGCTCAGTAGAAGGCAATGCTCAAGAGGAGAGGGTCTTGGGATGAGCAGAGGAGATGGCTTTGATGATATTTTAAGACAAGGTTGGTGACGAGGTAAGGTTGTGGATAGCTTTGTTTTGATGTTTATTTTGAAAAAATTTAGTTTGAGAATGTGGTATGACATCTATACTGATATATCAAAGGCTGGAAAAAAGGTCATGGATAAAGCCAAGGCCACAAACATGTAAGCATCCATACAGAGCAGGATCAAAACTGAGGTCAGGAGAGCCAGGTCAGTAATATGAAGCATATGCAGTGCACAGGTCAGGGCACAAGGAACAAGCAGAAGACTAATCAGGTCAGCACTGACACTGAGTCAGGCTACCCCTTAAACAGGCTGTTTTGTGCCAATACTAACCTTGTATGTGCATACATGTTCATGCAATGAACACACAATGTTCAGCACGCATACAAACACGTGCACTACCATGTGCAGGTCCGTGTCTAAACATGGCACATGCACTGGTGCCCATGGCAGTTGACTAACAGTTTTTCCCTAGGTAAATAAGTCTAGTGGAGATCACCATGGGAGAGGGCAGTTAAGAGGCAGAGTCAAATTCCTAAAGCCAAGTTTCAGTAACAGCAAGTAGTTTAAAGGGGTTTGGAGATATGTAAACATCTTTAAAATGTATTTATACTTTTTAAGGTCTTTGTAATCTGTGTGGGTTTTTTACTAGAATTTTAGTGCAAAGATTCCATTTTTAGTGGTACTCTTTATTGGCTTACTTAAGATTAAGGTTGTAGAATACATTGGCATTGTGCAATACCTGAGGGAAAAAACCTAATATGTTCCAAAGGCTTGCATCTTTAATAACTTGATAGCCATTGAAGAGTATCATTTTAACTCAAAACTTTCAATACCAATTGAAGGCTAACATGGTACAAGACTCTAATACAACTAAAATGTTAGTAAATATCCTGTATGTGTATGATGTGTACTTGTATTGTATGCAAAGTACTTGGATTATCATTAGGAATAAGCTAATGTTACCTGTAGCCTTTGTCCTTACACATTTATTCTGTTTCAAACTCAGCTTTTTGAAAGTTCTAATGGCAAAACACCATTCTAGAAAGTGGTCGTCAGGCATACTTTGCCAAACACAGATCAACATAACCACAGGAATAAACATAACCACCAATCACGTTTAACTTCTGTAAAACTAAGAGGGGTATATGCTAATGCCAGGAGCCTAGCTAAAAAAATGGATGAGTTGGAAATGTTAGTACACGAGGATGACATAGACCTTGTGGGAATAACAGAGACTTGGTTCGACCCCTCACATGACTGGCTGGCAAATATCCAAGGGTATTCAGTGTACTGGAAGGACAGGGTAGGAAAAAGAGGGGGAGGAGTATGTCTCTACGTCAAGAATAATGTAAAGGTGATTGAGAGGAGTGATATTACGGAAGGGATGAGTATGAAGTTAGAATCCGTATGGATAGAACTCCATAGGGAAGGAGAAAAGGGAAAAGTAATTGTGGGGGTTTGCTATAGGCCACCTAAACAAGGGGAGGAGGTAGAGCAGGAATTTTTAGCACTTTTGAGTAAAGTGGCAAAGCTAGGATCAGTCATCATATTGGGGGACTTCAATTATCCCGACATTGACTGGGGAGAGGGGACTACACACTCACATAAGGGCCGTCTATTCACGGAAACCTTACAGGATAATTACGTCACAGTTGGTGGATTCTCCTACTAGAGAAAACGCAATCCTGGATCTATTGATCACTAATGACCCAGACCTAATCTTGGAGGTAGGTGTCCAGGACAACCTGGGCTCTAGCGATCACAGGATGATCACATTTAGCGTAAATAACAATATAGCAAGGCAAGTGGGGAACATAAGAACCCTTAACTTCAGAAGGGCAGACTTTCCAAAATTGTACTCGTTGATGGAAAGGGTAAACTGGGATCGAACCCTGGGATCCCTGACCACAGAGGAAAAATGGGAATGCTTTAGGAACATATTAAGCAAAGGCATCTTGCAGTGCATTCCTATGGGAAATAAATTTAGAAGGGACAAAGCCAAACCTGGCTGGCTAAACCAGAGCGTTAAAAAACTTATTAGGGGAAAAAAATTGGCCTTCAGGAAATATAAATCAGAGGGCACAGTATTGGCTTTCGACCAATACAAGGAGGCAAATAGGAAGTGTAAACACGAAATCAAGATGGCTAAAATAGACTTTGAGAGACAAATAGTGGAGGATAGTAAAAAAAACCCAAAGAAATTCTTTAAGTATATCAACAGCAAAAAAACTAGGGCAGAGCATATTGCACACATAATTAACGATGATGGGAGGATGGTTACAGAGGACACTGAAAAAGCAACCGTGCTGAATGCTTTTTTCTCGTCAGTCTTTACACAGGAAAAGGAGGGTTACACTGACCCTGACTGTATGGTTAGTAGTAATACACAGGACTTGCCACTATGGCTAACAGAGGATGAAATCAGGGAAAGGCTGGATAAACTTAACACAAACAAATCACCAGGCCCGGATGGCGTACACCCGAGAGTACTCAAGGAACTCAGTAAGGTCATATCCAGACCACTGTTCCTGATCTTTGCGGACAGTATTAGGACAGGAGATGTACCAGGGGAGTGGAGGAAAGCAAACGTGATTCCGATATTCAAAAAGGGTCAGAGGCATATACCGGGAAATTATAGGCCTGTCAGTCTGACATCAGTAGTATGTAAACTTCTGGAGGGGATGATAAGGGACTATATCGTAGAGTTTGCTAAGGACAACAGCATCATCAGTAGTAACCAGCACGGGTTTACAAATGGGCGTTCTTGTCAAACCAATCTCTTAACATTCTACGAGGAGGTGAGCTGTGAGCTAGATAGGGGCAGACCAGTCGATGTGGTGTACCTAGATTTTGCTAAGGCGTTTGATACAGTTCCCCATAAGCGCTTAATTTATAAAATAAGGTCTGCAGGTATCGACATCAGGGTTTGCTCTTGGATACGGAACTGGCTAAAAGGGCATGTCCAAAGGGTGGTAATAAACAGCGCATACTCAGACTGGTCTGAGGTGGTAAGCGGGGTCCCCCAAGGCTCAGTCCTAGGACCAACCTTGTTCAATTTATTCATAAACAGCATTGAGGAGGGGATCAGTAGTTCAATATCAGTTTTTGCAGATGACACAAAATTAGGCAGGGCAATAACAGCACAGCATGAAGCAGATATCCTACAGAATGACCTGGACAAAATAACGGAATGGGCAACGACATGGCAAATGAGGTTTAACGTGGAGAAATGTAAGGTTTTGCATATGGGGACTAGAAACATAAAAGCACAATACACGTTAGGAGGGGAACCCTTGGGAGAATCAAAAATGGAGAAGCATCTGGGAGTCTTGGTTGATGATAGACTAGGCAACAGCATGCAATGTCAAGCGGCAGCTGCCAAGGCTAGCAGAATATTAGCATGCATAAAGAAAGGGATGTATTCCAGAGATAAGACTATAATCCTTCCACTTTATAAAACTCTGGTCCGACCTCATCTAGAGTATTCTGTCCAGTTCTGGTCACCAGTTCTCAGAAGGGATGTGTTGAAGCTGGAGAGGGTCCAGAGAAGGGCAACTAAACTAATTAGGGGATTGGAGGACCTTGGTTATGAGGAGCGTCTGCAATCGCTTGATTTATTCTCCCTGGAGAAGAGACGCATGAGGGGGGACATGATAGCAATTTTTAAATATCTCAATGGGGATCTAGGCTTAGAAAAAAAAAAGCTGTTCAGTCGAAGGGATTGCATGAGGACTCGGGGGCATACAATGCGATTAGAGGAGAAGCATTTTAACCTCAGGCAACGTGGGGGGTTCTTTACTGTTAGGGCTACAAGATTGTGGAATTCTCTACCACAAGAGGTGGTTTCTGCAGGTAGTATGGTGGCTTTCAAAAGACTACTAGACGTACATCTCAAGGATCAGAACATTCAGGGGTATGCGAGATGATTACAGCCACACACACCTACACAGGTTGAACTGGATGGACTATTGTCTTTATTCAACCTCACCTACTATGTAACTATGTAACATTTTGTTACCACAAAACATCTACTTTATTAGAAATACCACACCTTAGGAATGAATCTTAAATTAATTTGATTTAAATAGGCATGGGATATAAAAAACAAAAGGCCAAAAAAAAAAAAAAAAAAAAAAAAAAAAAACAAAAAACAAAAGGCCTTTGCAAAATTAGTACAATTAAGGACTCACACAATGTCATGACTTTCTTTCGCTTTGAAATTTCAGTGTTAAAAAAATATATATTTAAGAAAAATAAGTATCACCCTGTTGGCTGTTTCTGAAATTCCAAGCTGTGCCTGCTGCACACATGATAACAATGTCTTACGCTCCCAGTTAGAAAGTAGCAGGTGGACTGAGAATCCATGGTGATATGCAAAACTAGAAAGACAGTGAAGACATTTAACTACAAAAGTGAAACTAAGAGGTTCAATTCATAAAGGCAAATAGGCTGCTCATGTGTCCCTTAGCTTAGTGGATGTAATGTAAAAAAAAGTAAACCCAACCCCATGCACAGAAAATTAAAAAAATAAATAAATAAATAAATAAATAAATATATATATATATTTGCTAGCACATGAATAAATGATTGAAATCAGAATTTGCTAAAACCCCTTGCAAAATTAAAATTTCCTTGCCAAGTGAATAACCTATGTGCCTTTAGTAAAGCAATCCCTAGAATTCAATTGATGTTTGGATACACCAGTATGCAATAACAATCTAAATAATCAGTTCTGGGCAGACTTTTTATATAAATACTTTTCCCTTTTACCATTTAGTAATGACAAGAAAGTTAAAAAAAAAAAAAAAAATCATTGAAACATAGAAGAGGGATGGCAGAAAAAAAAGAACCAATTGGTCCATCAAGTCTTCCCCTTTTTTCTCTTTTTTTCTAACTTTTTACAGTTTTTTCCTAGCATGTTTAAATCCACTTACTGTTTACTGACTAACTTTTCGTACTGTATGCTGAAAGTCTATTTAAAGCATCAACTACTCTTTTGGCATAATAATACTTACAAATAAAAAAACAAATGAACTCACCTTTTGTATAATCTGCATATCTGCAATTTTCTACATAATCTAGAAAAATTAAGAAAAATAATGGTCTTTCCCTACAATGCGCACAATATGTTTATTTTCTTTTTGGCTTAAGATTATATATACAGTACAATCCAATGTTCCTACACATGTCTTGCATAAAGTAATGATGAATTTGTTTTTTAAAAGACAAGTAATAAGGATATTATACACAAAGAGTGCGTGTGGGACTATCATTTTTAATGCAGTATGCATGAGCCTTATTGCTGTTAGTTATCTAGGCATCACAAAATGTCTGGAATACTGTTGAACCCCAGGAATAATTGGCTTCAAAGAATTAAACTTTCTGTGTAAATATTATCCAAAGCAGCTCAATCATTTATCCTTAAAGTGGTTCTAAAGCCTCAAGGTTTTTCACCTTAATGCATAGAAAAAACCTTCTATGCCGTAGCTCCCCCAGACCCCCCCCCTTTTTCTTTCCTGAGCCCGAACCGATCCAGCCATGTGCATGAGTACAGCGGCTCCAGTCACTGTCTTTATCCTCATTGGACAGGTTGATAGCAGCAGGAGCCATTGGCTCCCACTGCTGTCAACCAAATCATGTGACTCGGGAGCTGGGGGGGTTGAGTTCCACTGCACAGCTGCAGGACTTGGGAGCGAGCTTGCATGGGTTCCCCCAGGAAAAGCGGCTTTCCATGGGGGCACCTGATGAAGAGGAGGGGCCTGGAGCGATGGCAGGCGACCCCAGAAGAAGAGGATCAGAGCTGCTCTGTGCAAAACCATTGCACAGTGCAGGTAAGTATAGGCAAGTGTGTTATTTTTCATAGAAAAAAAATCTAAGGTTTACAACCACTTTAAGGCCTCATTCACACATCCGTCAAATTTTACAAGGGTTATTGCACATACCTCAGTATACTTGCATATAGATACGTTTAAATGCATAAAGACGTGCATGAGTAAATTATTTGTTTTTTATGATCATTTATTTTTCTTCTTTGTTTAGACTTAATTTATGTGCTTACAATTACAAACAGGTATACATGCGTTTATACACATAAGCACGTAAAGTGAATGTTTTTAGATGCAGATTTTTGAATTCTTTGATATGGATCATATTTTTGCAACTGTGTGAATGGCTCCATTGAAAATAATGCAGCTGTATTCAGATTCATAAATAAAAAACACTCTAGGAAGAGTTGCTACTAAAATTGGAACAAAAATGGAAATCCATTTGCAATAATATCATCCAGCAATGTAGATCCATCATCAGTTATGTCAATCTGCCACCTGACAATGTTTGCGGACTGTTATGATGACCCGCTGCACTACAGCTGTTAAATGACAGATCCCTGGCTGCTGAATGTAAATAAACAACCAGGATCCTGGTTGAGGGGACATCATTAACCAAACTTGCTGTCCTTCCTATTCCTGGCCACCCAGGATGAATGCCTGGATAAGAGTGTGGTTGGACTTTTAACCACTTGCCTTCTGTGCACTTAAACACCCTTCCCATCCAGACCAATTTTTTGCTTTCAGCGCTCTCACACTTTGACTGACAATTGCGCGGTCATGCTACACTGTACCCATATGAAATTTTTATCATTTTTTTCACACAAATAGAGCTTTCTTTTGGTGGTATTTAATCATCTTTGGGTTTTTTATTTTTTACAAAAAAAAAGAAAAAAGACAGAAAATTTTGAAAAAAAAAAGTTTTTCTTATTTTCTGCGAGTAAATTTTGAAAATAAATAAATTTTTCTCCTTCACTGATGTGCGCTGATGAGGTGGCACTGATGCGCACTGATAGGCTGCACTGATAGGCACTGATGAGGTGGCACTTATGGGCACTGATGAGGTGGCACTTATGGGCACTGATGAGGAGGTACTAATATGCCGCACTGATGAGCACTGATAGGCGGCACTGATAGGAGGCACTGATAGGCGGCACTGATGAGCACTGATAGGCGGCACTGATGAGCACTGATAGGCGGCACTGCTGGGCACTGAGAGTTGGCACTGCTGGGCACTGGGAGGTGGCACTGCTGGGCACTGAGAGATGACACTGAGAGGTGGCACTGCTGGGCACTGAGAGGCGGCACTGACGGGCGGCACTGATGGGCACTGACAGGCGGCACTGATGGGCACTGGCGGATGGCACTGATGGACACTGACGGGTGACACTGATGAGCACTGATGGGCAGCACCATCAGTGCCCACACTCAGTGCCCATAGTGCTGCCAGTCAGTGCTCATCAGTGCCTAGATGAGCAGGCACTGATGGGCACTGACTGGCAGCACTATGGGCACTGATTGTGGGCACTGATGGGGGGGCACTGTAGGCGGGCACTGTGGGCAATTTGTGTATGTGTTTTACCTCTTGTAATCAGGGCACTAGTGATCGGTGCCCTGATTACATTTCTTCTGTGTCCCTGGCGCTGTGAGGCTCCCCCTCCTTCCTCACACTGCAGGCTCCGTGTGAGGAAGGAGCGCCGGCGATGAGAGATGATCTCATATGTTTACATATGAGATCATCGCTCATTGGACGGCCCGATCACGTGGTGAATGGCCGCTGTGATTGGCCATTCACCACGATCTGTGATCGGCTGTGTCCAAGGGACACGGCCGACACAGATTTTCCCCGATGCGCGCTCTCGGGAGCGCGTGGGGAGACTGCTTCTGGGAGGCCGTTTAAAAACGGCCTCCCGAAAATTCGAGTCCGCGCTGCAGCCGTATATAGGCTATAGCGCGGACCGGAAGCAGTTAAGAGGACCCCAGGCTATTTTTTTTTTGTTTTTGTTTTAAAGAACAATAAACATTAAACAACAGAAACAAATGCAAGGGTATTCTACAACACAAAGAGTTAAAATTTATTTTTTTGTTAAAAATAAAAAATGCAAACAGCATCCCCTGATGGAAATCAATTGGCATTTATGTCGCTCATTGCTATAGATGCATCATCAGTCATGACAACCCACTACCCAAGGATGATTCCCTGCAGCCCATTAATGTTTCTCCACTGCCACAATGACCCACCAATAGACAAGGACAGAATACCCAGAGCTGCTGTAATGTAAACAACAGCTCCGATTCTGGGTGCCATCACTGACCAAATCATTATATAGCAGCTAGAGATTTGAGAGGTATGCTTGGCAGTTCAGCAAACTGCAAATAGTCTGAGTTTGGGTTGAACCTACATTTGACCCAAACCAGAAGCTCATTCCTAGTGATAAAATAATGGCATATATAAAATTGCTGCCAGGGCTGTTTATACTGTTTACAATATAAGTCAATAAATCAACATATAGGCATGATTAACCTCTTGCCGACCGCTCCACGTACATGTACTGCAGGGTGGGGGCTCCTGTGCACAGAATCACATACAGATACATGCCCGCCACCAGTGACCTGCTCCTGTTGTGATTGAACACAGCAGAAGCCAACCAGTGGGTCCGGTAGATGCTGTGTCCACTGGGACCCACTGATTGTCCGAGGCACAGGCAGATCTGCCTATGTAAACAAGGCAGATCACCGTTCTGTGACAAGGGAAGGCAGTGATCGTGAGATTCTGTTAAGCAGAAACACAGATCTCTGCCTTCCCACAGTACATGGACCTCCCACACAGTTAGCAATGACTCCCTAGGAAAACATTTAACCCTTTGATTGCCCCTAATGTTAACCCCTTCCCAGCCAGTGTCATTAGTAGAGTGACAGTGCATTTTTTTAGCACTGGTTACTGGTTCAAAAAAAAGTGTCAGTTAGTGTCCGATTTATCCGCTGCAATATTGCAGTCCTACTATAAGTTGTTGATCGCTGCCATTACTAGTAAAATAAATAAAAATAAATACAAATTCCATAAATATATCCCATCGTTTGTAGACACTATAACTTTTGTGCAAACCAATCAATATACACTTATTGGGATTTTTTTTTTTTTTTTTTTACCAAAAATATGTAGCAGAATACATATTGGCCTAAATTAAAAGAGAAATTCGATTTTTTTACATTTTTTTCTCGGATATGTTTTATACAGAAAGAAAAGAAATATTGTTTTTTTTTTTTTTTTTTGAAAATTGTCTGCCTTTTTTGTTTATAGCACAAAAAATAAAAACCACAGAGGTGATCAAATACCACCAAAAGAAAGCCCTATTTGTGGGGAAAAATGACATAAATATTATCTGGAGCTGAAGCGATTAATATTTTTGATTTAAAGTCTTTGATTTGTCACTCATTTCTTACTACTAATAAAAAAAGGTTTAATACGACCATGCATGGACAAGGCTGCCTTACCTTTTAATGTCCCTCAAAATAAATATGCTGTGATTAGAGATCAATGTGGCCAAGGTTATGGCTCTGTGGTAGCATTATACCACAAATATGGTACATATTCAACAGTCACCAACCTTTATGAAAGGTTTTTTTGAAAAACATTTATCCTCAGCTGATGCTTCCATACTGTTATGTTACCAGAGCAGTGAAGCCAAAGCCTTTAGTATTACTACAGTTGACCTTACTGCTTTACTACTACTCTGTAGCCCAAAGGAAAAAAATGGCAGCTTCCATCCATAACTTCACATATCAGTATTCTGCTTTTGTGACAAATCCAGTTTAACATTCACTTATGTTTACACTTATGATTATTTAGGTTAATCATCCTGTATCACTCTCAGTTCATTATCTTACTGTGAAATGTCATCAATTGCAGAGTAAGCCTGTTTGAAACTCTAGAATTGTATAACTTTGTTTGACTTTGTCTACATTTTTTTTACAGCATGCTTGAAGATGACCTAAAGCTAAGCAGTGATGAAGAAGACAATGAGCAGGTATTATTGTTTCTTAATATATCAAGATATATAGACTAAATGTGATTTTTCAGCTCAAATCATTTAATCTACACCTAGCATTAAAGATCTGAAAACATTACAGTAGATAATTATCTTTTATCCAAAATATTCATGTCACTACTTGTTATACCAACTACATGCAAATATAGTAAGAAAATATATTGTATAAGTGGTACATGTTTAGTGCCTACTCCAGTAATTCTTTGATTTATTTGTAGCTAAAATAAAATTGTAATCATATGCCAGCTGCCTGCATTACCTGCTTGCTTCTTACAACTGGTAGGAATTCTATGGGGTCCATCCTTATCTGGAGATAACCCCTTACCTCCAAAAGCTGTAACATTTCTTGCTTAGATTTATGTTGAACAATATGGTCACCTAAAACTGGTTTAATAAACATTAATTTCTATGGAAAAAATCCCAGTGAGATCAGTTACAGCTGCGTGGCAATAACTATACCATCTGCCCTCCTATCAGATGCCAATTTGTGGCAGTTCAACAATATCCTATGCTAAAGTTGACATTGCTGTTTGTATGGTATCACCAAACAAACAGCACATTCTGCATTAGAATAATATATAACAAAATATTGTGATTAGCAGATAGTCAAAAACAATACTTTTCAACTGACATTTTTTTAGGGATTATGTGGACAATCTTGATTACAATTTGTGAAGATTTTTGCCTCATAATAATTGATATACTCTGTACCCAGGGCTACTACCACATACTAATGCATATCAGGTCTGGCATGCATTCTTTTATGCATGTCTGCACCTTTCAAAGTGTGCACATATCTACAATCAAAATTCTGCAAAGAAGCGGTGTAGTGTCCCACATACATACATTTTTCCAGGATCCCACTGTAACTGTTATTACTTATACAAGTAGAAATATCTCTTCAGTGGATTATTTAATTATTATTGGTACTTATATAGTACCATTCATTTACTCAGTGCTTTACATATATATATTGTACATTCACATCAGTCCCTGCCCTCGAGGAGCTTACAATTCAAGGTCCCTAACTCACATTCATACATACACATACAAGGGCCAGTTTAGACAGGAGCCAATTAAACTACCACCATGTGTTAGGAGTGTGGGAGGAAACTGAAGTACCTAGTGCAAACCCAAGCAAGCACAGGGAGAGCATGCAAACTCCAGACAGGTAAGGACATGGTTGGGATTTAAACTGACGATCCTAGTGCTGCTAGGCGGAAGTGCTAACTACTTAGCCACTGTGTTGCCCAACTAATGTCTCATTTATGATAATTATATGGATTACTCCATATAATTTTTATAAACAGGACATTAGTTGGATGCAGGAAGTGGAAAATACCAATATAGATGAGGAGCAACCTCACTTCATACACTAGGGGTATAGGGGATGATGGCTGTTTGTGACATCCTTTAACTGTCTATGTGCTTGGACTATTTCTAAACGAGGTCAGTGGCTACTGAGGGGCTTAGCTGACTTCCCTGAAGTCACCCCCCTGCTCCAAATTTCAGCCTGTTCACATCCCTAAACTGGCTCCAAACCTTTCCTCCTACACCATCTACAAAATATCCATTCATAGGTCTTGACAAATCCCTAGAAATGTAAACTGATACAGGATTTTGTGAATGGCGGAGAAGGAAATGTTTGGAGCCAGTTTAGGAATGTGAACAGGCTGGAATTTTGGGCAGTGGCATTTTGGGCTTCGGGGACATCAGCTAAGCCCCTCAATAGCCCTTGACTTCATTTAGAAATAGTTCAAGTCTGTAGACAGTTAAAGGATGTTGCAAACATCCATCATTCCCTATACCCCTACTGTAGGACATTTTCCTCTTCCTACATCCAACTAATATCCTGTTTATGATAACTATATGGATTAAAACAAGGATGAGATTTTACTATTTGTATATCTAATAGCATAACTGTTTCAGTGGGATCTTGACATATCCTTTTAGGAAAAAATTATGTATGTGAGACACTACTTCAGTACTTTGCATATTTTTTTTTTTTTTTTAAGCAATTATTTTTTATTAAGAACAAACTTTTCACAACAAGGTTATAGTGTACATTGTGGGTTACAAGGTTATAGTGTACATCCTTTGTAGGACATGAAATAAACAGATATTCCAAACAATGGAAAACGATGCCTAATAATGAAGTCCATCATTTGACAATAAATGTAGCATTCCATAACCAAAACTGGGGTACAAGGGAAGCAGAGAAATAGGAGGGGAAAACCAGGGAGAGGGGGGAGGTTGATGCCGTCTTTAATAAGGATAATCATACTACACATTACACATCAGGGTTTTTTCGATATCCACATATGCCATAGGTTCCAGTATCTATCATATGCCTGTCCCCGTCCATCTTTGTGAGCCAGCAATTTTTCATAAACTGTGTTCACCTTGACCATGCCAATGACCTCTGAGGCGTTAGGCGCCAAGTTTGACTTCCAGTTTCTAGTGATAAGAATCCTAGCAGCTAGTAGAATATGTGTCACTATCCTAGAGGCCTCTGGAGGGTATCTATCTATGCCCAAATTGAGTGTAGCCAAGGCTGGAGAAGGCGGGGATAGTTCACCCATGACCGCCGAGTACTTTGCATATTTTGATTGAAGATATGTGCATACCCTGAAAGGTGAAGAAATGCATAAAAGGATGCATGCCAAACCTGATAGAAAACCTTGATTGGTAACATTCTAATAGACTCCTATATTTCTGGATGGTTGGCAACCCAGCTTAATAGATGCCAAGTAAGACCTAAATATTGTATAATCCATTCCCTCACAAAACATACTTTCTTTATTTGGTTTGCTTGGTTAAGTCACAAGTATGTTTGTTTCCCATACAATATACTTTACTGTTCAAAACAATTTATCATTTCTCTTTGCCATTGTCTGGTCAGGTTTTACTTATTTTAAACATTAAAAGTCCATATATAAATTATTTCTTGTGTCTATTACACTGGAAATATTAATAGCTATTCCAGGCATACCATTAAATCTGCTTTCCTTTGCTGCTTAATGGGGTTAGTTTAGATTAGAAGGAGCACTGAAAGTGAGGGGTTAGATCTGGAATCAATTTTCATTTACAGTTGAGCAGCGGCTATTGATGCTCGGCTCACTGCTCAATAAAAGATCTAAAGATATAGACTTCATGTTTTTCTTTCAATAGAAGCAGCATAATCAGTTTCAAATGTTTTTGCCAAGACACGAGTATTGACATTTTTTTATTTAATAACTGTCTTTTAAGTCCAGAGTTATCAGCAGCTTGCAATGTTTCAATGATTTTTTTTTTTCCTTTACTCTCTCAAAATCACGCTGACCATGGCAAAGGATATTTATAGGGCTGGTTCATTATAACAAGTAACCATCTGTTTAACATTCCAGATGGGAATTCCTTCATTGTTAGGCTGTATGCTGTACAGATTTAAAACTTTTATGACAATATTATTAAGCACAGCAAAAATTTATACTCCAGCGAACCACATATCTTAAAAGTTTGTCATATCTATTTTGTTAACCTGAAAACATTGCACTTTTTTTAACATTTCTTTGTAATGCCCTACATTTACATTGTTCTCTTTCAAAAATGATCTAAATATGCATCTGTATTTTGAAATGTATGTATGGGCAAAAAAAAAAAAAACATATTTAGTACATCTCTCCATGCACATTTCCTCATGTTTTGAAAAAGGCCACAAGCACAAAAAATAAAATAAAAAAAAACAGTTAATCCCGCCAGAGCAAAAATAAAGAAAAAGAGAATGAAAAAGATAGGATTTATTTTCAGTCTGAGAAATAAGAAATATTGCACATTAATATTTCATATTTTAGGGAGCAAGTGGTATACCTGTAGCAATTCTCTACCACTTCTGTAGAGGCATTTATTAGGATGCTGAGAATAGCCTAAATAGTTTGTAATGTAATCTTCTTCTACTCAGGTCTATTTAAAACACATAAACAGCTTAAGGGGTCAGAGGATGCACAGCATGTCCCTCTCCTAGCTAGAAAAAACTATATGAATTTTCAGTAAGAAGCAGTCAAAAGTGAGCAGGTAGTACTGGGCTTTCTTTTTAGAAAGCCAAGTATCCTCTGCTAACAAAGTACAAAGCAAGCAACCTGTACACATTGTTTACTTGTAAAATGTGGATTGTTTATAAACATATAAACATTGAAAATAAAATAATATACACCAAAAACAATAAGGCTCCGTTCACATCTAGGCGTTTTGGGGCGTTTTTGGGGCGTTTTTCTGCTCTAGGATCAGCTCTCAAAACGCCCAACAAGACAAATCCTATTCATTTCAATGGCCCCTGTTCACATCTGAGCGTTTTGACGCTGTATACAAAACGCCCAACGCTCAAAAAAGTACATGAGCTTCTTTTTGGGCAGATTACAGGCGTTTTCCATTGATCTCTATTCAATCTAAAAACGCCTGCACAAAAATCGCGGTAAAAATCGCGGTAAAATCGCGGTAAAAACGCCGCAAAAATCGCGGTAAAATCGCGGTAAAAAACGCGCGAAAAACGCTACGCTCAGGTGTGAATGTAGCCTTATAGCTCCTTTATAAAAAATAAACATAAAGTATTTTGTATATATAAGTAAAGAGAAAACACACATTACCAGTCCCTGCGCAGATCCTGGAGATTGATTCTCAAGCTGGGGAATCTTGTAATATGAATCTTTACAAAAAGTGCAGCGCTAAAGTAATTTGAATAATAATGTGGCAAGTGGAGAACCACAAAAAAAACATATACAATATAAGCAAAATAGTGTCCAAAATACTGAATAAAGTCCCAAAACAGAAATGCAAATGAAAATGAATCCGCATGCAAGGTGTTGAGGAGAACAATCCTTTTCAGTGACACCCAGGGAAAAGTGGAGGATGGGGACACCTCTGTGCACAAGTATCACAAGCAGCTTACCAGAACTCCTTGGCTACTCAATTTAATGAGACAGCCTCTCCCAGCAAGATGTTATACCAATGTCACCAGCGGTTGTCAAGCTCCAATGCTTCATAATCACTCCATCATATAAGCAGACGAAGTCTTTTGATGACGAAACGTTGGCGACTCCAGATGCAAAGTCCACACGCCCCCTTACGGAGCCGGCTGCTTTACATTGCTTGATGCTGTTTTGGACAATTGCGGGACGCCGCACTGTTCTATGTACCTGTTTTTTACCTTCTCACTGTGAGTAGTATTCTTTTAATAAATTGGATTTTATATGTTACGGAATTACGCTATGGGGTTTTATTCTTTTTATATACTCATGCTTATATGATGGAGTGATTATGAAGCATTGGAGCTTGACAACCGCTGGTGACATTGGTATAACATCTTGCTGGGAGAGGCTGTCTCATTAAATTGAGTAGCCAAGGAGTTCTGGTAAGCTGCTTGTGATACTTGTGCACAGAGGTATCCCCATCCTCCACTTTTCCCTGGGTGTCACTGAAAAGGATTGTTCTCCTCAACACCTTGCATGCGGATTCATTTTCATTTGCATTTCTGTTTTGGGACTTTATTCAGTATTTTGGACACTATTTTGCTTATATTGTATATGTTTTTTTTGTGGTTCTCCACTTGCCACATTATTATTCAAATTACTTTAGCGCTGCACTTTTTGTAAAGATTTTGGTTATTGATCACTGTTAGTTGATTTTGGTGCTAGCTGCTCACATAATTCATATCGAATACACTGTCATTTATTTAACTTAGCGCAGGAATTTTTTTCTCTCCCTTAATCTTGTAATATGGCCTGTGGTGAAACACATGAATGAAGCGTGGCAGCTCTCCTAACCCTCCATGGGATATGAGGCAAAGCAGCTGTACAAAAAATAAAGGAACAGAGCGCACACCGCCCTAGTGTAACACCATTTATTTGAAGTTAATAGAAGCCATAAAAACAGGTACTCACAAACAGATAGGAAGTCATGCATGGAAATAAATATCCCCCGATGATGTTTACAGGGCTCTCTCCTCCTAGCCTCGGCGGCTCAGCTGTTCGTCCTGCACTGATCAGTGAGTATCGTACGGCTAAGCCAACCGCCTTGGATTACTCAAGGAGACTCGATGTGGTGAGCCTGCGCACGGTCCAGCCGCCGCCGCACACCCTCCAAGAGCCGGATGCTATAGCCGCTCAGAGAAACTGACAATGCGGTTAAGCAGAGGTAGACTCCACGATCGGGACCCAGAGCATGACTTGCATGGGGTTGCTAAGGACAACGTTTCGGAGGCGTAGCCTCCTTCTTCAGATCTCAACACCCCAGAGATCCTTTGCCCTCATTTATATAACAATATAGCGGCTCCTCCCCTCACTATTTCTTAAAGGGACATGACAATAGAGAGCCTGTAATCAGGGGCAATAATATCCAAACATTCATATATATCCATGGATTGTACATATCTAATAAAAATTTATAAAAGTGAATAAGTTCATAATACAATAAAAACTTTAGAAAAAAAAAAAATTATATATATATATATATATATATATATATATAAAATATACATATATAAACCTACATGACACTGTGGAGACTAGACTAACAAAACAAGATAAACACCATATATGTGCGCATATGTATCTCAAAATATTCCCGTATACTGATACTGGGTGCGTATAAAGGAACACACATGCCAACATATATGTACACTGACATAGAAGACCATAAGAGATGAGGAAGATGTAAATATATGCTGACAACATGTAAAGTATATAGACTAGTACATACATAAAAACAAAGTTTTAAATCAAAGTGCCAACCTCCAATTCCTCATTCAAGCCATCGGGGGACATAGAGTTAAGCGTAAATATCCAATACGTTTGGCGCATACATAGACGCAAAAATATTTCACCTTCTGATAATGTCATAGGGATGGCTTCAATACCAAATAACTCTAACCCCTCAGTGCTGCCCCCATGTACTTGGCAAAAATGACGGGGAACACTATGTTTGTCTTGTATTTGTATATATAAGTATATAATATATAAGTATATAACTATGAGTATATGAGTATATGTAAGTATATATATTGCAAAAATGCAAAAACAGAAGCAATCTTCCATGAAAGTGCGTGTAAAAATGGCCAATGGATTCAGAGATATAGGCAACGTTGTGCTTGCATATATTTTCTCTTCCTACATATGCTTTTTATGTGCTGAAATTACATTTTTTTTTACTGAAGGTGAGCTCTGCTTATATAGTTTTTATTATATGCTCAGTTTGATTTGACCAGGCTTCTGACAGGTCTTCTTTCAATAACCTTTTTCTACTTACTGTTGTCTTTTTTTTTTTTTTTTTTTGCTTGATGCTAGAGCTTTTTTATCATTAACTGTACATTTGAGAGACCTGCTTCTCCTTTTTTCTTGAGAACACCATTTGCTATGTAGCCAATACACATACAGCCTTATTTTAATAAGGATGGTACATGTACAATTACTATATGCAAAGTGGGATAACCTATGGAAACAAATAAGGTTTCATCTTTTTTTGTTATCTGTGTACATTAACTTAAAGCTGAACTCACACATTGTCTAAATACAAGAGGCATGTGAGTTCTAATAGGGTCAGTCACCACCACCAGCCAGATAGGTCTGATGGAGGGTCATGTCCATACCATATGTATAAAGGAGCCTACGAAAGAGTGGCAACATGTACAGGAAGGATCAATCAAAATGTATTACTTCCACTTATTTTGAATCTACAGATTGAAATTCTTTCATCCCTTTGGATAGTTGCCACCATAAATTGTGGCTTTACCAGTACCTCGGAGTCAATTTAGGCATCTAGGATTCAATTGAATAAATCTGGATGAATTTAGAGTTCAGGCAGAAGTAATAAAAAATAGATTTATAGAAAAAGGTTATGGGCTGAATCTGTAGGTGAGATAGTTTCTTCCGTTCAAGGAATGGATAGAAACCAATTGCTTGTGGAGAAACCCAAAGTGAATAATGGTGATACCAGTAATTTTGTTTTGCCATTTATCAACACATATTCTACCCAATACAATTTGATTACAAAATTGGTACATAAGCATTGGCACATTTTACGGAATGACAAGTTCCTAGGACCATTGTTACCTGAAGGACCCCGAGTGGTGTATAGAGGGGTCCCATCTTTGCAGGATCGGATTGCTCCCAATACAATTGATCCCCCTTAGAAAACCTTGTTTTTTCATAATCTGACGGGTTTTCATCCCTGTAGAATATGTCCGGTTTGTTCTATCAATATTTGTAGGGACAGAAGGAATAACTCCTTTGTTTTCATGGCAACATCACGGGCATACTCTATTACACCATTTATCACCTGTGCAACTAATAGTGTTGTAAATTTGGTACAATGTGTGTGATCTCCAATATGTGGGAAGGACCACACAGGCTTTGAGTTTCAGGGTGGGGAAACAAATTGGTAACTTTAGAAAGGGTTTAAAAGGACATTCTGTGCCCAGACATTATACAGCTGTACATAATAATGACCCCTCAGGTACAATATTTTTGAGTAAAGATAAGTTTACCCCACATTCGAGGGGAAGTGCTACTATTAGAGAAATATCCAAATTGGGGGCCAAATAGATTCACAGTATCAAATCATATACTCCATTTGGCCTGAACGTCGATTGGGACGTGAACTCCTTTATTGATAATGCCTAAAATTACTTACCTAAAAAAACTATTTTTAGGTTGAATCTTATTTAATAGGCTTATATATGGATAAATTGTTCTAATGTCTAGATGGATCTAATAAATGAATTGGAGGATTATTTTTAACTTATTTTCAATTACCTATTTATGTATTTTTTTTAAATTTTTGATGGTTTATGTATTTATGTAATAATGGCTTTCTTATATCAATGTGTAGGTAATGGCCATTCTCTCCTTTTCTTTGAGCTATGGCATTTGTTACAAGATTTATATTTTGTGTATATTGTGATTATTTTCCACTAGATGGCGCAGAATTCATCTTTGCAGCAATAATTATATAAATAATACTCTATAATACCATCTTTGACATTTGGGACAAAAATCTAGACTGAGACTTGGTTGCCCAGTGGATTATGATTTAAATTGAGACCTGGTTTCAGCCCAGACAGGGGCCTTGTTTAGGCTATTCAGCTCAAATGGAGGCTTGGTTTTTACCACTACAATATATAGGTGATGACGCAGCATGGCACCTATGCCCCGTAAGACGTCATCTGTGACGGAACACATAGGGTGGAGCCATGTGCTGACGTCATCACATTCCTATGTTCCTGGAAGTGCAGGTGCTTTGGACTATTTGCCAGTTAAAGTTATGTGCAATCTTAAAGTGTTTGTGATGTAAGAGAATTTGTATTTTAAATATATTTTGGAAATGCAGATCTTTGTGAACACTGATCTTTGTGAGCTGTGGTCATGAATCTTTGAAGCTGCTTATCTCAGTTCAAAGGCTCAGTTCAAGTCTCCCTTCTTTGGACTTCAGCTACCCAATGGGCTTTGCTGGTAGTCTTCCCACACTTTGGCTGCATCATTGGGCTATTACAACTATTTATACCATCATCTGAACCTATCATATGGACCTCCACAGTTGGGTTGCTTTTATTATTGTGCAAGCAAGATATTTGTCATACAAACGCAGTTAATAGAGACACTGTAAGCTAAAGAGCACCCCTGAGGAAGACGTATTACACTTCGAAACATGTTGGGCCCCTGCTTCTACAGTACTCACGTTGTCTGCAACTTTTGTATTTTCATAACTGCTTGTCATGCTTTTATATGTATGAACTTATCTTTTCAATAAAATTAATTTTGTATTATACTATACTATTGTATTTTCACTAGAGTGCCTGAAAAGTCCCACCATAGGGGAACCCCCTTTTTCTGCATTTGCATACCTTTGGGATGTGGCACCACCATCAGGGTCACCATTGAGAGCAATCTCTCAAATATATTTTGGAATAATACGGTTTTACGCTATGTGAATTGTCTACTTCTAAGTCCTTATATGAATGCTGCTGGAATCATGATGTGTGGATGTCCTTGTAAGGATCCTGGCCTGAGAATTACACTAAGGAAAGTGTGGTGACCCACAATTTGAATGGGCCCTTTGCGACCTTTTGGTCATATACATCTGGTATGTGTGTATTTATAACATTGAGGTGGTGGCTTTTGATGCATGGATTTCCTAATTCAATAGTGGTGGAGAACCAGTTTTGGGGCTGTGGCTTTATTATTGATTTTTCAGGACTTTCTGACACATGGACTTATCTTTCTTTTTTCTTTTTTCTTTTTTTTTTAATTTGCTAAAAAAAACAAAACATTTTGACTATGTTATTTTAGTTTAGCATATGCATATATTCCCATGTGGATCAGGTAGAAGGTTTTAGTGTAGCTCTGGATACTGATGATTAATAACACTGTAAAAAATATTTCATGGTAGAGCTGCTGCTTTCACATAGTTTCATGATTTCACTGTATGTAAAGATTGAACTTCATATGAGTGCAGTTTCTTTTTTGTTATCATGTATGAAGGAGCCTACTGAAGAGTGGCAACATGTACAGGAAGGATCAAATGGGAAATAGCAGCTAGTTGTCGCAAGGTAAAATAGGCTCCATAGAGAAATTTTAATTATACAAACCGATCTCTAGCAGAGATCATATGTGTAACACAATGTCTGGTACAGATTTCCCTTTCTTCTTCATTCAGATCTGACAAGTCAACATTCCATTTCTGATAGGTACAAACTGAGTTAGTGGTATTATCTACGGAGATCCTAAGCTATAAAGAAAATAAGGGTTTCTCCGACACACTTGAGGTGAGCAGCCCCTCGATAGGGTCAGATTTCTATGTAATTGGAGCAGGAAATTGCACCTGGACCACATGTCATAACTGCAAATACCTAAAGGAAGGAATACCTATTAGGAAGGTTATTTTTAGCCTTGAGGTCTGCAAATCCCATCAGTCTCTCATGCGACATAATGTGCTTCAGACCAAATACTCCATGGGCCGTCCACAGCCTCAAATCTGGGATACTGCACAGATGAGATAGGGTAATATTACCACACAGGGGTGTATGTGGTGAGATGGTCAGAGGAGAAAGATATTTGGCTCTAGCATTATGCCACACCACAAGAGTAATCCTCTTTGGGCCTGTAACCGATTAATTAGATCTAGGGCCCATAAAAACCAAGTTACTTAGGGTGGCATTCGACCCTAAAAAAGCTGCCTCCGGGGTAACTGCATTTTGTCTTTGGCTTGTGAAAACCAGCAGCGGACATCCCTAGTACTGTTGCCCAGTAGTACAGCTGAAAATTTGGAAGGGATAATCCCCCTTTTGACAGAAGAAAGTTGCAATGACAATTTAGCAAGACATGGTACTTTGCAAAATAAAAAATAAATAAGGTAGTCAAGAATGGTAGTGGGAGTGTCATGGTCTGGGTGCAGCCGACACTAAGGAGCTACAGTTAAGGGAACCATGAATGCCAACATGTACGGTGACATTCTGAAACAGAGCACGATCCCCTCTCTTCAGAGACTGAGCCACAGGGCAGTATTCCAACATGATAATAACCCCAAACACATCTCCAAGATGACCACTGCCTTGCTAAAGAAGCTGAGGGTAAAGGTTATGGATTGGCCAAGCATGTCTCCAGACCTAAACCCTATTGAGCATCTGTGGGGCATCCTCAAAAGGAAGGTGAAGATGTGCAAGGTCTCTAACATCCACCATGATGTTGTCATGGAGGAGTGGGAGGGGACTCCAGTGGCAACCTGTGAAGCTTTGGTGAACTCCATACCCAAGTGGGTTAAGGCAGTGCTGGAAAATAATGGTGACCACACAAAATATTGACACTTTGGGCCCAATTTGAACATTTTCAATTAGGGGTTTACTCACTTTTGTTGCCAGCGGTTTAGACATTAATGGTTTTGTGCTGACACCACATTTACACTGTTATACAAGCTATACACTCACTACTTTCAATTGAAGCAAAGTGTCATTTCTTCAGTGTTCTCACATGAAAAGATGTAATAAAATATTTACAAAAATGTGAGGGGTGTACTCACTTTTGTGAGATACAGTATATTGTCTGTATGGCATGTCAACCCCTGGCTCAGCTAACCAAGATCTAAACAATCTCCATAACTCTTCGGATGGCATCCTGGACGTAACCAAAAGCAAAATTATAGGGATATGATCTGATATGCCCCACAGCAAAATTATGATTTCCTGGACCCTGGGCAAGACAAAACCCACCGCAAACACCAAGTCAATGTGGGAGAATGTTTTATGGGTGGCTGCGTGGCAGGTAAATACTCGCTTAGAAGGGTTCCACCATCTCCAAACATTAGCGAGGCGGGATGCCTCAGCCCTAGCCGTAAGGTCAGAATGGGATATACCATTCAGCCCAATTCTGCCCATGCCAGAGTCAGGGACCCTGTTGAAGTCACCCATAATCAATATATGATCAGTGGTGTAGGCTGTCAGGTGTGCCACAATATGATATAACAACTAAATTGGGGCTTGAGGTTTAAGTAAAGGCCCAGTCAAGAGGGGCATAAATAATAACACATCTACCCCTATCTCCAAACCCAGCACCAGGTCCAGCAACCTAAAAGGGAGAAATGTATGTACTAGAAGACTCACATCTCTATAGTGGGAACAAGTGGAGTGATAATGATGGCCCAAGGGTTCTTCAAGCTAAGGACTTTACTGCCCACTAGGTGGGTTTCCTGTAGGATACAAATCTGAGGAACAGGGGAGTTCTTGCCTCTCGTGTTCCATGAGATTATAGTACAATAGGACATAGCTGAAATAGGCAATTGATAAATGTAACGGAGGGGTTGGGCCCTGATCGAAGGGATTAGGTAAACACACAAGCTCACTGTCCTGAGTCACTAAAGTAAGGTGGAATATACAGGAAGGAATAAGATATGCTGCATTTGAAGGCACAACATGGGACCATAATAGAACTCGTACCACCCAAAGGTGGGGGCCTCCCCCCACCCCGCCATTCCCCACAAGAAGCTGGAGAATCCTGAAACCCTACCTGTAACATAGTACAAAACCAATGGGGGGCACAATGTGTAAAGAGCGTAGGAGTCCAATGGCACTTAAAGCAATGTAGGACCTGGAGCAACAAGATAAAGGTTCAGTGCAATCACCCAGCAATGCCTTGAACTTGGAGTGTTATGTAACAAATATAGTGAACACAACTGTAATGGTATACAGTGGCCTTGTAATGTATAACTGTGGCATGAAGAAATAGGAGACAGGAGGCCCTGAAGCAACTATCATCGCAGAACAGACCTGCATAAACTGAGATTTGCAAAAAGTCAGCCAGAGAAGATCACTGAAGGGACCGAGATGGAGCACGTGAATATTCAACAGTAGTGTTAGGTAACCAGCAGTATGCAAAAGTCATGCAGGCCTTGAAAGAGTCCAGCATCTGCACCATGAGGAAATAGCTCAGGTATAAGAGAGCTAGAACAACATTACTTGTGTAAAGGTTCTATCCAGGCCACAGTATCCCCAGGTGAGGTGAAGAAGTGAACCGTCTCACCATTGCTGAACAAGTAGTTTTGCAGGGAAAAGCAGGTTGTATTTGATCCATTTTTCACTCAGGTGGCGTGGATAGCATCAAACACTTTCTACAGTTTTTGGGTTTCCACAGAGTAGTCAGGGACGATAAGGAGTTTTGTGTTGCAATAGACCAAATCTCCCTGTGAGCGAGCTTCACGAATGCAAACAGTAATTTCCAGCACAAAGAGGTCCTCCATAATACAAGACAACAAGGATAACGGTAACTTGAACCACCTAAGCAGATGCTGCCCTCCTCAGACGGGGTGGTCCGAATGGTACTAAAAAACAAAATAAAAATCGAAGGTGCATGCATCTAGTGCATTTCCATAAAACCATTTAATCAATATTGTGAACAATAAAACATGGGTACAAACAAAAGGTGAAAGAGTTAAGCCATAAAATAAACACAAAGCTGGACAGTGGGACACACATGTGCCTCATTCACATAGCAGAGTAAACATCTGACGTGTTTTGGGGCAGCACCCCCTTACTCAGAGCTCCCCAGCACCCCTGAAATGTGTTAACCCATGCATAGTAGGCATTGTGCTGATCACTTACATCTACTGATTTTTTGCAATCATTGCCATGCTTAAAAACCTGCTACTTTCAAGTATGGGACACAGGCCCCCAGGCCTACAATGATGCGTTGTTTTGTACATGAACAGCCAATTACCATGCTTGGGAGGGCAGGGGGAATGCATAGCAAAGTAAGTTCAACAGGGACTGCACAAATTTCAATCGATCCATGGCTGTTCATGCTATAGAGAAGTTAAGCTAACGTTCGGCTTCTCTCGAGGGGGAATGTTGGAAAATTCTTGTTCCATCAGCGCTGCAGACAATTCAGCTGCAGCGCTGATGGTGTATTCTGACAGCGGAGGACTCCCGCTGGCAGAATACAATAGTGCAGCGGCGAGGATTCCCCCATCTACCTCGATTGTGTTGATAGGGAAATTATTTGGTTGGCCTATTAAAAAACAATTATCAATCTATGGCCAGCTTTAGCTTTTTCAGCTGAATGATTCTTGCACAGATCTTTGCAGTGATTAGATCAACAAATTGGAGTGTATAGCAGGAAAGTGCAATTGCGTGGATTTTGCCTAAGTACAGGTGTGCTTTCTATTATAAATGAACTCTGCCAATGTATATGCTGATTAATAACAGTGAAAGCTATCACAATAAAACCATTGCATTGTCAGCTTTTCAGTTTAGTTATAAATTAGATGGTTTGTAAATTGTTTATATAAAAGGTTTCAACAATACAACTGAAGCATAATCTAATCTATAACTTATAAACTGGCTTCATCTGATTTAATCACATAAATTAGGTTTTGCCTATATATATTATATGAATATATTCTCTGAAATTGATCTCTGAAGCAAATCATTTTTCTAAATCTAATTTCTGCTAAACTTTTTAGTAACAGAGAAGATGGCATTAAAAAGGCATAGATAAAAGAAATAAACAAAACAACAAATTAGAATATGTATCCAAATGGCTCAGTACAAGTGAATCCCATGATGCTTTGTAGCATGTTATCATTTTTGGAAAATGACAGCACCAGATAAGCCATTGGGGAGAGTCCAGCTAGCTTATAGTGAATTCCACCTCAGATTTGCATGAGAAAAGGGTTTTGTCCCATTTTACATTAAACATATGTGATATTCGGGGGTATTTGAGCATGGCTTGTGTTCCATAATTATGCATTATTGTTCAAGGGGAGAAAAAAATCACTACTGAAAACTCCAGCTGCTTAAACAGTTTGATAGATTGAAGCTATTCTGCCATCAGTGCCCCCAGCTGTGTTGCTTAGCAACATTTTAATTCAAGAAGAATCGAAGGAGATGCAGTCCCTGTGGAGAGGGAAACAGAAATAAGAGGGCCGTTGACAGATGATCTCAGTTGTTTCTTCTAATATACTGTGAAGATCACTGGCTCTTTTCATGAATGATAAATGGACTGTACACAGATCAATGGGTTCAACATAAACTGGATCTGGCCTCTATGTCTAAGGCAAGCACTGGGGCCCAGAAATTTACTCATTTGGATGATTTGGAGTTTGTTTTCTCAACAGTTTCACAAGGGGGGAATTGATCTGAACATTTGGCCATAACTTGGCCTTTCCTTGCCTTAGCAAATATTAATACTCTTCTAGATGGAGTGCTTTCTGTACATCTTTAGCTTCTGTGTCTAGAGTCAGGGACTAGAATCAGATTTGAAGAGCAAATTCTTTTGACATTGCTGAACTACAGTTCGCAGGTACTGTAAGCATTTGCTTATTTCTACTGATGTAAATTAAAACCCACAAATTTTTATTTTGGCGGGGGGTTCCCCTTAAAATCCATACCAGACCCGAGGGGCCTGGTATGGACTGGGGGTGGGACCCACAAATTTGTTTTTCTCTTTCGTTCATTAACGGACACAGCTCTGGGTATTTATAACCGTTAGGTTATACTGCCCCACACAGGAGTAAGACACTAGGTAGAAAAAAATTCTAGCTACACCCATGGGCAGTCCCAGGGGGTATACTCCCTCTCTCTGCTATAGCAAATCAGTTATTTTTCTGCCTAGTCAGGAGTAGTGATGAGCTTAACACCCCCCTGTTCGGTTCGCACAGAACATCTCGAACAGGGGAAATGTTCTAACGAACATGCAAACTCCATTAAAGTCTATGGGACACGAACATGAAAAATCAAAAGTCCTAATTTTAAAGGCTTTAATACAAGTTATTGGCCCAAAAAAAGTGTATGGGGACCCAGGTATTGCACTGGGGGACATGAATCAATGCAAAACATTATTTTTTAAAACTATCGTTTTTTCAGGAGCAGTGATTTTACTAATGCTTAAAGTGAAACATTAAAAATGAAAAATTCCTTTAAATATCGTGCCTGGGGGCCCCCTTAATGTGCCTATAAAGTGTCACATTTGTGCGATGTTTCTAGCCTGCTGCAGCAATACTGACATTTCTAAAGGAAAAAATGTAATTTAAACTTGCTCGCGGCTGTAATGTATTGTCGGCTCCTGCAATACAGATAAAAAAAAAGAAAAAACGGCGTGGGTTCCCCCTCAAAGTCCATACCAGGCCCCTCGGGTCTGGTATGGATTTTAAGGGGAACCCCGCGCCAAAATTGAAAAAAAAATGGCGTGGGGTTCCCCCTAGAATCGATACCAGGCCCTTATTCGAGCACACAGCCTGGCTGGCCAGGATGGGAGTGGGGGGCGAACCATACCAGGCCACATGCCCTCAACATGGGGGGGTTGGGTGCTTTGGGGCAGGGGGGGGCTCTGTCCCCCCATGCCAAAGCCCCTTTCCCCCATGTTGATGGGGACATTGGTCTCTTCCCCACAACCCTGGGCTGTGGATGTGGGGGTCTGCGGGGGGGGAGGCTTATTGGAATCTGGAAGGACTCCCAGATCCCGCCCCACCCCCCCCCCCCATGTAAATGGATATCTGGTACATCAAACCCCTACCCATTCACATTCGCCTGTCCGTCGTGAAAAATAGAAAAAAAAATAAAGCTCCTGCTTCTACGGACGATTTGCGCCTAAAAGGGAACCCCACGCCATTTTTTTTTATTTTGGCGCGGGGTTCCCCTTAAAATACATACCAGACCCGAGGGGCCTGGTATGGACTGGGGGGGTGGGCCCACGCCGTTTTTTTCAGCAATACTGACATAAACTGAAATGCCTATATATATATATATATATATATATATATATATATATATATATATATATATATATATATATATGTATTTAAACCCCCCCCTTCTAGATTGTAAGCTCTAATGAGTAGAGCCCTCTAATTCCTCCTGTATTGAATTGTATTGTAACTGTATTGTCTTCCCTCATATTGTAAAGAGCTGCGCAAACTGTTGGCGCTATATAAATCCTGTATAATAATAATAATAATAATAATATATATATATATATGATAAATAACTTTGTGGTATACACTGAACTATCTTAACTCAGCAAAATATAAAAAGCAAAAACCTCTATCCCTGCTTGCAAACCACAATCATCGCAATTGCAGGCCTGGTGTTCTACCAGCTGCGCCATCGTCAAGTACTCTTAGGTTGAACACACTTTTCCTGCCTAACTAACTAACTCCTATCTCACACTTCACACAGTGGATGAGGTAAAAGTTAGGGAGAGTTGGTTCAGCTTAAGCAGGCTTAACGGTGGTGTAGGTGGTAGAATACTAGGCTTGCAATGAGACAACCGTGAGTTTGATTCCCCTGGCCAGCCAGTGATTTATTTATTGGAATTCAGAGGTCAAAGTCAATGATAATGCGGGAACTCGAAGTTCCCGCGAAGAAGCCCATTTGTTCATAATTTGACGAATGAGCAAACAGCCAATGTTTGAATCAAACATAAGTTTGACTTGAACTCGCAGCTCATTCCTAGTCAGGAGCAAGGACCTAGTTCCTTGCTAGGATCTTTTGGCCGGCAACATTTTTTCGATAGGAAATTTTTTCCTCCTGTATTTTTCCTGTTAGATCTACAATCAACTGGCAGACTGGGCAAAGGGCTGGATAAAGAGCTCCAGTGGACACCTCTGTGCTAGGTCAGCCGGGACATTGCCCCACTGGACGGGGGCTGGCCTGCTAGTTAAACACCTCGCAAGGTCGCATACGAATGGGTCTCTCCCCAAATTGCAGTGTTCCTCCTGGCCGACAGCCCCCCATTTCGTTAAGGAGGGGTTCTCCCTGGAGCGGTGCCCACCTGGTTCCTGGTATGGTGGGTAGCGGTCACCCCTATCCCCCTGGAGGGCTTTGAGGTGGACGTGGGCCCCTCCCTGGGACAGTCAGACCCCGGGTTCCCCTCCTTCCAAGTCCCTCATCTCCCCCCCATTCCACATATGCTGGGGCTGTTTGGGTGGTCTTGCCACTTTTCAGGGGTGGGGGCAGGGCGCTGACTGGTGATGGAGGTCGGGGGGCTGCGCTGCCGGCGACTGGACGATCGACTGTGCAGGGGGGGGGTTGTACCTGGCGGGGGCTCCATGCAGGGGGGGTTGGACCTGGTGGGGGCTCCTGGCAGGGCCCTCTGGCCTGCCTGGATCTGTGCTTGATGCCTGGTCTCTCAATCCTGGGTCCCTGTATGCCTCGTGGTGCCGCGCCGGGCCACCATTTTGATGTAGCATGTGTGTTCTACACAAAGCGGCCATGTTTGTGTAGTCCGGTGGCCATTTTGTTGTGGTTTGCTATTGAAAATAGCGACGGCCATGACAGTGGAGCCTTGTGGGTGGCAATTTTGGTGGTAACCCCTCCTCATCCCCTGGTGCTGACTCCTGGATCATTTTACTTCCTGATTGCTGCACGTGTAGTGCAGATTATTCTGGTGGCTGCAGGTGCTTGTCTCTGCGGGTGGTGAGTCTGGTGGGGTCCTCTATGCTGAGGATCACTTGGTGTTTTGTGCCTGGCGACCAGGTGGTGCTGCCAGCTGTGGGGGTTTTTCCTTAGCCGTGTTTTACACTTTTTTGTGGGGTCCCCTTGGTGACTCATGTAGTCTTTGGAGCATATTTCCCCACCGGATCCCCTCTCTGGGGCCCTCCAGATCCCAACCATCCATCCATGCACTGAAGTGGTCCTGGAGTAACTTATGTCCCTGGTGGAGGTGGGTTGCAGGCAATGGGCTAGCAAAAAGCGCACCCCACCTTCCCCTTCCTCATCTGTCTCTTTAGATCGTAAATCTGATTTGGCTGCCGTGGACATGGGTACCCCTTCTGGGTCTGCAACCACGCGCCTGGAATCTAAAAAATCAGGTGCGCTAACCCAAATACATATATACAACATACAAAAATATTGTAAAAAAATCACTTATAACTCAGTAAGTGGAAAAAGACAGTACAAATCGTGCTAACAAGATAGTCCGAAATGCGACTAGTGAATCACCAATGTGCAATAAACGTCCATGTTAATCAAATCAAAAGTCCATAGATAAAAGTGCAAGTATGGTGACATAAACTTCAAATTCTGGAAGATGTGAACTGTGATTGGAAGGTGCAGAGTCCCACCACCAGCTTAGCCTCTTACCAAAAGCTGAACGTTAAGGGCATAAGTAAATGTGACCGCTCCAGGGGTCATGCAGCCTGTGGAGGAATTCTCAAAAGAAACTCAGAAGGCACTCTAACACACTCGTGCTCCCTAGACTCTTACCGGACAAAGCCAAAGAAGGAGCCTGGAATAATGATGGTAGGTGACCCTGCCGGGAATTGCTGGACTCTGGATGGCTGCTGTGGTTAATTGTGTCCAAGAGGAACAGACCCAAACAGAAAGCCTGATGGTAGACAATCCTGCCAGAAGTGACTGGACTCTGGATGGCTGCTGTAACTTCTTGTGTCTAGTTAACCTAGCATGGAGGGAAGCGGGCGGGGGAAGAGGCCGGGCCCGGCTCCTGTTCTCTCTTCTCCCCGGTTATGACTTGGCTACTCTCCGGCCGGAGTCGCATTTCGGACTATTTTGTTAGCACGATTTGTACTGTCTTTTTCCACTAACTGAGTTATAAGTGATTTTTTTACAATATTTTTGTATGTTGTATATATGTATTTGGGTTAGCGCACCTGATTTTTTACACATTCTACACATTTCACTCTAAGGTAGCAGCACACCCCAATCCGAATCAGCGCACTTTCCTATCCATCACGCGCCTGGAATCCTCTGATAGTGAGGATGATTCCTCTTCATGTGCGACCGGCGCACGAAAAGGCCCTGGTGGATGCACTGATTATATCTGTGCGTGAGACCCTGAAGATGGAGGACACAGCTGAAGCTGCGACGGAGGCGCAGGTACACTCACAAGCCATCCAGAGCATCAAAGGTGTTTCCTTTCCCTGCCTATTTTGACAGATTTGCCGCTAAAGAGTGGGGAAGCATCCCAGTGGGATCCCTAAGCGCTTTACTATGCGTTACCCTTATGAGGAGTCCCTTCTTAAGAAGTGGACTGTGCAGCCGGTGGTGGACACTCCTGTTTTTAGATTAAACAAGGTAACCATGATTCCAGTGGAAGAGACCCCGGCCTTTAAGGATCTGGCTAACCGGAAGGCGGAGGCTGCAGCCCGCCATATGTACACTCTGGCTGGTTCAGAGATGAAGTTGATATTCACCATTGCCCTAGTGTCGCAAACTCTGACCAAGTGGGCTAAGCTCTTACGCCGTGAACTGGTGGGGGAACAGATCCCCCTGCCTTTCCCAAGCTGGCAGACCAGCTAGTCCAGGGGCTACAGTTTATCTGTGATGTCTCTTTTGGAATGTGGCTCCCCTGATAGCTCACCTCTCTGTTAGCTCACCAGCTCAAGTCCTGGTCTGCGGATCAGACTTCAAAAGAGGCTTTGACTGATCTTCCTGTCCAAGAAGATCGCCTGTTTGGAGCTATCCTGGATTACAACATTAAAGGTCCCACAGGAGGGAAGAATGCTTTTCTTCTGAGGCTACTAAGTTGTTTCGTCCCTCAGGATCGACTAACAAGGGTTTGAAGCCTTTCAGGGCCTCTTCAGGAGGACCCAAATGAAACTGATCTGGCAAGCCAAGATCGGGCTTCTCCAGACCCACGGACAAGGCTCCTTCCGCATGAAGGTGCACCCTCATTTTCACTCTTGTCCCTCAGCAAGGTTTTTTCTTTCCAACTTGCACCTGTCCCCAGACTGCTTACAGGGCCTGTTTGGGTGGTACAAGACCTGTTCCTTCAAGGGGCGATTGTCTCGGTTCTGACTTCAGAATGTTTTTAAGGTTTTTACTCAAATCTGTTCACAGTCCCCAGGAAGGAAGGCAAAGCGCGTCCAATCCTGGATCCTAAGGCGCTAAACTGCTGTGCATTCAGAATAGAGTCCATTCGAATGGTGGTGGCATCCCTGTATCAGGGGGATTTCCTCATCTTTATCGATATCAAGGATGCCTACCTTCACATTCCAATTTGTGCCAGTCACCAGCATTTTTTCTACTTTGCTGTAGGAGAGGAGCATTATCACTTTGTGGCGTTACCCTTTGGTCTCGCCTCTGCTCCTCGGGTCTTCACAAAAGTGTTAGCCCCGGTTCTAGCCTTGCTACGCCAATGGAGAAACGAGGTACTGGGCTACTTGGACGACCTCCTTCTGCGAGCGAAGTCCCCTACTGCTCTGGTGGACAACCTGGAGATCAAAGTATGAACTCTGCTGGTGTTCAGCTGGATTCTGAACCTTCAAAAGTCTGCTCTGGTTCCATCCACAAAGCTGGACTATCTGGGCCTGACTCTGGACTCAACCTTTGCCAGAGTGCTCCTTCCTCTGGACAAACTCCAAAAATTGCAGGCTGCAATTTTCTTTCTGCTGTCCAACACATAGTCGTCCCTCCGAACCTGCATGCGGATGCTGGACCTGATGTTGTCTACCTTCAAGGTAGCTCCGTTTGCACAATTCCATACAAGGTCCTTGCAAAGGGACATTCTGGCGACATGGGACAAGACTCCGCACTCTCTGGACAATCAGATCCGGCTGAGTCTGAGAACGAGGGAGTCCTTGATATGGTGGCTTCATTCTCTGGTGCTTCAGCTGTGAAAATCCTTCCTCTCCTTGTATTGGACAGTGGTAGCCACAAATGCCAGCCTGTCTGGCTGGGGATGAATCCTCAGCAAGCATTCTGCTCAGGAGATCTGGACGCTGGAAGAATCCAGACTACCGATCAATGTCTTGGAACTCCGAGCGATCAGACTGTGTCTGGATCATCGGACGGATCTTCTTCAGGGTTGTTCAGTGCACATTCATTTGGACAATGCCAAGGCCGTGGCTTTTGTCAATCATCAAGGGGGAAAAAGATGTGTCCTGGTGGCTCTGGAGATAGCTGGCATTCTAAGGTGGACAGACCGGTTCATTCCAGCCCTCTCCGCTGTACAATTGGCAGGCAGATTATCTCAGTTGGCAGGCGTTAGACCACGGGGAGTGGTCCCTTCATCCGGAGGTGTTTCATCAGCTATGTCTCCAGTGGGGCACCCTGAGGTGGATCTGTTGGCATCTCAGCTAAACAGAAAGGTGCAGAGGTTTGTGGCTCGGTCAAGGATCCTCTGGCAGAAGCCACAGATGCGCTGGTGGATCCGTGGGGTCAGTATCATCTGATTTACGCCTTCCCTTCTCTCAAGCTTCTGCCCAGACTTCTACGCAGGATCGAGGCAGAAGAGATTCCGGTCATCTTAGTGGCTCCAGACTGGCCTTGCCAGGCTTGGTACGCTGATCTGGTGTGGCTTGTCCTTGGAAGCTTCCTCTCAGGGAGGATCTTCTGCCCAAGGACTGATCTTCCATCCTGCTTTACAGTCACTGGCTTTTATGGCTTGGCTGTTGAACGCCAGGTGGTGAAGGATAGAGATTTATCTGAATCTGTGATTCTTACCCTGTTGAAAGCTAGGAAATCTACTTCTAGGAAGATCTACCATCAAACATGGAAGACGTACATTGCATGTTGTGACTTGGGGTTGCTCCTTGGTGACTCGGATCTTAACCTTCCTTCAATGCAGGGTTTAACAGAAATTGGCCTTGAATACCATCAACGTCGACTTTGGTGGTCTTTTTGCAATGACCTTTGGCCACACACTCTCTGGTGTGCACCTTTCTTCAGGGTGTCCAACATTTGGTTCCTCCAGTGTGGGCTATGTTGCCACCTTGGGATCCTAATTGGGTGCTTTCAGCTCTGCAGAAGCCTCCTTTTAAAATATTCAGGAGATTCCCCTGCTTACATTGTCCCAGAAGGTGGCCTTTTTAGTGGCAATCACTTCTGCGTGCAGGGTGTCGTAACTGGTGGCATTATCCTGTCGTTCACCTTACTTGGTGACTCACAGGGATAAGGTGCTTCTTCACCCCTGTCTGTCGTTTCTCCAAAGGTTGTCTCTGACTTTTACTTGAATGAAGACGTTGTGTTGCCTTTCCTGTGTCCCAAGGCTCAACATCCAAAGGAAATTGCCTTGCATGCCTTGGATGTGGTCCGGGCAATTAGGGTGTACCTGGCAGCTATGGAGTCTTTGCGGAAGTCAGACTCTCTTTTTGTGCTCACGGATGGACCTCCAAAAGGGTTGTCCGCTTCTTCTCTGACCATTTCCAGATGGATTAAACAGACAGTGGTTCAGGCCCAATTCTTCATCTGTCCCCTGCTGGTTCTAAGTTTAAGAACTGAGCAAAAATATGACCAGTTCTTGGTCTTTACTGAGCAGAGAGCGGTGGCTGTCAGTCACCAGCTCGCTGCTCTGACTCTTCTGCACTCACTGGAGCACCGGGCTCTGGAGGGGGCGGGAGCTGTTGGCTCAGACTCTCAGTGGCATGCTGTAGATCCTGAGCCCGCTGCTGGTCGGGCATCTGGGTGGATCCCAACCTTAAGGTCAGGATCCCTACAGATCCTAGACCGGCTCTGTGACATCAGTTGACTGACGGCTGAATCTGGGTCACAGGAGTGCAGATATAAGTACACTCATGTGACACAGAAGAGAAGTGTGGCCAAAAAAGCCTTGCCAATTCTTGCTTCTCTTTTAAGATTTTAAATATGTTTAAGTTTTTTAATACCTTGCTTTTATTCATTAGTGAACAGAATCTTTTTATCTGTACACCACAGAGGGGTAGCACCCTTCTGCTCTCCCTATAGACACCTAACTGCCTCATGATATCAGACTTTTGGGGAATGCTATGGAGCCATCTTCCAACAGCACAAGCACTGATGCTCTAGGAGAAGAAACCACTATGTATAAGCCCCTTCTAAAAACACCACATTGGCTGAAGAGCATATAGGCTGGTATAAGCATGGCAGAACACTGCTTTTTATCCTAAGGCTTCTTTCACACGGCCGCTCCGGATTTATTCTCCGCTGCGGTACTTTTTTTTTTCACAGAGCGGATGACATTTGTGTCATCAGGTCCGTATGCCCGCATATCATCCGTTTGCGGATGATATGCGGACATAATGTAAGTCTATGGCATTGCGGATGTCAGCAGATGACACCGCTGACATCCGATTTTCTTTCCTTTCCGTTTTTTGAACGGATGAAAAAATAGGGTTCTGTTCCATTCCAAAAAACGGAACAGAACTGAAAGGAGGCAAATCGGATGTCAGCGGATGGTATACCGCTGACATCCGCAATGCCATAGACTTACATTATGTCCGTAAATCATCCGCAAAAAAATAGGATGATTTGCGGACATACGGAGCGGCCGTGTGAAAAAAGCCTAAGATATTAGTAGGGGCGTAGTTTAAAAAAACAAACAAACAAACAAAAAAATAACCTAAAAGCTTTTATTGTACAATCAACATTTACCAAGTTTTCTTGGGTTAAACAGCAGAGCAATGAAGTTATGCTATCTGACTGTAATACCTTCTCACGTTTAAACTTCTCTGCAGAGTAAAAAAAAAAAAAAAAAAACAGCACAAAAAATTGGCACATGATAGAACATAAGACTAGCCAAAAATGTTTTAGACCCAGAGAGTGTCACATTTGAAGCTCTGCGGTGTCTTGATACTAGTCATATTCTTCTACATGGTTGGCTGTGCACAGATAATAGCACTGTAGGTTGCTGTTGTCACATTTCCCAATCCCATCTTGAAAGGAATATTTTTTTTATTTTTTTTTTTATATAAAACATTTTACCTCCACTGTTCATTTACAGTGACATGATCCCTTGTCATAAAGAAGGAATCACTATGCTAATTATAGTGGTAATTTTTGACACATTTCAAGAAGAGCTGTACAGACCACCAGCCATTTCCACAAAGGCATTTATACAGTTTAGTGCTTTAACACTGTCAGTCTCTGCTTTTAAGTACTTTAGAAGAAAATTACTTTGCATTCAAGTGCCAATAAACTATAAAACTAAGGGCATTCATACTGATGCAGCTTTTTTTCCTATTCACAGTTTTGAAATGCAGTAAAAAAATAATTGCAGTCTGAACCATAAATATAAATTTAAATAATAAGCATGTTTTGGAAAGATGTTGTCATATAACTTGCAAAATAGAAAAGAGAAATAATTGTGTAATACATTTTGTAGATTGCAGAATTTGTTCATTTATTTGGATAAATTAACAAAGGTATCATTCATACATTTTTTTAAATACATAAAAAATTATTATTTGGAGTTGAAAGCATTTAGACTACTTTTTGTAGCATTCCTCACCCAACAATAACCAGTGGGAGAACCTTAAGGATGAACACCAGGACATGTAAAAAAATATTACCCTGCAGTGTAAATGCCCCTGTACTGCAAGGTTTAAATGCTAATTTAGGTCCAGAGAAACAAGAAAAGCAATTTCACCTACATGATCCATGCTGCAAGGCTGGACCCCACAGTCCTTTCTCTCCTATACTCTGGGAGATTGCAGGTCCTCTGAAGTTATCAGGTTTAAACAGAGTTCATTGCTCTGCACTGGATGTGAGGACGCAGAGGGACAGTGCAGAGTTATTTTTTTTACTTTCCCTGAGGTTAAACTTTAAAGTAGCAGTCAAGGCAAAACCTCACTAATGCTAAACCTGCTTTGTGCCACATTCTAAACCTAATCTATCTAACCTTGTAAAGCAAAAATCACTGTATTTACCTATTCTGCAGATGATCCGATCCAGTGCCATGTTGAGCTGTCAGCGGCGGCTTCAGCATGGAGACAGGTGCAGGAGAAGCATCCAACAACGCCATAGTACAGTAAGCCTATGGATGATTTCACTTCCCAGGCATTTCACAGCCATTGTCAGTCCTCTCCTGCACACATCTTCCGCCGCTGAAGACCGGACTAGACTGTAGAATAGGTAAGTGCAGCGATTTTTGCTTTACAGGGTTAGATAGATTAGATTTAGAATGTGGCACAGAGCAGGTTTAGCATTAGCAAGGTTTTGCCTGGACTGTTACTTTAAGGAAAATGTAAAGGTTAATGTACATAATCTATGCACTTACTTGTGAACATGGTTGTGCTTACTAGTGTCACTAAGTAAAGGTATGCAACAATCAAACTGTACAGAGACTTTGTGAGTAATCTAGATAATTGGGACCCCTAGTTTGAAATTTACAAACAGACTTACCAAACGCACCTGCTAAAGGCTCCTTCTGTCTCTCACATACTGAAAGCTTTACTTGTCAGAACCTTCACAGCCACCCCTCACATTAAGGGATCATTCACATAAGCTTTGCACTCTAAAGAGTGATCCACTTTTGAATAGCTCTTCAAAGCAAATTTGACAGGCAGTGAGGAGGCGTGGTATAGTATTCTCACCACCTGCTTTAACCCCTTGGTCGCCACTCTAGCGTTCCACAACCAAGTGCATTGCAGATCAGCTTCATTCATTTAAATTGTTCGTATTCATTGGGCTCTGTGTGATGGCTGAAAGTGATAAGGGCTACAAATCCTGCCATGGCCATGAATCAAAGCATCACAGCCATGGCATGTTACTCCCCTGGCTGCTGCCTCTGCAGCTAAAGGGAGCAGCAGTTGGAGGGAGGTTCTCAACCACCCATCACCCCCTAGTGCAACAAATCCAAAATTCCCATTGAATGTTTTTAGTCCAATTAATAATAGAGAAGACAGAGAGAGGAAAGTTGCATGGGAACGACGTAAGAAAGCATACTCATTTACCCCTCATATGAGGAGCTCTCTAGAAACTTGGTACAATAGATCACTCAAATATAAATACATTTGTTAGATTTTATGCCTTGAAGTCAAATGCAGTTCTGGTTCGATAAACATAAAACAGGAAAAAACATTGCACTAATAATGGGTTATTATAAAGAGCCACCAGCATGAGTCCAGATACAACAACTCCAATACAAATATATACAAAAAGTGCAGCTCTAAACACTGAAGAAGAGTTAAAAAAAAAGAAGTGTAACTTTAGAGAACTAAATTCATTATTGATAACAGGTGATATATGAAAAAGTAAAATTTTTTAAAAAAAAAATATTTTTCAAAAAGTCCACCAATAAAGTCCATCAAAAACAAAAAAGAGAATCTCTGTCATGCTCTGTGATGTAAAAAAAAAGTGTTTGATGTGCAGTGTTTCCTGACCAAAAAGTGTGTTGCAGATTCTTACCAGAAGTTATTGATCTCTGTGTTACAGATGATCAAACAGCACATGGGGCATTAAGGTCTCCCTCTGACCATTCTACAGTCTGTGCCGATCACAAGTGTCTTCAAAAATGCAAATATTCTTGTAGTACTGATTGATATTATCAGTCAGTGCACTCCATCCCCGGGGGCCACACACAGTCACATGATCGGGGCAGCAGCTTGGGCTGTGCTCCCCCATTCAGCAGCACACTGTCTCCTC
Organism: Pelophylax lessonae; assembly: GCF_965119305.1. NCBI lineage: Eukaryota > Metazoa > Chordata > Amphibia > Anura > Ranidae > Pelophylax > Pelophylax lessonae. The sequence continues at coordinate 139,993,158 of NC_138774.1, forward strand.
TGCACACCACCAGATCTAGCATGTGTGTCCAGGGCGGCACCTGATCTGACACTACCAGTCATTCACTGTCTGCAAACACTCCTATCCCACCCACCAAGCTTGCTGGGAGGCTGCCTATCACCTGTTTTCACTAATGTTTTTTAGTTCTATAAGTTTACACTTCTTAGTTATTCACTGTGCTTTCAGCGGTGCACTTTTACTTGCAAAAGTTTTTTATTTTGTAAGACATATGTAGAATAATAACATACAATCTCAGGAAATATTGCATAAGAAAGGTATACAATGTGTCATATACAGAGCCCACTCGGGAAGGGACTTTGTAATGATAACAATGGCAACAATGCAATACGAGATAGGCATGGTTACTAAAACAGTATTACTAAAACGTCTGAGGATCAGACCAGAATCCCAGCCCGCAAGCAAAGCACAGAAAAATATAACCGTGGACCTCCATGTAAGTTACAAACGCCCTCTGTAAACCAGGAAGGGGAACCCCCCCTCCTGAATCTTATGAACTGGGGTTGCATATAATCACCCTCTGAAGATATAGGTCCTGAGAGAGGTAGATACCCTATAAGCCACAAGAAAGGAGGAAGTATGGAATATCCGAAAGGAAGAAAAGGAAAGGAAAAGAAGGAAAGAACACAAGAAGAGAAAGGGGATAGGAGAAAGGATGGAGATGCTGGAGTGGATGCAAGAAGGGATCGGGTGGAGAAAATACAAAACACAGACAATTAGGATGAGGGAGGTGAGATGTACAGACGCCAGGGTTCCCATACTGCTTCAAATTCCGCTTGCTTGTCACGGAAGATGCTGACCATCTTCTCCTGGGTCATGATCCAAGAGATTTTGCGTTTGGTCGCCCCCATTGAGACCGAGGGGGACTTCCAAGCCCGAGCCAAGGTAAGCTTCCCCCCCAACAACATGAAATGCATGAGCTTCAAACTGGTTCTGGGCCCTTTTACACCAGAGCCAAGAAGCAGTGCTACTTCCGGGGTCCTGGGAGCCGGAAGCCCAGTAACTTTGCGGATCAGACTAAACAATTTATTCCAAAAACTACGGATACGCGGACATTCCCACCAAATATGGAGCAAGGAACCCTGATGTCCGCACTCGCGAAAGCAAAGAGGATCAGTCCCCGGGTACATTCTGGCTAGACGGGTGGGAACAAGGTACCAACGCGTAATAATCTTAACATTAGCTTCAACTAGAGACATATTCAAGATACCTTTAAAAGCCCTCCGGAAAATGGAGTTCCAGGTGTCCGGTTCCCACGATAGCTCCAGATCCCTTTCCCAGGAAAGGGCGTAACCGGGCTTGTCAGGTGAGTCGATCAAAGCCCTGTAAATCAACGAAATACCTCCCCTCTGGACTTGAGCTTGTGCACACCAGCATTCATATGAAGTGGCCCGGGGTTCAACATCTGAACCTGCGACCATAGATGATAGGAAATGTCTAATCTGGTGCAACCTAAATTTTTCTGAGGAAGGCATATCAAGCTTACTCGTACAGTGTGCGACTGACAAGGGGCCCTGAGGTGAGAGGAAGTGTCCTATCCTGAATAGTCCCTTGTTGGTCCACCATCGAAAAGCCCTTATGTTTAGTCCCGGAACAAAGTCCGGATTGTTAAAAATATGTGTCAGGGGTTTGTGAGCCGAGATAAGTGTAGGATGTGTATATAGTCTATCGCACAGCGCTAATGAGTGAGAGAGGGAAGGTGCCAATACAGGAGGTCTCCTACTTGGAGGAGCCCAAACCAAGTAATCTATGGTGTGATTAGGGACCGATTGTCGTTCCATATCAACCCAATCCGGTCTGCCCCCCATAGCATATACCACCGAGAATTGTGCCAGTTGGGCTGCCTGGTAGTATCTCCAAAGCAGGGGGACCCCTAGGCCCCCCTGTAAGCGGCTTCTGAAGAGGACCCTCCGCGGGAGTCGGGGACCTCTGGTGCCCCAAATAAACTGAACCATCTTGGATTGAAGACTCTGCAATTTCCCTTTAGTTACCTGTATCGGGAGTGATCTAAAAAGGTACAATATCCTGGGGAGAAGGTTCATTTTAACAGAATGAACTCTTCCCAACCAGGAAATGTTCCCTCTGGCCCAAAGTTCCATATCGGTAGACAATTTAGCGAACAGAGGCGGGTAGTTGGCTTGGTACAAAGAGGAGATGGAGGCGGTCAAATTGACCCCCAGGTACGGGATAGAGGTGGTGGCCCAGGAGAACGGAAAATTTTCCCGGAGGGTCTGCAACATTGATTGCGGGAGACTGACGTTCAAGGCTATTGACTTAGAGAGATTTACCTGGAGGCCTGAGATTTTCCCAAACTCATCCAACAGTCGGAGAAGATTGGGACTAGTAATGAGCGGTCTCGAGAGGAAAAGAAGAAGGTCATCAGCGAACAATGCGCACTTGTGTTCTCTACCCCCGCACGAAATCCCTTTAATATCAGGATGGCTTCTGATTGCTATAGCCAGTGTTTCGATGGCCACCGCAAAAATGAGGGGGGACAGTGGACAGCCCTGTCTGGTCCCCCTGTGTATCGGAAACGTATCCGAATAGTGGCCCTGCAGTTTCACGTGCGCAATAGGAGAAGAGTAGAGGGCTCTTAAGGCGTTTAGGAAAGAGGGGCCAAAACCCCACCTGCTCAAGACATCAAACACATACGGCCATTCAACCGTGTCAAAGGCCTTCTGGAGGTCCAAGGAAAGGAGGAAACCCTGTTGGGGTCTCCCTCCATCCCAGGGGGCCCCCAGAAGAGAAATGATGTCCACAGCCCTTCGGATCTGGTCAGGTCCCTGCCTCCCCGGCATGAACCCCACCTGATCTTTGTGAATATAGCGGCCTATAAAATCCGCCAACCTATTGGCCAATATTTTCGTCATAATTTTTAAATCGTTATTAATCAGTGAGATTGGTCTATAATTTTTAACGTCAGAAGTATCCTTGCCCGGCTTCGGGATAACCGAAATGTATGCGGTATTGGCCGAAGCCTCTAATTGCTGTCCCTGCCTAAGGGAATTAAAAAAACGCGCCAAATGCGGGGCAAGCACTGGACCAAACGCTTTATAATAACCCGAGGAAAACCCATCAGGCCCGGGGGCCGAACCTTTTTTCAAATGCTTAATTACCTCTAAGATTTCTAGCTCCGAGATGGGGGATTCCATGGATTTCATATGAGCCTCGGAAATACTAGGTAATGCCAGGTCATCCAGGAAGGCCGTCCTGCCCTGGATGGTCGCTCCCTCACTAGGAGTGTACAACTGAGAGTAGAATTTGTAAAAAGCGGTCATAATTTTTTGTGGGTTCTGAGTCATGGATCCATCCGAAGTCTTAATTTTGGGAAAAGCATAGGATCTGGGCCTGGGGGAAAGTTTAGCAGCTAGCCGGGGTCCTATTTTGTCGGTTTGGTAATAGAACTGTGCAGAGGACCAATGTAAACTTTTCTCTGCCCGGGTGGTAAGAGCCATGTTCAGGGCCAGACGACCCGCTTCCAAACACTGTCGCGACGCTAGAGTTGGTTTTTTCTTATGTGCCCTAGACACTTCCCGGAATTCCTTCTCAAGTTTAGCTATATCAATTTGATTTTCCCGCTTAAGTTTCGCCGCCAGCTGGATAAGCTTACCCCGCATGACAGCCTTATGAGCAGCCCACACGGTTTCTGGTGAGACCCCGCTTTGAGCGTTCAAATGAAAGTATTCAGTAATGTCTTTTTCCAGCATATTGCAGAGAGAGGGATTACTGAGCAAAGATTCGTTCAGACGCCACCTGCGCACCCCATCCCGTGATCTAGGGGACAGGAGGTCCAAGATGACCACGGAGTGATCCGAAAGAGGTGATTCCCTAATATTCGCTTTAACGGCCAGAGGGACCTCAGCCGATGACAAGAAAATGTGGTCAATCCTGGCAAATGTGCCATGAGGGGCAGAGAAATGTGTGTATTCCCTGGAGGAAGGGTTGAGTTCCCGCCATATGTCTATCAGACCCAGTGAGTTAAGTTGCTTAGCGATGGTGAGACCACGTTTGGGTGGCCCCAAGACCCTAGGGCGCCTAGGGCTGGACTTGTCCAACATCTTATCAAAAGACGTGTTGGAGTCACCCCCAACTATCAAGGTACCCGTTAAATACGGTTCAAGCTTCGCCCACATTCTGGTGAAAAACCTAGCCTGTCCCTGATTGGGGGCATAGTAGGACACAAACGTGTAGGAAATCCCCTCCATTGTCCCTGACACCAGAATGTATCTCCCTTCCGGGTCTCTAACTTCTGATGTGGGGGAGAAGCCCAAGTGTTTAGAAAAGAAAATGCCAACCCCTTTTGTCTTATTAGCTGCGTTAGCCAGGAAGAACTGTGGAAATTTGGAGTGTATGAATTTAGGCAAATAAGTATCAGGGAAGTGGGTTTCCTGGAGCAGGAGCACTTCAAATTTTTGGGAGTGTGCATGTTGAAAATATTTCCGTCTCTTAACTGGGGAATTCATCCCCTGAACATTGTGCGATGCAATTTTTAGAGGAGCCAGAGATGGTTTACTAACCGCCATAAATCCAGAGAGGAGCTATAACGCCAATGAAGGACCCACCTGAAGTTCCGAGGAGTTCGGGAAGTCGGAGGAATCGGAGCACCATCACAGCAGTCCACCCACCGTCTGAAGAGGAGACAGAGTCCACTCCAGCATCTGAAGAGAAAGCAGACAGATAAGAGAGAGAAAGGCAAAGAAGAAGAAAAAGAGACGGGGAAGAGGAAGACCAACCCAGAGGCCCCTGAGGCACGTAAGCCAGGGGAGCCCCCTCCCCCCCCAGGTCCGGGCCAGGCCCGCCTAGGCCCAGACCATGAGACAAGCAAAAGTTACCTGTCCGCAAAAGTTGCAGACAGACGTCTGACGCCGCCCAGGGCATATTACACTGGACGGGGTCAGAGGGAGGCGCAAAGCTCGCGCCCCAGACCTACCCGGCCCCAACCCAAATGCTATGATAACGAACATAAACTTAAATACAACATTGTGGTGAGAACCAGGGCCAACCATCTGACCCAAATCCCCCACCCTCCAAACATGTATGTCATTCCGGATGATGAATCAAGGAGTGATGAATCCCTCTACTTCCTCTGGGAGGTGGTGGAAGGACCCGGGCAGAGGCTATACCAACCCAACGGGCGTCAGCCAACGAAACCATGCGACCCCTAGGTCGTCCACCAACCCCCCAAAGCAAAAATGTGACTCCCACCGCAAGGATGAGGTATGGGGGATATCGAGCAAGAAAAGAGCCGTACAGCAAGATTTCAATGTACGGCCAACCTGTAAAAAAAAAAAAAAAAATAGCAACAGATAGCAAGAATTTAACCAACTTAACACACCCGGCCTGATCCCAGGCCTGAAATTAACTGGGAACAGAGTTCAAAAAAGAGTCCAAGGAGTCCCCTATCTGAGAAAAAAAAAATGAAAACATTTCTCAGAGAGAGGAGGTGGAAGAAAAATTTGGAACACAAAAAAAAGGGGGCTGGAAAGCAGTTCAGGTGACATGCGAGTCCTTGGATCGCTTAGATTGCTTCTTCACCCACGCCTGGGCAATGGGGCTGGCTGGAGAAGGCCTTTTGGATGGGCCAGCTGGAGCCGGGGATGTAGAACGTGAAAGTTCCAGGGAGATGATGCCCAATTGTAGAAGGAGTTTTTCGCCTTCCTGAAAGCTAGAGAAACCAAGTGTCTTACTCTTGTAGGCGAAAGAAAGACGAAATGGGAACGACCACCAGTACTTGATTGCCTTTTGGGTTAAAGCATGTAGAAGCGGTTTAAGAGAACGCCTTTTCTGGATCGTCAGGGGCGATAAGTCCGCGAATATTTGGACCGGGTGTCCTTGAATTTCCAGACGATCAGAGGACCTGGCCAGTCGCATGACTTCTTCCTTCACTTTATAAAAGTGTGGCTTTACCACAATGTCCCTGGGGAGATTATCCTTCCGGGGTGCTTGAAGGGCCCTGTGTGCCCTGTCTAACTCCAGCCTATGTGCTGGGATGTTGGGAATCAGGGAGGCAATAAATCCTTGAACAGCGTCATGGACATCCTGAACTGCTTCAGGCAATCCTCTAATGCGAAAGTTGTAACGCCGTGAGCGATTTTCAAGGTCATCAATTTTGGAAATGGCGGTTTCCAGGCGATCTGTTAGATCCTGAATGCGGTCAGTGTTTTGGTTCGTCCTGGAGACTGTTTGGTCCATCTTGGACTCCATGATTTCAATTCTGGAACCCAGGTTTTGTAGGTCTGCTTGAATGGTGTGTGTGATTTGGCTTGCTGTCTGCGCTAAGCCATCAGACAGCATCTTAGAGAAGGCCGACATCATAGCATGAAAGTCCAAAGAGTGAGCAGGGGGAGTAAGCTCAGAGAGGTTGGATACTGAGGGGCTGCACTGTAGGCCTCGGACTGGGGTGTGGAGTAAATCCCCTAGGGTGTGCCTGATGAGCGACTCTGTGGAGGTAGGGGATGGGACCGCGATGATGCTGGTACTCACTGCGCCTTCCGGGAGTGCATGGGGGGTTGGGAGACCCCCTCCGTCGCTGTCCTCCATCCCCTCCGTCCCGGGATCTTGATCCTCCGGCGCGGGCGGCGCCATCTTGTGTAGGCCTGGAGCCTCCGCTCCGAAGCCCGGGTTGCGGAAGAGATCCCTGCGGACCGTCCCCGAGGCCATAGAACTGATCCTTGGTGTGCCCGAGTTGGATGGTGGGGTCCTGTGTCGGCTGCGCTGCTCAATGTGGCTGTATGGGGCCGGATGGTCTGGGGCGAGACGGAGCCTCGGAGCTAAGCGGCCATCTCCGCTGCTCCGCGCATGCGCACTGAGAAGATATCACTTATATGTTTCATCGACTGTAATTCATTAATTTGGAATGCAATTTAGAGGCATAGGTAAGTCTGTGAGGACGTTATGATCTCTCAGGGTGAAGCTTGTAAGAATTTCTGCTTGCTCAGAAATGATATTGAATGAGATCAGGAAGGCAAATTGTAAAGGTGGATTGAGGAGAGAGGGATCTACTGTTTAGGATAGATTGTAGCTGAGGCAGAAAGCAGGATAGGCTGGGCTTGAGCAAGTGAAGGATGGCAAAAAGTGAAGAATTCAGTGCCTACCCAGTCCACCGTGATATATGGATCGTCCCTTTAGGAAAAGTCCTGGATGCAGTGTCTGCTAGGCCTCAAACCTGTCTGCCTCCCTGCAGCGTGTATTTCGGACCAAAAAGCAGGATGAAGGTTCCAGGGAGGATCAGATTAGCTGTGGGTACACCGACTCTCCACCCAGGTGATCCTGGGAGCCGGATGGCTGCAGATTGGGGAGTAAGGTAGGCGATGCTCCTCTCTTGCCGATCCTGCTCAAACCCCTTTTTTGTAATCAACCCCGCAAAATATAGGCATCGGCCGATACCTATGCTCCCATAGGGCAGCTGGGGTGAGTGATGGGGCTCAGGATGATGTCCGGCAGCAAGATTATGGTGGATTGCCTCTTAGGCCTAACTAGGCCGCGATTGTAAATCTGCTCCCGGTGGCTCGATTTTGAAAATAATTGGATGATCGTGTCCCCCAGGGTCCTGAGAGGCTGGATGGGGCAAAGATGCACTGCTCAGGTCCGTATTTAGAGAGGATTGCCGCGGATTAGCTATGCGATCGGCGGCGCTCCTCTCCAGTCCGCTTCCAGCCTACTCTGCAAATTTTTACTGATCAGGTCCCCTGGGTGATAGGGTGGGCGGTATTGAGGGTAGATTGTCCTCTGGAGAGGGGATGGAGAGCGGATGCGGCCGGATACTGCTTTAGGAAAGGCCGAGGCTTTTCCTGCGAGTAGGCCGCGGCTGGATGGCTGTGTTCGGCGGCTTTTTCGCTGTAAATTTTAGGTTTATCTGGTCCCCAGGGGTTAGGGTAGTTGATGTGAGTGGCGGATTCTCCTCTAGAGAGGGGATAGAGAGAGGATTGCAGTGGATTATTGCAAGGAGCCGGCGGAGCTCTTCTCCTAGACGTTCGCCATGTTCCTCATCCGGCCACGCCTCCCCTCAGCGGTGCACTTTTATGTATATAGTTCGTGTTGGATAACAGCAGTCCACTGATTGGTTTACCATGTTCACTGCACTTTAAGAAAATCCAAAGCCTTATGTCTTCCTATTAACTAGTGAGGTTCCACTTTACATTTGGAGGTCAGTAGAGTGGTACAGGTGGAGAGTGGCAGGCCAGATCATGACTATAGAAGATCCATTTAGAATTTGCATAAAATAACACCCTGGATTTGGTGCCCCTTTAGCACTTGCTATAAAATATCAAATATGCAACTGTACTAAATTTGTTCACTTTAAGTTATAATAAAACAAGCCATTTAATCTTAAAATATTTATTTCAAGAGGTAAATATATTAAACCTAGAGCAAGGAGGTCATAACAAGTGAGAAAACATATTTACTTATCAAAATCGACCCAAATAAAAAAAAAAATGCTTTAGAGCATGGGTGTCCAACCTTTTGGCTTCTCTGGGCCACAATGAGTGTAGAGAAATTTTCTCGGGCCGCATATAAAATATATACTATAGTTAAGGTATACAAGTAATAAAATGTTGCCGCGCCCTTCCTGCGTCGCCGTGCCCCCCCCCCCCGCACTAATTTAACACAACTAGAGGATGATCAAATGAAAAGGAATCAGTATACAGTACTTCTTCTGAGAGATAATAAAGGAACACTCTAACCACCATGACCAATTCAGCGATTTGAAGTGGTCATGGTGGTAGGAGTCAGAAACACTGCACATGCTCACCCCCCCCCACCTCCCCTCCCCTCCGAGGCAGCCTCTGCCAACAGTTGGAAGCTGCTGTGGCCTTGCCCCGACCCAACTTCCTTCCTCCCCAGCAAAAAAAAAAAAAAATTGTCAGGGGGCAGTGGGCCGCATTGCTGCAGTTCTGGGCCACATGCGGCCCTCGGGCCGCAGGTTGGACATGCCTGCTTTAGAGGTTACAATACTGAGATTTCCTATCTTCTGTTCCAGCACTGTGCTCCCCCAGCAAGGGACAACCATCAAATTTGGAATTTACAATAAGAAACTTGAGTGCTATCTTCTTTGTCATGAGTTTGTGCGTGTCGTAAACCACATAGTTAAAACACAGTTTTTAACATAAATAAAGTCTCTTTCTACTTGTGTTTATCCTAGTGCAAATATTTTGTAGGAGTATAAATTAACCCAATATTTTTGTTTGTTTATAGGCCAGTGAAAAGACAAAACAGCAGAGAAGCGTTCCAGTCAAGTAAGTAGTTATTTTGTATCTGCGTTGTTGCATTAGTTTATGTGTATATTGAGGATATTTCTGCTTTTAGCTATGTTGCCTCTTTGAACAGGCGTAAGTAAAACCTTGACACCTATCCTCATTGCACAGCTAGAAGAGCCGCAGTTCCTCTCTGTTTTCTGTTTGATTGGACATCTCAGCTGACGCCTTTATTGGAGATTCTACAGCTGCTAAAATAGCTAGATACTAATCTGTATTGCAGTTCCATTACTTGTACTTTAACGAGATAATATATTTTGACTTTTACTAGCTTTTTTTTTTTTTTTTAACTAAAACTTTAATGAAAAAATGTTTTGAAACAGAACAATACAAATAATATGAACTATTTCTTATCCTATAACACAAAAGAGACCAATACAAGCAAAAGGAAATTGGAGAGTGCCAATGGAAACAGCGTTGCATAATGCCCTATGGGATAATAGTCGAACCTGGGGTCTATTAACTAGAATAATAATAAACCAAGGCCAATAGATCTTTGAATAGCATAAGGAATAAAAGGAGAAATACGGTAACTTATCCTATAGACATAGGCAATCTGTTTTAAATGGTAGATACAAGGGCTGTCCAAATCAAGCAATCCTAAAGCATACCTAGAGCTTATGACTCAAAAAGATAGTAGTAACAGGACCATTCTTTCTGGTCTCTTAGGAGGGTCAGTGGCACTGAGCATTAGTAGAGGAGGTATGGAACAGGAGAGGATAAGTGAAATGGATGGTGAGGGGGGGGAAGAGATATAAAAAAAAGGGGGGGGACAGGGGGTGAAGTAAAGAGGGAGGGGAGGTAGGAGGGGGCAGGATAACCAGGCCCCCCTCCCAATACCTCTCCCCCAGACCACAAAAGCCACTAGGCCAAAGCAGGGCACAGAGACCAGCTGTCAAGGCGGAGGTGCCATTAATTGAGCAGATTGCGTAGACTCCACAAAATGATGCCAGTAGGCCCAAGTATTTGTATATTTAGAGTTTGTCTTGTGAGCTATACTGATAATAAATACATTTCTGCCAATTTACTGACTCAGCAAATCCACTCTGTTATTTTGGGGAGCTTAGTGGATCACCAGGAAACAGGAATGCACATTTGGGCAGCGTTGACTAGGTGCCTAGGTGCATATGTAGGGATTTAAAATGTGTGACTTTTACTAGTTTTAATAGATAATTTGACTGGAGGAAGATAAAACGACAACTGAATTGGTCAATCATTAGAATTACTATAACTATATAAACATTACTATAACTATATAACTATTGCTATAACTATATAACGTTTATATGGTGTAGATTATATAATGAATATTAATTTTGATACCATTTTGATGTAATATGTCTGTATACCTTTTTTAAGGTAAACCTGTGGATTGCCTAAGCAATCTCCCCTCTCCAGTATCTCATACCTTTCAGTTTATTTCACACATGCCTCCACATATTTAAGAGCATTGTAAACAGCAAGCAACAACAAAGAATTTGCAGAGCTTTCAGCAAGCTTTTTTTGAAGCTTTTAAAGTACCATTCAGCTCCAGTTTGTAAATGTTGAATACAGATCAAATGGGTCATCCTTAGGATATTTTATAAGGTGTAACCTCCTTTTTTAATCTTGATGAAAGCTATTGTTCTTCAGAAGCCACCTTGAAGAAATGTACGGTATATTGAAGGATATTTTGTAGTGCATGCTGTTAGAATATCTTGTTGAACATGGCTATTCAGTTGAATCTCACAAACTCAAGGACATGTGTATTTTGTAATTGCTGACTGGTTAAATTGATCATTAGTGATGTCGCGAACCTAAAATTCGCCGTTCGCGAACGGCGAACGCGAACATCGGCAAATGTTCGCGAACCGGCGAACATTGCGAACCGCCATAGACTTCAATAGGCAGGCGAATTTTAAAACCCACAGGGACTCTTTCTGGCCACAATAGTAATGGAAAAGTTGTTTCAAGGGGACAAACACCTGGACTGTGGCATGCCGGAGAGAGATCACGCAAAAAAAAGTTCTTAAAAATTATAATTTTTTGATAGAGAGCCAATTATTGGAAAAATTAAAAAAAAATAAAAATAAAAAAATTCTTTGGATTTAGCATCTGGGGGGTCTAAAAGGTGTACCTGTGAAGTTTCAGCTCTGTAGCATGTCCAGAACCAGAAAAAATTACGAATTAGGGTTAGGGTTAGGGCTAGGGTTAGGGTTAGGGTTAGGGCTAGGGTTAGGTTTAGGTTTAGGGTTAGGGTTATTTTTATGGCTAGGCTTAGAGGGTTAGGGTTAAGGTTAGAGGGTTAGGGTTATGGTTAGAGGGTTAGGGTTAGGTTTAGTGTTAGGGGCTAGGGTTAGGGTTACGGTGAGATACTTAGGGTTAGAGTTAGTAGCCCTACCCCTACCCCTCTAACTCTAACCCTAAGCACTAAAAATAACCCTAACCTTAGCCCTGACCCTAACCCTAGCCGTAACCCTAACCCTAACCCTAGCCCTAACCCTAATTCTTTTTTTTTCTGGTTCTGGACATGCTACAGAGCTGAAACTTCACAGGTACACTTTTTAGACCCCCCAGACAATAAATCCAAAGAATTTTTTTTTTTTTTTAAGTTTTTTTTTTTTTTTTTAAGTTTTCCAATAATTGTCTCTCTGTCAAAAATGACAATTTTTAAGAACTTGTTTTGTGTGATTTGGTGTCCAGGGGGTCTAAAAAGTGTACCTGTGAAGTTTCAGCTCTGTAGCATGTCCAGAACCAGAAAAAAAGATAATTTTTCAGTAGAGCAGGGATGGTGGGAACCCCTTTTACACCTATATGATCTTTTTTTCCTGGTTCTGGACATGCTGCAGAGCTGAAACTTCACAGGTACACTTTTTAGACCCCCCAAACAAGAAATCCAAAGAAATGTTTTTTTTGTTAAGTTTTTTTTTTTTTTTCCAATAATTGGCTCTCTATCATAAATGACAATTTTTAAGAACTTTTTTTGTGTGATTTGGTGTCTAGGGGGTTTAAAAAGTGTACCTGTGAAGTTTCAGCTCTGTAGCATGTCCACAACCAGAAAAAAAGATAATTTTTCAGTAGAGCAGGTATGGTGGGAACCCCTTTTACACCTATATGATCTTTTTTTCCTGGTTCTGGACATGCTGCAGAGCTGAAACTTCACAGGTACACTTTTTAGACCCCCCCCCCCCAAACAAGAAATCCAAAGAAATGTTTTTTTTGTTAAGTTTTTTTTTTTTTTTTCCAATAATTGGCTCTCTATCATAAATGACAATTTTTAAGAACTTTTTTTTGTGTGATTTAGTGTATAGGGGGTCTAAAAAGAGTACCTGTGAAGTTTCAGCTCTGTAGCATGTCCAGAACCAGAAAAAAAGATAATTTTTCAGTAGAGCAGGGATGGTGGGAACCCCTTTTACACCTATATGAATTTTTTTTTTCTGGTTCTGGACATGCTACATATATATATATATATATATATATATATATATATATATATATATATATATATATATATATATATATATATATATAAAAATACTCAAATACCAGCCCTCAAAAGGGCTTTTGGGGACAATAGATATATATCACAGAACAAAAAAAATTACACAAATACCAGCCCTCGAAAGGGCTTTTGGGGACAATAGATATATATATATATATATCCAAAAAAAACCTCAAATACCAGCCCTAGGAAGGGCTTTTTGGGGTGCTGTCCTTACAGCAGGAGTGTACCAAGAACACTGGCTAACAAGACCGGGAACTGTCCCTAGCTATAACAGCAGCAGCACTTTTCCTGCTCTCAGTAACACAGAAATGATCTAAAATGGATGCTGCCCTTGCTTATTTATAGGAGGTGGGAGGGTGTGGGAGGGAGGTATGCTGATTGGCTGGAAATGTGCCTGCTGACTGTAAAGTTCAGGGTCAAAGTTTGCCTCAATGATGTCTTATGGGGGGCGGACCGAACATCGCATATGTTCGCCGGCAGCGGCGAACGCGAACATGCTAAGTTCGCCGGGAACTGTTCGCCGGCGAACAGTTCTATACATCTCTATTGATCATGTCACCAAACATAAATCTCATTTTAAAATCTTGTAGCAGTAGTGAAAATTATATACTCAAGTGTTTTCACACTGTTCTTTCAAAACAATGTTTCTCTTTTCTTTTTTTTTTTAAGCCTTCAAAACTTTCTTAGGGATTGAACACTTCCAGGAATGTTGGGTCTCTCTCTGTGCAGACTCCAGCTGCTGTTCCGTCCCCAGGTTATGACAGTAGGAGCTGCACAGGGGATTAGAGAATGGGAAGGGATCATTGAAGGGAAAGCTAAAACTGCTGAGCTTTGGCACTGTACTAAATGTAGACGTTCAGCCTTTAAAGCTTTAAGAGGACACCTGATCGACCTCCTCCACTGTAAGAGTTGCAATATGTACCAGGAGTTTACAGACACCTCCCAGCACCAGGAGACCTGGGAAACTGGATCCCAATCACATGATTGCTGGGATAGCCTCTGATTGGCTATCGCAGTGATCATTCATTCTCTAGCCCTTTCCTGTGTTGTCTCTTCTATATGACGAGGAGAAACAACAGACTTCTCTGATAGAGAGGAGGAAAAAATACAATGCATCTATTCAATGCATCTATGAAGAAAACATAAATAAATAAAGATTATCTGTTTCAGTGCTTGACCTAGTGTAGTGAGTGTAGGTGTCAGTGTTAGTGGCAGTGTAAGTGTCAGTTAGTGTCAGTGTTAGTGGCAGTTAGTGGAAATATAAATTTGGTTAGTGTCAGTTAGGGGTTTATTTACTAAAGCTAGAGAGGGCAAAATTAGTCACAATTCTGCAGAGAAACCAACCAGCTTCTAACCTCAGCTTGTTTGAATAAGCTTTAAAAATAAAATATGGAAGCTGATTGGTTTCTCTAGCTAGCTTTAGTAAATAAACCCTTTAGTGTCAGTGTCAGTTAGTAAAATGTAGTGTCAGTTAGGGGAAGTTAATGTCAGTTAGTGTCAGTGTAAGTGTCAGTGTGTCAATGTTGGGTGTCAGTGTTGGTGTCAGTTAGAGACAATGTAAATTTCAGTTAGTGGTGGCTAGTGGCAGTGTAAGTGTAGTGTCATTGTAATTGTCAGCTAGTGGAAGTGTGACTGTCAGTTAGTGGCAGCGTCAGTTACTGTCAATGAAGTAGTAGTTATTGGCAGAGTTAGGGTCAGTGTGTTTTAGGTTTTATATTTAGTGTCAGTGTAAGTGCTAGTGTCAGTGCGTTGAGGAAGAACTAAAAAAAACAACAAAAAACAACATGTGCACTATTATTGGTCCTACTGCAGGAACAAAGAACAAATCAGGCACACTAATAAGATATCACTGCGATCGGCAGGAGCAGGAGAATTTTTTTTTAGGTTTTTTTGGTGGTGGATCCTGGTAATGGCATACAAATATAAATCTAGAAGTTACTTTTTTTTTTTTTTTACTTTTTTGGGCCAGTTTTCATTTCATAATGAAACAAATAAGGAGATATCCTTAAACATTTATCTTCAAACTAAAGCCCAATCTGTCCTGAAAAAAAAAAACAAGATATAATCTACCAGGATACAGTAGATATAGGATAGTAGGATAAAGTAGATGCATTCACTTTTTGAGAAAATATAAAAAATGCATTTTTTGCAGGGAAAAAAAATTAATTTATTATTTTTTCCTGCAGGAGCCTAGAAAACATTGCATCCATGATTAGTAGATCAAGGGGTGCAATGTGAGCTCATGCAGGCAAGCCTTGCAGCTTTCTGCCCATACCTTCATATGGGATGTCTGTTTGAAAGCTGCAGGGGTTATGAATAAACTATGAGAATGCCCACCAGCACCTTTGCAGTTCAGTCAGAACTACAAGCCGTCAGCCGCGGTGACTGACGGTAGTTGTAGTTCCCTTATTCACAGCAAACTGTGAATGAATAATGCAGCCATGTGAGAGAAGCCCCACATGACTACACTGTCACAGGGATCAAGGATCAGGGGACTGGCTGAAGGAGATGGAGCATATTACATGTTGCACCCTGAAAATGAATGTAACATGTAACATGTTCCAAAAGGTGAACTTATCCTTTAAAGGAGCAGTGTGGGCTACATAAAAAAAAAAAAAACAAATAGACACACTCACCTATATGGCTGCATCATGAGTTTGATTCTGCAGCTGTCCCCTTCCGACTCTAACACTGAGAACTGAGAGATCAAAGACCACTGATGGTTTAGTTCTCAGTCTGCTGTGAGCAGAGAGCGATGACTGTCAGTTGCCACTCTGTGCTTAGCCCTTCCAGCACTCACTGGAGCACTGGGCTGGAGAGGGGGGAGGGAATGGCTGGCTCAGCCTCTTAGCAGTGCTCTTAAAAGCAGAGCCAGCTGCCGGTTAGGCATTGGAGTGTATCTCAACATTATTGGAGCAGTTCAGTGGCGTAAGCGGACAGCGGGCTAAAGTAAGTGCACTCCTGTTAACCCAGAAGAGAAGTATGGCCAGAAAAGCTTTTAAAGCATAACTGAACCCATTAGGACAATATTTTCACTTTCACTCCCTCTTTACAAAAATTGTGAAAAGTTTGACAATTATTTTGATAGTTTAGTACCTTTTTTGTGCTAAAAGGCAGCCTCCTTGGATTGACATGTTACACCTATCCCAGGAGGTGTTGTGTTACAGAGAATGTATGCACACTGTATGATCCAGGGCCTCACAGACATGTCACTATATTTGTATGTCTGCACACATCTAGGGCATTTCTGCACATATGCGTGCAGTTTCCGCAGTCTTCCACAATGCCCATGTACATTACTAGAAACTAGTGCCATCTGTGCAAATATGTAGAAATCTCCACTCTCTGCAAGGTACCAAATACTCAGCAGGGACCTGTGCTACATCTGTGCACATGCTGGATTTTTCAAGATGGAAGCGCAGGAGAGGGGCAAGGGGAGGGAGTGATGCCAGAGTAAAGTTTAATAATAATAATACTGAAGTCAATATTAGAGCATTTTGTGTATAACATTTCTTATTCACTATTTAGTTCTTTTTCTTTTCAGTGGAGCGATTGAGATATTTTTATTTCCTTCACAGTTGGCATTTAGTTGTCTAAATCTGCAGCCTATTGATCTTGTATTGACTTTTTTATTTTCAATTTAGAAGGAAGCTGACATTGTGGATTTGCTTTTACTACATAGCTGTTGGTCAGATTTGTCTGATTTATATATTCAGTCTTGCTACCTGTACTGTACCATGGCATCTCATGTGGTTATCACATTACTGTTTTAAGACTAGGTTCAGAATTATAACCCTGGAACCATTGGCTCCACCTCTCTGCTTGGCAAGACATTTACTTGCACAACTGTGGAGGTACCATATTTTTATATTTTCTAGATATATACAATAATATTTAATATTTCTCCAAAAATCTATTTATCTCTAGTACAAAGTTGTGCAGTTAGGAGGCAGATATTCCTAGGTATTACAGTACACGCATCACAACCCTGTAACCACTCACAAACTGCACAGTTGTGTGTCATATGTAACAAGTATGTTTAAGCAGCTGTGTAGTCAACACATCATTACCAGCTTACACATAGTTAGCTATGTTAAATCAATATTAACATTGCCACAGCTGTTAGAGCATTCATCCAGTGGTCAAAAAAGCATCTGGTATATTTATACATACAATAATTGAATTCTCAGTGCAGTTTTGTATTTTATATTAATGGAAATAAAATTTATAAACTAAGGGTTATGTAGATCGTCACATGCTCTTCTTCAAGTAAGCACCTATATTAACACGTGTGGTGTAAATCTTTAAATGGAAATATCTTTGGCAAAGGGCCACCTGCTAATATGTTGAGTTGATTTTAAGTGTGGATGACAGCTGTTTCAGTTGAGGAGAGGTCCAAAGATGTCATTACCATTTCTATACATAACATCTGCCTCTATGTTATTTTTTTTACATGGAATTTCATTGTGAGAGTAATCATGTACAGTAATTGGATGTTGGGTAACCTTCAAAGGCAAGTATATAATACTGGGCATGTCCCACGGCTTATTTTATCATTTATAGATTTCTAATAATGCACTTATACATATCCACATTGATTGCCTCAACAGGCGTAAGAAGCTAATATAGGATTCAAAATGGTATGTTCTACCCATACCAGAAATATTGGTTCTGGGTGGACTAGCAATTTGTTTTTTAATTGAAAAAAAGCACATAAGAATTCGTGGTATTATGTCATTAATAATGATAAAAAAAAAATCCAATTTTTTTTCTGTTGGAGTTGTAGTGGGTGGTTCAAACTGATCCAAACTTTGGGTCTAATTAAACACTGTAGTTTAATAGCATGTGGGTAACTGGTAAAGGAATCCTTTGAACGTTTCCCAAGTTTGTTTTTGAATATGGCACAACCTTTAAGCCCCGTACAAACGCGCGTCGATAATTGGCCGTGAATTTTCGGCCAACGTCCAATCGGCCGATTTTCGGCTTTTTAGTATGATGCTTCCGACAACCGACTCCGACTTTTCGGCCGAAACAATTAGGTGTGCAGGCTATAAAATTTTTGTTGGCCGTCAACACAACGGACGATTTTCCGTCAGTCAGTACAGATTTCGGCAGACAAAAATCTGATGAGCAAGACTGGGCATGCTCAGAGAAAAAAAAAACACACGGAAAGTAAACCAGCACATGACATCACTTCTGAAGTAGATTTTTGTTGGCCGAGAAAATTTGTGTGCAGTCTAGGCACATTCCAACCAACAAAACACCACTCTGGACAAAAGTCGGACGATCGGTTGGCCGATAATCGTTGCGTGTGTACGAGGCATTAATCTGGATGACTAAAGGCCCATTGGGAAAAAAGGTTATATGTTACATTGGCATAAAGAATGTTAATGGTAACATAAATGTAAATGTGTATAGTTGGTTGAAAATGTGTTATATTTGAACACCTTTCCGATGGCTGTCAGCAGCCCTTCAAGTGGGCTTTAATCCGGGAGGCAGAGAAGCTTCCAGATCAGGTGACCGCTGTAATCAAATCTCATACTTCTCTCCCCTACACCAGTGTGAACTACTCTGGCTCAGTACATTCAAACAAGCAGTACAAATCAGATTAGATATAATTGATTTTGATGTTAAACTTCAAAGACTATATGCTGCTTTGTGACTCCACAGCCGCCCTAAATGTTACTAAAATGTCTTGTATGGGTATAGGAGTTATCCCTCTACATTCTAAACCATGATAGGTGTTTAGTACAAAATGTGCAAAATAGAACATCTGGTTCTGTTCTACAAGCATAAAAACATTAAAGTGATATTAAAAAAAAAACATATAATATAATGCAGCTTACCAATCATTAGATATGGTGGCTGCATTCATTTCTTTTTTAGGCTTTTTCCTTCTGTTTTCACCTGGTGATCTGGACAGTAACATACCTCCTGTATTACAGTGTCCCACGCTGGATAAGGGAGCACAGGTGGCACATTTGGACAACATCATCATTAGTCTATAAGGAGGGTAGTGTGAGCTGTATAAGCAGATTTAAATACACTAAGAAATTGAAGCCAAACTCCAAACAGTATTTTTTTTTTATTTTGGGATAGAGGTTTTACATAAATAAATAAAAATAAAAGCTGATTACTTTAACCGCTTGCCGACTGCTCACAGTATATTTACTGCGGCAGTCAGCCCCTCACAGGCAGAGTGACGTAGGTCTACGTCGCTCGCCTGTGAGGCTCTGGGGAGCGAGCGCGCGCCCGCAGAGGCGCGCTCCCGCGCGGTCACGGACCCCCCCCGCGCGTGTGACCAGCGGACCCGATGTCCGCCGGTCACTCGGCGATCGGCGGGGGAGAGGGAGAATGTCAGGCAGCTTGTGTAAACAAGCCACCTGTCATTCTCCTCGCTGTAAAGACACTGATCACACGGATCTAGTATGTAGATCCGTTGATCAGTGTCCTTACAGCTCAAGCCACAGCCAATCACAGTAGAAAGCACGCCCCTAGGGATACACACAGCCCCTCCCTCCCAAATAAAGTTAACCCCTTCACTACCAGTGTATTTTTACAGTAACAGTGCATATGTATAGCACTAATTACTGTAGAAATGTCATTGGTAACCCCAAAAGTGTCAAAAATGTCAGTCAAGGGTCCGATCTGTCCGCCGCAATGTCGCAGTACTGCAAAAAAAAAATCGCAGATCGCCGCCATTACACGTTAAAAAAAAAAACAACAAAAATGACAAAAATCTTCCCTTTGTTAGTAAACGCGATAACTTTTGCGCAAACCAATCAAAATACGCTTTTTGCGATTTTTTTTTACCAAACATAGGTAGCATAAAACAAATTGGCCGAAAATGTTAAAAAATTTTGATTTTTACATTTTTTTTGGGGAATTTCATATAAAAAAATGTGAAAAATATTGTTATTTTTGCAAAATGTATGCTCTTTTTTTGTTTATAGCGCAAAAAGTAAAAATCGCACGGGTGATCAAATACCACCAAAAGAAAGCTCTGTTTGTGGGAAAAAAAGGACGTCAAATTCGTTTAGGTACAGTGTCGCATGACCGCACAATTGTCCGTTAAAGTCACGCAGTGCCGAATCGCAAAATACCCCCTGGTCGTTTAGCAGGAAAATCCTCCGGGGCTTAAGTGGTTAAACATTCCCACCAGTGTAAAATTATTTGTCTCATCCCTGTAATTGATACATCCACAAGAGAGCTTCTTTTGAAAAACAGACTTACTGGCTGGATCATCAGCAAATAGTAAATAGAATGCCTTAAAAGGAAAACAAATCCAGCCATCACATCTACGAATTGGTAAGCTGCAATATAATAAATGTTTGCTTTTGTGTTTAGTAGTGCTTTGAGAGAAAATCAAGTCTTAAATAAAGACTCTGAAAAAACTATTAAAATTACATATCTTGAAATTCTTATAACCATGCCTTCCAAAATCCCAGCGCCAAATCTCCCTAACATTTGAGCCATGCCATTTCAGGGTGCTGAGTTTTTGCTTTAGGAACATACTTTGATTTTGTGTG
The DNA here is from genome assembly GCF_965119305.1 of Pelophylax lessonae. Lineage (NCBI taxonomy): Eukaryota > Metazoa > Chordata > Amphibia > Anura > Ranidae > Pelophylax > Pelophylax lessonae. Next base: position 140,013,443 of record NC_138774.1, read on the forward strand.
AGGCAAATATCTGTTAGAGGTTATTAATTTGGAAATGTCCCCTCAACAGAGTAACAGAGGTAGCAATCACTATTACCCGGGGCCTTGATGTGTGCGTTAGCTAAAAAAAAGTCTTTCTCATTCAGAATTTCATTATATTGTGAGGTCTAAGAAAAGACAAGGGTCCATCAAGAAGGTTTAATATTTGATTAATACCAGCCAGGGCTTTTTTCAGTGGAAACGCAAGGGAACATAATTTCGGCACCTCCAGCACTGAATGTATTTTTTGGCAAGGAGTGCTCAGGTGTGGAAGGTCTATTGATGCTGCCTGATGGGAAATCTTTTGTCGCTGGTGGGGATCTATTTTTGTGTGGGGGTTTATTGTTGCTAGCGGGGGTGTCTTATCGTTGATTGGAGGAATCTACTGTTGAGGGAGAGGTGTATTGCTGCTCTCTGCTGGACGGTCTATAGATGCCTGCTGTCAGGAGATCTGTTGTTGCTGCTTAAGGCCTACTGTTGCTAGTGTGGTGTGGGGGTTGTTGTGTTGGGGGTCTATTGTTGCTGGATGGTGGTCAAAAACATTTCACACAAATTACTTAGTAGCACAAAATGGTACTTGGTTGAGTATTCTCTAAAAGTCGCAGTACAGGAAGGTTGGTAGGGGGTGGAACCAAAGGACAGTGCTCAGAGGTGGATAGGGGGCAGAGATTAAGGGTGACTCAGAAGGGAGGAGTTCCTGTACCTATTCTGTGGGGAAAAAAGCCCTGATACCAGCTATCCAGAAAGACTACAAGTTATCCTGTGTGACAAGACGGAAAACAGAATTGAGGAATCGTACCTAGCTGGTGCTTCCAGTATTAGTGTTAGACCCCAGTAGCAAGATGTCAGTTGGGAACTAAATGGATCATGTAGAACCCACCCTCATATAGTAGTCACATATGGGATTGCACTCTGCATTATTCACAACAATTAATAAATAATAGGATACTACACAATAAACATGGCATAAATTGGCTGCTGAACTTTTTTGATTTAACATAAATTAAGACTTTCAACAACTATATTACAAATACATCAAATTATCACTTTTTGGATTCTTTGTCCTAAGGACTCAAGCAAATTTAATTACATAGATTTATACCAAAAATCCCCCTTTGATACAAATGTGATATACCACATAAAGTGCTTGCGAAGTATGGGGGGGGGGGTGGTTAGCTCCTTTGCCTAAACCTGGCCAACAGAAATAATTCCTATGGCAGTGGGCTCTTTATATACTGAGCCCCACAAGAATTCCTATGGCAGTGGGCTCTTTATATACTGGACCCCACTGCTTCCAGAAGGTTCCAACAATTCCTATTGGACAATTTTTACCTGCCCAAAGGTGAGAAAAATATTTAAGGGGTAGCATACCAGAAATTGCAGCACCTTGTAAATAATATAATAAGGCCCACAAAAGGGGTTGAAGGGTAGAGGCAATTGCATTAAAGAGCGCACAAATATGTTGTGCCTCCCTTTCATGTTAAATTTAAGATGGCACCAAAGCCTTAAGGCTGCAAAATTGTCTTATGTCTTTAGTTCCTCCACTGTTACAAGGAGAGGTTATTGAGCTCTAGTCTATAACTGAACTCAGAACTAATTTATACCCCTGGTTTTCCAGTTCCTCAGAGACCTGCACTTAAGTGCCTTTTTGTAAAGGAGTGCTAAATGTGTTAAAGTGCCTCCTTAACAAATCAAATATAACTGTATAATTTATGCCTGCTTATCGTCTTTAAAGTAAATGAAGATGTAACCCAGACATATTTTCAACTTCAGTCATTAAAGATCAACAGGCAGGAGAGAACAGAAAATTGGCTGAAGAAAATAGCACTTTTACAAGGTTAATTTTGCCAAGTACGATGTTTCCTAGTATTAAATTACTAGTTGTATTCCTGAAGGAATCTTTCTGGGCGCTCACAATAATCGTGGTTGATTTTATTGCAAAATTACCTCTGGATGAGGAACATACTCAAGAGAACACATCCATGGGTACAAATAAGCTGTGTTTGCCAGTGCCACGTTTACCCTGGCCAATACAGTCGTAGTTCTCAATCTGTCTGTGCATTCGAGCAGAAAATTCATTAGCAACCCTTCTGGCAGGATAGAAAAATAGGCATATTAAGGAAATTTAGTTTGAATTGTTTTCTAGAACTAGTTGGATAACAGGTCAGTAATCAAATTGCACCTTCTGGCATTAGTATTGAAGATGTTATTAGGAATGGCAGACAGCTGTAGATTTTATTTAGAGAGGTTGGAAAAAGGCAAGACAATGGCAAGCTCATATATAAAAGTGTGTTAGAGATACATGTGCTCAGGATAAACATATTAGCTCATTTGTATTATTCGTAGATAATATTTCTTCATTTAAAACACTGGCAGGATTTGTCTAAAGCTTTCTTTTATTGCCATTTCCCCACAGCAAAATTCTCCTTGCATACACGTGTTATGCATAAATAAAGTATGTAATTTTTTTTTGCCATGCCAGAGCATCATTTGAAGTATTAGATGCTTTTGAATTGGCTTTAGTTGTGGGCAGAACGTTTTTACACTAACCTAAAAACAAACTCAGTAGGTACATGGGTCACAGACACATAACAAGTACTATGTTCTGGGTATATAGTATTAAAGAGAACCGATCATGATTGAGTTTAAAAAATGCAAACGCATTTGATACAGGGACCCATAAATGCCTAATCTACAAGCTGAGGTCTGTAGGCATGGACCAAAAGGTTTGTTCCTAGATAAAAATCTGGTTACAGGGGCGTGTCCAAAGGGCAGGGATTAATAATGTTAACTAAGAATGGTCTGGAGTGGTAAGTGGGGTACCCCAAGGCTCTGTCTTGGGACCAATTCTGTATAATGTATTCATAAATTATATAGAGCAGTGGTCCTCAACCCTGGCCTACAGGGCCCACTAACAGGCCAGATTTGCAAGATAACTGAAATACATCCCAGGTGATATAATTTGCTGCTCAGTGATTGCAGTACTCTAGTCTGCATCTCCCCAAGGTAATACTTAAAATCTGGCCTGTTAGTGGGCCCTGAGGACCGGAGTTGAGGACCACTGATATAGAGGATGTGATAAATAGCTCAATCTCAGTTTTTGCGGACGACATAAAAATAGGCAGGGCAATACCTTCACTTCAGGATATAGACATTTTATGGAAAGACCTGAATAAAATAATGGGGTGGGCAGCTACCTGGAGAATGATGTTTAACCACTTTACCACCGGAGGATTTTGCTGTCTTCCGTCCAGGCCACTTTTTGCGATTCGGCGCTGTGCGACTTCAACTGACAATTGCGCGGTCGTGCGACGCCGTACCCAAACGAAATTTACGTCCTTTTTTTCCCACAAACAGAGCTTTCTTTTGGTGGTATTTGATCACCTGTGCGATTTTTACTTTTTGCGCTATAAACAAAAAAAAAAACGTTTATTTTGAAAAAATAACAATATTTTTAACATTTTTTTATATGAAATTCCCCCCAAAAAAGATGTAAAAAACAATTTTTTTAAAAATTTTTGGCCAATTTGTTTTATGCTACATATGTTTGGTAAAAAAAATCGCAATAAGCGTATTTTGATTGGTTTGCGCAAAAGTTATTGCGTTTACTAACAAAGGGAAAGATTTCTGTCATTTTTGGTGTTTTTTTTTTTTTAACGCGTAATGGCGGAGATCTGCGATTTTTTTTGCGGGACTGCGACATTGCGGCGGACAGATCGGACCGTTGACTGACATTTTTGACACTTTTGGGGGTACCAGTGACATTACTGCAGTAATCAGTGCTATATATATGCACTGTTACTGTAAAAATGACACTGGCAGGGAAGGGGTTAATTTTATTGGAGAGGGAGGGGTTAATGTATGCCTGGTGCTTACTGACGTGTAGGGGGGGAGGTGACTGAGTGAGTCATGGACAGATCGGATGTCCAGCTATGCTGAACAGTCCGATCTGTCACTCCCTGTCACTATGGAGATCCCCGACGATCGGGTAAGAGCAGCGGCGATCGCCGCTGCTCCTCCCCTGGCCCGACTCCCGCTGTGAATGAAAACAGCGGGAGCGAGCCTCTGGCGGCGCGCAAGCGCCGCCCAGAAGGGGGAGTGTCTGACGACGTAGTACTACGTCATCAGACGATAACGAGCCACTCTGCCGCAGTAATATTACTGTGAGCAGACGTAAAGTGGTTAATGTGGAGAAAAGTAAGGTCATGAACTTGAGGGATAAAAACATAAACGCAAACTACTAATTAGGGGAAAGAACCCCTGGGAGAATCAAGGATGGAGAAAGATTTGGGGGTCCTAGTAGAAGACAGACTGAGAAATAGCTTGCAATGTTAAGCTGCAGCTACCAAAGCCACCAGGATTTAAGCATACATAAAAAAGGGGATATACTCCAGAGATAAAACTATAATCCTGTCACTTTGTAAAATTCTGGTTAAACCACATCTGGAGTATTCCATCCAGTTCTGGTCCCTAGTCCTCAGAAGGGATGTGCTGGAGCGAGTCCAGAGAAGGGCAAGAAAATTAATAAAAGGACTGGAAGACCTCAAATATGAAGAACGACTGCAGGCACTACATTTTTTGTTTGCAAACTGTTTGTTTTGAGATATTGTAAAACAGGTAACATTACAATATATAAATATTTTAGTATTCTACTGTAGGCGCAATATGTATTCTCGCTGGAGACATTTGAAAAATGACATTTACAAATACCTCAATGGTGATCACAGTGTAGGAAAAAACTATTTAGTCTCAGGGAGTGTAAGAGGAAACAGGGCCTCACAATGAGATTGGAGGAGAAGCAGTTTAACCTTAAGCTGCACAGGGTTTTTTTTTTACTGTCATGGTGATGAGGAGGTGGAACTCTCTTCCACAACTGGTGGTGTCAATGAGGAGTATTGATATTTTTAAAAGACTCTTGGACATGCATCTTAAAGAGCACAACATAATGGCATATTGGAAATGATTATCGACACTGACACACATACACCTACACAGGTTGAACTGGATGAACTGTTGTCTGTATTTAACCTTACCTACTATGTAACTATGCAACTATGTAATTTTATTACTATGTCTAAAATTACCATAAATGTGCAGGATTATCTATAAAAGATATATTTTTATTCAACAGGGTTTACTCTGTCTGGCTTTAAATCTAGGAACTGCAAATAAGAGTTGAAAAGTCACCTGAAGTCTGCTTTTTGCTGCTCTGCCAGTTACTTGACTTCATGCAGATAGCATACATTGTCTCCTGAGTGTGCTAAATATTAAAACAGAACAACATCCTGTAGTTGGGAAGAATATAAACAGCAATAGTGTTATGCTTTTCTTTATTTAACACTGTTATGGTTATTAAGGAGCTGGAAGACAGGCAGCTTACATGCCTTACTGGATCCAGGACCATTACAAACACCCTAGTGGAAGCAGTGTCCTAAGCCAGGGTCTATGTGCCCTAGGGGAAAGTTCGGTCCTTTCTGTTATGATATGTGAACTTACTGACCAGTAGTAAGGTGCAAGTAGTGGAATAGGCAAGGAAGAACAGGCCTTCAGCAACTGGGTCAGTATTAGTATAATAATCTTCCCAGTCTTTTGAGTCTGCAATTAAATCTTCCCACCTTGCCCTTACTTGAAGATCAACTCCAGTAAAAAACTTTTTTCTTATATGTGGATACAGTGTGGAAGGGTTAGATCATCTGTTGGGCTCTAAAGTGATTGTAAAGGTAATTTTTTTTAATAACAAACATTTTATACGTACCTGCTCTGCGCAACTGTTTTGCACAGAGCAGCCCCGATCCTCTTCTTTTTGGGTCCCCGGTGGTCCTGGCTTATCTTCCCTGCTAAGTCCCCCCAATAGCAAACCTCTTGCTATGGGGGCACTCGAGCAGGCTTGCTCTTGAGCCATGCTCCTGTTAATAGACACTGTCCATTCACACACACAGAGTGTGGCTCGGCCCTGCCCCCGCTCTCTCCTCTTTGGCTCACTGGCTGTGATTAACAGGAGCAGAGCCAATATCTCCCACTACTGTGTGAATCAATGAGGAGAGAGATACTGGAGAGCCGCTGCTCTCATTCATATCACTGGATCTAGATGGGACTCAGGCAAGTATAGAATGCATTAAAGTGAAAAAACCTTCTGCCTTTAGAAAAACTTCAAATGCTTTCTGTTTCCCAAATAAAGATGTTCGCCCTCACTTTCTATTCTGTCTGACACTCAAAATCAGAAATAAACAAACAGCTCTGTAGTAAGGACAGAAACAGTGATCATGCCCTAAAATAAATTCTAAATCTTTCCTTATCTACTAGAAAAAAATGTATTGATGTCTATGTCCCCTTTTAGAAACAAACGTCTTGCTATCTGACATCTTTATAGAAATGATAGAAAGGGAGCAAAAATCCCCAAAAACAGATACTAAGGGAAGAAATGTAAACTTTCACTACTCTATCTAAAACTTTAAAAAATAATTGATTTGGCTGGAGTTACTGTAGGCTGGGAGATCAAAATTAAGCTGGTTCGTCAGGGACTTAAATGTGGCCATCCTTGGTTGACAGAAGTCAATCGCTTGATCAACTTCAGTTAAAGTAACATACTGGAATACTTTTGTTGAACAGTGTCTGCGGCCAGTCAGCTGCAGCCACTGATCAGTGTATTCTGACAGCAGCTAGCACTGCTGTCAGAATATAATGTCCTGATGGGGGAAGGGATTCATTTTTTTTTTCAGCCTGCTGACAGAAGGAAAAAAAGAAAACTACCAATCAATGGCCATTTTTAGGCTTTTGTGTAAATTGTGTACAGGTAAAAGACGATTTATAAAGGTGGTTGTTTTTCATTAGTCCCACAAATTAGGAGGTCATTTCATTTTACAAACAATATGCAATAAGTAATCATTAATAATCTTGTCACTAATTAATTAGCTCTTCAGTCACAGGTATAACTTTCCACATTACACATCTAAAATGTATTACTTAAAGGACCAGTAAGTTAGGAGATCATTTAACAGAGTTAATGGGCCTTGTGTATAAGCTATAATCTCATCATAGCCAATTAAAATGAAACAATAATTATTCCCGTATATTACTAAGATACAACATCAGTCTGACATGTGACCAGTAATGTCATTTTAAAAGCGGAACCTTTTTCGTGTCCTATCAAACACATTTTCAAGGGTCAGAAATCTTGTAAGTGGGTGATATTACATTTTAACAGTAACTCACTGTAATATAAATGTATTAACCACTTCCCGCAAACCGACGTACCTGTACGGCAGTTTGAAGAAGTGGTTGTTCTGGGGTGATGCCTGCAGCTAGAGGCATCACCCCGGTACCGTTTTTTAGAGTTGGTGGTTGGCTTTCTTGTGATAACAACCAATGCAGCTCAGTAGCCGCTCGGCCGTTATATCCCTCCCGCCGCCTTCTGTTGCTCTGCTCGGGTCTCCCGTCACACCGGGAGACCTGAGCGACCAGCCAACATGTCCGCTGGCTGGTCAGAGTCCTGAAGGAATGATTTGGAGGAACAGTGAAAAAAAAATAGGGGAAAAGAAATTTGAAGTGCCCCCCATCCCAGCGTGCTCGTGCACCAAAGAAAACTCATAAGTAAGTCACGCCCGCAAATGTAAATGGTGTTCATACACATATGAGGTTTTACCGCAATCATCAGAGAGAGAGCAATAATTCTAGAAAAGGACCTCCTCTGTAACTTTAAACTGATAACCTTTAAACAATTTTAAAGCGTCGCCTATGGAGATTTTGAGGTACCATAGTTTGTGGATATTCTACAAGTGTGCGCAATTTTAAACCGTAACAAGTTGGGTATCTGTTTACTCGGCGTGACATCATCTTTCCCAATATACAAAAATGGGCTAACTTTACTGTTTCGTTTTTTTATTTTTTATTTAGTGAAGTGTATTTTTTTACCGTGTGACATAAAATTGTTCGCTTTAAGTTATACTATCACATTGTTGCTTTTAAAGAAAATGTGTGATTTCCTATGTTGGGCAAAGCAACAGGCTCACTTTAATGAGAGCCAGATGAGCAGCACATGCTTTCCTACCTTCAGTCCTGGGTCTTCAAGGTATGGAGAGCCTGTGGCTCAAGGCCTTTCCTTCCAGCACTGGAGCTTGGTGATTGGCTACTCAGGCTCCCAGCACTGACAGGGAAAGTTTCCACAGAACTTCAGGAATACTGTCCGTAAAGAACTGTGGGAGGTAATTATAACAAATAAAGTGACACTAAACTCTGGTCTAAAAAAATTATGTATTTTTAATTTTAAAAAGTACCCACTGTTGCTCTCAGTGTCCTCCAAATGTCACCATTTTTTTTTCTGCTGCAATCTGACTTAGAGGGTGGCTATGTTTGTTCTCCATGGTCCCACTGTAAGTTGGAATACAGTACATCAAAAGCCTGTTGCAAGAGCAGTAGTACCATTAGTTTATTTGTTACACTTTTACATTCTGGTTCTATGGCTGTGAAACATTAATTAAGGAATACCACAATATCAAGGATTAGAAAAGTGGAAGTGAATATGCACCTTCCCCTTAGGGATAGAAATCCAGTGGATAGCAGGACATTATCGATGTTAGAGTAAATAGTGTCCTACATGTAAGTATTGCATTGTAAAACAACGAAATTGTGTCAGGCAACTGTGCAGCTGATCCATGTACACCTTACCGACAGTTACAATAATCTCACACAAGGTATGCTATTTGTTTCATGAACAGAGAACAGAGTGTCTACGACACTCATCAAAATTTCCAGGGATTGTGGTTCACCATGATTATTATCGATAATTATTTTAAAACATGGATAGTGCAAGTGTGCAAGTTATTAATAATAAATAAGTGTCCTTTCGCCATGAATTCAGCCTTATCTTGGGTAAAATTATAGCACAAAAAATAGCATATCGCTTATTCCACAAAGAACAAATAAGTAGACATTGTCTTCCTCTAACCAAAGACAAAATAATCCTCTTCTGCACCAGGCAATAATCATCTTGTGTGAGTACGATGAGTACCTCATGATGTTGTTCTTATCACCATGCAACATTTGAATTGATGTTATTACTCATGCATTTTGGGATCCATCACATATGATGCTTGTATACTGAAAGGGCAGGACATTTTTCTAAAATATATTTGGTTGAAAGTTGTGTGATTATTTAAGTTCTGTTTACTATAAGCAGCCTTCACTTGGAAAACTTAGCACTTAGCCACCAAAGGTTCTATTTAATTCAGCTTCATGAAACTGCTAATCAATAATTTATATCCTGGGGTGATGTAATCCAAAAATAGAACATGTCGCATGTTCTACTATTATGCAATTACAAACCCAGTTTCATTAATATACATGTCTTCATTTGCAGACATATTTCCACCCAAGCTAGAACTGTGAGCTAACCTTACCTACAAAGAGGTTTTGCTGGTGTGAACGTGGGTCCTGATTTCTGCCCATCTGCATTTTAACACATACTGTATGTAAATCTTGGATATCAGAATTGACACCCAGTGCTCATTCTTAGATTGTAGGAAGTCCACCCAAACTTGAGCTATCAATTGTTGGAGGAATATCATAGATTGGATCACCTCCAAGGTTATGTTATCTTTCAGGTACCTTTCAGAAGAATACATAGAGTATCCAGGAAAACATATAATAATAAAAATGCTCAATTCAAGATTGCCATTGAATAAAGCAGAGCTGGGAGTCATTAGATGTATTTGCCCTATAGAGATACCACATGTGTATAGGAAGATGTCACAAAATACAGCTCACCAGGGTTCACATGACATCTAAAGTACATAAGAGGTTTGGGTATCCTTATTCTTTATTTCAATCCTAGAGATGTGGCTGTCTTGCAAACAATGCTCAGCGAGGCAGCACTGTCATTTCATACATACACAGGGAGCAGACAAAATTAATGTCATCTTAATTCAGTAAGGCCAGAGTTATGAATATTTTTTCCTTGATCATGCCGTACAGTTGTCACCATCATCTATTTTTCCACCTGGATTTTGCCGCAAATGATAAAGATGTTTCCTACTGAGCTTGAAATAAACACACTTGTGATAATTCAAGTGAAGAACCATTATTCACCTGTCTCAAATGTTTCTTCATTCCATTTCATTTTGCAAAAGGAACTAAAAAAATGAAATTTGTTTGCACCGTCGTGTTGCTCATTTTTAAAGGCAATTTACCTGGCACCTTGCTAAGTACACTGGTGTTTAACAAGCAGTATTGAGCTTTTGAGAACAGCCTGTCGTTTGGCTCCCAATAGGTGTCAGTGAAGTGATTAGATATATTGAGTTTTCTTGTCATTCAAAGAAATGAGATCCTCAGCTCCATCTCATTTGGATCTAATCTCTTTTTATCACAATTTTCAATAAGCCATGCCAACACTTCTAACAACATCATCATAATGAAAACACATTTACTATCAGATCTCTGTCTGGTCTTTTTACTATGCAAGAGCCATTAAAACTCTGTTCATCTATAAAACATTGAGGATGTACCTCTAAAGCAATTGATCAGTTCATGAATATGCACCAGTACAGTGAAACAGTCTATGTTTTTTTTAAATTGCAATTCTGATTCTTATAGAACTACAATGCTGCCATTAATAAAAAGATTTATCTAGTCATCTGTTGGACCTGTTAATAATTTTAAGATAAAATATAAAATTTTTTAGAGGATACAGATTTTAGGTTATGTATATTTGTACACAGTGCAATGTACTTTTCTTCCAACACAAGTCTATGAGAATGAAAATCACTGAGTGACTGAAGAATCCTAAACTAATGTCAAATGTACTTTGTGGTTGTTGTAAAGCCTGTTAACACAGGCCTCAACTGAGTCCACCCACACGGAGGAAACATTCTGTGTGTGTGTGTGTGTGTGTCTGTGTGTGTGTCTGTGTGTGACCCCCACCAGATTTGAACATTCCCCCTCCAATTGAAGAAGGAGTGCATTTGAAGGACTCTTTTCAACTCAATATTTTGAATCACTGACTGAGAACAATTGTGCACTTTGGGACTTTGCACTTTTGCACTTTTCTGCTGCTTGTTGCAGGTCAGGGAAAAATAGAAGTTAGCATGGCAGCAATGCAACCATCATTTTCAGGTGGAAGATAACAATGAAAGCCTCTCTGTCTTTCTCATTACAGGCTCACTTAAACTTTCCTTTCAGTCTCTTAGTTTCCCCCATCCTTGAATTTCTAACCTCATTAATCATTCTAACTGGCACATACCACTAATAGCAGCTTGTGATACAGGAGGTGGCTTTTAGAATGATTAATATTGATAGGGAGAACACCAAGATGCATTCAAATACATTTTAAATACACCTTTCAAGTACAGGCACACCCTGTTTTACATACACTCACTTTACATACACTCACGAGTACAGACACAGCTTGGTCAGCTTGGCATGGCACTACTCCACATTAGCGTCTATGGGAAATCTTGGTCGGCTTGACATGGCACTGCTCCCGAACCATAAATGACAGGGACACTAAACTTGGGAAGCAGCAAGAGGGGACCCAGGACTACAACATATCATATTTTATGGCTGGCCAGCTTGCCTAGATAATCTACCATGTCATAGTTCTTGGACCCCTCTTGGTGCTCCTCAAGTTTGGCGTCTCTGTCACTTATGGTTCGGAAGCAGTGCCATGTCAAGCTGACATAAATTTCCCATAAAGCTACTGTATTTACATGTATTGAGAAGTGATAAAAGGTATTGATTCACTTTAAGTACATTTTTGTTTTACATACATGCTCTGGTCCCATTGTGTAATTAAAATGTGGCTATGTCTGTAATAAATAAATCGTTTTGGATAGAGTGGGAAGGGATTGGCATACCTCTGCCCCCTTTAGGGGGATTCACCCTCTCTGTTTGTCTTGTTTACCCTTATCATTTACCATTATGGCATCATTTACCATTATTTACCATCCCAAATTTTGTGTAGTCCCCAGAGAAGCAATAGAAGAGAAATCTTCCAATGGGGACACTAATCCTGTGTGTGTGTAGCTGCCTTTCTGGTTGTAATGGGAGCCTTGATGTTTTCCACATATGGTGGACCTGCCCAGTGTGACATAAATTGTGGACCAAGTTGTTCAAACTTTTACAAAGCTTATTGTCTATTAATTTCCCTAAGGATCCATAGCTGTCAGTCCAAGGCTCAGCACAAATTCACAAATTATGTCTTTGTAGCTGCCAAGCAAGCATTAGCACTTGCTTGAAAAAAAAATCACTTCAATTGAGGTGGCAAGCTGAAGGATCTGTTTCTTTTTTAATTAAAATTGGACAAGCATACTTACCGACTCATATTAGCATTTCTTAAAGTTTCAAGACCCTTGGATCACATATGTTCACTTCTCACTCTCAGTGGAAAGCCTGATATATTTGTAAAATCTGCTTTAAAGTTAAAGGGTTTGATGGGACCCAGACAAGATACTTCACCCTCCTCCTTTTTTCTTTTTCCCTCCTCTTTCCTTTCTCTTAGCTTACTCCCCATCTATTCAACCTTTTTTCACTACTCTCTCTCTCTTTTTCCGCTTTACTAATTATAGCTTTTTGCAGGACTTTGTCCTCTGTCTCAGGGTTTCTTTACTATCCTCTTATCCACTGCTGCTGCTGGGATCTCCAGCTTTAATACTTGATTTATTTTTGTTGATACCAGCCCATTGTATCATATATATCATTGTTTAGATTTTCTTGTTTATTGCTTGTTTTAAATGAGACGTATGGCCAAAACTATTTTGGCTATACTTTTCCGGTAGGTCACAGGAGACCCCTGACCTGTTTTCAGCTGACAGCGGGCTAAAGCTTGAGTTGGCTCACGTCACAAAGCCCGTCCAGGCTCTGTAAAGATCTCAGTCATATGGTCAGGATCCACCCAGATGTCTGGACCAGCTACTGTCTCAGCCTTTCAGCGATCCACTGAGTCTTGATCCAGCCGCACTCTCCACAACCCAGCACTTCAGTAAGCGCTGGAGGGGCAGAACAGAGAGCGGGTGACTGACAGTCACGGCTCTCTGCTCAGAGTGGAGGGGAGGACTGCACTGTTCATCAGCACTGTTTAATCCCTCAGTTCTCCCTGCAGAGCTGTTGGGGGGGGGGGGGGATGCAGCATGAGAATGATGCTGCATTCACCTAGGTGAGTATTAATGTTTTTTTTTTTTTTTTTTTTAGCCCATACTCCTCTTTTAATACTATTATATAATAAGGAATGTATGCAGAGCTGTTATGTCTTCTTTGTACTTAGCATATAACCATAGCACTGATTTTGTTTCCTGATCTTATATTTGCAACCAAAATGTCTGTTAGTCTTGTAAAATTCACTAAGACATTATTGAAACTGAATACAGTTTGTGCACTGAGAAGCAAATATTGTGACAGCTGGAGTCAGGAGAGGTTTGTTTTCTAACGGACCTCATGTGATCACTATGTAATAACTATCATAATGATCACATGATCAGGAACCACACTAATTGGTTTTTGATCATTAGTTGAGACCTAGCTGTCAGAGACAGTGCAGTTTTACAGCTAGGAACACTCACCTGTGTGTACTCCCAACTGTCAAATGAAGAATGTAGATTAATGATACCTCGGCAAGGGTGCATGTGCCTGGGGACAGTGATGTACAAATTGCAGATGCCTGCTGATTAAAAGAGCAGTCCTTGAACTCCAGTCAGTGATCATTTCCAGTCTTTTAGACTTCCAAGTCTTTCTGGCAGCATAAAATATCTGCATGGTATAAAGATCACTGCAGTTGAAAAATTACTGATTTTTGAGAGTTCACATACCATTATCTAGCCAAATAATGGTGGTTTGCAGCTGTAAAAGTGTGTGGAATGTCTCTTAATAGCTATAATCTATGGCATTATGGGCTTATGTTATCCACCTACTACTAGGAGAATAAACACACCTCCTCTATTGTAATACTTTTTGTCTTTTTTTTTCATACTCTTTATTGCATATCAAAAACATACATAATAATACAAATTACATTTACAGTTTTCTAAGTTGATCATTCTATTCATCTACTCTATCTCTCACTAGTCCCTTCCATGCTAGACCATTTACTCCAAATTTTCTGATATTTCTGTAGGTTTCCCCTATTTCATACATAACTTTTTCATATGCTATGATATAATTAACTGCATTCATTCATTCTCTGATAGAAGGATTTACAACTTTCATCCATCTCTTAGCAATTTGCTTTCGAGCCTGAAAAAGTGTTTTTTGCAAAAAAATCTTTACATATTCTGACCATTCTTCATCATTAAACAACCCCAGCAAACATACTTCAGTGGTACAAGGCACCAGTCTTTTATTAATTTCAGATTTTTTTTTTATTACTTGACACTAATATCCCATTACCTCTCTACATGACTAAATCAAGTGGCAGAAATCCACTTCATCTTGATGACATCAAAACATTCTGATGTTGGCCTTCTACCCATTTTATATTGTCTAATAGAGATAAGATATATCTGGTGCATTATATACAATTGTGTCATCTTATTATTATCTATTGGCGATACAATCAAATGCGAGGAACATATCTCCTCCCATTTCTTATGTGTCATTTCTGGGATCAATACCAATACCAATTTATCTTTTACTTTCAATGGTTCTCTGCCTATTTTAGCTTGTAATAGGAAAGAGTACAATATTGATATCAGTCCCTTCGGCCCCTGTAACTTCAGAATTCCTATAGGGGGGTATTTAATATTTTAAGATTCTGCTTGCCAAATTGCACCTGCAAGGCATGTCTTAATTTTAAATATTTATAAAAGTGTTTATGTGCTATATCACATTGTTTATTCAGGTATTCAAATGTTTGCATAGTTCCATGCTCATACACCTGCTCTAGGTCAATCACATCTTTCTATTTCCAGAAGTTTCCATCTGGACTTCCTCCCAGCTTTTCAAATGCCGGGTTATTCCAGATGGGAACTTCCTGGGGGATAGCTCTAAACCCTACTATTCTCTTAGCTTCTTTCCATACCACTCGTGCCATTGTAAACATGGGAATCTTAATTTTAGGTAACCTCGCTGACTGTTCCTCCAATGCTACCACTAAGTCCTCTACCTGGAGTATTTCCAATAGGTATTTTTCCACTCCTGCTCCTTCCTGTCTTATCCATGTCTGTAGCTGTTTTACCTGCCCTGCCAGGTAATATAAATATATATCTTGAAGTGCCATCCCTGCTTTAGTTTTTCATCATTGTAACATTGTTATTTTAAGTTTGGATCTACCATTAGACCATATAAATTTTATAAATTGCCAGTTTAACTTATTAAATATAGATTTTGGTATTACTACCGAAGAATGTGAGAATATATATAAACATTTGGGTAACACTACTGTCTTGATTAAATGTATTCTTCCTGCCACCGAACGTGGTAACTTTGACCATACTCTCAACTTGCATTTAATTTGTTCCAATAAGGGATTTACATTCATTGCCAATGCTTCCTCTTGATCCAACCTAATTTGAATACCCAAGTATTTGAATGAACTTACTATCTTCAACAAGGAAATTGTTCCTTATTCCTCTGTATATCATGTCTAAATGGCATTAAAACAGATTTCTGCCAATTGACTTTTAATCATGAATACTTTCCAAACTTATTTGCTAATTTTATTGCTTCTGTTAAGGAGTTTTGTGTGTCTCCCATATACAGTATTATATCATCTGCATAGAGACCAATGACCTCCTTCCTATTTCCCATTACTATTTCTTTATATTCCTCTAATTTCCTAAACCGCAAAGCAAGTGTCACTATTGCTGTAGCAAATAGATGGGGGGATAGAGGACATCCCTGTCTTGTCCCTCTCTCTAAACATATCGTAGATAACATTAATCCATTCATCAAAAGAGTTGAACAAGATTGACTATAGATTATGGTTATCTATTTTCTAAATCTTTCTCCGAAACCAAACTATTCCAGTCATTTCTGTAAATACAGCCATTCAGTAGAGTCAAATACTCTGGCTGTATCCAAAGGTGCCAGGGCACTCGACTCTGGTATGTATCCCTTCATTTGTGACATCAGTTGTGTTCTTATTTAATTGACGTTGATTTTCCTGGCATAAAGCCAGTTTGATCGCTACGAATAATTGATAAAATTATGGCATTAAGCCTTCCCGTTAAGATCTTTGCTAGTATTTTAACATCACTGTTAAGCAGTGAGATTGGTCTATATGAGGCACATTCACTTAGATTTTTATCTGGTGTTCGAATAACCACCACCAGAACCTCATACATAGATTTTTGCAAAGATTCCCACATGAAAGCTTCTGTATACATTCTAGTTAGAACTGGTGCTAGGATATCTATGTATCGACAATATACCTCCAGTGGAATTCTATCAGAGCCAGCTGATTTCCCTGATGCTAATAAACTCACAGCTTGACGCACTTCCTATTCTGTAATCTCCTTATCCATCATACTAACTTGTTCTTAGGGTATTCTAATTCATTCATATATTGCTCCATCTCCCTATCTGTACAAGTTAGCTTTGTCCTATACATAGAAACGTAATATTCATGGAAGTATTTATTTATCTCCTCTATCGCATACACCAGCTCCCCCACTCTATTTAAAACTTTAGATACTGCCAGTGTTGTTGATTTTTGTTTTGACCATATGTGCTAATAATTTACTCAGTTGATTCCCTTGTTCATAATTCAGCTGATTTTGGAAAAAAAAAGTATTTTATCATTAACTTCTGCTTGTATCTTATACAGCTGTGTACATTTCTCCCACCTTTTTTTAATACTCCTTGATAGATCCCCTATATATTCTGTCTCTGCTTACACACATTTTTCAGCTAGTTCTTCCTCTTCATGCCTATTGGTTTTCATAATATATGTTATTGTAGATCTCAAAGCTCCCTTAGGTATGCATTGAGTGCATCCCAACACTTACCATCCATTGATAAATCTCCATGGGCTTCCAGGAACATTCTCAGCTGGTCCGATATTCGGTCGTTTATCCCTATTTGCGATAACCAAAAAGGGTATATCTTCCATCCTGGTTGTCTTCTCTCTAAGCCTACAGCCAGTTCAAATAGCAGTGGGAAATGATCTGACATGTAATTGACTGTATGTATGTAATTGACTGCACAATGGTAGTGTCTTATCATTGCCCAGTGCCAGATCTATTCAGGAAAGTGACCCTTTTCCCATAGACGCACACGAGTATACTCTATTATCTGGGTTACTAGCATGCCATAGATCTATCCACCCCACTTCCTCTACAAACTTCCCAAATATACTTACTCTTACTTTTTGAGTTATTCTGTGTTTATATTTTACCAGGTCTAACCACATATTAAAATCTACCATACATATAGCTTAAGCATCTGGAAATTGTGTCATAAACATTACTGCGTCTTTTTCCACTCGCAAGGTGGCTGGTGGAGGATTATAGATACCCATTATCACAAAAGGTATTGAGTACAGTTTAGCAAACACAAATACATATCGACCTTCTGGGTCACATTTAACCTGAATACTCTCCCATGCTACTGACCAATGCACCATCAGCAATACTCTCCTTGAATATGATGTGTGATAGGAGTGGCTAGACTACTGTATCCATTTTTTTTAAGGTCACACATTCGTACTTTAATCATATGTGTTTCCTGTAGACATATTATTTTTGCCTGCACCCTACGAATGGTTGAATATACTTGGACCCTCTTTAGCCTCATCCCCATTCCCCTTACATTCCATGACAGAAAGGTACATTTCTCAACATTTGTCTTTAACTTAGTTTGCTCTTTGGAAGTTTTAGGACTGCTAGCAAAATGGGCAGTAAGCACTGGGTGATAGGTGAAGGCCATATTGAAATGTATAGGTAAAGTTCTTAGCCAAAAGAGTTTATAATCTTGATACCATAACATTTGTCTGTAACAACAACATGATTTTATTTCAAATGTTTAAAACTGAATGTACTTTTTATTAAATTGTGGATAGAGTAGGATAAGGTCAAAGGTTTACTTTTTTTATTTTGCCGTCTGTGTCTCATTAGGGAGATTTCACTCCACTTCTTGTCATTTAGACTCAATAGGAAGCTACAGGATATCTTTCCAATATGAGCAAAATCCCCTCTCAAACAGTTTTCAAAGGGAGGGGTGTCCACATTGGAAGAGTCCTATCTATTGCTGTTCACTTTCATTTTAGATTACCTTGGTGATCAGGACAGTTAGAGAAAGTGAATTTCCCTAACCAAGACACAGACAGCAATAGAAACCTGAAAGTGGTTCCACCCCCCCCCCCCACAACTTCATCCAAACCTTAAAAAAACTGATTAGCTATACTTTAACTTAAAAGGCAAATAACATACTGATATACTCAACTTTCCAGATAGACCTTGTGCAGCAATTCAGTGCGAGTGATACACTAACAAATCTGTGTCAGATTAGGCATAATTATACAAAAAATAAATCTCTGATTGCAATCAAGCCAGGAATGCATCATTTTGCATTTAAATATAATTCATCGTGTCCAGCAGCAATATAACGTCTGGCACAAAACCAAGCAGTGTAGAAGTGATAAGAGCGTGGTATCAAAAGGATGTGATTGTTTTCAAACTGGCATGCATCTGTTCAGCTCTATTTTGCAGTGTTACAGTCTGACTTTAAATCCTTTGTTGTTTTACTACTTAGATGTGCATATGTGCACATAGAAAGTGGATTGATTTCTTGAATTTGAAGAAAAAAATTACGGTATGTTAACCCAATCAATCAGGTGAACCTTGTAGCAGTATTTGAAAGGCAGTGAAGCTATACACTGCTTATTTCTTTACATGAAAAACGCTTTAACTGTACAGCAGCAACACAGATGCTCCACCCACAACCTCCCTCTGATGCATTTTATTACTTACTGGGGCGTAATCATGGAGCTTCTTTATGATTAGACCCCAATCGGGTGCAAAACGTGTCAAGAAAGGTCATAGGTAGCGTGTTTCTGTCACTATTAGGAGGAATAAAGCTTTTTATAAGTAAGTGGTGTGTGGCTTTGCTACTTTTCATAAACAAACCATTAGAAGAACCCAGAGGCTGCCAGCACTTTCAACTCAAAGAAGAGAGGTACAGGATCTTAGAGTGGTCCTTGCCAGAGTCCAGAAAAAACAATTTAAAGCTTGCTGTACATGAGGTAAATGTTGACAATTTATTGTCTATCCTAGCAGCCAATCCCTCTCAAGGAATTAAGTTGACAACTTTGAGGGCACTTTCCAATTGCTATTGTTTCCCTTCACATGAATAAGGGCTGGAATTTTCTGCTCCCAACTCTATATCACAAAAATACATGCTAAGTCAACCTAAATAATAAATAAAACATTTTAAAAAAAGATATTTCCTAAATATTGCATTGTGCTTGAAGATAAAAGCTTAAAGTAAACCTGATAAGTCAAGTTATTTAAGTGGCATCATGCTGCTGAAAGAAAGTATGAAGCATGAAGCTGATGTTATCTGGTCAAGTACCCCAGCAGCAATCTCTTATGAAAACCTCAACTATTGCAGTTGGGCTCGGACCCGACCTTTCCTATTTCCTGAACTCCACCCCCAAAACAGTGGTGGATAGCTTTACTTATCAATGAAGGAGTGCAGAGACGTAGGAGGTGGGGTATATCTTGACTTTTTTTTTTTTTTTTTACTTTCTGTCAAAATTAGCACAAAAGAGCACCCCTGCTGACTTCTTTTAGTTCCTATTGTCTGTTAAATAAATTTAATTACTCTATTCAATATAAGTCTATGGCAATTCAAGTAAATTCTTGGTTTGCCTTTTTATTCTGTTTCCTGCTGTACACCCTTTAGAAAAAGCAGATAGAGAATGAATAGCACTTACCCTTTCAATTGTTTTTTCCAGAGATGCCTGTAAAATGCCTATTATCTTTCTGCATCCTAGTAGTGGAAACATGCATATCCCCTTCACTCATCCTAGAATTATTTTGGGTTAAAAGTATTAGGTGGGAGATTTTCTTTAGAATTCTCAAGGCTAAGTAGAGATTAGTTGCAGGTTGGAAGGACATACTGTAGAAGATAACATTTTTCTTGTGTATTATATGAATTATTAGCAGGGTTGGATTTACAGGTTGGTGACCAGTGGTTCAGGTTTGCTAGGCCCCACATACACACCAATTGAAACACATGGCAAATCACTACGTTTACACATCAAAGCCCATATATTGCCTGTTATATTAACTGACAAGTTATGCAAACATAGAAAGGTTAAATGCGTTAAATATCTGATATAAATACATATATACAAATCTATACATGCCAGGAAAACTCCAGTTTTTAGTAACTGCAAGATCTTTAGTAAGACAAATTACAAAGAACATAACTATGTACTCTTTAGTTTCCATAGATAATAATGGCTCTCTTAACAATTTTCACAACAAAATTAAAATCAGAACATATCAATGCAAAAGTTTTAGGTTTATCTAAGATAAGTACAGTAAAAACAAATTATTGAATAATAAAATAGGAAAAATGTTCAGAATAGCATTAGATGACATAACAAACATAACAAGGACAATACTTTCAAAGCTTTAAATCTACTGTCTACATACATTTATAAAACAGAATAGATTGATGTAGCCTGGTGATGCTGGTTAAATCTATCACTACACAAAATTGCCTTGGTAATTGGCTGCTCTCACTAACTAACTAATAACTATCAAGCTGGTTTACTTTCTCAAAGACAATTAAAAATGTTAAAACTGCATAACACAATGCCATAATGATGTTGTGGGCACACTCAGTGACCACTCATTCACCACCTTCTATGCCCTATTAATTTAAGACTAACCAAATTTACCCAGATAAAAACTATTACTGATAATTCCAGGCAAAATAAGCTTTCCAAATCAAATTTTCAACATAAGAAGTACATTTTTTTAGTATTGCGGGAGCTTCTGCTGTCAGGGGGGCTGGGGCAACTACACTTTTGGCCTCTTGGAAATCCAGCACGAATTGTTAGCCTAGTGCAAGTCTGTCTAATTGTCTAAAAAAGCAATATATTAAATTAATATGTGTTTGTAAATCTTACATATAGTTAGTCTGAATAAAAAAAGACACAAATCCATATAGTTCGACCAATGAAAAAAATTATGCAAACCTATATATACAAACCTATACCCACAGTTGATCCAATTTTTCCAGCAGGGGAAAGAATTCCTTCCTGATTCCCAAGAGGCAATCTGATCAACTTTACCTATAAAAATTAGTATCCAGATATAGTATGTACGTTTAGGAAAGAATCCAGGCCTTTTTTAACCACTTCAGCCCCGGAAGGTTTACCCCCTTCATGACCAGGCCATTATTTGCGATATGGCACTGCGTTACTTTCAATAAAAAAACAAACGCAGCGCTCAGTGATCAGTGTTAAGCAACATGATAAAAAGTCCAGTAAACGTCCAAAAAATAGAAAAATTAGTGAAAACAGATGAGGTGTCCCAGTGCAAAGATGATACAGTTTAAATCACTTGTGAACGTTGTCCTCCACCATATGGATAAAATGCACACTCACCAGAGCTAAATGCTGTCTAAATTATAGGACAGCAATAGCGTATATAGCTGTTGATGTCTTGACAATCCTGAAGAACGAAGCAACCACTGCAAGGATCTCCTCATAAGGAGTTGAAGCATTGATCAAATGCATATACAAATCCAAATAAAAGGGAGATGCTCGTAGTGTAATATTTGATATAAAAAAAATAGGTTTAATTAAAAATACAAAAACAACAAAAATATCTAAAATGACACTGACCAACCAGTGTAATAACAGTGTAACGAGGTCCAAAAAAAAAGACAAGAGCAGCAGAAATATATCTGTTAACTTACATAAAAAGCCACCACACTAGAGTGTTGGCTGGACCCCAGGCATGTCTCAGTAGGTCTATTTTATTTGAACTGCAGTACTTTAACTGAAAATTGCATGGTCATGTGATGCTGTTTACAAATAAAATTGATTTCCTTTTTTTCCCACAAATTGAGATTTCTTTTGGTGGTATTTGGTCACATCTGCGGTTTTTATTTTTTGCGCTATAAACAAAAAATCCAACAATTTTGAAGAAAAAAACAAAACATTTTTTACTTTGCATGTGTATAGTGTATGCTATAAAACATACACAATGAAAAAATGTAAAAAATCTAATTAATTAATCAGTTTAGGCCAATATGTATTCTGCTACATGTTTTTGGTAAAACATTTTTTGAATAAGTGTATATTGATTGGTTTGTGCAAAAGTTATAATGTCTATGAACTATGAGATACATTTATGGAATTTGTATTTATTTTTTTTGTTTTTACTAGTAATGGCGGTGATCTGCGATTTTTAATGAGACTGTGACATTGCGGCGGATAAAACAACACTTTTGACACTTTTTGGGGACCAGTGACACCAAAAAAAGTGATCAGTGCAAAAAAAACGCACTGTCACTGTACTAATGACACTGGCAGGAAAGGGGTTACCATCAGGGGCGATCAAAGGGTTAAGTGTGCTCCTAGGGAGTGCTTTCTAACTGTGTGGGGGATGCTTTGACTGGAGGAAGACAGGGATCCGTGTTCCTGCTTAGTAGAAACACAAGATCTCTGTCTTCCCCTCTCACTGAATGGTTTACATAGACAGACAGTCGTCCAGCCTCTCCTGAGAATGATTGGTGGGTCCCGGTAGACATCACGTCTACCGGACCCATTGATCGGCTCCTGCTCTGTCTAATCACAGCAAGAGTGGATCGCCAACTGTGCGCGTGTGCGCCTCAGACCCATTGCATGGAATTTACATACAGGTAGGTCATTTCATGCAGGAGGGCCGCCCCGCCTCAGTATATCTTGGGGGGGGGTCCTTAAGAGGTTAAAGGGAACTATTGAGCAGGGCAGAACCAGATTTTGAGGTAGTCTATTCCACATTTTCACAGGTCTTACTGTGAAGAAAACTTTTCATATTTGGAGGATATAATCCCTTTTTCCGCCACACATAAAGAGTGCCCCTTTGTACTCTGTGATGACCTTAATGTGAATAACTCAACACCAAGTTCACTGTTTGGACTAGTGATCGTTCTATATCATTTTTTTAATGCCGATACCGATATTTTGGTCATCGGATATCGGTATAGGCCGATATCTGCCGATATTTTCGGACATGTATAAAATGTTCTTTTTTTTTTTTTCCAAAGGTACTGTTGTGGAGGGATCTGGGGGTCTAAAAGACCCCAAACCCCTCCTCGGCACTGAAAAGCTTTCAAAACACCAAGTTTGGCTGTTTTGAATGCTGTCAGTTTTTTTAATTTGGCGCCGAGTACCCGGAAATGATGTCATGACATCACTTCCGGGTTTTTTACATGGAGACCCGATCAGAGCCGAATGCGTCTTTGATCGGGTCTTCGGCAGTGGTGGAGGTAGGATGCCCTGGTCTCCCGGAGGGACGGGAGACCCTGACGAGCCGCGGAAGGTGGCAGGAGGGGGGCGTCCCGTCTCGCTCCTTGTAATGACTGCTGAACGGCTTCTCAGCCGCATCGGTTGTCATTACAAGACAGCTGACCGTCGGCTATGGACGCCGGTACCGGGGTGATGCCTTTAGCTGCAGGCATCACTCCGGTACAAGTACTTTCCCTAAACATTGGCAATATCGGTAAATCAAAAGGCTGAATCCAATATATCGGGGAAAGTGCATATCGGCCTCCGATATATCGGTGTTGCCGATAATCGGTTGATCCCTAATTTGGACCACTTATATATTTATACATGTTGATCATTTTCCCCTTTAATCTCCTCTTCTCAAGAGAGAATACATTTAGTTCCTCTAATCTTTCCTAATAGTTGAGCTTCTCCATGCCTCTTATCAGCTTGGTTGCCCTTCTCTGCAATTTCCCCAGTTCCCCAAGATCTTTTTTTGTCAACGGGAGCCCGAAACTGAACTAAATCACCACTTTGGCCTTATGCCAATCCAGTGGTAATATTCCAGTCCCTAAAATTTAGAAGCAATGGCTTTGAAATGACAGAGCTAAATTATTTTAGGATCCATCAATGTATGCTATCTGGTCCAGGTGCTTTATTCACCTTTAAGCTGTCTAAATATTTCTGGACCGTATCAATTTTGAGCCAAAGTGGATCATTTGGGACAATACCATCCTCATGTTCCTTTGTATACACAGAACTTAAGAAAGTATTTAATACATTTGCCTTTTCTTTATCCTCAGTCGCCCCTTTCTAGATTATTTTGTAAAGGGACTACATGCTCAGACCTGACCTTTTTACTAATATATATGAAGAATTATTTGGGCTTTGTCCTACTATCTTTTGCAATCTGTTGTTCATTTTGACTTTTTGTGGCCTTGATATCCTTTTAACATATTCTACTATCAAACTAATAATATTTTAAATATCAGTTAGTTTGGCAGATTTAGTACAAATATATGAATGCTGAATTTGTTTTGTCGAAATACATAGTAAAATTCCTTTTTTGCTATATTTATTTTGCATCAATTTTTGTTTTTTCAATTATATTTTTATTCTGTGTTACAACACAAGTGCCTTTGGATTCCTTTGTGATCATCCAAGCACAAAATTAGAATTTTTATTACTGCAACTGTAAACATTGGCTGCTTTATGGCACTTTTTTTTACAATTGAAGCATCATTTGACTTTTAGCATATCTGCTCCTCTTTTATATTTTTTGCAGTATAGATCCACATGTATAATATTTTCAGGTCATGTTGCTAAATATTTTACTGTAAGCAATAATTAGCAAAACCAAACCTTAAAGTTAAAACAGAGCTACAAATTTATTGGCTGTCCCAGCTTGCACAAAAATCTTTACTCTGTTTGGCACCTTTTACAGTATGTTCAAACTGAAAAATATTTTAGTCTCTATTAGTCCTTTTTAGGCAAAATAAAACCCTTGTTCCACTAGTTATTGTATTGCTTAATGGACTTGTAATGCATCACTTCAGATATACAGTAATATTGTTCCATAAAGCTTAATTATATCTGCATGAACAGGCCAGTGCAGTGCAACAGTTATTACCTGCATGTGGCACTCACTTAAACTTATACCCATCTATAGATTTGTCTGGTGAACCTCTTTAAAAAATCAAATCTTTTTCTAGTTCTCCAAATGGTGGTAGAGTACTATGTTGATGTGATACATACGTATGTCTTGTTTTATTATTTCCAGATTTTAGATCTTATCTACCTTTTTTTTTTGCCAAGTGTTAGTATTTTTCAAGACCCTTTAAAACTGATACAAATAACCACTCTTTACATCTAAAAATTCAATGTCTTGGTGATTAAAAAAATTAAAAACATTGGACAAAGTTAGCCTGTCTCTGGCAAATTCATGCCATGCCATTTTATTCATAAAGCAGACCTATACATAAGCAGTAAACTAGAGATTAGCGGGAAGGTATGTGGGAGATATGGCATGTTTTGAAAAAAAATAAAAAACACAGATAAAACTTTTATGTTACCACTCCATGTTACTGTTGTCAGATAGAATAGGTTGCAAAATTGTTAAGTGTGAAAGCATGACCTGTCATTCATTGAGGTTGCTTTACTAAATGAGTTGAGAATGTTCACTTAAGAAAGTTTAAAGGTGGATTCCAGGTCTAAATATTTTTACATAGTTTAATTGATCCAGCTTGGACCAATGTAACTATGCATATACCATACTCCCTGGAAGCTGGAAATCATTGTAGTAGGCACCCCTACTACAGTTATCTTCACCAGATTCCATGCCCCATGCTGAGTGGCTGCCCTGTTGCATTGGAAAAAAGGAGGATGCCCACTCAGCACAGGCATGATTCAGATAACACTTTTCTCAATAAATGCAAAGTGTTCTTTGATTGGATAAAGTTTGAGAGATGTGATATCATAATGCCCATCTGGTACAATTACATAATGCTTTGAATTCATTGAGAAAATGCAAAGCATTCTCTGAATGGAGTCCATACCGAGAAGGCAAACTCCTGTGTTCAAAAAGCAGCAGGCCATTTCCTTGACGCAGAATCCAGAAACTTGTACCACTCACCATAGTAGTGGTACCTAATACAGTGATTTTCAGCTTCCAATGGATCCAACAGGTATGGTATATGCATAGTTACATTGGTCCAAGATGAACCAAAGCAACTCTATAAAAATATATGTACCTGGAATTATTTTGAAGCTATCTTTGTGAGTATAATGAAATGTGTTTACTTTAAATATTCAATCACGTGCTCTTTAAATTAAATTGGAATTTGAATGCATTTTACTGGATGATTGAAATAAATGCAGTTTCATGTTACTGACCAAGGACATTCAATTTATAAAGTGAAAATACTCTTATTTAGTACATCACCTTAAACGTGTTTTAAACTGAAGGTTCAATTGGGCTTTAATTATAAACATATATTTTAATTTTGAAGCCAAGTTAGAAGATATAATAGTACTGTATTGCTGAGAAATTGAGGATAAAAGTTATAAAATAGAATTTTCTTCCAAAAGCGAATTGAATGGCTACTGACACTAAGAGATGCCCATTAAGCTGCAAAGAGAGTCATTACAGTATAAGACGTTTTGTATAAGTAAGATTTCATGGTAGAAGAAGACAAAGGGAAGCAGGAGAGAAGAGAAAAATGTCCAGCAATTTGTGCTCTTAGCTTTGGCTGTCAATTTTACAAGCATATAAAATGTGCAGTTCCTCTTACAACTGTTACAGCAAAATGCTTCTTCAAACATATTGTATATCTCCTCTATTGCTGATACTAAATAGCTGCTTTATGTGGATATATCTTGATCGTAACAAAGGCATTTATTTGCCAGATGCTGCCCATTGCCACTCTTTATTATGTGTTTTGCAGTTGTGTTATGTAAGTTTAAGTCTTTTTTTTTTGGAAAAAAAGAAGTAAGGCAACTAGTTTAGAAAGTGCCACTATAAACTAGCAGTATGGAGGACGCCTGAGACAAAATTTTGTTAAAGCTGAGTCAACACTAAAAATTTGCTAAACCAGCATCCCCTAAGGGGCTACTCACAAGATGAGGATAAAAGCAAGCACATCTTAGGTGAAGGTCCTGGACGCCAGAAGGTGGATGAATCCACACGGCCTCCCGATGGTTGGATGTGTGTGCTTCCGAAGAGAGAAGGAGGAAGTTGGATGTTGTCTCTCACGGCCTCGGTGGATGGCAAAGTGGAACATAGCGTGGAGGGCGGTGCTGGAGCAGAGTGACGTCAACTGGACCAGAATGCAATGGGACACATTTCACAGCATGCACCGTGCTGCAATGGAGCATGTGCACTAATTTCTCAAGCTTGAGTTTAAAAGAAATGAAATTGTGCTTTTTGTGGACACATTGTAAATAAAATCACATATAAACACAAAAAGGTGGGGGCAGAAAAAAGACTGAGCGGTCCATCCTATCTGCCCATTTGTTTTGTTTGTTTGGCTTTTTTTTTAGACGTGTTTTGCATTTTTTTTTCTTCATTTTTTTGACTGAGTATAGATCTAGTTTTGTCTCAGGCAACATGACAAGTGAGAAGCTGCATATGGTGGGAGGTGAAGTGGCAAGTGACATGCTGCATCTGGTGGCAGGTGACGTGGCAAGTGACACTCCCCATCTGGTGTCAGGCGACGTGGCAAGTGACAAGCTGCATCTGATGGCAAGTGACAAGTTGCACCTGGTGGCAGATGACATGGCAAGTGATACACTGCATCCGGCGGCAGGTGACGTGGCAAGTGACAAGCTGCATCTGGTAGCAGGGGACGTGACAACTGCATCTGGTGGCAGGCGACGGTGGCAAGTGAAAAGCTGCATCTGGTGGCAGGTGATGTAACAAGTGACAAGCTGCATCTGGTGGCAGGCGACGGTGGCAAGTGCATCTGGTGGCAAGCGACTGTGGCAAGTGACATGCTCAGGGCTCCCACTGATTTTGCATTATGGTGAGTTGAACAATTTAATTTTATATTACAATGAAATAAAATAAATAATAGGCTTCAATAATCCTGACACCATATGAACCATGGTGCAGTGATGATTGAAGAGCCAAGACCAGCCATTGCCCTGACTAATTGCCTGTGAAAAGCCGCACCCCACCGGAGGGGAGGAAAAGGCTGTTCTATGCAAATTGGACATACCAAGAGTGGTCCCATATAATGGCGAATCCAAAACATGGAGATAAGGCAGGTGGAGCAGAGCTGAACATCAATGAGGTGAACTTGAATGATTCTGAATCAAAATAGGAAGCCTCTTGCCACATATATAGGGTAATCCACCACTTTATTAGGCATATCAATATGTGGTAGGGCAGTGTTCACTCACCTAGTAAAATGTTGTAAGATTATACAGGACACACTATGTAGAGCAGGTCATCTAAATATTCACTGCAGATGTATCTTCCTAGTACATGTGTTTTAAATTACTTTGATTTAACTGCAGTAAATGTTTGGTGAATGTCAAATAACTGCTTAATAATCAGGACTTTACTCTACCATCTTAGTTTTCATGTGTACCCTGCCTTTTTTTTTCTACAATAATATGTGCTCTGAAAATTGGAAATCAGTTCCTACCCACTAAGATTCTTGTGCCAGTTGTGGATATTGGGGATCATTGTTCGATTGGCTTTGGATGCAGTGGCTAGTTGTCAGTGGGTATGCCCCCCACCCCAAAGCACCTTGTCCCCATGTTGATGGAGACAAGGGTCTATTCCCAACAACACTGGGCTGTGGTTGTCGGGGTCTGCGGGTTTTGGGCTTATTGGAATCTGGAACCCCCCTTTTACAAGGGGCCTCCAGATCCCACCCCCATGTGTATATCGGATACATTGTACCCCTACCTATTCACCAAAAAAGTGTCAAAAAGTAATAACCGCAAGGA
Organism: Pelophylax lessonae; assembly: GCF_965119305.1. NCBI lineage: Eukaryota > Metazoa > Chordata > Amphibia > Anura > Ranidae > Pelophylax > Pelophylax lessonae. The sequence continues at coordinate 140,042,325 of NC_138774.1, forward strand.
ACAGTTTTTGACAAGTCCTTTATTAAAAAATCAAAAAATAGTATTCCTCTATGTAAATCCATCATCAAGAATGCCCGTAGAAAAAATAGGAAATAATAAAACCCATTCACCTCTTCGAAGTGACATCAGAAGGGGGCGGTAGCTGATGACTTCCCGGCCCTGCTCCTTAACAACCAGCTTACACTGCAAAGCTTTACCCAATCAGGGCACAGAATTCACTGTGCAGCGCTCAGTGTATTGCAGGGTGTTCGTCGGGACCTCCTTGCCAATTCCTTGAGCCCTTGACATGCAGCCTTTTCTCAGTTAAATCAAACACTATACATGCTGTGATAGAATGCAAGTGATATTTCATTTATATGTCTATATGATCTATAAAATAAGATATTTTGTATATGAACTGTGGTTGGACTGTATAAGCTATTGATACTAATTGTTTTCTTTATAAAAACGTTAATTATAGACATTGGTAAATTGTCGACATCCTTCCCCCAGAAGAAGACATTGTGTTGAAACGCATTGGAGTCTCCTTGTCCACATGCTCTGTTGCATACCAGATTAACAATTATGCTGCATACTATAGGGTATACAAGTTGTGTTTACTCTTGCCGAATTGTTATATGCATATACAACTTTTTTTCACTGCTTGTTTGGGAGTATTTCTCCTTTTTAATGCTGTGTTTAATAAAAATACCAAACTTTTTTACATATATTCTCACCTTTCGTGTTAATGTTCCATTACTTATATTGTCGGGGTATCGCATAATCCCGTTCCCCTATAAAATGACCCTCCTGAGGATCATATATATATATATATATATATATATATATATATATATATATATATACACACACATATATATATATTTGTATATGTTAAGATATGTTAGTATAGATTGTGACTGGTTGTGACTGTCACATATCATATCTTTAGCTAAAATAATAAGACATATAGATGTATCTGCTCTATGTGCTCACTAGAGGAAAAGAACATTCAGAATTTCAGTACTTGCTGAATCTTAGTTTTCAGTCCTGAAATGACTTGCTGAATGAAGTAGCAATTCTGCTTGAAATGTTGATTCTAGAGCCGAGACAGAATGTAAAGTATGTTAGACTTGCAGAATAAACTCTCATGACAGCAGCTTTCTTTTGGGCTTTTTTCTTTATTTCACATCATTTCTCTCTAAGCCAAGCTCTTTAAAGACTTTTTATTTAGGTGGTCTATATTATTCCCAAAACCTCTCAGTAGGGCTAGACTATATCAGATCATGTGCATATTTTTTCAGCTCTAATAGCTAAGTAGGTACAGTTCATGCACAGTAAAAGCAGTGTTTGGTTTTGGATAAATCAACATACCTGCAAAGTTTACCCTACAATTAAAGTGGACATGAACTCTAAAGGTGAAGATTTGCTATCTTATTGGGAACATCTAGAAGTGGTAATTATGTTTTAGCAGTGTCATTTTGTCTTGAATTCCAACTAAAAAGCAGTGCACTGCCTGTGCACACAGCCTTATAACTGTATACAGTATATGCAATGAGATGCACTGCTGCCTGTAACTACTAGTCTCACAAGATTTGGAATAAGATTTTGTGATGTCACTAATCTGCTGCTTGCTGGAGAGGAATCTGTACCTGATGATAAAAAGGGTTTGTTGTATGGGCGCTTCCGTGGAATACAGCAGGCTTTAGGTGAGACACTGCACTTCGGCAGCACCGGAGAGGAGAAGCTGCTCTGAAAGGGATAAAGATAAAAAGACAAGACGCCTCTAAGTGCAGTAGGCTCTGAGTATTTATTAGGTTAAAAGTATAAAAGCACTCACATTTGGTAAATGTGACATGGGCATAGCAAAGATCTGTCTGGAGTCTTCCTATCCGCTGTGCTGAGTGGTTGCAATGAGGACATCCGGTGATCCGCTTCCTGTAGATGCGTCCTTTCATCTGTGTCTCAGTCTGGTCGGCATGAGATTTCCTGAAGGCAGGGAGTGGACGCAGCGGGTGGTGGGCGGTTACATGTTTCGGAGCTCCCCCACCTTTTCTGAAGCAGAGAGGTTTGTGCGTTTATGTCGCAGAGAAACCTACTGGATTTATGCCCTTGACGTTTTGTCACCTGGGGGCATAAATGAAGAATTAGAAATTAATACGCAATTATAGAATATTTTTCAATTTAATTTCAATAGGGATTTTTTTCTGACATGTTGGTGTTATGTCTTTCACTTGGATGCTATAAGTTGCACTGAGTAAATACAGCTGGATAAAACAAAAACTGTGTCTGTCTTCATTTCAGGCTGCAAAGCACACACCATGTACAAGTAATTATTTTAAAGGGGGGGGGGATTATTTTCTATACCCACTGTATATATTACCATGGGGAACTGGTAAATCAAGGTCATAAAAGAAAAAAAAAAACAGGATAAAGGACAAAACAATGCAAAAAAACTGTAGACAAATTTAACAAGACTCAGGAATATTCCATTACCAGAATGTAAAGGCAAATCTTCAGCTGCATTTTTTATTTTATTTTTTTCATTTTGAGTTTACCCCTGGCAGGTTTCTTTTGTTGTTTGTGTCTCATTGGAGAGAATTGCCTTCATTTACTGTCCCCTAGTCACAACAGGAAATAAGAAGAAATCTGTCCAAAATAAGGGAAATACCCTCTGTTGTCAACAGATTAGGTGTCTCCAGTGGACGTTTTCCCATCTATTACTGTTCCAGTGACAACTCAAATTTTTGACAGATGTCCAAGCCTCCCCCCTCTATCCAAAACCAAAAACCAATGTTGGGTTTGAATACACTTTACTGGTTTCCGCCCAGATCATAATAATATGATGGCTAGACTGTAGCTCCCTGGTGGTAGCATCATATGATATCATATGACTTCCTCCCAGTTGTGCACCTGCTGCACACTCTGGCAGCCATGTTGCTGCTCGATCTGTCACCTGCTGTGTCCACTAGACACAGTATATACAGATCAGTGTACTGGGCTAGTCCCAGTATCATGTGATCACTGTGACCAATCACAGCAATCACATGACAGTTGTACACAATGGCTTTCATTCATAGTCATTCATTGTGTAGTATTGTGCGATCTGTGATTGGTTACAGTGACCAAATGGTGAAGACAGGGCCAATCACAGCACACTGTACCTTGTGATAGCTGCAGCCAATCACAGCAATTCCAAAAATGCATAATGTCTATAAATGGATTCCATTCATAAAAATAATTGCTTATAACAGTGATCATCATTGTTATAAGCAATCATAGTGTTAAAAAAAACAGATTACCACCCCAGAGTAGTGCAGTGTCACTATGGTAGCAGTGCACTACTCTGGTCACAGTATGTAACAAAAAAATTATAAAAATAAATGAAACAAAACGTAAAAAAAAAGAAAAAAAAGAAAAGAAAAGCATATTGAAGAAATTGAAAAGAAAGTACTATTTAAATACATAAAGGGAATCAACTCGGTAAAGGAGGAGAGCATATTTAAAAGAAGAAAAACTACCACAAGAGGACACAGTTAGAGGGGCAAAGGTTTAAAAGTAATATGAGGAAGTATTACTTTACTGAGAGAGTAGTGGATGCATGGAATAACCTTCCTGCAGAAGTGGTAGCTGCAAATACAGTGAAGGAGTTTAAGCATGCATGGGATAGGCATAAGGCTATCCTTCATATAAGATAGGGCCAGGGACTATTCATAGGATTCAGATATATTGGGCAGACTAGATGGGCCAAATGGTTCTTATCTGCCGACACATTCTATGTTTCTATGTTTCTATGTATTTATTTTTTATATACTGTCACAAGTCAGTATCACTGCTCTCCTACCAGACATATGATGACACAGTACTGCTCTGGTGAAAGTATGTAAAAAAAAAATTGAAAACAAAAAAATGTAACTTATTTTGTTAATTTTCCAAAAAAATATACAACTTCAAAAAAATCACTATAGGTGACCTTCCAAAAAGAGGTAATTTGGGGTTTATTTTTACTGTTTTGGCATTTTAGGGCCAGTGGTAAAAAAAAAAAATACCACCAAAAAAAGCTTAATCTGTCTTTAAAAAATTATAAAAATGTCATTAGGTTACAGTTTTGCATGACTGAGTAATTGACATTCAAAGAGTGACAGCGTTAAAAGCTGTAAATTGGCCTGGGCAGGAAGGGGGTAAAAGTGTCCAGTCTTGAAGTGGTTAAAGTATAACTAAAGGCAAAACATTTTATTTATTTTTTTAGATAGAGTGGAGAGAGATTAGAACACCTGCCAGGTTGTTATCGGTCTCTGTGCTCCCATTAGGGAAATTCACTCACTTTTGTTATGTTTAGTTATATCAATAAAAGTGAATAAAAATCATTACTTTTTGGTTGTCACCAAAACAGGAAGATAAGGGAAATCTTTCAATAGGGACACTAGTTCTTGTCACGCTTATGACAACCAGGGCTTCCCTCACTTTGGAGAAATTTTCTCTCACTTGATATTTTGGCTTTGGGACAGGAAGTGAAGGGAAAGCTACTCAACAGAAATATGGATGGCAAAAAAAAAAAAAAAAAAAACTGACAGGCGTGATAAGCCTCCCTTACTTACTTACAAAATTAAAATTAAAAAAGAATTTTGCCTTAAATTCTACTTTAATTTCCACCCTGTTAGTGGTAAAAGTTTCAGCTAATGCTAACCTAAAACTAATGCTTAGATGGTGTACTTCAGGAAAAACCATAGAGCCTAAAACTGATTTGCTTAAAATATGGTTATGGATTATGGTTATGGTCATCCTCCTGTTTGTCCTACTTACCTTTGTTACACATGACAACACATATTTTCTATTTTCGTACTGAAGCACACATATACTCAACAAAATTATAAACACAACACTTGTTTTTGCCCCTGTTTTTCATGTGCTGAACTCAAAGTTCTAAGAAAACCAGTTCTCATCCGTGAAGAGAACACCTCTCTAAAGTGCCAGACAGACAGCATTGAATGTGAGCATTTGGCCACTCAAGTCAGTTACGACGATGAACTGCAGTCAGGTCAAGACCCGGATGAGGATGACGAGCATGCAGATGAGCTTCCCTGAGACAGTTTCTGACAGTTTGTGCAGAAATTCTTTAAATGCAAATTGATTGTTGCAGCAGCTGTCTGGGTGGCTGGTCTCATACAATCTTGGAGGCGAAGATGCTGGATGTGGAGGTCCTGGGCTGGTGTGGTTACACGTGGTCTGCAGTTGCGAGGTCGGTTGGATGTACTGCTAAATTCTCTGAAGCGCCTTTTCGAAAAAAAAGGGAAAGTTTGGGACTTTAGATGACGCGCACGATGGGATTGTCGTTCGTCTCCATCCCTATTCATATAAAATGAAAAATAAAAAGCCGGGTTGGGACTTTAAATGAGTGACATAATGCGGCTTGCAGGAAACAATATTTATTGAAGGATACATATCGATGACAATGATAACATGTTGCATATATTTATAACACAGATCAAATAAATGGCTATTGTGTAGCCCAATTCCAGTATGACAAAAATAACCACATAGCAATTTGACCAGGGAGAATACAATATAGTAATAATAACATTAGTGGACTGTGTGGTTCAACAGTATACTTGTAATTATTAAAAACATAACATCTTTAGACTTGACGCGTTTCGTGAACTACATATTGTCCACTTCTTCAGAAGTCGATGTATGATCTATAAAAAATATGTATGTATGAGTCAAAGGCTAATGAGGATAATTGGGAACTAGAAAGGGGGGGGGTTGGAAGAGGTAATGACCTCAAATACCTAGAACTTACATTGCAAAATGGGTGTTCGCTGGCCTGGAGAGCAGGGCATGGTCTCGGGTATCTCCCACGGGAGCTGAGGGCACCCAGAGCTGGCACACATGGCCAAACACGCACACATATGGAGAATGTGGGCTGGAGTACATGGAATGAGGAATAGTACACAAGGCAGCAGAGCAGAAACTGTCTCTAGAAATAAAAAAATATATTGTATGCAGAATTATATGTGTAAAAAAATATATATTAGATATATGAAGATATATAAAAAAAAGTAAAAATATCATACTGCTGACCAGGTAGAAATATGAAAAAAAGACTGATCCGTGATGGGTGTAGCATCAGGTGAGGTGAGTGGGGATAAAAAGAGTGCAGAATGTGAATTAAGGGACAAAAAAGCCCAGAGATGAAGAGTGATGGACAGAAGGATATGAAGTGGTAAGACCCAATAATGAATTAGAAAAAACAACGTGTGAAAAACAAAATGAGAAAAGTGGCAGTAGTGCATGGAGTAGAACTGAAAACCAGAGCCAAATATCCATTGGATGTGAAAATTGAAACCACGAAGAAGCGCCTTTTCAGATGCCTTCGGGTAGAGAAATGAACATTCAATTCACGGGCAACAGCTCTGGTGGACATTCCTGCAGTCAGCATGCCAATTGCATGCTCCCTCAAAACTTGCGACATCTGTGGTATTGTGCTGTGTGATAAAACTGCACATTTTAGAGTGGCCTTTTCTTGTGGTCAGCCTAAGGCACACCTGTGCAATAATCATGCTGTCTAATCAGCATCTTGATATGTCACACCTGTGAGGTGGATGGATTATCTCTGCAAAGGAGAAGTGCTCACTAACACAGATTGAGACAAATTTGTGAACAATATTTGAGAGAAATAGGCCTTTTGTGTACATAGAAAAAGTCTTAGATCTTTGAGTTCAGCTCATGAAAAATGGGGGCAAAATCAAAAGTGTTGCATTTATAATTTTGTTCAGTGAAGAAACAGAGGAGACCCAAGACCACAAGGTATCTAATAAGCTGAAATTTGTGCAGCCACTGTTTTAACATTCAAAAAAATAAAGACTTAAGGCCCGTACACACGTACCGAATGTCGGCCGTAAATATTCGGCCAACGTCCGATCAGCCGATTGTCGGCTTGTTAGTATGATGCTTCCGACAACCGACTGCGACTTTTTGGCCGAACAAAATCTGGTGTGCAGGCTATAAAATTTTTGTTGGCTAACAAAGAATGGCCGATTGTTCGTCAGTCAGTACAGATTTCGGCCGACAAAAGCCAGATGAGCAAGACTGGGCATGCTCAGAGAAGAAAAAACACACGGAAAGTTAAACATCACATGACATCACTTCTGAAGTTGGTTGTTGTTGGCCGACAAAATTCGTGTGCAGTCTTGAGCACTTTTCAACCAACACGACAGCACTGGACAAAAGACGGCCGATCGTTCGGCCGACAATCGGTGAGTGTGTACGGGGCTTAAGGCCCCTTTCACACTTATGCGACGCAACTTTACCGTGATTTTGCCGTGATTTTGCGGCGCGACTTTGCCGCGATTTTGAAAGCAATGGCAAGGCTATATGCCTCAAAACGCATTAAAATCGTGGCAAAGTAGTGCAGGAACTACTTTGAAGTCGGTGCGACTTTAAAACGCACTGATATGAATGCGGCTCATTGAAAATAATGGAAAACGACTTGTCATGTGATTTTGCGGTCGAAAATCGCGGGACAAGTCGCACTAGTGTGAAAGGGGCCTAAAGGTCTACATTTTACTACACAGTGAGTGTGTCCATATATATATATATATATATATATATATATATACTGTTTTAATATTGCTTACTTTTGTCATTCACAAAAATGATCACAATATTGCACAGAACATAATCAGGAACAAATAATAAAATACAGGAAACTGGCAATGTCTGAAACAGCAATTAAACAAGCGAACAGCGGTCTATCTCTGTATTTTTTCTGACAAGCAAATGATGCCCCAGCTTCTATCAAGCATGCATGTGAATTCAAACAAACAGCTTTTTAAATGTTAGGTTTCGTGGAAACAAAAGCCGTGAATTATGTGCGTGTATGAGGGATCCAGAACTTTTGATAGTTAACGAAAGGCAACAGGCTCTTTATTTATGCACATAAGAGCCATTTACTTGTCATCTCTTTAGTAAGTCCTACGTTTTTAGTAAATGACATGCCAAAAGATATTTATCAAAGCAAGAAGTCACTAAAGCATGCTCTCTAATATTCCCCTATTTTGTTAGATATTTTCTAACCTAGAGATCTGATCGCATTAAATATGTACATTTTTTCAGCTGTGAGCCTTCTTCATGTATCTTTCTGATGAATCTTAAAAGTACATAAGGTCTGTAGGGCAGCCTTTCTAAAGTGCAAATGAGGCTCAGAGTGGAATATTGTCTGCGAGACTTTCCAAATTATTTATGTTCCTGCAGAGCATATTCTTCTCTCTTCTATGATTGCAGCAAGAGGGAACTCCCTGTCTCTTTTCATGGAAGAATGTTAGACATTGTTAATCACATTACTAAGCTGACATGTTGAGTTCTTCTTGTCTGATCACTACTTTTATTGAATTTATTAGCACTTGTCATGTATGAAGGGTGATAAGATTTTCAAAATAAATGGAAGTGTTAACAGTTATTAGCTTTTGATTGCTCACTGCAAAACAGTTCTTTGTGTGCACAGACAGGGGAATTGCAGTAATTGTTTATTATGTAACATAAATCTTGCATAGTTGTAGTTTGTATACATGAAAGCACTCTGCAGCAAGCCTTGGGGTTAGCCAGCAACACAGTTAAAACTGGAAAAATGCACGGTTTATTTAGTAAAGGATCCTACTGTAAAGCATAATATACAATTAGCTGTGGCATTTGTTAAAGGATAACATCCTGTTTGTTGCATATTAAAGAATTGCGAAAGCTTAAACACAGCATCAAAAAGGACAATTGTAAAAGTGGTAAATATATCTTTGCTACAATAATACCATGGTGTTACAGAATTTAATGAGGGGTTTTAAAGTTTTTCCTACGGGACTGGATGCAAAAATGGTCTCAATGCAACATGCTTTGGTTGGTTGTTCTGGACTGTGTGGAGTGTATGCTTCAGTGACTTTGGCAATGAGAACAGTTATTTCCTGAATTTGACAATGGTGAGTACCAACAATTATCTGTATCTTGAATTTGTTGTCAAGCTGCACAATGTTGGGCTTAAAACAGCTGGTGACCACTGCTTTACAGTTTACACAAAGCTTGAAGGTATATGATTGTTCTGAAGGTCTAATGCACACTTGACAAAACAACCAATGATCAAAACTTTCTAGGTACAAAAACAGTAGCTGACGGTAATAGAAGATATGAGTCAACACATTTTTCCTTGTTGAAATTAATTTCTTGCAAAAGAGCAGATAATTATTTTCATAAAATGTAGTCAGTACAAACATTGATTTGGAGTACAGGGAAATTACAATCTTACATATATCTGTTTCTGCTCATAGTACAAATGTAGGTGCATACAGTGTATAGCACCATCAATTTATGCACATCTTTACATACATATTGTACATTCATGTCAGTCTCGGCCCTCAATGAGCTTACAATTTAGGGCCCCTATCTAACATTTATACATACACATGCTAAAGCCAATTTAGACAGGAGCCAGTTAATTCTACCAGAATATCTTTGGAGTGTGGGAGGAAGCTGGCATACCTGGAGAAAACCCACACAGGCCTAGGTAGAACGTGCAAACTACAGACTGTGCCACAGTTGAAATTTGAATAGATGACCCTAGTGCTGCTAAGCTGTGGTGCTTACTACCTAGCCACTGTGCTGCTCGAATGATTGGAAACAATGACTATTTGTCCTAAAACCATATTAGTGGCATAAGACAGTTGAGTTTTATTGGATTATAAAAGGTTTAGTAACAGTAACAGAAATCATACATCTTACAAGAGACATATACCAGGTGAGTATATAGCTTAGATAACTACATATACAGGAGTAAATATATACTTCCCGATAAATAAATGCTAACTGGGTGGCATGGACCACCCCAAAAAATAACAGGTCCTGGTGAGGGTGCATCAGGTGAACAAAAACAAGGCCAGTAGCATGTCCTAATGTAATCAGTAACAGTGCCCAGCAGTCAATGGTATGGAAGTTGTCTTAGGCATAAGTAACAAAGTACAGGCGGTCCCCGGGTTACAAACATCCAACTTACAAACAACTCCTACTTACAAACGGAGGGAGACAATAGGAAGTGAGAGGAAATTGACCTCTAGTAAGGGAAATTCATTCCTGTAAGAGTTATCATGGGAAAAAGGTGTCTCCACTGAAGCTTTATCACCAATCCCTATTTCCTCAACAGCCAAAACTTTTCAAAATCCAATTGTTATAGGGACAGAAAGTGAGGTGAAATCTTCTGAACAGGGGCACAGACAGCAGAACAAACATTACAGGGGTGTAACCCTTCTCTATGCTATCCAAAAAACTTAAAGATTATTTTTTTTGGCTTGAACTACACTTAAAAATGTACCTGTTCTGACTTACAAATGAATTCAACTTAAGAACAAACCTACAGACCCTATCTTGTTTGTACCTGGGGACTGCCTGTAGGCACAAGTCAAAGGTTGGAGGGATAGGGACCCATCCAAATGCTAAGTGGCTCTGTCCACCCCTAGGGCGAAGAATAATAGGAGAAGAGAAGTTCCTATGAGAGGACAAATTGGCTAAGATTTTTATGTTAATCTGTCATTGCATCTTCAATTGATCTAAAAAAATCTGTTGTGCATGGGACGCTGAAATGTATTTGCTAGGAGAGAAAGAGGCATAGGAAGGAAGACAAATGTAGAATTAGGTTATGTAGGTTCACTGTCTTAACCACTTGATGACTGCCCACCGCAGATTTACTGAGGCAGGCAGCTGCTCTTGGGCAAACCAACGTCGTACTACGTCGCTCGCTCAGGAGACACTAGGGGGCAAGCACGCGCCACCGGCAGCACGCCCCCACTCTTCAGCTGGGGAGCCAGTGCGTGTGACAGGCGGCTCCGATGGTCGCCTGCCACTCGCGATCTCCCCCCACTGACAGAGAAGGATGGACGGCTGATGTAAACACAGCCGTCTGTCATTCTCCCTTAGATGATCACAGAGGCTATGTGATCCTTCTATATAGGATTGCATGCCTCTGTGATGATCTCACAAGCCACACCCCTCTACAGTTAGAATCACTCACCTAGGCTTACATTTAACCCCTTGATCACTAATAGTATTAACCCCTTCCCTGCCAATGGCATTATTACAGTAACAGTGCATACTTTTAGCACTGATTACTGTAGTAATGTCACTGGTACCCCCAAAAGTGTCAAAAATGTCAGTTAGGGGTCCGATCTGTCCGCCACAATGTCGCAGTCCCGCAAAAAATCGTAGATCGCCGCCATTACTAGTAAAAAAAACCCAATAAAAATGACATAAATCTTTCCCGTAGTTAGTGGACGCGATAACTTTTGTGCAAACCAATCAAAATATGCTTATTGTGATTTTTTTTTACCAGAAATATTTAGCAGAAAACAAATTGGCCTAAAATGTTAAAAAATTTTGATTTTTAATTTTTTTTGGGAATGTTATATAGCAGAATGTGAAAAATATATATTTTTTTTTTCAAAATTGTCGCTCTTTTTTTGTTTATAGCGCAAAAAATAAAAACCGCACAGGTGATCAAATACCACCAAAAGAAAGCTCTATTTGTGGGAAAAAAAGGACGTCAATTTAATTTGGGTACAGCCTCGCAATTGTCCGTTAGAGTAACGAAGTGCCAAAACGCAAAATAGGGCCTGGTCATTGAGAAGCCAAATCCTCCGGGCTAAAGTGGTTAAAGGGGACAGCATTAAGCTGATTTATTAATGGAGCAGAGCATCTGCACTCAATAATGTGTGTGTGTTAACTTTGAATATCCAATCATTTTACCATGGCTATTACCATTTCTCGTCAGTAATGTAAATTGGTAAATTGAATAACTCGTATCAAGCCACTTGTTTGAAAAGGGAAAGGAGTCTTTCAAAGTGTGTTCCTGGTTCAAATTTGTATACAATCTGTTCTTTGTATTCAAAGTAAGAGAAGTGTTCTTGGCAGAGGAACACTGGGAACTTTTGGCGTAGGAAGTAAACTTAACCAACTGGTCATTCCATGGTAGTGATAGTATCCTGTGGCTAAAAGTGAACTGAGGTGCCGAAGTTATTGATGTCCATAGTGAAAGGTGAAGTCTCCATTCACACTAGCACGACTACAGACTGCTACAGGAGCCGTTCTAATAGGAGCGACACAAGTCGCTCCGACTTAGAAAAAGGGTCCTGTACTACTTCGGGGCGACCTGGTGCAACTTGCATAGACATTCATTTTATGAAGTCCGTGCAAGTCGTGCCGAAGTCGCGCTGCACGCGACTTCACAGGTCGCCCCCTAAGTCGGAGCGACGTAGTGTGAACCGAGCCGAAGTCTTAAAGAACATGTTTTTTCATCACCCTGCTTTTCAAATATGTATGCAAGAAAGTGGTATTTTACAGAATGAGTTGGAAACTATGAAATACTTTATCAGCTGAATTAGATAGCCACTGCTCTAAGGAAATTAAATAGACTTACCAAAATAAAATACTAAATAAAATACCACCCACATCATAACAAATATCCTTATCAGCTTTGTTTACCAAAGGAGCACAGCACATATCGCAGTTTTTTATTCTTCAGACCTGGACTTCCTTTGCAGTCTTATTTAGCTGCAAGAATTCAAGGTTGTTGCTAACTGTCTGTTCTGACTGAGGTCTGAATAGAGAGGTACCTCCACTAAAATCCATAAGCCCAACAAATAATATTAGTTCTAAGCCATGGGGCAAATGCCCCCTCTCCCCGCCACCTAGCCCAGTCCTCCTTTGGTCCTTGGTGCCTTCTGTCATGTACATGCTCCTAGAAGTGGCTATTACTAAGACGTTGGCTTTATACCCTGAGCATACATCTGTTTTCTAAAGAAAAATATCCTTTTGTGTTTAATTGGACTTATATAGAAAGACTAAGCAGAACACCCAATCTTATAAGTAAAATGGGTAAATAAACTTGATTTAAGGTACATTTTAAATCTTACAGCATCTTGAATATATGGCAATTCAATCACAGTCTAAAGTGTTTCATTAATATTCTGACATCCATTTCTCATTTATGCATTATACACATGTCAGGTGTTGCTTTTATGGTGCCTTTGCTAATTGCTTCTTGTTCAATGTCCCTGAATAAGAAAACACTAGGCAATCTGACTAATTGGGATCACTGATAACTCTGAATAGCTGTGCAGCTGAAAAATTCAGTAGTCGTGTGTGATTACTCAGTACTAATGGGAACTAATATATCCTCTGCCATATGCTCCTATAGACATATAAAGTACTTCAGAATAAACAAACAGCATTAAATGCATAATAAATGCCAGCACAGACCTATGGCTGAATATCTCAAGTGCAGCATTATATCATAGCCAGAGGACAACTGGTCCCACACTGACCTGTCACAGTTAAGCTGAAAGTCTTTATCGAATGCTTATCTGCAATCTGTTCCAGCTTTATATGATCTCTTAATTGGCTGTTTAGTGTTCTATTATTACTATCAATTTTATTATTATTTATTATCATCATAGTCATTAGAGATGCAAACCTAAGAATTTGCTCCTACCATCATTTTGAAGAGCATGAACAGTTCAGGCTGTGATCTGCTTGGTTATCAGGAAGCCTAGCAGAGAAAGTTTATACAAGTGAATGCTAGAATTGTTGGTTTAAAGTGGATTTAAATGCTAACTGGATGACACTTTGTCAAAACACTGCTTATCATAAACATGTTTTTTGCTTTATTAAAATACTTTTATTATTTTTTCACACTATACACACTCATTCCAGAACTAGTTGCTTAAGGTTGGCTTCCCGATATTGACAACAGTAGACATTAGACCATGCCTATGCATTGTGTGGCAGAATACCTACTTCATGTTCCCATTGAGAGAACATGTAAAAGGGTGACAAGGTAAATGCACATTTGAGAGACAGTTGTCACCACATCACAGAGAGTACTTAAACACGGATATTCATGGCAGAATCCCCATTATAATCATTTTGCAGCATATGTTTACCTACTCTTTGTCAGCTTTCTTGTTCAACTTTGCTTTAGATTTACCAAAACCATGTGATATAGGGTCAAACCTAAACACTTTCAATTTGTATGTAATCAGACAGGCCCTTGCACTACATAGTTTAAGGTAAATCTAAAGGAAATTGAATAAGAAAATTGTATAGTGTATGGCCAGCTTAAGGCTTAATTTACACACCCAAACTGGCTGTGGTATGGTAAGCATTTAGCAAATAACTGTGCCTAGGTGTGTGCAGACAGCCATGCCTGCTGAGCTTGTATAAGGCAGTGGCCAGCTGGCAGCAGCCGCAGCTGTCCATTGTGTTCAGATGTTTTGGAGAGCTGTCCACTGATGTTCATGTAATCGCACAGCAAGTGACTACCTAGGGTTGCCACCTCATCCCTTTAAACGAGGACACCCATTAATTACACAGGTTCTGTAGCTGATTAAGGTGGTAAATAAACTCACTTAGTGTCTTATGTGCATTATATTAGCCTCATAACCTGTGTAATTAATATGTGTCCTGGATTAAAGGGATGAAGTGGCAACCCTATGACTACCTGCAGTTAGGGACAGATGATTTCCCCTGGACAGAGCTTACATCCAAGGATGATCATCTGTCCCTAACCACAGGTAATAGCCGGCTCTGAGATCACTTCCAAGCATCAGCAGACAGCTGTGCGCAATCACCTGGGCTCCCAGGCACAGTTTCTGCAATATTCTTATTCCTTTGTGAATCCTTTGGATAGAATAACCCTCCCTATTATTTCTCGTGGCTGCAATCATTGGGACAGAAAGTGATAGGAAATCCAAAATTTTACAGTTATCACAAGAACAGGAGATGAGGTTTATTCTTCAAAAAGTGATTCCTGTTTTGGTGAAAACTGAGAGAATTTACTTTTATTCCCTGTTAGGCTTCTGGAACAAGAAATCAAGGAAAATCATCTAACAGTACACAGAAATAAAAATTAAAACTGTTAGTGACTTTAAAGAGGAAGTTAACCCTCCTCTGCAACTTTTACCTATAGGTAAGCCTATGATAAGGATTACCTATAGGTACTGTAAATATCTCCTAAACATGTACCTTTTAGGAGATATTTACCTCACATGCAGCCAGTGACATCACTGGCGCACGCGCTCTGAAGGAACGGCCGCTGGTGCAGTTCCTTCAGAGCCCCGTGCTGTGACCGTCGGCTCCCGTGCGTGTGCGCTGGAGTGACGTCACCGCGGCTCCGGCCAATCAGATGGCCGGATGCCGCGATCCCGGAAGACGGGCGACTGAACATGTCGCCCGTCATACAGGTAAGTGGGCGGCACGGTGGGGGCTCGTTCTAAGGTAAGTATTTCATAATGAACTAGTATGCAATGTGCTAGTGCTCATTTTGCGTTTCTCTTTCAGGTTAAGAAAAAAAAAATGTTTGGGTTTACAACCTCTTTAACCCATCCTTACTTTATCCAGAAACAAAATAAGCAACTTTGAGCTGTACTTAAAATGGCAGATATAACATGGTGACTTTTTGTATTATGTTTATTGCGTGATCCTTGTATTACGGTTGATTTACTAAAACTGGAGACTGCAAAATATGGTGCAGCTCTGCATAAAAACCAATCAGCTTCCATGTTTTTGTCAAATCTTAATTGATCAAGCTGATGTTAGAACCCGATTGGCTACCATACACAGCCATACCAGATTTTGCACTCTCCAGTTTTAGTAAATCAATCCCTATGTTTTGTTAAAAATTAGAAAATTAAAAAACAATACAGAATCCATCAGACAGAACATACAGTAAGTTACGAAGCAATCCTTCATTTTTCTAAGAAAGCAATAACCTTAGGTTACACACAAACCAGATATAAATATGTTGTCTTCTTAACAGCTGAGGTTTCACGTACAGTAAGAAAGATATTTGTAGTCTCACACAGGCTTTTGAGCACTACATTAGGTACTACAATAACCTCATGTTCCACTAATAGGACAAAGAGAAATGGAATGGGGAGAAAAAAAAATAATAATATATATATATATATATATATATATATATATATATATATACAGTGCATCCGGAAAGTATTCACAGCAATTCACTTTTTCCACATTTTGTTATGTTACAGCCTTTTTCCAAAATTGATTCAATTGATTATTTTCCTAAAATATCTACAACCAATACCCCATCATGACAACCTGCAAGAAGTCTGTTTGAAATCTTTGCAAATGTATTAAAAATAAAAAAAGGAAAAAAAATCACATGTACATAAGTATTCCCAGCCTTTGATGACACTCAAAATTGAGTTTAGGTGCATTCTGTTACCACCGATCATCCTTGAGATGTCTCTACAACTTGATTGGAGTCCACCTGTGGTAAATTCATCTGATTGGACATGATTTGGAAAGGCACACACCTGTCTATATAAGTTCCCACAGTAAATAGTGCATGTCAGAGCACAAACCAAGCCATGAAGTCCAAGGAATTGTCTGTAGACCTCCGAGACAGGATTGTATCGATGTACAGATCTGGGGAAGGGTACAGAAACATTTCTGCAGCATCAAAGGTCCCAGTGAGCACAGTGGCCTTCAACATCTGTAAATGGAAGAAGTTTGGAACCCCCAGGACTCTTCCTAGTGCGGGTCGCCCGGCCAAACTGAGCGATCGGGGGAGAGGGGCTTTAGTCAGGGAGGTGACCAAGAACCCGATGGTCACTCTGACAGAACTCCAGCATCACTCTGTGGAGAGAGCAGAACCTTCCAGAAGAACAACCATCTCTGCAGCATTCCACCAATCAGGCCTGTATGGTAGAGCGGCCAGACGGAAGTAAAGAGCACATGACAGCCCACCAAAAGTTTGCCAAAAGGCACTTGAAGGACTCTCAGACCATAAGAAACAAAATTCAGAAACAAAGATTAAGCTCTTTGGCCTGAATGACTAGCATCATGTCTGGAAGAAACCAGGCACTGTTCATCACCTGGCCAATACTATTCCTACAGTGAAGCTTGGTGGTGGCAGCATCATGCTGTGGGGATGTTTTTCAGTGGGGGGGGGGACTGGGAGACTAGACAGGATCGAGGGAAAGATAAGATTAATGCAGCAATTTACAGAGATATCATTGAGGAAAACCTGCTACAGAGCGCTCTAGACCTCAGACTGGGGTGAAGGTTCATCTTGCAACAGGACAACAACCCTAAACACGCAGCCAAGATAACAAAGGAGTGGCTATGGGAAAATTCTGTGAATGTCTTTAAATGGCCCAGCCAGAGCCCAGACTTGAACCCGACTGAACACCTTTGGAGAGATCTAAAAATGGCTGTGCAGTGACAATCCCCATCCAATCTGATGGAGCTTGAGAGGTCCTGAGAAGTAGAATGGGCGAAACTGCCCAAAAATAGGTGTGCCAAGCTTGTAGCTTTATACTCAAAAAGACTTGAGGCTGTAATTGGTGGCAAAGGTTATGATGAATACTTATGTACATTTAATTTTTTTCATTTTTTTATTTTTAATATATTTGCAAAAATGTCAAACAAACTTCTTTCACATTGTTATTATGGGGTATTGTTTGTAGAATTTTGAGGAAAATAATTAGTTAAACCCATTTTAGAATAAGGCTGTAAGATAACAAAATGTGGAAAAAAGTGAAGAGCTGTGAATACCCCCCCCCCCTTTAAAATATTCACATTTTGTGGCTTTGCAGCCTGAAAAGAAGACAGACACAGTTTTTGTTTTATCCAGCTGTACTGTACTGTATATATTCAATGCAATGTATAACATCCAACCAAAATATAATACCAACATGTCCGAAAAAAACAGAATCAGTGAGTTGGAAAAAGCATCCCCCCCCCCCCCCCCGCTGTGTCAGTATTTTGTTGAACCACATTTTGCTTATATTACAGTTCAGTTCAGTTATATTCTGTCTGTTGGGATATGTCTCTGCTAACTTTGCACATCTAGACTTTGCAATATTTTCCCACTTTTCTTTGCAGAACTGCTCAATTTCAGGTAAAACAGGTAAATTTGATGATGACCATTTGTGGACTGCAGTCTTCAGGTCATTTTACAGATTTTCAATGGAGTTAAAGCTGGGCTCTGATTAGGCCATGCAAGGACATTCACCTTTTTCTCCTTCAACAATTGTGTGGTCATTTGTACTGTGTGCTTTGGATCATTGTCATGTTGGATGGTCAACCTTCTTCCCATTGACAACTTTCTGGCAGAGGGCAGCAGATTTTCCTCAAGAATTTGACAGTATTTTGCCCCATTCATTTTCCCTCTTTCCTGACAAGTGCTCCAGTCCCTTCTGAAGAGAAGCACCCCCATACCAGGATATTACCACCTCCATGCTTTACTGCAGAAATGGTGTTATTTGGATGGTGAGCTGTATTGGACTTCTGACAGACATATCGGTTGGTGTTGAGGCCAATTAATTCAATTTCAGTCTCATCTGACCATAGCACCTTTTTCCATGTGGCCTTAGAATCTTCTAGATGTGTTTTGGCAAAGCACATTTATGAATGCATGTGGCCTTTCTTGGGGAATGGCTTTTTTCTTGCAACCGTCCCATACAAGTCACATTTTGGAGAATTTGTGATATTGTTGTCACATGCACACAATTACCACTTTTTGTCATAAAAATCTCATATTTATTATTTGTGCCTGTCCACACTTTTATCCTGGAGATCTTTTGACAGTACCTTGTCACCCATAGTTGATTGTTTGCTTCATTTTCACTATCTAGGACTGAAATGTTCCAGGGAAGCTTTTTCATGCTCTTTTCATGCTGATCACAGTTGAAAGTCAAATGGCTTTTTGTGTCACTAAGAAGTTAATTAGCTACACCTGATTGGGTTTACAAGTCATTTTTAGGAGGGAGGTGATACTTTTTCAAACTCAGTGATTCTGTTTTTGAAGTTTTGTTAATTTTATTTCTGACATGTTGGTGTTATATCTTTCACTTGGATGTTAGTTATATTTGCTGCAAAGCAACAAAATGTGATTATTTTAAAGGGGGTGATTCTTTTCTATACCCACTGTATATATAGGAAGAGGAGGTGGAAAAGGACACAAGGATAGAGAAGGGGTGTATTTCATCCTCACCATGGCCTCACATTACTGGAATGAGATTTCCTAATTTAAACTCCTTTTTGTGGCAGCAGTTCTGTGAATGTTGGGGAAGCACAGAAATGTATTCGGGATCCCAGGCATTGAAGAATTTAGTATATGTATTATAAAGATTCATGGTCGGCTCCTCAATTCTTTTTTCAGAAACTGCATTTCATCTACCAGTTAATGTGTGGAAGGTGATGCAGTGGATTTCTGGTGTCTGAGGATAACTGATCTTGCAGCTATGAGAAAGAACCAAAGTAAGCCTTTCATGGAGGAGGCTATAAAGCCTGGGAGAACATAAAGGTACTTTACATGTGTGGTTGGAACACCGTCTTCAGCTTAATTATGTGCAAGCTCACGGCGACGGGGGTGCTTTAAATGTATTTTTTTCCCTATTTATTTTATTTAGTTTTTTATTTTTTAGCACTGTTTAAAAAATATATATATCTGATCACTTTAATTGCTGTCACAAGGAATGTAAGCATCCCTTGTGACAGTAATAGGCAGTGACAGGTACTCGTTATGGAGGGATCGGGGTCTAAAAGATTCCAGACCCCTCCACTGCACTTCAAAGTATTCAAAATGCCAAAATCGGCATTTTCGAATACTGACCATT
Source organism: Pelophylax lessonae (assembly GCF_965119305.1). Taxonomy (NCBI): domain Eukaryota; kingdom Metazoa; phylum Chordata; class Amphibia; order Anura; family Ranidae; genus Pelophylax; species Pelophylax lessonae. The sequence goes on from NC_138774.1 coordinate 140,061,980, forward strand.
TTTTCAAATTGGTGCCACTAGCGGCCAAGTAATGTTGTGACGTCGCTTCCGGGTTACTACATCGGAGACCCGATCAAAGCCGAATCCAGCTGTGTTCAGGATTTCAACCAGCTGATGGACGTCCCGGTGGGACCGGAGACTCGGGAATTGTGGAGGAAGGCGGCGGGAGGAGGAGGGCGCTCGCTGGAATAACGGCCGAGCAGCTGTTGAGCCGCATCGATTGTTATCTCCTGAAAGTCAACCGCTGGCTCTAAAACACAGTACCGGATTGATGCCTGCAGCTGCAGGCATCATTCTGGTATAACCACTTCTGCAAGCTGACATACAGGTATGTCGGTTTGTGAAAAGTGGTTAAAAAAATTAGTACAACCAAAACTGATATTTTGTTTTTGGATGTATTCATTGGGGTTAATTCAGCTACCATGTTTATATGTATCAGAGTATCTACTGGATACTCAGTTCTCAACTACATAGTTGTGGCTTGAACAAGAAGGTATCACAATCAGCTGTTTTTTTCTATTAGGCTCGGTTCACACTGGGGCGGCACGACTCCTTACTACTTCGGGGGCGACTTGTGCATTCCCATGCACCTCGACTTCGGAGTGACTTGCATGGACTTCACATAATAGAAGTCTATGCAAGTCGCTCCGAGGTTGCCCCGAAGTAGTACAGGACCCTTTTTCTAAGTCAGAGCGACTTTTGTCGCTCCTATTAGAACGGGTCCTGTAGCAGTCAATGGACCACGAGGGAGCACTGACAAGTCGCCTGACAAGTCGCGCTAGTGTGAATCAACTCTTAATGTTATATTGTTTTCTTTAACAAGTTAATTTTACCTATCAATGTTTAAACAACAGCACATTTTAGTTAGTGCCAGACAGCTATTACATAGCCTTTAATATTTTCAGGAAAATAGAGAATTTTATGTGGGAATATTGAAAATAATTGTTGCTAGCAGATCATATTAATATTATATTAGCAATATTTTAAATTACATTACATGCCACCATGCTGTAAAGATTTATAGTAGATTTAAGCTGGATACACACTATACAACTTTTGTTGTTAGATTTCCTTTAGATTTACCTTCAACTATGTAGTGCAGGGGCCTGCACGATTGCATACAAATTGAAAGTGTTTAGATTTGACCACATATTATATGGTTTTGGTGAATCTAAAGGAAAACATCTAAAGACAATTGTATAGTGTGTATAGCCCATAAGAATTACATTTATAATTTCACAACCTGCATTTGTTGAGGTAGTGGTCCAAAATCCTGGCCTAGAATGGTCCTGCGGAAATGCAGTGCGGGCATTGCAGGGCTAGGCAGTGCTATAAAAGTCCCAGATGAGCTGTGTACAAGCATGCACAAACAGCCCCAGAATCATGTCAGTTTGTTATTCATACAAGCATAGTTTGAAAACCATCTAAATTCCCACAATTCCCAGAAATCAGATTCAGTGCACAATGGCCCATAATGAGCAGCACCTGTGCTTACCTCAATTACAGATCTGCTCAGAACAACAGAACGAAGGGTGTCAAGATCCCCCCCAATAATAGACCACATTATGTCTTTTGTAATTGGATTCGGTGGCAAAAATAATGAGAGTCTGGCATTTTTTCAAAAGGAACAGCTACACTAGAAATTCTAGAACAGCCAACTGCTAACAGCCGGGGAGCCAAATTGCAGTCAAAACTCTTGGCAAGTGTTTTTTCTTAATAATTTCAGTAACTGAATATCTGTTAAGTTGATCTATTTACAATAGATATGGATGTCTGTAGTAAAGACCTCATTTGCTACTGTAAATAACAGACTCTGGGTTTACATTTCAACTTAACACACATTGATATTAAGTTATTATTAAAATATTGGCTTGCTGACTATCATGTAAACATTCAGTGAGTACATTTGTTTCATTCCTTTTTTATTGTTACTTAACAGTAATTTGGTGGCATAATTTTCAGAGATTTTGTTCTCAGGATTTTGTTTTTTGATTTTGAGATCATTGTACAGAATTTGGCAGAATGTGGAATTCATTTGTTTGGGTATAACAGGGGAGAGGGAGAGTTGAACTGGCTATACAAAGAGGTTTATCCGACTAAGTGGTTGTCTAAGAAATGTCATTTTACAGATTACTATGTCTCACTCACAAAATATTCACATACATAAGCCATAAATCTAGATTATAAGAATTTCCACAATCCCTTAATTATTCTCCTACCTTCTACTCTTTTCTAGCAATAGATTTTAATTTGCAGTTCTGTTTTATAGCGCATGTAGACACATTTTTATAGACAGACTAGAATAGGCTTGACATTCTGCACAGTTTTTGTTGTCTGCTGGGGAGATTTACTCCTCTATTTGTCCTGGTAACCATCATCGCCTAGACAGAAACTGAAGAGAAATCCAAGATTGGGAGTTGTCACCAGAGCACCAGGTGGACATTTCCTAAATGGGACAAATGTCCTGGTGACAACTGTCCAAGTGGGGATGTCCCTTACTTTAAAGATACAGTATTTCCTCTCATTTTCTGGTCTTTTTGACCCCAGATCTCACAATAAAGAGGACCTGTCATGTATACTTCTATTACATGGTATGTTTACATTCCTTGTAATAGGAATAAAAATTATCAAATTTTTTTTTTATATGGTGTAAAAATAAAAAATAATAAATAAAATAAATAGGGCAAAAATATAAAAAATTAAAGCGCCCTGTCCCCGTTCGCAGAAGCGAACGCAAATGGAAGTCCCGCCCACATAAAAAATGTAAACGGTGTTCAAACCACACATGTGAGGTATCGCCACGATCAATAGAGTGAGAGAAATAATTTGAGTCCTAGAACTCCTCTGTAACTCTAAGCTGGTAATCTGTAGAAATTTTTAAAATGTTGCCTATAGGATTTTTAAGTACCAAAGTTTGTCGCATGCGCAATTTTGAAGCATGACATGTTGGGTATCTATTTACTTGGCGTAACATTATCTTTCAAATTATGGAAAAAAAAATAGGGCTAACTTTACTGTTTTCTTAGGGTCTCTGCTAAAAAAAATATATAATGTTTGGGGGTTCTAAGTAGTTTTCTAGCAAAAAAACTGATTTTAGCTTGTAAACACCAAGTGTCAAAATAGGCCTGGTCATAAAGTGGTTAAAAACTACAGAGTGGAGTGTTATAGACTCTAGCTGCTGCAGAAAGTGGCCTTGGAAGGGACACAGTCTATAGCAGGTGTGAGGGATTAGCTCGGTGGTAGGCGTGGATGACCCCTTTTGGGGGTGCGTTTTCACAGAGAGATAGCCGAGCAGTGGTTGCAAACAACACTTTGATTTATTCATGCAATTTACTTCACACAATTGCAAGCCTCAAAACAGCCAAAATAAAATAAAACAAAATAAATCCTTGCCACTGTGGGCGGCTACCTTCTCACACACTGGAAACCTATCTAATGAAGTCTGTCCCCAACCTACTGTTGGGCAGACTTGGCTGGTCATACAGCAGACTCTCAATAGTCCATGTTTTATCTCTCCACCACAGCACATGTTAATTTAAGCTGTCCCTTTGTTTTTCTCTTTGCTTGGCAAACATTCCTTTATTTCTTCCACATAGAAATAGTTCATTTATTTACCTTGAGAAGTCTTCACAACTGGTTACCCTCCTTAGCGCACATCACTTCAGGGGGTCTTCTCCCATGCTCACCAGCTTGTCGGGAGGCACTCATCTGTCTGTCCTCCTCTCCCAGCCCACACGGCGACAGGAGGCAGCAGTCCTTCTCCCATGCCCACACGGCGTCGGGAGGCACACGTCTGTCTGTCCTCCTCTCCCAGCCCACACGGCGACAGGAGGCAGCAATTCATAGACTTCCTCTGGACAAATTATAGAGGCCTTCATTTCCTCATTCCGAACAGCTGAAGGCCTTTCAACTTCCTGCTGGCTAGCTCTGTAGCCAACACCCTATAGTAATTAGTGAACTTTCTAAATCAGGTGGAAATGTATCTCCTGCCTGTGACTACATTCCCAGATTTACCTGACTTCCTGTCACACAGGATATACAGAGTGTCACATAGTACAAATCCACAACTAAACTCAGAATACCAGGGGATCTGCAGACAACAGTGCAACATGGTACAGAGGTATAATATATGCTAGGGTTTATCATTCCATTCAGTTCTAGTGAAAAGAAAAGTGGAGTTCAGCTTTAAGGTGTATTCAAAGCCAAAAATAGTTTTTCTCATTTTGGATGAAGTAATTTAAAATCTAGAACCACTGCATCTTTTAAGTCATCTGTGTCCCATTGGAGGGATTTCCCTTTGCTTCCTGTAGACACAAGGACAAGTTGTCACCAAGATAAGCCTCTCAGTTGAAAGATTTCCCTTCTATTTCTGTTCTGACAGCAGCTCAAAATGTTGATTTTGTTTACCAGAACAAATAGGGTAACAGCAATAAAAAAAACTGTCCGGAGTTCTAGCCCCCTCACAACTCTATCCAAAACAAAACAAAAATGTTTGGGCTTTGGATAAATTTTAATTCCTTTAAGTGTATCCTCCTAAATTGGAATTCTCTGCTCCGCCACTGTGATTTTCTTTTAATGGCACTGCAGTTTTTGCTTTAGGGTAGATAGTGATTGTGCAATCATGATGTTAATGGAATTAGTTAGATTAGACATTTCTCAGAATGTGCTTATTATAGTTAATAAAATTATTTGATTGCTTGCTCAGTTTCATGTTAGACTTGGGACTGATGGTGAGGTTGCTGATGCAGATTTAGGAATGGCTATGGTATTGGAATGATAAGATTCCTTTTTTTTTTCTTTTTTTGGATTTGAAGTGGTCCATCCAATGTGAGGTGTGAATTAGGAGATCAAGGGGAATGCATGTATAGCTGTGAAGAAAGGGTGAACTTGTGACAGATACAGATGTCAATATCTTTGTTGAAGATCAGTTGAAGAATAAGAATTGACTAATTTGCAAGCAGCCTTAATACCTTTGAAATCTAAGTCGGCAATGTTAGTGGACTATATTTAGAGATAACCAAAGCTTTCCCTATAGATGTTGGGGGAAAACGGCTGTTTAAATCTGAGTTTTTCCTTAATATTGCATGGAGAGGCCTGGGTTTTTTTGTAAGTAACCACTAATACTTTTTTGCCAACCTATGCATATAGTGTATATAATTTTTTGCTGGTTTGTCTCTTTTTAATAGTTCAGTATCAAATCTTGCAGTCAGTGGTAAAGTGAGGGAATTTCCTATTTATTTAAATTTCTCTGTACAAGATAGGTACACATGTGGTATCGCCATACTCGTGAGGAGTAGCAGAATGTATTTTGGGGTGTCATTCTAAGTATGCCTATTTGTGTAAAAAAATATATTTTTATTTTCTTTCCTGCATTTTCCAAAAACTTGTAATGAAAAATGACATATTTTAAAGATGGTCTGTGTCTATAGATGCAGACAGCATGGTTCAGGATTGAGCCTGCAGGTGTGCCACCAAAGAAAGCTGTTTCCTACGGTGGCACACCAAGAAGAGGAGGAGCCAGGAACACCAGCAGGGGACCCGAGAAGAGGAGGACCAGGGCCACTCTGTGCAAAACCATTGCACAGAGCAGGTAAGTATAACATGTTTGTTAATTTAAAAAATGGGTTACTAACACCATGATGTTATAAACATAGAACTAAAACAAATCAACAGAAAAAAGAAGCTAATTGGAGAAAGGTGCTTATTAATGGTTATTTTCGGATTAGATGGGAATACATTAAATTACATTTTTTTTTTACTTGTAAAGTTTATTTTACTGATGTCATATGCAGATCAAAGGTCACACCTCTGACAAACAATACATTGATACAATAAATGTATTTAATGACACTTTCAGAATATCTTCAGGTGTCACTTTATACAAGAGCATTTTAAAAGCTGCTCCTGGTGTTTAATACAAAGTAATTACTGGTTATCATTTTGACAGCAGTAATTGCATGTAACAGTGAAGGGGGCAATGGCCAGGGGGAGGGGTTAGGAGGTCTGTGTGTGACTTTGTTGACTTTTTTTAGGACTTATCTTTTACATCTTACAAAATCCTCAAGTGGTTCAATTATGTTTTTCTTAAAAAAAAAAAAACATATTATGCATCCCCAATAAATGTGTTAGTAGATTTAGTTATAGACATAGCTTTGGTATTTATATGTAAATTTAACTGAACCAAACTATGTAATAAAATATGTACAAGGTGTCTTTAAAAAGTTTCCACACCTTTTTTATCATTATTGAGTTAAAAAAACTTTTTGAGTATCCTTCATTTGTTAGATACTTTGCACTTTGCTTATTTGATATACTCTATTCTTTATTATTTGTATGCAGTGCAGTCTTTCAGGTGTCTGCAATATAAAATTATCTTAAAGTCTCACCTGGTATTTAGAATTACACATATAATTAGAACCTCTGAGCTAACTGTCTTCATAATTGCAGCATTTCAACTGACTGAGAAAAAAAATGAATAGTAAATGTTGAAACACAAGGTAACTAGTTCAATTGGGATTAAGCGCCAAATACATTAATCCTCAAACATCTTTAGGGTAGAATTAAAAGCACAAAAATCAATATGATTGTTGTAGCTCTGATAAGTGGTTAGTTCCAATTACTTCAAATGCCAGTTTATATTAGGAAACACACATTATAACTATTTGTAAATGTGCACAGCGCATGTTGTCACTACAAGTGTAAAGAGTTTGAAAGCTTATGAAGCTTGCAAAGAGAACACCCATGTGCATGCCTGTAATATTTAGTGCTTCGCCTAGTGTATATTTGCTTATCAGGGGTGTAGTGGGCAAAAAAAGGCTAAATTAGAAAACAAAATAACATGCAATACGTCCCTGCAATACATGCACCTTACCCTATGTTTTATCCCTTTAAAGACCTTGCAAGTACAGAAAAAATACTTTTTGATTTGCCTGAAATGCATTATTCTCTGTTTTTTTTTTTTACTAAACTACCCAACTTCACCCACTCTTAAGATCTCTAAAACATAGACAAGATTTCTGAAGGCTAGACAATTTAGGGTGATAAAAGAAGTTTTAAAAGGACACAGGACAGCTCTGAGTTTCTTACACAACCAACAAGTTTATTGTGCACTTATCACACAGATATACTGTAACCAAATGCTTTCAATGGTATATTCAATAGACCAAAAGGGAGCAAATAGGAGAAGTTCATTATTAGGGTTTACATATAGTTTAACAATCTAACAGCAATTAATGAACTTGTAGAATGTGCTCTGTTTGGGGTGCCTAGATTTTCCTGGATCAACTGGACAACTGGATCGTAAAATAAGAGTTGGATCTATTTTCAAATAGGGACATACATACAGTATCTCACAAAAGTGAGTACACCCCTCACATTTTTGAAAATATTTTATTATATATTTTCATGTGACAACTCTGAAGAAATTACACTTTTCTACAATGTAACATAGTGAGTGTACAGCTTGTATAACAGTGTAAATTTGGTGTCCCCTAAAATAACTCAACACACAGCCATTCATTTCTAAACCGCTGGCAACAAAAGTGAGTATACCGCTAAGTGAAAATGTTAGCGTTTGGCCAAATTAGCCATTTTCCCTGAGCACTGTCATGTGACTCGTTAGTGTTACAAGGTCTCAAGTGTGAATGGGGAGCAGGTGTGTTAAATTTGGTGTTATTGCTCTCACTCTCTCATACTGGTCACTGGAAGTTCAACATGGCATCTCATGGCAAATAACTTTCTGTGGATCTGAAAAAAGAATGGTTGCTCTATATAAAGATGGCCTAGGCTAAAATAAGACTGCCAAGACCCTGAAACTGAGCTGCAGCATTGTGCCCAAGACCATACAGTGGTTTAACAGGACAGGTTCTACTCAGAACAGGGCTCGCCATGGTCGACCAAAAGAGTTGAGTGCACATGCGTCATATCCAGAGCTTGTCTTTGGGAAATAGATGTATGAGTGCTGCCAGCATTGCTGCAGAGGTTGAAGGGGTGGGGGTCAGCCTGTCAGTGCTCAGACCATACACCACACACTGCATCAAATTGGTCTGCATGGCTGTCGTCCCAGAAGGAAAGCCTCTTCTAAAAATGATGCACAAGAATGCCCACAAACAGTTTGCTGAAGACAAGCAGACTAAGGACATGGATAACTGGAACCATGTCCTGTGGTCTGATGAGACCAAGATAAACGTATTTCGTTCAGATGGTGTCAAGCGAGTGTGGCGGCAACCAGGTGAGGAGTACAAAGATAAGTGTGTCATGCCTACAGTCAAGCATGGTGGTGGGAGTGTCATGGTCTGGGGCTGTATGAGTGCTTCCGGCACTGGGGAGCTACAGTTTATTGAGGGAACCATGAATGCCAACATGTACTGTGACATACTGAAGTAGAGCATGATTCCCTCCCTTCAGAAACTGCTTTGCTAAAGAAGCTGAGGGTAAAGGTGATGGACTGGCCAAGCATGTCTCTAGACCAAAACCCTATTGAGCATTTGTGGGGCATCCTCAAGTGGAAGTCTGAGGAGCGCAAGGTCTCTAACATACACCAGCTCTGTGATTTCATCGTGGAGGAGTGGAAGAGGACTCCAGTGGCAACCTGTGAAGCTCTTGTGAACTCCATGCCCAAGAGGGTTAAGGCGGTACTGTAAAATTATGGTGGCCACACAAAATATTGACACTTTGGGCCTAATTTGCACAATTTCACTTAGGGGTGTACTCACTTTTGTTGCCAGTGGTTTAGACATTAATGGCTGTGTGTTAAGTTATTTTGAGGGGACAGAAAATTTACAATGTTATACAAGATGTAAACTCACTACTTTACATTGTAGCAAAGTGTCATTTCTTCAGTGTTGTCACATGAAAAGATATAATAAAATATTTACAAAAATGTGAGGGGTGTACTTGTGAGATAATGTGTATTTCTAGTTTCAAAAATTAAAGTACGATAGGGGATAAAGTGACAGAAAGATGGAGGAAGTTAAAAAACGAAAAAGGGTGTCCTCTCTAGACTAGAGCTAGCCACAAATGATTACTTTTTTTTACTTAGCGAGCAGGCTGAATGAAAAAAAATTAATGGATTCCTCCATCCGCACAAATGCGGTGCATGGAGAAATTTCCCCTCCGGGACATTATATTCTGACAGCAGGACTCTCTGTTGTTAGAATACCCTCATCAGTGGCTGCAACTGCTGATCTTCAACGGGTTTCCAACATTACTGTTTGACAGAAGTTAATCTAAGGATTGACTTCTGTTGAACAGGGATGGCCAGACTGGAATTTTGAAATTCAGCCAGTCCCTGCTGAGCTGGACATATTTTGATCTATGGCAAGTTTACCACACACTCATTCTGACTGAATCCTCTTCTGCAATCTTGGGACACACCCTTAGTTGGGTCCCAGTGAAACACATCCATGATCCATTGTAAAGTTATCACAAAAGTTTATTCCTGTTCCAGACTCATAATTGAGTTTTCTAGCAGATGATTACACATGATGACCATCATTATCCTGCCCCTTGAAAACATGCTGCAATACTAAACAGGTTTGGGTAGTAAATGAGTCCTACTGGTAAATGTACTGACAAATTAATTGTTTTTTTCCCCCACTAAGAGTTTACTACGGCTTTAATACAGATTATTTGCAATTTGCTCTGCCAGGTAGCACATTTTAGTTATCATAGCTGCATATGTACATTTTTTTTATGAATTCTAACAAAGGTATTCATTTTATTCCAATTTGTCTTAATTTTCTTGCTGCCCGGACTGCATTTCCTTTTGTTTCTGTGTCCTATATCAGTCCTTTAGTAAACAGAGAAAGATGAATGGTTACTTCAAGTATGATAAAGTATCCAAAAACCACTATATTTGACTGTCTCACATATATGATATAAATATAGGATCCATGTTTTCAGGAAGTTCCACTTTTTTCTTTCCATAAAACATTCTCTAAAAAGTATTGGATGTTTTTTAAGGGTTTCCAGGGGGAAAAAAAAGGAAAGAAGAATATTAATGTTTTGGTTGGTTATCATTGGATTCTGCTGCTCTCCAAAGAAGCCCATTTTTATCCAGTGTGTTCCTAATTATGTAGTCATGAACACTGACCTAAAGCCTGAAACAATTTTTTTTTTTTTGGCTTCCCTATGACTTTCTGGATACATGACATTACATTTACACTTATATTTTTTGTTGTTTTGCAAGACTAAAGTTATTATGGTCTCTTTTTAACTATGACCTCTTCCAGCGTATTCACAGGTTTGCATTCTAAATGGTATATTCATGACTGTAACAACTTGAAGTAATGCTAGATTTAATAACCGGATGCAACAGATTATTATTATGTCTTGTAAAACATAATCTTGACAAATATGATTTTCAGTGAAATACATCATATGCAGGCTTTATATGGTTTTCTCCAGTGTGTTTATCAGAGAGGGCTGTCTCTTCCTATAATCTTTTGATGCTGCTAAAATGACACTTCTGACAATGTTCCAGACAATTTATAGCAAGTTGTAGCGATTAAAATTTAAGAAAGTGTTAGCAGCTGTTTCTTTCATTCAAATATTGAAATATGGGAGATTTACATGTAAGCAGTGCAGCCATAAAATATTTAATGTAAAGTGTTGGTGAGGCTTTTTGTACATCAAATATTAGGAGGCTCTTTATATATCAGTCACAGAGTACATGGCATGAGTATCATACACTTTGGTGTTTATTCCCTATTTCTGTCAATTGATTTAAATTCAGTTCTACATTCCAATAAACCTGAATATTTTATATGGCCTGCAGAGTTTTGTTTAGTTGCTTTAAGAGAGTTCTTCTTTCTTTACTGATTTAAAATGTGGTGTACAGACTAAATAGATAAGGTACATTTTTACGAAGACAGCTTAACACATTTAAAAACAACTAAATATGATGAGATTATGTGCTAATAAAAAAAAGGCTTGTACAAAAGTCAGATGGCTGTGTGGAGCCATTGACTGATAATAGAAGGGCTTTTATGGAGGGGATAATCTATTGACCAAGTATACAGAATTATCCTAACACAGTCTGCCAAATCTTACTAAAACCCATTGCAAAGAAGGCCATCTTTAGGCTTAGTCATCCCCCCACCACCATCACATAACTGCACTTGAGCTTTCTGTTTGGATGCTCAGGCACAAGCACTAGCTTGAGGAAGGTAGGATAGCTGGAAGATCTGATTTGCAGGGCTGCTTTGAGAGTACTCTGTTGGGGGGGATTAGGTGAGAAATGAAAGGTATGCAAAGAAAGGCACATTGTAGTAATTTCCGAATACACAGACCTTACATTGTGGTTACTTTTTCCATTACAGATTTACTTTAATGCTAACCTAAGTTGCTTTTTAGGTATTCTAAGGCTGCTAATGTCTGGAATCAATCTACAATGTGATTTAAAAATTACTCTGGCACATGTCAGAAATACGGCATCTCATCCTTTCCGGGCCCCCTAACCCCCATCAAACATAGCCCAGACTTTTCACCTGGCCTTTCAGACATTTTCCTTGCTGGCATCTGGCCTCATGCTTACATCATAACAGAGCACTTTTTCGATAACGGCACTTTTAGGACCCACTCCTCCCTAGTTTACCACATGCCAACCAAATCTTTCCCTTTTTGGTCCTACTTAGAAATCAGACACTTTTTGAACAACCCTACTCTTACACCTACTCCTTTGTGGTCAATACAACACACACCCTTTGAAACCCTATGCACATGCAACCAGCCACAAAGGCATCTGAACTCGGAAATTTTTTATGATACTGTTATTTAAAGAATCACCCATTCATATCAAGAACAATGGCAAAAAGATCTAGATGTTTCCGTCTCAACAGAAGGCTGTAAACGTATATTCCTTCATATACACAAAGGCTCGGTTAATGTCTCAGCACAAGAAAGGGGTTTCAAACTCTTGTCACATTGGTATAGAACCCCCTCTCGACTTCATAAGATATCACCCACCATTCCACCTACATGTTGGAGGTGTAACAATGACATAGGCTCCCTCCTACACATTTGGTGGTCGTGCCCTTCACTCCAAATATACTGGAAAGAAGTACATCGTATCATTACACGGATAACGATGTATACCTTAGATTTTTCTCCAGCCCGATTTCTGCTTCACCACACCTCCCACTCTAGAATAGCTTGCCACCGATCATTGGCTATGCACCTAGTCAATGCGGTCAAAATGTGTATCCTGGTATCATGGCACTCCACCACTCCTCCAACAATCTCGGACTGGTTTAGTTGGATAGGAAGAGTAGCCGAAATGGAGGAACTTGTTCCTCAGGCAAGTGAGACACCCACTAAATTTACAAAGACCTGGGCATGCTGGTTCCATTTTAGGGTATAGGCAGACTACACAAAACCCATGAATTTCCCATAACTTCATCCATACTGAGACCTAGGAGAGGGGGATGGATAATCTCCTCCCCTCCCTTACTTTCTATAACCAGTAACGCCCTCCTTCCCCCTCCTCCTTTTTTCTTCTCCTCCCCTCCTCTCCACACTCCTTCATTTCCTGCTCCTTTTTCCCACCTACCTCCCCCTTTTTTTTCTTTCTTCTAACTTCTCTTTCTGCTGCCATTCTACCAGACGAACTTACGGTACGAAACTCAGATACTCTACTTTAGCCAAGCCAGGTTACTGACAAGTGACCTTGGCTTTCAACTTCCACCAATCCAGTTACAGCTCTCCTCACCACTGTCAACTTCTGAACACCATACACAGTCAGACAGCATCACAACATAAATCTTTACATAACCCTCCCTTCACCGTGACCTTAGGTCAAAGGGGTATTCGCTCTGATGCAGTTAAAACACACATATATATATATATATGCACATTATCACTGCTATTGCACGCTAAGTCACTCACCTGCCCATAGGATATAAGTTTGCTACACAGGTATATGACCTATTTGCTTCACTGTGTCCATGAGACAGATTATGAGAAATTACCAAATTCTATATTGTTATATGAATGTGCCTTACTGTTCTTTTGCACTTTTAGCAATGGGTTCCGTTTCCCATTGAGTTGAAAGGAAATTTCCATTGCCTGACTCTCTGTTTATAACTTACAGATTGATTGTGATATTGTTCTGTTATTCTTTGAAACCAAATAAAATATTTTTGGAATAAAAATTACTCTGGCAAAACCATATCTGGGCCCATACACATGTATCTTGAGTTGGAATTTTAAATATAAAGTGTTGTGCTAATTACAGTGCAAAAGAAACATTAAGTAAAAGTGAAAGTGATTCTGCATTGCTTTCGTTGCGATTTTTACATACAGTAGTTACATAGTAGGTAAGTTTGAATAAAGACAATAGTCCATCCAGTTCAACCTGTGTAGGTGTATGTGTGTCAGTGTTGATAATTATTTCCCATATCCCTTTATGTTGTGTTCTTTAAGATTTTGTTCCATGTGGGGGAGATACACATTCAATATTTGGTTTTGCATTAACCACAAAGACCTGTTAGCTTTCATGTATTAATATAAAGTTTGTTTGCTCCCCCAGCGGCCTTCCCCTGCCAGCGGTTCATAATTCAAACTTGGTGAACTCCAGTGGAGCCTCTGGAAGTTCCAGTGAGTCGGAGACAAGCTCTGAATCAGATTCTGACAGCGAGACCAGTTCTAGTGACAGTGAATGTAATGAAGAAAATCGTAATGTAACCCCAGAGGTAAATACAACAGTGGGACAACAGTGGGACAGTTTATAGTTATGTGAATCTTGTGTATGTCTCATCTATGCTTTAAAAAAAAACAATTTTACACTATGCATATTTTATAATGAATATCTTTATCATAGCTTTCAGCACTCAATGTCATCTTTCTCAGATTTACAAATACATTCCAGCTGACATGACCTTAGAATTAATGGTCCATGTCTATTGTGTTACTTCCTATTTTCTGTAAGTTTGTACCATACAAATAGTGATTATAATACTTCACAGTACAGTCACTGATGTGGATTTTACAGAGAGCTACTCTGCAGTTATTATTATAGTGCTATAAAGGGAACATAATGAGTGGATAACATATTAACAATACAGTCATTTGCAAACGGTTTGGCACCCCTGGTCAAATTACATGTTTTGTTGGCTTTCAAAGTAAAAAGAAGGTAATGCCGCCTTTCCAGGGAATAAACTTTACATAACACATTGCTGCTCATTTTAATGCACAATGGCTATTTGTTTTCTAAGCTTAACAAACAGAAAATATTAAAAAAAAAGTGGCATATGCAAAAGTTAATTCATTATTGACTCCTGTTTAATCCACCCCCCCCCCCCACCCACACACACACACACACACACACACACACACACACACACACCTTTGCAGTCACAACCTCCAAACATTTCTTGTAGCCAGCTAAACTTCTTTCTACTTTTATTTAAGGCATTTTCCTGCCTACAGGTCTTCAATACCTTATGGTAATGAATTTTGTAATTTGACAGTAAGTTTATATTACAATTTTCAGAGATACTGTATGGTTATGTTTTTCTTGCAGAGGTTGTGGTGAAGTGGACCTATACTCAAATGTTAACATAAAGCGAAGTCTGAAGGTTTGCCTAGATGCATAAAGAGTAATAGAAGAGCTCAAATACCTACCCAAACTTCTTCCATTGCTGATCACATCTCATAAGCCTAGGCAGTATGTCACATGGTATCTGTTAAAGGGGAGGATCAGAGTTCAGATTGGCTGATATTAACCTTTTACAGAGATCATATGACCAAGGACAAAGAAGGGATCCTAGAGCAGTGATTGTCTCAAGGTAAGCAATTCAGGCGTTCTATTACTCTTTATGTGTCCATGCCAGGTTTACTTTAAGTGGAGTGAAGTTTACTTTAAGTGAATGTTTGTATTTACTGAAGGAAAATTTCTCATAGGTTTAATCTGTGCATCAAACATATATAGCTCAGACTAGTCTATCTGTGTATTCAAACCCTAAATGTTAAATCTTACATTTTCTCTGTTTTTGGTAATTATAAAATACTGATGCAATTGCTGCAGCTAGAGTTAAAGGGACATGTTTTTTTCCCCCATTAAAGGCTTGTTCACACCACAACATGTGTTATTGTAATTCATACAAATGCACTGTATATTGTATTGCCTTTATTTTTTGATTGCACACTGAAGCACATCTACAGTGCACTGTAATGCATCTGTGATTTATAGCACTACAATATGCAAATGCTATGTGTGTTGTGTTGCACTGCATTTGAAAAATGGGGCATGATGTATTTTTCCTGCATTGATTCAAAATGAATGGGCTACCTAACACAGATTGAAAAAGATTGCATCTCAGTGAACCACAATATGGTTTGATCCATAAAGTGGTTCTAAAGGCTAATTTTCCCCTATAACAAAAAGTTTTGTTTTGTGCAATGATTTTATATTTATGTATACCTTAGCCATCTCGGTACTGTCCACGCCTTCTTTTTTCTAAATGCCCCCTTAGCAAGCCGTATGCCAAGGGGGCAATCATGCAGGTATGCTCCAGGGCTGGGCTGTGTACGTCCCTTTACACACATAGCACCTCTCAGCCATGCCCCCCTTTCCCTCCTCACATGAGTTGACAGAGAGATTCCTGCTCTCTGTTTTGTGAGAGCAGGAAGACAAACCAGCACTTCTGCAGACAGGCACAGTGCGGGGTCAAGAGAGGACACAGGTAAATGTTTAGGAGGGGGAGACATTTTTTCTTCTTAATTAAGGTAAAAAATGATTTGACTTTAAAACCACTTTAAGGGTTCTAAGAGTATACCTCCTCCCTTACTTCTTTCCCCAATCCCAATCCAATTTTTTTTTAACTTTTGTGACGCTAAAAAAAGAACACAAATCTGTAAAAGAATATGTATAATACTGACCCAGCTGCATGTGCTTTAGATACTGTACCTCTTTTTTTTTTCTTACATTTTTTTTAATATGCATCAAAATCTCTTAATTTTTTTTTCTTTATAAAGAAAAAGGCAGCAGGATGAGTATGATCATCTATCATCATGAGGTTGCTGTGAAGTTCTCGACCTCTTAGCACTTGCTCGGCTACAGCCTGGCAAAATGTGTTCCAATTGAATTCACATGATGCCATAAAGAGCTTCAAAAATGAAATTTGTAGCAATTTTACCCAATCTAACTACCATTCACCTAAAAGCACTCTAAGGTGCTAATTGCTTAAATAGTTAGTATACCTTGAGAGATAATAAATAATAAATCCAGATTTATTCTTTGCTTAAATCCAAAATACCCTAGGATGTTTTTTTAAGCTCTAATTAAAAAGTATGACAGTTTTGACTTTTATACTTGTTTTACCATAATCTTTACTTTTTTGTGTGCTGCAACTGTTCAAAAACAGTACTAATTATGCCATATACGGTACATAAATTCCACGTCCCAAAAACAGATCTAATTATCAGAGTATTTATTTTAACCTTGTTGTTACATTCTCTTGAAATATATTTTTTTATAAAATATACTATAAAAGCAATGAACTCTATTTGAATTGTATTCAGGAGAGAAATTATATAAAACACACATTATAAAAAATGTATCATTTATTGGGATTATTTAGCATTTTTGTTTTGTTAGATTTCTCTAGGGCAGAGATGTAAATTAAAATGAACGCATCCAGCATGCTCACTAATTAGCTATTACTATAAATAGACTCTCGTTTCTGTGAAAAGTACCAGTTTAATCTAAAAAAAAAGTATTTTATGGTACGCATTCCATTGCAACACTGAAATATCATTTTGGTTTTATCCCCAGCCTGAACCACCTTCCACAAACAAGTGGCAGCTGGATAAGTGGTTAAATAAAGTCAATCCACACAATAAAACAATAATTAACAACCACAATGATGTGCATTCAGAAAACAATTCTGAGGCTCAGAACAACCAACAGATTGAGGGAGACAGTAAACGAGAACTTGACAATATTATCCCTCAGCCTGATTCTTTGCCCAAAGAGAGGGAGTTGTTGAGTCCTGTAAGAGAAAGAAGCAAAACTAGAGTAACCCAAAAACCACAGGAGGCAAAAAGCTTAAAGCAGAAATCACCAGCCCATAATGAACCTACTACACAAAGGGCTGTTGCCAAGAAACAACCAAAAAGGGTTGAAAGAACTTCCAGTGGTGAAGACTACACATGGAACAAACCAAACCCCACCAGCAGCACTCCCAAAGAGAAGGACCTACGAGAAAACCAAGAGCCACCAAAAGCAAGGACAAAAACCACTGTTGCTAAAACAGCACCACGAAAGGAACAAAGGACTAGTACTGGAAGTACGTCAGAAAAAAAGAAAGCTAGAGGGGCAAATAAAATTGTTCCTAAATCAAGGGAATTTATTGAAACAGATTCTGCCTCTGATTCCAACACTGACCATGATGAAGTCATGCAAGTCAAAGTATCGACGACTGGGCCCATTAATCCGGTCAAGCCAAAGGACTGCAGCAGTAACATCCTAAGCGTGAGCAGCTTAACAAGCAATAGCAGCAGCATATCACTAGACCAGACACATAATGATCTGGAGGAACCATTTTCACCACTGCCTATTGTTCAGAATGAACTGCTTTCACCTTTAAGAGAGATTGAAGATCTTAAGTCATTATGGGTGAAAATAGATCTCAGTCTTTTATCTAGAATACCAGGCCATGAGACATTTGAGAGTGAAGCTTTAAAGAATGAAGTAAGAGACACAGGTTTTAAACATAAGCCTCAAACACCAGCTACAGCACCTGAGAAAAATGCTACAAAATCTAGAAGGAAGCACAAGGTAAGTGTATTTGAGAAAGTGGAGCTAATGTGCCTACAGCTTGTTTTAAAAGTGTATTTAAATTTTACTTATGACATGATTTCCTACAGTATTTTCAAATATCAGAAAATCTGATGTAAAATATAATGTAAATATAATGCTCATAAAAAAGTATACATTCATGAATCAATAGTATTATTTATAGATCAATGGAGGCAAGAATCTTAATTCCAGTTAAAATGTTATTTATTGCCTAACTTTATTGGCAGCTGCCAACACAATTTTAGCTGAAGGGAAGAAATCATACCTATCAGTGTATATCCTTTGTACTGTATATTCTTTATTTACTTCAAAATTCAACTTGTTCCTTTTCCTCTTTCAGTGATCATTAAAGCAAACCTAAACTTATTAGAAAGCCTTTGTTCACTTTCTGCTATCTGGTGGCAAAAATGTATTGGTAAAAGTGGTCAAAGACTTATCTTTCCCAAGGTTCAGTCTCATACAGAATGCTGCCCAGTAATACTACTCTGATACCTCAAGACAGGGGATAAGATCTATGTGAGACAAAGTTGTTGATTAGGTATTTGTGAAAAGGTAGGTAATCAGTACCTGAACCTTACACAGACCCTGAACCTGGCTGCTGCTTAGGCCTGTAAGTATCAAAGAAGTTTAACAGAACCCTCCGATGGCAGTACTCTAAAGCAGTCCAATCTTTGTAAAAGATTATTATTTGCATGCTCCTCCAAATAGCTTTTGCTATGGAAAAATAAGGGGGTACAGGGAGGGTAATTTTTTCTAGTGGGTTTAGGTTGAGTATAAGTAAGATTGTGTTAAAATGGAACTAAAGGCAAATCGTTGTTTTTTTTTGTTTTTTTTTTTTCATTTTGGGTAACATAAAGGGAGGTTTATAACCCCTGTCAGATTGTTTTTTGCCATCTGTGTCCCACTGGGGAGATTTCTCTTCACTTTCTGTCCAAAAACTAAACAGGAAATTAGAAAATCCCTGAAAATTAGGGGAATTCCTTGGGGAACCCCAGGTCACCAGAATTAGTGTCCACATGGGAAGATTTCTCCTTTCTTACTTTTCTGCGGACAACCCAAAATGTGGGATTTTCTTTACTTTCACTTTCAATGATAATGGAAAACAGGACAAATAGAGAGGGTGAATTACCTTAACAGGGGGCACAGACAGCAATAAAATATCATAGGGGTTCTAATCTCTCAACATTCTATGCAAAATTAAAAACAACATTTTCCTTTAGTTATACTTTAAAAGGCACAATACAGTGCTTTTTAAAACATTGCAATATACAGTATGATACTACATTTTTATATCTATATGATAGATATACCAGTACATACAGACTTTTATTAAAAATATCAACTTTGTAGTACATACATACATGTTTATTTTATTTTTTTATCTTCATATTTTGTGTGAATAGGTTTTATTTAAAAATACTTTAAACTGATACTGTTTCTACTGTAGATATCATTCACTGGATTTTGATACAAAAGAGCAATGCATAAGCAGAATTATTTTTGGATTGATATCATGATATTGTGTTCCAAGATCTTGTTCACATTTATTCGAAGTGGAAACATGTACAAAATAACATAACTTCCTGCAGCCTTATGTTCCAGTAGGTGCAGTGCAGTGCCATTCATTCCTAATGATACCCCAAACTAACCAGCCAATGCATGTATCCTAAATCGCACCGTGGTAACTTGTTGAAATGCACTGTAGTGCAATATGGGTAAGAAGAAGATACCCATACATTTTTGTTTGATTGTTGTGTGTAGGACACACAACAATCAAGTGTTGTGTGTTGAAAGGAATGGATTACCCTTAACACAATGCACTTAAACACACAAAAACGTATGTATACTGCCACACCTACATAGGTATGAATGGTGCCTAAGGGAGAGGGTAAAGCACAGATATTTAGGCAGACCACTCAAGCTTTGTCCAGGGATGATGTAACACCTTGGGAAGGTGTTCACTGGCATGGCTGTCCAAGTGCTATGCCTATGTAATTTTACTAGGCCAGAGTGAATAGATAGCTAGTGCTCCTTAAAAATAGTTTACGTCTTTATAAGGTACCTTCATCCCATGTCATAGTAAACATTTTTTAGGCAACATTGACCAAAGGACAATAAGGAAAAGAAGGGAACAGGAAGAGGAAGGGAAGTGGAGCATGTAGGATTTCCATGGTACCATAGAAAATCATTAACAATTGGATAAAATAAAAAAAATAAAAAAAATTCTACAAAATTAATTAAAAAGATAATAGAACATATGAAAATCAATAGTACATTATACATTCATTAATAATTGGTCAGTTTCAGAGGATCAATTGCAGTAGTACAGTTTTAACCATGTTATAAAAATACAACATGTATTCGGGTTCTAGTTTGCAGTTGGGACACACTCAACATGTTTTGTGGTTCTTCAGGAGTATAGAAACATGAAAGGACGAAAGTCCTGCAAGGACAAAACAAACATAAGTCCACAATATACAAACAATAAAAAAATAAATACATTTCTTTTGTTACACATCGTTTGATAGCCATGGAGAATCACAAATGCTCACCCTGGGTAGCAATACCACCAAGTATCGAATTCAGAAAGCCAATAATACTTTCCCCTGGGGGCGAATGCAGGAGTAGATACAGTTAGCCAACCTGGGTGGTACAGATAAGATAATACGAAGGTCATGATCATAATTATGTCGGGTGAGAAAGATAAAGGCCATAATGCAGTCAACCTCCCCGATTTTTAACAGAGAGACACATGACAATACAGTGGCCCTAAGTGTGGCCTTATATTGGCCTTATATTACTTATTGGTAATCAATCACTATGAAAGGGTATTATTAAAAGCCTAAGGTTTGCCCTCTCATTATATATAAGAGTTTAGGCAAGCCAGGAAACCTCCATTTTTACGGAGTAAATTTTTACGGACTACCCGTGTCCTATAAACAGTATTATGTAAGGAGTGAAGATATTATAGGCCTTAGCTGTGGCCTATTATTACTTTTTAGTAATCAGTCACTATCAAGGGGTAGTATTAAAAGCCCAAGGTTTGCTCTGTCATTTTTAGGATTTTGGGCTAGCCAGGAAATCTCCAGGTTTTTAAAGGACGCAACGCCATGGGCCTTATGAACAGTGTTATGAAAGGAGCATAGATATAGAGCTTAGCTTTGAAACTCAAGCCATGTATGGATGGGTTTAGTCTAGTGTGGCTGTTTTTTTTATATACCACTTTGAACAATAAAAGCCTGACAACAGTTCTAACCTATCATTACTGTATCCATAATGTAGAAAATGGCTTTAGAAATACTAGGCTCTCTAGCTAAACTGCTTTCATAACACTGTTTATAGGGCACATGGTGTTACATCCTTTAACAACCTGGAAGTTTCCTGGATAGCCCAAACTCTTATATAATGGCAGAGTAAACCTTAGGATTTTAATACAGCCTTTACAGTTCTGTACAACCACCCAGTCTAATTTACCCTGCTCGATCAGCGCTGCAGGGCTATTGGCTGCTTAAACATCATGAAGTCTTTTTTATTATTAAACATTAAAAAGCCAACATGTGTCAGGGATTCTAAAGGACCTATTTACAATGGGTTTAAATTCCTTTTAGGATACAAAAATTGACATAAATACAAACGTATGAACAGAATATAAGGAAAACAGTCTAAAATATCTCCAAACAAAACATTTTAAAGATGTAAAATACATTAAAAAAGACGTGTAAAGACCTGCAAAGCATTGCACCCATGATCAGCAGAAGCAGCAGACCCCCCCCCCCAACACATTTTGACCTTTTATAATGAAATAAACTATTTATCACCTCTTAATATTTGGCCTGGATCTGGTCTGTCTTTTTTTTTTTTCTATACCCCTTGGATTTTACCAAGGTGGCCCTCAGAAACCCCTTGGTGTCAATGAGCTGCTAACATGAGCCCTGTGTACATACAAATATAGTTTTTATCTTGACTGTGAAATCAATTTGTGACTTCTTCAACATCCCTGTTAATATGCACATTCCGGCTACTTCTAAACTTCTTAGTCTGACCTCCTCATTTGACCTAAAGCAATGGGTACATGCTTCTACTCGCCCTTATGGCAACACCCTCTATCTTGTATTCTCCTACTTATGCACCTGTGCAACCTCTCCAACAAACATTTTCCTCTCTCTGATCACCACCTCATTAGTTTTGCTCTCTTCCTGTCTTCCACCACCTTTCCCTCCAACCGCCGAACAATTACCCGTAGAAACCTTCGCCGTTTCAATTCTTCTCTTCTCTGTTCTGCTACTGACCACCTCTATGACAAAATTTCACCCATGCCCTGCTCCAATCGAGCCACTTCTGTCTACAATACATCCTTGTCCTCCACCCTGAATGAGTTTTCCCCCCTCATTACACACAGAATCAGGCCCGACCTCTACAACCCTGACACTTAAAAAATATGATTAATTTAATTTGTGATGAAATCTCCACTCTACAGGTATCCCCCTCAATTAACACCCCTTGCCCACAGGTACAGTCAACACTCCCCTTATTCAACCTTTTTACTATAGACGAGGTCACTAAACTTATTTATAATGCCCATCTAACCACCTGGACCCAGTTCCCACTCAAACATTGTGGTCACCCTCTGACTCTATCCTACACTCTCTAACCCACATCTTCAATCTTTCCCTCTCTTCTTGCATCTTTTCCAACCCTCTAAAACATGCATTAGTCAACCCCATACTTAAAAATCCTTCCTTGAACCCCACCAATCTTAATAACCTATGCCTCATCTCCTTACTCCCCTTTTCCTCCAAAGTCTTGAACACCTGGTCTACAACCAACTGAGTGACCACCTCATTAAGAATAACCTTCTTTATCCCCTTCAGTCTGGATATGCCTGCAACACTCCACAGAAACCGCTCTCCTTAAACTCAGCAAAAACTAATGGGCACTATTCTGTACTCCTACTTCTGGACCTTTTGGCTACCTTTGATACGGTTGAGCACTCCTCCTCAAAAAAAACTTTACTCCTTTGGTCTCCGTGGCTGTGGTCTTCGCTGGCTCGAATTCTACCTATCCTATCGCACCTTTAGTGTCACTTACATACTCCTCTCCTCTTCATTTCTTTGTAGGAGTCCCCCAAGTTTCTTTTCTTTGACCTTTCCTATTCTCTATCTACACCTCCTCCCTCGGTCAGCTGATTGCCTTTCATTATAATTTCACCCAAATCTATCTCCCTACCCCTCAGCTCACTCCATCAGTCTCCTCACACATCTCTAATTTGCTAACAGAAATATCAGTCTGGATGTCAAACCACTTCCTCAAACCCAACCTGTCCAAAACCAAGCTTATAATGTTTTATCTCTTACATGCCTCTTCCCCTGACTTCTCAGTCAAGATCAATGGCACAGCCATCAACCTATCCCCGCATGCCAGGGTGCTAGGTGCTATCTTGGACTTCGAACTGTCCTTTAGGCCGCACATCCTATCACTTTCCAAAGCTTGTCACCTCAACCTTTGCAACATCTCCAAAATATGCCCCTTCCTAACCAATGACACCACAAAGTTCCTAATTCACTTCCTGGTCATCTCTCTGCAACTCCCTTCTCATTGGCTTACCTTTAAATAGGCTATCCCCGATTCAGTCCATCATGAATGCTGCTGTTAGACTTTTCAACCTTACAAACTGCTCAGAGTCTGCTACCCCTCTCTGCCAATCTGTCCATTGGCTGCCACTCAGCTAATGAATTAAATAAAAAATACTAACAATAACTTACAAAGCAATCCATGACTTGGCCCCCAACTACATCACTAACCTAGTCTAAAAATACCAACCAAATCATTCTCTTTGTTCCTCCCAAGACCTTCTGCTCCCTAGTTCCTTTGTCATCTCCTCCAATGCTTGCCTCCAGGACTTCTCCTGAGCCTCTCCGATCCTATGGAATTCCCTACCCCAATCTGTTTGACTATCTCCTACTCTATCCACTTTTAGGTGATCCTTGAAAAGCTTTTCTCTTCAGAGAAGCCTATCCTGCCTCCAGCTAACAACTGTATTTTTTATTTTCTCCATCAGCTCATCCCCCACAGTTATTACCTTTTGTATTATTAATATTATACAGGATTTCTATAGTGCCAACAGTTTGTGCAGTGCTTTTAAATGAGGACAGACAGTACTGTTACAATAAAATTCAATACAGGATGAATCAATGGGCCCTGCTCGTTAGAGCTTACAATCTAGGAGGGAGGGTCAAGTGATACAAAAGGTAATAGCTGTGGGGGATGGACTGATGGAGTAGAATCACTTGACCCTCCCTTTTAGATTGTAAGCTCTAACAAGCAGGGCCCTCTGATTTCTCCTGTATTGAATTGTATTGTAACTGTACTGTCTACCTTTACACTGTAAAGCACTATGCAAACTGTTGGCACTATATAAATCCTGTATTATAATAATAAAAATAATGTACATTTGGATTCAGTGCCTCTTACTTTCATATCTCACAGTTTTCTATTGCTGTCTGTGTCCGGGTAAGGAACATTAACCCTCTATTTGTCCTGGTGGATCTACAAGGACTGAAAATTAGAGAAAATCACAAAATTTGATATGCCACCAAAACAGGAATAGAGGAGGAGTCTTCCAACTGGTACATCTGTTTTAGTGACAGCTAAGGAAGGATTTCCTTTTCCTTTCACTTCCCTCTCACAGACAGGAAGTGAAGGGAAATTTCCCCAGTGAAACATAATAGAAAGTGACAGGGGTTTTAACCATTTCTTATTCGGTTCATTGTGAAAAAACGGCTTTAGAATCACTTTACTAAGTACCAAATTTATTCAAGAATGGCATTTTATGACTCTATGGAAATTACATTTTGTAATATGAAGTCTTATATTAATCTAGGGCAATAAAGAAATGTTTGGTACCTCCCCTGCAACACATCATCTGACTAAAAGGCCTCATGCACACTAGATGTTATCAAAACACCAGTAGAAAGCTGTAGCTTTAGAAGGAGTTTTTCAGCATTTTTGCAGTAGCCTTTTTTCAGCATTTTTTAGCTTTTTTCAGCTGTAGCGTTTTTAAGCTTTTTTTTAGCAAAACTATACTCTCACGAAAGCTTATGGCTCAAAAACTTGATACACACCTAATGGCTGCTTTTTTGGCATTTTTCAGTGTTTTTAATCTTTTATCAGAGTTAGAGCATTTTTACAGCTGAAAAAAGCCTCCACTAGTTCTGTTTTTTTTTTGTCCAGCCAGAAAATGCCCCTGCCAAAAACTGATGATAACAGTCTATGTGTGCCACATAGGACAACATGTTAGGGAGTTTACTAGCTTCAGACGCAAAAAAACGGCAGCTGTAAAAACGTCCAGTGTGCATGGGGTCTTAATATTATTTTTTTAAATCATAAAAAATGTTTACGTTTTTTATGTTCTTGCAATTTTATGTATTGAAAATGATTGATTGTTATTAGGCCCAGTTTGTATTTATACTTTTTAAAATATTCTCTAACCAAATCTATCAGATTACTTATAGGGACCTGGCAATACAAATGCTATATCTTGTTTAATGATTGGAGTTATACTATACACTTCTGACAGAGACTTTCAGTAATAATATATAAAAATAAAATAGGGTTTTCTGGCATTGACTTGGAAGAGAAAAAATAATTATACCATATGACCATCAATATGGTCAATGCATGTACAACATGTGTAAAAATTAAACAAGCACATTTTAGTGTATTATGCTTTGCTAGTTATCATAGTGAGTGAGGTTAATGAGTTTGTGAAAAGTGTTAATGCATACTATAATATGTGCACACAGCCAAGTAAGTTTATTGTGTGCTTAACTGACTGTGCCACCAGGTCTCAAATGTTACTGTTGACAGTATTACAGTATCCGTGAACAGTATCTCCTGTAGATTATATAGATGTTATATGTTTCATTACATGATTCATAAGGAGCAGAGCTGACCTAAATACACAAAAAGAAGGTCAAATCTGTTGGATACTCAATAAATCTCAGTAGTTGAATGGTATACGTTCTTCAGCTAGTTCACTGTAACACACAGAAAGAAGATCTCTGAAACCCAAGAAGCAAAGAAAGCAAATTATATTGTTTTAATATTGACAGTGTTCAAGTGGTTATTAGATTTATTTCAACATAGAACCTTACTAAGATGTTATTGTCTAAAAAAAATTACATAACTAAATTTTCTCTATTCTTTTAAATAAAAAGCAGACGTAACTTCTGAGTATGGTATAGAGAGTGAGACTTTGTAGCTCCATGTCTTATGTATACCCAATAGCCAAAACTTTTTTTTGTTTTGGATAGAGTAGGGGAGGGTCAAAACTATATAGCCGATATAGCAAGGGCTGATCTGCACTTTCCCCGCTATATCGGAATCGGCCACCAAGGTGACCGATATTGCCGATATTTCGGGAAAGTGCTTGTACAGGAGTGATGCCTGCAGCTAGAGGCATCACCCCAGTACTGGCGTCCATAGCCTATGGTCGGTTGTCTTGTAATGACAACCGATGCGGCTAAGAAGCTGCTCGGCTGTCATTACAAGGAGCGGGAGGGGGCGCCCCCCCGCCACCTTCCGCGGTTCGCCCGGGTATCCTGTCCCACCGGGAGACCCAGGCAACCAGCCTGCATGTGACATCACTTCTGGGTACTGGCGCCAGATTCAAAAAATGACAGCATTTAAAACAGCCAAACTTGGTGTTTTGAATGCTTTTAAGTGCAGAGGAGGGGTTTGGGGTCTTTTAGACCCCCAGATCCCTCCACAAGAGTACCTGTCAAAGAAAAAATAAATAGAAATTTTTAAATGTACAAAAATATCGGCCAATATCGGCCGATACCGATATGCATTGACCAAAATATCGGTATCGGCAACGAATATCGGTCGATCGCTAGTTAAAACCCCTACCCTGTTATTTTTTGTTGTCTCTTTCATGATTTCCCTTCCTTTCTTTGCCTTTAAATGAAAAAAGAAGCAAGAAGAGATCTCTACAAAGTTAGGGGAATGCCTCGCTTAGGCCCCTTCCACGAGAGGTCTGATTGGGTCCACCCATCAGTTTTTTCAGGCGGTCCCAATCAGACCCTCTATTCTCCTCTATGGGCAGTCAGATGTAAACTAACTTATGTCAGCCAGTCCATTTACATTCGACTGCCCAAAGAGCAGAGTGGGTTGTGTCTGTGCCCTCACTCTGCATAAGCAGAGTGGGCAAAGACCTGTCATCTGACTGCTCCACTCAGCTTAGCAAGGGATAAGAGGACAAATCCCCTGCTGAAAAAACACTATGTGAAAGGGGCCTTAGACAGTTGTCACCAGAATAGATGTTCCTATTTCCCCTCACCTCCTGTTCTGGTGAGAGGTATACAAGTTTAGATTATCCATCACTTTCTGTCTTTCTGACAATGGCCACCAGGACACACAGAAAGACTGGATTTGCTTAGGGGGAACACAGGTCAATAAAAAGTTGACAGGAGTTCTAACCCTTTCATACTAATCTTAAACTTACATTTTTCCCCTATATATACATGTTATACAGTGGATATAGAAAATAATCACCCCCTTTAAAATAATCACATTTTGTTGCTCTGCAGCCTTAAATGAAGACATACACCGCTTTTGTTTTACCCAGCTGTATTTTCTCAGTGCAACTTATAACATTCAAGTGTAAGATATAATGCCAACATGTCATAAAAAAAAAATCTAAATCAATCACAGAGTTTTAAAAAGGATCACCCCCTCCTAAAAATGACTTGTTAACTCAATCAGGTGTATCTAACCACCTTCATAATGACACACAAAGCCATTTGACTTTCAACTGTGACCAGCTGTGGTCATTTTGATTAGCTCAGTATGAAAAGAGCTTTCCTGGAGTATTTCATTCCCTGATAGTGCAGCCAAAGCAAACAATCAACTATGGCTGGCAAGGCATTGTCAAAATATCACAAAATTGTGGACAGGCACAAGTCAGATGGATACAAAAAAATGTCAAATGCTTAGAAGCACAGCAAAGTATATTATTAAGAAATGGAAGGTATTTGGTACAACACAGACCCTCCCTTGATCAGGACCTCGCTCCAAACTGGGTCAAGGAGCCAGGAGGAAACTTGTCAGATAGGCTACTAAGAGGCCTACAGCAAATCTTAAGCAGATGCAGACATTTATGACACAGAGTGGTCATTGTGTGCATGTGACAATAATATCACAAATTATCCACAAATGTGGTTTGTATGGGAGGGAAAAGAAAGGCCACATGCAGTCACGACTGAGCTTTGCCAAAATGCACCTTTAAGATTCTGAGGCCGCATGAAAAAAGGTGTTATGGTCAGATGAGACTAAAATTTAATTATTTTGCCTTAACATCAAACAATATGTCTGGCAGAAATCCAATACAGCTCACCATCCAAGTCTGGATGTGCAAAGTTAGTAGAGACATATCCCAAAGATATAAAGGCTGTAATTAAAGCAAAAGAAGGTGGTTCAACAAAAAAACTGACACAGTAAATCTATATAAATTTTTTTATGACATGTTGGTGTTATATCTTTCAGTTGGGTGTTATAAGTTGCACTGAGTTGAGTAAATACAGCTGGATAAAACAAAACAGTGTCTGTCTCCACTTCAGGCTGCAAAGCAACAAAATTTGATTATTTTAAAGGGGGGTGATTCTTTTCTATACCCACTGTACTGTATATGCAGTGTATTGCCTAGGCCTAAACCACAAAGTGATATTTGTTTTTGTTATTACTGTGCAGTAACAAGCAAATTTGAAAGGTTGCAAGGATCTCTCTTATAAACAACCCTTCCTAGTTCTTTTAACCCCCCCCCAAAAAAAAAAAATGGATCTTGTATATTTCAGTTTTTATAGTGCTCACCATCAGACAGCAGAGTAATAGGGATATGTATTTTCTTAGTAGTGTGATCACGAGTCACTTGTGTCATTTAGGCTTTGTCCTGGATTAACAATCAAACCCCTATAGGCACCAGAATTATATGTCAAAACTTTCTGTGCCTAGGCCTAAACCACAACGTGATATTTGTTTTTGTTATTACTGTGCAGCAACAAGCAAATGTGACAGGTTGCGTTGATTTCTCTGATAAAAAAAAACCCATCCCAGTTCTATTACCCCCCCCCCAAAAAAAAAAAAAATGGATCTTGTATTTTTCAGTTTTTATAGTGCTCACTATCAGACAGCAGAGTAATTGGGATTTGTATTTTCTCAGTAGTGTGATCAAGAGTCACTTGGGTAATTTATCATGAATTAACAATCAATCTCTGTAGACACCAGAATTATATGACACAACTTTTTGTGGTTTTGAATTGAGTATACAATGGTTAGAACCCCTGTTTGGTTTTTATTGCAGACTGTGTTCCCACCATGGTGATTAAACGTCTTTATTTCTCCTAGTGATCACTGTCACTGGAACTGGAAGACAGTGAAAATTTAATCGGGATTCGAACCTTGTTTTAGTGTTAGCTCTCTAAGAAGGGAATTGTCTCACATTTGATGTACAGTATCTCACAAAAGTGAGTACATCCCTCACATTTTTGTAAATATTTTATTGTATCTTTTCATGTGACAATACTAAAGAAATTACATTTTGCTACAATGTAAAGTAGTGAGCATACAGCTGGTATAACATTGTAAATTTTCTGTCCCCTCAAAATAACTCAACATACAGTAAATAATATCTAAACCTCTGGCAACAAAAGTGAGTAAACCCCTAAGTGTAAATGTCCAAAGTGACAATGTTTTGTGTGGCCACCATTATTTTCCACCACTGCCTTAACCCTCCTGGGCCTTTACCAGAGCTTCACAGGTTGCCACTGGAGTCCTCTTCCACTTCTCCATGACGACATCACAGAGCTGGTGGATGTTAGAGACCATGAGCTCCTCCACCTTCCATTTGAGGATGCCCCAAAGATGCTCAATAGGGTTTAGGTATGGAGACATGCTTAGCCAGTCCATCACCTTTACCCTTAGCTTCTTTAGCAAGACAGTGGTCATCCTGGAGGTGTGTTTGGGGTCATTATCATGTTGGTATACTGCCATGTGGTCCAGTCTCCAAAGGGAGGGGATCATGCTCTACTTTAGTATGCCACAGTACATGTTGGCATTCATGGTTCCCTCAATGAAGATGTAGCTCCCCTCTGCTGGCAGCTCTCATGCAGCCCCAGACCATGACACTCCCCCACCATGCTTGACTGTAGGCAAGACACACTTGTCTTTGTACTCCTCACCTGGTTGCTGCCACACATGCTTGACACCATCTCAAACAAAATAAGTTTATCTTGGTCTCATCAGACCACAGGACATGGTTTCAGTAATCCATTTCCTTAGTCTTCTTGTCTTCAGCAAACTGCTTGCGGGCTTTCTTGTTTATCATGTTTAGAAAAGGCTTCCCTCTGGGATGAAAGCCATGCAGACCAATTTGATGTAGCATGCGGTGTATGGTCTAAGCACTGACAAGGTGACCCCCCCTCCTACCCCTTCAACCTCTGCAGCAATGCTGGCAGCACTCATACATTTATTTCCCAAAGACAACCTCTGGATATGACGCTGAGCACGTGCACTCAACTTATTTGTTCGACCATGGCGAGGCCTGTTCTAAGTGGAACCTGTCCTGTTAAACCACTGTATTATCTTGGGCACCATGCTGCAGCTCAGTTTCAGGGTCTTGGCAATCTTCTTATAGCCTAGGCCATCTTTATGTATAGCAATAATTCTTTTTTTCAGATCCTCAGAGAGTTATTTGCCATGAGGTGTCATGTTGAACTTCCAGTGACCAGTATGAGTGAGTGAGAGCGATAACACCAAATTTAACACACCTGCTCCCCATTCACACCTGAGACTTTGTAACACTAACAAGTTACATGACACCGAGGTGGGAAAATGGCTAATTGGGCCCAATTTGGAAATTTTGACTTTTCACTTTTGTTGCCAGCAGTTTAGCCATTAATGGCTTTGTGTTGAGTTATTTGGAGAGGACAGCAAATTTACACTGTTATACAAGCTTTACACTCACTACTTTACACTGTAGTAAAGTGTCATTTCTTCAGTGTTGTCACATGAAAAAATATATTAAAATATTTACAAAAATGTGAGGGGTGTACTCACTTTTCTGAGATACTGTATGTCCTCTGACTTCCTTTTGTGTCTACAGTACAAGGAAAACCATTTTATTCATTCCCTACTCTCTACAAAACAAAAATGGTTGGTGTTAGATACAATTTAAGTAAAAAAAATGTATTTCTGGTGTTCCAGATAGAAAAAATAAATACTGATTAATCTGGACTCCTGGCTGCCAGCATATTTAGAAAGTGAACTAAAACAAACTGATTGCAAGGCTCAGCTGTCTGGAGTCACCCTGTGCCACTAAGGCAAAGAAAAGTTCTGGAAGATCTGTTTACATGACTGCCAATAATACATATAAAAATCAGCATTGATAAAATTGCAATATTTAAGGAAAGTGTCTCTCCAAACAGATAAACAAATAAAACTGTATATCTATCCGGTTTGTTCGGGTAATCACCAGCAACCAAGGGAAAGCAGTAGGTTATAGATATACAAAGGTATATCGGTTCCTGTTTTAAGAAACTGGGGGGTCTCCACCGGATCAAAACCACATTGTTGAAGGGAGATTACATGGTAACCATGGTACTCCTATCGCCTTAATGTACCTTATCATCAAAGCCAAATGTTTGATCCAGTCCCGTGACAGAGGTAATGGAATGCAAAAAGAGGGGGAGACCAGAACTCTAAGACTGTCACAAGGGTACACACAGGTAATAGTAGAAAGACTTTATTGAAAAAATTAAATAACAATAAATAATGCAAGAAAATACGTCCACCACCTCACAGATAAAAAATAAACAACGTTGTTATAAAGAAAAAGACCAGGATTGAAAAAGCACACATGCGTTGCCCTCTGCATTCACACGATCATTCAAATTGCATAAAGATGTCTGGTCAGTCTCAGATATAACCACTGAATAAAATATGCTGAAGGTCGTGTATCCTGTAAGGAAATCGCAGATTAGAGGCAGCAGCTTTTGTGGCACTGACGGTTCACCCTAGTGCTGATGCAAATAGAGCAAGGGAACTTCCACACTGACAGGTAACCCAATATAAATGGGCAGGTTCCAAGTGAAGAGCGGCCGTTCCAAAGGATAAACATATAGGAATTTGGAGAGGTGCACTGTAGTTCAATCTCAAAGCATTGGATATAAGTGGTGTCCACAAAATAGCAAGCAACTCAACCCCGTTGTCATGAGATATATCAGCAGACTGTCCTCATTCACTTTACTCTGGCCAAACAATGAAATGTACGGTTCAATTGAATTTCCCGCCATGTGGTGTATGACACTGACGGTTCACCCTACTACTGGTACAAGTAGAGCAAAGATTTTCCACATTGACAGGTAACCCGGCATAGATGGAAAAGTTCCAAGTAGAGAGCAATAATGCCAGAGAGTAGCAAGAAGTAAACGGGGGAGGTGTACTGTAGTTCAGTCCCAAAGCATTTGGTGTATGTAGTATCCACTGTGTAACTGGCAGCTCAGCCCCGTTGCTGGTAAAGTATATCAAATTACAGTCCTGTATGGGAGGGGGGAAATGTATAATAGACAGTTTCAGATGAGCAAAAAACAGATCGTACTGCAGCTAATGCATGGCTCAACCCAGTCAACCACTGTTCACTTGGTTCTGGTCAAAGACAGAGATGAACGGCTCAGTTCAGTTGAAAGTCCCACCAAGTCGGCTTGGTAAACTCCATAGTCAGCTGGATGAGTGTGCAGCCGTCATCCAATCCTATTGGTCAGCGTAAGGAATAACGTCCCACTGACATGTTTCGCTGGCCAATCAGGAGCTTCCTCAGAGCCTCTGGGAGCCCTTGGGATTTAACTACAGTGCACCTCCCCCACTTCCTATATGTTTATCCTTTGGAATGGCCGCTCTTCACTTGGAACCTGCCCATTTATATTGGGTTACCTGTCAGTGTGGAATTTCCCTTGCTCTATTTGCATCAGCACTAGGGGGAACTGTCAGTGCCACAACAGCTGTTGCCTCTAATCTGCGATTTCCTTACAGGATACACGACCTTCAGCATATTTCATTCAGCGGTTATATCTGAGACTGACCAGACATCTGTATGCAATTTGAATAATCGTGTGAATGCAGAGGACAATGCATGTGTGCTTTTCCAATCTTGGTCTTTTTATTTATAACAATATTGTTTATTTTTTATCTGTGAGGTGGTGAATGTATTTTCTTGTATTATTGGTGTTATTAAATTTTTTCAATAAAGCTTTTCTACTATTACCTGTGTGTCCCCTTGTGACAGTCTTATAGTTCTGGTCTCCCCCCACTTTTTGCGGTTCCTGTTTTAGCTTATGTTCCTCAACACGATTGGCTGACCACATGTGAACTGGGGCACTAAACAATAATCTGTTTTCTTGACCACATTGAAGTATGTCAGCACATCCCTGACCATAATGTAGCTGCTGGGCTTCATTATATTTTGCAACAACTATTAAATAGCAATTGCCAAATGTGCCTCACTTTGGATAGCAATTTTGCTGCATTCTCCAAAAAGTGGAGTAGGTAGTACTACCAACACTGTGGGTAGAACATCACTGCACACATTATAATTCTTGCAACTATAAGTTTTGAATAACATTGTATTGTTGTTTTATGCTGTATTATATTCCTTATTTGATACGATGACCAAAGTGTATAATATAGTGTATTACTAATCTGTATTGTTACCCCAAAGAAACATATTCTAAAGGGTGGATCTGGCCCAAACTGCCTTTCACTGGTGTCAAATTCCCAATGCATTCCTCATATCATAAAACAAAAAGATGGAGAATCCAATGGCGATAGATTGGCACCATCACTATGTTTTAGTGGAAACCGAAATACTAGTTTTGGTTTGCATTGGCCTATTAAATATTGCTGGTTAGCTACAATAAAATGTTAGGCTAAAGTAGCTAAAATAGAAAGCCTGTCTGCACTTGTATGTTTTTAAATTTAATAAATTAAGCAACCACTTAGTTAACAAAGCTTGTGTTTGCCTTGAGGCTTGTTATCCTTAAATGCTAGCTTAATATATGATAGAAAAATTGTGGTAATCGTTATAAATGTTGATTCAAAATTAAATAGGCCAGTGATTCAAATCAAACAGATGGTGGGTAGCTCCTTTTTTATGTTAACTTTAGTTTTCAAACTTGTTCTGTGAACCTGGCAGTGAAATATTCTACTTGTTTGCATTAGATGGATTGCAGTCAAATTACAATTCTATTAGATTACCTATGCAACCACACAATTTTTTGGCATCACAGTCATGTATAACTCAGATACTGTAACTGCATCCAACAACTGCAATTCCTAGAAGAAAGATGTAAAAAAACAAGAAAGGGCAATCTGATTAAAATGAACATTTCCCTAAGTTTTGTCTCCCTAGACCTAGGCTTTTGTTGGCTTTCCAAAAAATCCATGAATGAGTACTAGTATGCTTCCAGTTTCCATCAATATATTTATGTAACAGAAACAAAGCAATTCTTGGGGTTGGGAGCATTGCATTTAATAAACTGTCTTACCAATTTAATTTAAAGCAATCTGAAAGCAGTGACATACAGAGTGACAGCAAGAAACAGCGTTTGGATGACTCTATTACCCCCTGTCTCCTCCCTCCATGCATCTCTCCAATTCCTAATAGGACAACTAGCACTAAAGAGTGAGTTTGTTTTTCTTCCTAAATATGTGTTTTGAAAGTGTTTATTTGCATGTTATGGGGTAGTGTTTGCTCTATAAATTGTTTATAGTTTGTTATATTATGTTTTTTTTTTTTAATCTTTTTCTTAAATAAACTAATGGCAGTATGTTAGATTATTTGGGTATACCTTTTAGCCTGATTATAAATAGGGCATAATTGAAATAGATGTGGTATAAAAGTACAATAATTTACCTAACATCTAATGCATCCCATTATTTAAATTTTTGGTTAAAAATTGAAAAGCTAGGGTTTTTAAAAACAATCAGCTATTTTTGAACCTACATTAGAAAAAATACTGATAAAGTAAATATTATACACTGATTGGTGCACACACAGGCTCAAGGATATATGTAGATGTTTTGCTGCAATAGGCACACCTGAATGATGATGCCCCTTTAAACAATCTTTGTCATTTGTGTTGTCATTATTTTAAATAAACCTAAAGCCAAAATGCTCTGTTGGAGGCAGCATGCTGCCTGGGTTTTATGCACAATTGTACAGAGAAGGAGAAATGGTTTCATGTGATCTGAGTAATAAAGATTCTTCTGACTCCTTGCAACATCCCTTAAAACCCCTTAATCCTACAGTTCACTTGCTGAATTTGCCGAAGGTAGCCGGGAGAGGGAAACAAAATTCCCATAGTTTGTAACTTCTGGGTTTTAGTGCTGCCCCTCTACCCCTGATGGCCTGGACACTGGTCCACAAGTGTTCTTAAGGTGAATATGCCTGTGCCTATATTGACTTGTTAAACTGCTAGAAAAATGGATATCTAACACAATCATTTTTTTTTATTTTTGGCTAGACTTGAGTGTAGTAGGATAGAACCTTTGTCAGGTTTTTATTGCTTCATGTGGGGACAGAAAGTGGTGGGAATTTCAAAACTGTACAGTTGTCACTAAAAGTGGAGATTAGGGGAAATCTTGCAATGGGGATGACAACTGTCTAAGTGGTGATTTACCCTTACTTTGGGGAGGTTTCCAATCACTTTCTGCTTGGTCTGAAGAATATGATTGGAAAACTCTCCAACAAAGCACAGACAGCCAAAAAAATGTACAAGAATTAAAAACTTCCTCTACTTTATCCAAAAAAAAAGAAAAAATTGGTATTGATATAGTTTAAGGTTATATCAATGTAGTAAGAAGGATATTATTAAAATTGGCTACTGTTGTCTACAGTTGGTACTTGCGACACATTTTTAATCCAACTACTAAATATAATGTAGTACAGGGAATGATTCCATTGCCAGTAAAGATCTCTGACTAGTAAGAATTCACAGGCTGATAATTGTTATACATATTAAATACATTTTATTGTACACAAATGACATGCAGGTAATTGGCAGCTCTTTGCCTTTCATACATAAATCCACTGAAGGAAAGGCTGCTTCTTCAGCTTTATTAACTGTTTGTCGTTGCATTTCAATTAGAAAAACATGTTGGCAAATTAAGCCATTAAACATGTTTAATTATTCCAATAAATTCATTCACAATTGGTTATTATTGCAATTAAAACTCCATTTTTAGAGTAGTTACAGCCCAAAGCTAGCTAACAATCAGCTCAACGATATGTTACAATTAATGTCGACTAATGATGCTTTTCCTTTCATGAAAGGGAGAGGAAAGGTTTGTCACTTTTATAAATCACTGGGAGTGTTTAAATCTAGTTGGAGATAGTAAATGACAAATACACTTACAGTGCTGCATAGTCTGAGAGATCTTCAGACAGCCTCTTTCTCTTATACAGTATAAACATTGTTGGACACTATAGGAAAAAAAAAAGATCTAATAATATTACGTCAATAGCACTCAGACCTCCACCACACATGGGAGCAACGTTTTCAGTTCATCTGAGTTTTGAAACATTTTCACCATTCACCAATAGTTATGGGCTTAACGTTTGAGTCAAACCTAAGTTCTACTCTAACATTGGGTGTCCTTGTGTTTGCCAAACACACGAAAAAGTGGGACGCTTGGCAGGAAGTTTGCCCGCTGATGAGCGCCTCATAAAGCACTGTGCGATCGCAGTGCATTAAGTGCTTGTGATTGGCCAAAGCATGCACCTGACCTGTATGCTTCGGCCAATCACAGTACAATGTCCTGTCAGAGCCATGATTGGCCAAAGGCAGGGTGCCTTTAGCCAATCATTGAATTGGAGATTAGGCAGGGTGGTTAGTGGATTGTGCTTTCAAGTTTAATGCAGTCAGTGCAGTGTAGTGTAGGGCTGATTCTTCCTGTGTAACACAGTGTAGTGCAGTCAGTGTAGTGTAGTGCTGTGCTATTTCATCTTGTGTAACACAGTGTACTGCAGTCAGTGTAGTGTAGTGCTGTGCTGATTCATCTTGTGTAACACAGTGTACTGCAGTCAGTTTAGTGTAGTACCGTGCTGATTCATCTTGTGTAACACAAGGTACTGCACTCAATTTAGTGTAGTACTGTGTGGATTCTTGTGTAACACAGTGTAGTGCAGTCAGTGTAGTGCTGTGCTGTGATTCTTGTGTAACACAGTGTAGTGGGGCCACTGAAGTGTTGGTGTATACAACACGTCTGTGTCACCGCACTGATCCCATTTTTTTTGTTATGGATATATTTTCTTTTTTCAATATATATATATATATTGCAGCCTCAGGTTCTGTTGCTGAAATATTAGTACTCCGCCTTCAGTATCGTAGGTGCTAGTACGTCTGTGTCAGCAGTGATTTTTTTGTGGCGCAGCAGTACTAATTTTTTTAGGGCGTAATTGTTGTCCCCCCTTTTGCATCATAGGTGCTATTCCTTCTGCATCAGCAGGGGTTTTCTTTTTTTGGGCTTTATTAGGTTTTTCTTTATTAAAATAAAACTATAATAAAATGGTTTATAGTGCACCAAATACAAAAGTATTGCACCCAAGCACCATATTCCCTTCCCACGCGCTATAATAAAAAAGTTTTAGAAATCCTCCCCAAAAAATAAAAAAGAATAATAAAAAAGTTTAGTGTGCACCAAGCACAAAAGTATTGCACCCAAGCATCATATTTCCATCCCACATTCTATATTTAAAAGTTATAAAACCCCCCCAAAAATTCCCATTATGTCTGAAAGGCCAACAAGGAGAGGTAGACACTCACAGGCCACTAAACTATGGCAAGCAGTCTCTGTGTCCACAGTGAAAAATGGTGGTCGCGGACATGGTGCATCCTCTGCAGGTGGGGCACGCTTGTCCTTTTTTTCCAGTGCTGGCCGTGTTATTGAGCCACAACATGCAGAAGAGTTGGTGGGGTGGATAACTAAGCCGTCCTCATCCTCCTCATCCTCCGTCACCCAGGCTCATACTAGTTTGCCTTCCACCGTAGCTGCCAAAGCGGCCTTTTCCACAGGGTCCTTGTCCACAGCTACTCCTTCCGTTGCCTCACCATCATGCACGGAGGAGTCACCTGAATTATTCAATCATAGTGTCAGTTACATGATGCTGTAGAATGCACAACAATTTGAATGCTCTGATGTCGGTTCCTAGGTTGAGGAAGGGAATAACGTGAGCCTAGAGAGTGGGGGTGACAATGATGAACAAGAAACTAGCAGTCATGATCCAAAAGCTGCAGCATACTGACAAGTTTGCTCTAGTGACAAGGAGGGAGGGGATGATGAGGTCACTGACCGTACTTGGGTGCCTGAGAGAATAGAGTAGGAAAGTGAGGAGGAGGCAGAGCAACTCCAACGAGGCAGGATGTCCTTCAAGGGCAAGCTTAAGGGCAGCCATCCTATTACATCACATCACAGAGCTCCGCAGGTGCAGGGTGCTGCCAACTCCCCACTGACTTCCAAGGGTTCATTGGTGTGGGATTTTTTCAACACATGTGCAGCAGACCGCAGCATTGCTGTTTGCAATCTCTGTCTGAAGCGGATCAAGCGTGGCCAGAATACCAGCCACTTGAGCACCACATGCTTGACAAGACATATGATGACCTGCCATGCAGTCTGTTGGCAACAGCACCTGAAAGACCCACATCATAATAAAATGAAGACTTCTCCTTGCTCCTCATCTAGGATCTCTACGCCTACTATACCTCAAGTCCTCTCAAAAACCTGCACTGACAGGGATGATGGTATAGCAATGGGTGCCATAGGTACTTGCACCCAATCTGCTTGCAGTACACCACCTGTTGATTTGACCAGCAGGCAAATTTCGCTATCCCAGTTGCTGAACTGTGAAAAGAAATACTGTCCCAGCCATCCATATGCTTAGCATCTAAATGCTAGCTTGGCCAAATGGTGGGACCAAATCCCCATTTTTATTTATGGATTGTCTTCATATTTGATAGTCATTTCTTTTGCATGTGTGCGCTATTCTTTTTTAATATACATGTCGCTTGGTTCATAGCTGCACCAGCTTTAGAAATACATGTTCAGGGTTTGCTCCCCCAACTTTTTGCTTGCTCTTTACAACTGCTGCCTTTTTATCTGATAGATTATGCTCCCCTTTGTGAATTTGAAGAATGTGCTGTACCCCAGTGGAAGGTTCCAAAAATAAATTTATTTCACGTAAGGTCATTCTAGCTCTGTACCATCATGTGGAAGGAAATGTTGTAGCCTCGTTGGACAGAGTGATCAGCAGGAAGGTTCACATTACTGCTGACTCATGGTCCAGCAGGCATGGTCAGGGACGTTACATTTCCTTCATAGTGCACAGGGTAACTCTGCTGGCAGCTGGGAAGGATGCAGGACAGGGTTCAGTGCTGGAGCTTGTTCCGCCACCACACCTCCAAAACATTGGTGGTGATTCTGCCACAACTTTCTGCTCCACCCCTTCCTCTTCTTCTTCCTCTATGGCCTCTTCTGTTGAATTGTGCTCTGAACCAGCAGTGTTCCCTAAGCGTTCAAGGGGCTATACAAGCAGTCAGGCTAAAAGATGTCCTGCAGTGCTTCAGTTGGTCTGTCTAGGGGATAGGAACCACACTGGGGCAGAGATGCTGTCAGTTCTGCCGGGGCAGGCTTAGAGGTGGTTGACACCATGGCAGCTTGAGCCAGGAATGGTTGTATGCGACAATGGCACCAACCTTCTCTCCGCCCTCTGACAGGGACACTTGACACTTGTTCCATACTTGGCACATGTCCTGAATTTGGTGGTGCAGCATTTCTTGAACAGGTACTCAGGCTTACAAGATCTTCTGAGGCAGGCCAGAAAATTCTGTGGCCATTTCTGGTGGTCATACAATGCCAGTGCTTGGCTGGCTGGTATTCAACAGGAATTCATGCCCACCAACCACCTCATTTGTGACATGCTCACCAGGTGGAATTTAATATTGGCAATGCTGCAGCAGCTGCACATGCAGCAGAGGGCCATCAATGAGTACCTTTGTGAGTATGGCACAGGGACAGGCTCAGGGGAGCTTGGCTACTTTTCGCCACACCAGTAGCTGCTGATAAAAAATGCATGCACTGTCCTGTCACCATTTGAGGAGACCACAAGGATGGTGAGCGGCGACATGCGTGCATCAGTGACACTGTCCCTCTAGTCTTCCTGCTGGAGTACACACATTGTGGAATTATGGACAGGGCATTTGAGGTAGAACAGCGGGAGGAAGAGGAGGACTTCCTTTCTTCACAAGGCCCCCTTTATGCAGATAACTTTCCTGTGGGGCCACAAAACACACAGGAGGAAGAGGAGGAGAAAGAGGAGGAGGATTGTGGCAGCATGGATGTAGAGGATAACATACAGCAGTCTTCAAGGGATGGTTTTAATTCCCCAGAAACCCCAGGAGTTGTACATGGATGGGGAGAGGTTGCTCCTAACAATGTCATCCTTAGTGACCCAGAGGACTAAGAATCTCATGCCTCCTCAAACTTACGCTGCATAGGCTCCCTGATACTGCAAAGCCTGCCAAAGGACCCGAGGATTTGTGGTATCAAGGAGAAAGATCATTACTGGTTGGCAACCCTTCTTGATCCATTGATGAAATTGCAGAGCTCATCCTGCCTTCACAGAGCAGAGGATGAAACATCTTGAGGACGCCTTGAAGAAAAATTTGTGTAACACATTTCCAGACACTGGGAGGTAATCATTACCTAGACAACGTGTTTCTGAGGCTTTGTTTGGCTAAAGGAGGAGCGATGGAGAAGGCTGACCGATACCTTTAAACAATTCTTTGGTCCTCAGCACCCAGGGCTGTTAGGTTTAAGCAACTATCAGCAGCGTCTGCAGCATATGGTGCAGAATTATCTAGGAGCAAGAGCAGACTTGGAAACCTTTCCAACTGGGTTACTGGGTCTTGAGAGTTGGACCACTGGCCAGAACTTGCTCAATATGCAATGGAGCTACTGGCCTGTCCTGCTTCCAGCGTGCTTTCCGAACTGACATTTAGTGCTGCTGGAAGTTTTGTGATGGATAAAAGAGTGTGTCTGTCCTCAGACTCCATTGACCGGCTGACATTTATCAAAATGAATTAGTCCTGGATCAACAAGCAGCTATCAAGCCCCTGATGCTGATGTACCTGATTTAATTTGCTAGGGATATGGGATCCCATAAAAGACTGCCTCTGCTGTCTATCCTATTCCTGAATCTTGATTATGCTAGCTTCCACCCAAGGCCCAATTTTTTCTGAACCTGTATCACAGGTGCATGTAATTTCAATTTTTGTTTCAAATTTTTACCAGCAGGGCCCGTTCCTGCACCCAGCAAGAGTACCTGTGAGGGGTTACAGTGTTCAGGCACCACCAACATCGAAGGCCCAATTTTTCTGCACCTGTATGACAAATACATATAATCTCTATTTTTGTTTCTAATTTTTAACAGCAGGGCCTGTTCCAGTGCCCAGAAAGAGTAACCGTGAGGGGTTACAATATTCAGGCACCATTAGGGATGGGTGAACGGTTTGGGCCGAGCATAAGTTTAGCCTAAACATCGCCCATTCAGGTACTTGCCTAACACCTGAACTTTCGCAGCTTGTAGCGGGATGTTCGCCCGCTGAGCCCACAGTTAATAGGTTGTTAAGGCTTCCCTGCTGAGAGCTGAATTAAAAAAAATAAATGTAAAAAGAAAATGTAAATTAAAAAAAATTGGGGTAAAAACAGCTTGGGGGACCCTTTGTGTCTTGTATGGCTTTTAATGGGAACCCTATGACAGAATTAAGAAAAAAAAACGGCGTGGAGACCCCCCCCAAAATCTATACCAGGCCCTTCGGGTCTGGTATAGATTTGAAGGGGAATTCTATGCCAAAATTTTTAAAAAACGGTGTGGGGTCCATATCAGACCCTTATCGTCTGATGCAGCCTAGCAGGCCAGGAAAGGGGGGGACGAGCGAGTCCTCCTGAACCATACCAGGCCGCTTACCCGCAACATGGGAAGGATGCTTTGGGATGCCCCCCAAAGCACCTTGTCCCCATGTTGATGGGGACAAGGGCCTCTTCCCGACAACCCTGTACTGAGATTGTGGGGGTCTCCAGGTTCAGCCCCCTATGTGAATTGGTATCAGGTACATTGTACCCCTACCCAGTCACCAAAAAGTGTACAAAAAAAATAAACACACAAGACAGTTTTTGAAAAATCCCTTATTTAAAAATAAAAAAATGGTGTCCCCTAATGTAAATCCAATGTCAATCATGCCACCCAAAAAAAGGAATAAAAAAAAAAGCTCTGTTCTCCGTGAATGCTTCCCGTGGACTGCCTATTTGTGTTTTGACAGTTCTTATATAGGGAATGGGCAGGACCCCCTGCCCCAAAGCACCCACTCCCCCATGTTGAGGGCATGTGGCCTGGTATGGTTCAATTTGGGGGGGGGCAACTCATCCCCTCCCCCTTCCTGCCCTGCCAGGCTGCATGCTCGGATAAGGCTCCGGTATGGATTGGGGGGGACCCTACGTCTTTTTTTTTTTCTTTTTTTTTATCTGTATTGCCGGGAGCTGACGATACATTACAGCCGCGAGCAAGTTTAAATTACATTTTTTCTTTAAAAATGTCAGTATTGCTGCAGCAAGGTCTATACATCGTATAAATGTGCCACTTTACAGGCAGACTAAGGGGACAACCAAGGCACAATATTTAAAGGAATTTTTCATTTTTATTGTTTCCCTTTAAGCATCATTAAAATCACTGCTCCTGTAAAAATGATTGTTTTAAAAACATTTTTTTTGCATTGATGCATGTCCCCCAGGTCAGTACCTGGGTTCCCATACACTTTTTATGGCAATAACTTGCTTATAAGCCTTTAAAATTAGGACTTTTGATTTTTCATGTTCGTGTCCCATAGACTTTAATAGAGTTTGAATGTTCTCTAGAACTTTTCCCCTGTTCGAGATGTTCTGGTGCAAACCGAACAGGGGGGTGTTGGGCCTATCACTTTTCACCAATGTCTGTTTTTTTACACTACTACATACAGTATTTCATTTCCTGGATAAAAAAAAAAAAAAAACCTTCATAGTTCTTAATGATCTCCCAACTTTTACTTAAAATTGCAAAATAAATATTTATTTCTCAGTTCTATGCTAATGTTAAAGCAGTCCTAGTTAAGCTATATCAGTGACAAATGTGGGGTCATTTTAAAGGAAACCAGAACTTAGGAAAATACACGGGCTACTATTGTTACCTCACTGTAAAAATAATAGTTTCCAGGCTTCAGTACTTTTTGAGACGCTGACCTGGAACAACCATGCAGGTTAGGAAGTCCGAGTTCAAGCAGAACTTAAAGTGATACTGAATTATACATTTTTAAAATAAATATCACTTGCTAAGGTAAAGATTTAGCTGAAATGCTGCCTCCTATTATTTCAAAGCTCTTTTTTCCTGCTGCTTCAGCCGGCAGCACTAGTGCTGGCCGTGATATTCAGATTAAGAGATTCTCTTTTCCCTTGAAGGCTTTCATAGAGATATCTTTGCATGTGTGCTTCCAGTCAGAACCAGTGCTGAATAGATGTGCATCCATTCAAACACGACCCATAGAAGTAATTTCCCTACGGTCCGCCCCTCCAAGCTAATTGACAGCTGGCGCTGGTGCTGTTATCTTTGACCTGGGTAAATGTCCTTCTCACCCAAAAGGAAGTTGCTGCACTTTAGAAACCTGGAGCTGGCGGCAGTGAATAGGGACTAGGTAAATATTTGTGCACACATACATATAATGCATGTTAGGTAGCGGTGGATGTTTACAATACTGCTTAGCATGCATAAATAAAATAATAATAATAACATTTAGTACCACTTTAACTCACCTCCCCTCATTTCTTTAAGACATCTTCACCTGGTCTTCTTTCAGGTTTGGGATCTACAGCCATCTTGATTGGCTGAGCTAGAAAGGCGTAACTTGAATGCATACAGGAGTTCATTGTGCACCAAGGTGTGCAAAGAATATACACTGAGCTGTACAATTTAGTGAACATTCTGTCAAAGGCTGCAATATTTTGCCCATGGAGTTATCAAAAGATATAAGAAACAAGAGGATGGATCTGCCTACCAGTGCCATCCTACAGCTTTAATATTAATATTGGCATGAATGACATTTTAATTGTCAGTGAAAAAAAGTGGTGATACATTTTACATCATATGTATCAGGGGAAGAAGATCATTATGCAACCTGACTTACTGATGAAAAAATGAACGAGAGCAGATGTCTTCTATCGTTCATGACACATCTTCTCTTCTTTTGGCTAGTTTTAAAGGTGTAAAAACTTAGAACCCCTGGTGCATAGCATGTGTTATAAAAGATTATTATTTTCGGAATAGTTGTACCTCTAGTACATAGTGAATTTCCACTACTATTTCCATCTTGTTCATTGGTTGGTGGGTTGGTTTATAGTACATATGAGTATGTTTTTATTATCTTTTCCTGTCTAGAA
Source organism: Pelophylax lessonae (assembly GCF_965119305.1). NCBI lineage: Eukaryota > Metazoa > Chordata > Amphibia > Anura > Ranidae > Pelophylax > Pelophylax lessonae. Next base: position 140,106,348 of record NC_138774.1, read on the forward strand.
CAAAGAAATCAGCCAAAAAAAGAGAAGAAAAAATTGTCCCTCCTTTGTTGTCACCTTTGGGGGATGAGCAAGTTCACAGATTACATTCCAATGACAACAGTTCTTTTAGTCAGGAGGGCAGCATTGCAACTGTGCAGGTTCCTGTCACTTCCTCAAGACACAAAAAGAATGGGAGCACAACGAACACTAAAGTAAGTTGTTGGAGTTTTGGTTTTAAGATTTAAGAATGGTGAATTGTTTTTTAGTTTTTTGTTTTTGTTGTTATGATCACAAGCCTCTACACAATTTACATTGATTGGCAGTTGTGCTTAAATTATGTTTTACAAAACTTCTGTTAGATAGGAGCTGGGACCTTGTGCCAGGCCCCACAAAGCTGTTGACTTCTAGATTGGCCTACAATGCCTAGAATTATAACACCTGTTTGAAAGTATGGATGCATTTTCTGCACATAGGTGACACAGATAGCAATAACATTTTGCAAAAAGCTCTTACCACTCCCTACTGTTTCCGAAACCTTACTTCAACCACTTAGTGAACCAAGCACTGATCTGTAAGGATGGGCTGTGTGTTCGAGTCAAACGTAAGTTTGACTTGAACATCAGCTGCTCGTGACTGTCTGAAAGGTACTCTACTCGGCCATGGTGACACACATACTCAAATGTTTAGTTTCCTTTTTCTGCAGTTACTTTGTCTCCTTTGTGGTTTAAAGACTTTATTTTTTAGACAGATGATGCATTCTCCATAATCTGAGCCATTTATCTTGCATTTACAGGAAGATGAGCACAGAAGACCACCAAGCAGTGGCCTTGAATCTATACCACATCATATAGAGCCTGATGTATGGTCATCAATACCTGCAATAAACAATGGCAATACTGATTCTCAAAGAACGAAGATAATGTTTGATGAAGCGTATGTTAATTCATATTCAAATTAATGTTTGTGATTTGATGTGGATCATGTTTTTTTTTCCAGCATAATACTATACAGTCTTATCTGTCAAAAGAAATGTTTTTATTTGCCTGGAAACAACTATTTTTAGTAATAACTATGATCCATATGTCTGACAACAGATAACAGTGGTACCTGCAGCCTGAAGTGGATTTAGATGGAATATAAAGCGTTTTTTTTTTTTTATCATGTTCATGAATTAAGTAAACATTTCTTTTCAGTTGGGTAGATATGAAATATTACATTTGTTGCATTTTTACTTTTAGCCAGCAGATGGTGTAATTAGAACTTTTTTGTATGTTTTCCCCTATCGTTGCATCACCTGATGTAAAAGCCATGAGGCTGATTTACTAAAGACAAATAGAATATTCACTTTGCAAGGGAAGTTTCACATTAGGGAGGGGAATTTGCCCCATAGCTTAGTGAATGAGCTGAATCTCTGCTGACTTCCATCATCCAATCATGTGCCAGCAAGAATGCATTTTTTTTCCCCCTTTCACATGATTGAGTATTCTTTGTAAAGTGAAATGTCACCACATCCACCAAACCCTGGGGCAAAATCCCTTTCCAAGTGCAACTTCCCTTCCAAAGTTACCTGCCTTTTGTCTTTTTTTTTTTTAAATCAGAAAACATTTATTAAGAAAATAAAGTACAGTACAGATCATGAAAACATTGCAAGTATACATAACAAGACAACAGAATTGTCAATAATCGTTTCTGTACAATGAGTAAGTAGAAGAACTTTAAAACAAGGAATATAGTGCAAAATAGACCAGTATGCTCAAAATTGTAAACATCTCATCCCATTAAGGCATACAGTTGCCTCCGGCCATCCCCACCCAAGCCCCAGAACAAATACGTGAGTCTTCAACAGGATGCATGTAAAAGAGGTAGAAGGGGTAGCCACCTGCCAAGGGAGTGTAGCGGCCCACTTACTGCAGGGTGGAACCACGCACCTCTCCAGCCACCAGTCATCTCGTGGGAGTCATTACTGTAAAAGCCTCTGCATGACTAGCTCTCCAGGGGTATCCAGCCAAGGAGACCACAATTTTTCAAACTTTTGGGGCCTGCCTCTATGTTGGTATACATACTTCTCTAGAATAAGTGTATCACTCATAGTGGCCACACACCGTTTAATAGAAGGAGGGTTTTCCGATTTCCAGCACAGGAGTAACACCTTCCGGGCCTGAAAGAGGGCTCTAGAGAAAGCAAGTCTTGTCACCTCCTCCGGGATGACCTCCTTCAAGACCCCCAGTAGACAGTGGGCTGCCTGTAATGGGACTGCCACCTGAAAAATTTTATTAAGTGTGCGTAAAATTTCGGTCCAGTAACGATGCAGCTTCGGGCAGTGCCACAGAAGATGTATGAGGTCTCCCGGGTCATGCCTGCATTTGGCAGAGTGTGTTGGCAAGCCGGACCAGCGTGTAATGGGCATGCAGTAGTATGTACAGCTGAGAAACCTTTTGGGATGTATTAGGGGTACACGTGTTGACCACTTGAAATGCCTCCTCCCACTGGTCAGCCGTTAAGGTGCCAAGCTATTTGTCTTTAGTTAGTCAACCCCTCTGTGTTTACAGAAATCAAGCTCAATTTATACAAAAGCGAATGAAAGAAGTGACTCAACCCTTATAAGATGGCTCCATTGGAGGTTTTAGTTAGACATATTAAGTAGACAACTCTTGCTTTGCTGCCTCTTACGATAACCCATAGTGCCATAAGAATACTTTGTCAAGTAGTAAATGTTTATATCAAAAACAAAGATTGTTTGCATATAATAACATATTTAAAACATATATTTAAATATTAACTTAAAAAAATAAATCAAAACCATTATAGTTGCCCTTTAGGTTCAAACTTGACAATACAGTGTTTTCTTTTCTGCTTGTAACTGGATAGAGTTTCAGGAGAAATGTTAGACCTCTAGGTTCAGGTTCCGGAAAACCTGGAAGCTGCATTTTTTTGCTATGCTGCACTAGGGACCTGATATATTTAGTAATGAAATGTGGCACTTCTGTGTGTTTCATCTATCCTATGGTTTCTGACATAAAAGGGACGTAGTAGCAGGTGAAAGTCTCACAAACTCTTTTCCAACAGGGAGCTGTGTCCGATTAGTACAAAGAACAGTAGAATAAAGTCAATGAAGTTTAGTTGCTCAACATTAATTAAGGTGCCGTATGTTTCCCAAAGTTAGTTAAAAAAAATGGTGTGTTGGAAAATCTTAGATGAGAATTAAAGGTAAAAACACTTAGGATTCCCTACCTTAATCTTATTGCTGCAGGCATTCTCCAGGTGCACAGTTTAGCAGCCAACCCCCCACACCAAAATCGTGCAAGTTGCTCTACAAAGGACTGTCGGAAGTCATTATAAATATAGTCTTAGATTCCTAAAATGCAGTTACTTTTTCTTAATACATACATGACTGGATTCAAGGGTATGTTTGTAATAATTGCTTTGTGTTGCAATTTAAATTAGATAGGTGCACCATGGGGTGCATGTTTAACCACTTAAGCCCCAGCCCTATTTCGGACACTTTTTGTTTACAAGTTAGTATTTTTTCCTAGAAAACTACTAAAAACCCCCAAACATTATATATATTTTTGTAGCAAAGACTCTGGAGAATAAAATGTCGGTCATTGCAATATTTTTTGTCACGTGGTACTTGCGCAGCGGTCTTTAAAACGCCATTTTTTTTGAAAAATTTGGAAAAATCACATTTCACTGCATTTAAAAAATACTAAACAGTAAAGTTAGCCCTTTTTTTTGTATATTGTGAAAAATGAGGTCACGCCAAGTAAATAGATACCCAACATGTTACGGTTTAAAATTGCGCCCCCCCCCCCTGGGATGGCAACAAACTTCGGTCAATAGAGATCTCAATAGGCGACGCTTTAAATTTTTTTAATGGTTATCAGTTTAGAGTTAGAGTGTAGCTCTTTTTTTTTAATTATTGCCCACGCTCTGGCGATCACGGCGATACCTCACATGTGTGGTTTGAACAGCGATTTCATTAGAGGCTCGACTTCCGTATACGTTTTTACTCTCTCTAGAGTAACATATCTCCAGAAGGAGATAGATACTCTAGAGAGAGTTCAGAGAAGAGCTACTAAACTAGTACATGGATTGCAGGAAAAAACTTACCAGGAAAGGTTAAAGGACCTTTACATGTATAGCTTGGAAGAAAGAAGAGACAGAGGGGATATGATAGAAACTTTTAAATACATAAAGGGAATCAACTCGGTAAAGGAGGAGAGCATATTTAAAAGAAGAAAAACTACCACAAGAGGACACAGTTTTAAATTAGAGGGGCAAAGGTTTAAAAGTAATATGAGGAAGTATTACTTTACTGAGAGAGTAGTGGATGCATGGAATAACCTTCCTGCAGAAGTGGTAGCTGCAAATACAGTGAAGGAGTTTAAGCATGCATGGAATAGGCATAAGGCTATCCTTCATATAAGATAGGGCCAGGGACTATTCATAGGCTTCGGATATATTGGGCAGACTAGATGGGCCAAATGGTTCTTATCTGCTGACACATTCTATGTTTCTATGTTTTTTTTTGTGCGCGAGCTAACGGTGATGGGGGCGGCTAAATTTTTTTTTTCCCTATTTATTTATTTATTTTTTTTAACTTTATTACAGTTTAAAAAAAAATAAAAATCTGATCACTTTTATTGCTGTCACAAGCAATGTAAACATCCCTTGTGACACCAATATGCAGTGACAGGTACTCTGTATGGAGGGATCGAGGGTCTAAAAGACCCTAGACCCCTCCACTACACTTCCGTGTATGCAAAACGCCAAAAACTGTGTTTTTGCATACAGCCGTTTTTTAAATTTGCCTCTTTTTGCAGCACAGTAACCCGGAAGTGACGTCATGGACACCGCCTCCGGGTTACGTCATCGAAGACCTGATCTAAGCCGTTTCCAGCATTGATCCAGACTCCATTCAGCCGGCGGACGTGCCGGCTGGGTGCTCGGGGCTCCTGGTGGGACGGGAGCCCCGAGCAAAGTCGCGGGAGGGGGGGGACGTCCCCTCCCGCTCACCCGCGTAATGATCAAGCGGCTCCCGAGCTGCATCGGTCATTACCGACGGAAAGCTGACCATTGGCTCTAAACCACGGTACCGGGATGGTGTCTCTAGCTAGAGGCATCATCCCGGTATAACCCCGCAGAGTTTGCCGACATAGCCCTACGTCACTTTGCGGTAAGTGGTTAAAAAACGTTTTTAGCCCTTGAGGTTCATTCATCATCATTATACTGTTTTGTGTTACTCAACATATGCCAATTTTATTGCATGCTGAAAACCATTGTCTGCATATGAGATGGTTTGCGTGAATGTTAAATAAAAAGAAAGAGAAAATTAATTACACATGCACAAAAGTTGTGCTTTTCTAGCATATACTGTATAATGTATTTGAAATGAAAGCTCAGAAATGCACATTATAGTGTGCCAGAAAGAGCTTTCTTTTTAAGTGCTCTGTTGTATTTATCATGTCTAATAGTATGAATTTTGTTTAAAGCGGTGATAAACCAAAAATATTTTAGGTTTTCTTCCCTCTGTTTTCACCGGGTGATCTGACCAGTAACACACTTCTTGTATTAGGATGCCTGTGCTCTGGGTGAAGGAGCAGCAGAGGCACCTTTGGACAGAAACATTGTTAACCTGGGCAGAGGGGAGTGTTAGATGCAATAGCAGATTTAGATAGACTAACTAATTAAAGCTGAACTCCAGCTAACACCTTTTAAGCAATTACAGCAATTTTTTATTTTTATTTTGAGATAAAGGTTTTACATAAAAAAATAAAAGCTGACCATTTTAAGCACAATTGTCAGCGGTAAATGGTTTTTCACTACCCTCTAAAAGCTACATCTGAAAGACAGATTGTTACGATAGTTACATAGTTGGTAAGGTTGAATTAGGAATCCAGTCCATCTAGTTCAACGTGTGCGTGTGTGTCTACAACTTCCCATATCCCTGTATTTTGTGTTCAGTAAGATGCCCATCTAAAAGTATTTTGAAATTAGTGACACTTCCTGCTGAAACCACCAATTGTGGAAGAGAGCTCCACATCCTTACTGCTCTAATAGTAAAAAAAACATCTATGCCATTTAAGGTTTAACCGCTTCTCCTCCGACCTCATTGAGTGGCCACGTGTCTTTTTGAATGACCTGAGACTGAATGGTTTCCTCCCAATGTTGGAATCACCATTAGGCCTCTTGTACACGATACTCCTGTTTGAGCATCTCGCAGCTTGAAAAAGCTCAGTACAGCTTTTTTTTTTTTTTTCTGAGCTAAAATACAGCCCAATAATTGTAATGTGTCTGTGCACACAGGCGCATAAACAAGCGCTGTGCATTCTTCAGTAAGAACAAAATAGAAAAATCTGCATTTTTAGTCAGTAATTTAAGCTTCAATGCACGCAAATACGCACGAATACATGCAAATACACGCAATACATACAAAAAAAAACGTCTGGAAAAAGATGCTCAAACAGGAGTATTGTGTGAAAGAGGACAAAAGGAGATGCTCAAACAGGAGTATTGTGTGTAAGAGGCCTTAAGATATTTGTAGATTGCTATCATATCCCCTCTTAAGCATCTCTTTTCCAAGGAGAAAACATTTTATGTTTGTAATCGTTCCTCATAACTGAGATCCCCCAGCTCCTTTATTAGTTTTGTAGCCCTTCTCTGGACTCTCTCAAATCCCAGCACATACTTCCTGAGGACTGGTGACTTGTTCTACAGAAAACAGAACTTGCTCTGTTGAAAAACGACTTAGAAAAGACTTACTGGCTAGGTCAGCTAGTGAAAATGAAGGAAAAAACGAGAAAACAAACTCAGCCATCACACCTAAGAATTGATAAGCTGCAATATAATTAAAGTTTGCTTTTTGGGTTTGATACCTCTTTATTGAAATTGACTGTGCATGCTTTTTTGTATGATTGCACATTATTAAATGATTACCTTGTTACTTAAAATACAGTATTTTTACTCATCTTCTGTATATTAATTTTTATTTTTTTTTAAATATGTCATTCAGATTACACAATGCTGATTATTACATGCAGGAAGCAAAAAGGTTGAAGCACAAAGCAGATGCTTTGGTAAGTTTTCACCTCTTCTTTTTGCACAGGGATTCTCTTCCCTATTCACTATGTTTCACAGATGCAATGCTTCAGTATATATCTTTCCCTGTACACTGCAACTTACACAATTTATAATCTGCCTGCCTTTACTACACAGACTGTAAACCTAAAAGCACCCAGCCAAAGCTGCACTGTAGTTGAAGAAGACCAGTCATTAACAGATTTGGTTGTATGCCAACCAAGCCATACTTCCCACTTGCATGAAGGACAATATATTCATTTGTATGATGGCCAGTGACCACTTATACAGTCATTAGGAATGTGCTTAATTTAAAGGGGACATCTACTTTGTTTTGAGAAAAAGCTATTTTGTGCTAAATGAGACAACAAAGTGTAACGTGCTTAAAATATGTTACTAGACATATATTGAACAAAATAAAGTCCATTGAAATAAAGTGGCAAAGTCCATCTCCAAAGTTAAAGTGCCTCAGAAATCTTGTAAATGCAGCCAAAAGTTCTTCCTCACACCAACAATAGCACAAACTGCTTACCTCAATCTCAGACCCCTATAACGTAAGAGGTCAACCGCACTGTATAATATATCAGTATCCAAATGATAGTAGCAATAGGGATGTACTCCACAGATGGCTTGATCAATGCTCAGCACCACATAAATAAAAAGGATACGAGGCCAAGATAGGGTAATACTGCTAGGCAGCATTTAGTAGACAAAAAAATGGGTACTCACAAAGGAAAAACAGGAGAGATAACTTCTAAAAGCACTGCTGTCTTTGGCCGGTGACATCACTGATGGCTTCTCCCTATGCATTTTCTCTTAATCAATGTCGCCAGGGGACTGGATCTCACTTTTAGAAGGGTCACTTTTAAAGTGACAGGGCTCAATTTTTTGTATATTTAAGCACAGTTGAGTATTCAGATGGTTTGGGTTCAGCTTACCCATTTAATTTTTGATTTTAGCACTAAAAGCTGAGTTGTTTATTATTTTTTTAAGCCATTTTATTGTCAGCTCAGAGCAAAGTGGTTTATATTACATATCAATATTGCATCAGTTTGTTTAAATTTGATTTGTGATTTTGCTCAATAAGACCCAAATTTTATTAGGAATTGTAATAAAAAGCTAGGATAATTTTCATTGAAGATCCAGTTTGCCTAATATACCATTCACTGTATAATAATAGAAAATCAAAACAAATATGCCACCCTGTGCAGTTGTTTTCTCTGCTATCCAACCTTTAAACATATTGAGAATGATTGAAAACATACCTACATATGCTTTGATTTTTCATAGATATGATCAGATTATCAAAGTCAACAGATTATCAAACAATACTATTGAATCATGTTTGGGCACCTTAAAGGCTAAGTTCACATTTTTAATAAAATAGCCTAGCCTTCACACACAAGTAGCCCCAGTGGGTTAAAAAACATTGCATGTTTTTGAAAATGTATGCTTGTAGGCCATTTCTACTCTCCCAGTCGGGACAGTGCTGGTGTTAGTGGCTTGCTCCCAGCATCACAGGAGTGAGTGGTAGTTCTCCTTCTAATACCCACAGCAAAGCTGCGCACAGACCGCTGATGTCACCCAGGGGGTGGTGCCAGCACACACACAAGCTTCTTGTCTGAGGCTTTGCTGTGGGGATTTGAATGAGGAACACTTCCCACTTTTTTTGATGCTGGGATCATGCCCAGGGCCGCCACTACCACTAAGTGAACTAGGCAGCTGTCTAGGGCGCACTGCCAACTAGGGCACAGCCAGGACCGCTGGTTTCTATACTATCCACCAGGAACTTATCAATACCTTGTTCTACACTACCACTGCTGGCCACCCCGGATACGCTCACACACAGAGAGCAGCGTTTTCGTTGCCACTCCTGTCCCCAGTCTGCCTTCACTCCCTTGGCTGTTTGTGAGAGTTTATTGAAGGGGAGGACCGAGAGAAGTGTGGGAATCCCTTTCTAATACTGGTGGGTGAGGCCGTCCCGTTCACTCCCCAAGCTCCGGGGTGGGGAACACTTAACAGGTGACCACACACCTTATACACATGTACACCGTCCTCCTCCTGCCTCTAATCGGCACTCACCCCTGGACAGCACGACATGCAGATAGCCATTGGCTCCACCTGCCACCACACAGAACGCCAACCCCTGTTATCGTTTGGCTGCGGGACAGCAAGCACACGATTCTGTGATTGGCTGCTCTGACAGGACCCTTATGGCTGCCTCAGCTCTCTTTTTCTTCTTATACTTTAAGGGCAGCCCTAAGAAGCTGGCATGAGCAGTGACCTCTGTGAGTGAAGTTATGGCACCTGTCACACTGTCCCCCCACCACCTGTCAAACTGCCCCCCATCTGTCACACTGTTCCCCTACCACCTGTCACACTGCCCCTCCACCACCTGTCATACTGCTCCCCCCACCACCTGTCACACTGTCCACCCACCCCCTGTCACACTGTCCACCCACCCCCTGTCACACTGTCTCCCCAACACCTGTCACACTGGCCTCCCCACCTGTCACACTGTCCTCCACTACCTGTCACACTGCTGCATTTGGGTGTCTCTTTGCTATATTTGGATGTTTCTTTGCTTTACTGGGGTTTCCCTTTGGTTTGGGTTGTCTCTTTGCTGGATGTGGCTGTCTTTTTGCTATATAGGAATGTCTCTTTGCTATATGTGGATGTTTCTTTGCTGGATTGGTCTGTTTCTTTGCTGGAATGGGCTGGGGTTTTTTTGTGCTGGATTTGGCTGTCTCATTGGCATCTTATGGCATGTATTTTTGCAAATTAAAACTTTAGCAGTTTCATGTTTGGATGTTTTAATATTTTTAAAGTCATAGAAGTTTTAATTATTTTTTTTATTGGGGTGGGGGATGCAAGTAGCTGGACGCTAAAATAGTAAAAAATAGTGCACAAAATAGTCTAGCACCGGCCCTGATCATGCCTCTAACAGTTGCAGTACTGGGGAACCTGGCCAGGACATATTAACACTAACTTTTTAGCGAGGCTTCTAAGGAGACAGGCACAAATGGTCTTAGGGTATGAAATTACAGTAAACAAGATTTTACACAAATGTACAATGTATTTAACCTACTGTGGGTACTTGTCTGCATAAGCTGTTTTCCTAAAAAAGTGAACTCAAAGTAATACATTTTCTTTAAAATAACAATATGTTATACTTACCTGCTCTGTGCAATGATTTTGATCCTCCTCTTCTTGGGTACCTCGCCAGCACTCCTGGCTCCTCCCAACTGCCAAGTGCCCCCATAGCAATCCATTCATGCCCGAGCTGGCCCTGTGTGTCCAAAAGACTCACAGAGCATGTCTCAGCCCCAGCCCCTGCTCCCTCCTTTCTGTCTGTGATTGATAGCAACAGGAACCAATGGCTACTGCTCCTGTTTCTACATCAATAGGGAGTAAAAGAGAGCCTCTGCTCGCATGCACATTGCTGGGTCAAGATTGGGCTCAGGTAAGAATAAGTGGAAGGACTTGGGGTAGCTGCACTCAGAAAGTTTTTTATCTTCATGCAAAGAATACATGAGGGTAAAAACACCTTTTTACCCTCATGTATTCAGACCTCAGTACCATGCTGCTCTGTTGTCTGTAGATCCCCCGATTTTCTGGGTTTAGTTGTGGCTTTTTATCATGTATCATGTGACACTCTGTATATCCTGCTCATAGACTATGTTCCTTCCACAGCCATTTTCTGCAATGCCCAGAGTCTATTACGCTCCCCTTCGTAATCTTTCAGACTCTGCAAATTATGTAACTTCCTTCACAGATCTGATGGTGGGTGGGATTGAATACATCCTAATTGGCATTCAATCCCACCCAGTCACACCTACAGGAAGAGTCTAAACCTCACTAAAAAAGGACTTTCCTCCCTAGCGCTCTAAACAAAAGGGGAAAAAGAGAAAGGGGGCCACTGATTCCATGCCACCATTGTTTCCCCTTTTTGTCAAATGTATTAGTCAGTGGGATCCACCCAGTTTTTGTCTTTGTAGAGGTGCTGCAGCAGGAGATGCTCTATGTTGACTTTATGGGCATTTAGTATTACTTGATGTGATGTTTAGCATTCTTGTTTTGTTCCATTTGTCTTTGTATTGTTTTTTGTATTATTTCCCTGAACAAACCTTCGCTGGAACCCCCCACCCTGACCCAGGTGCCTATATACCTCTTAATGACAGTAGCAACCTTCTCTGGTGTTTACATCCTTGGGTCCAAAATCTTTTCCTGCTCAGGCTGCACCTGCACAGTAACTCCAATAGGCCTGTATGGGGTCATACAGCAGCACAAGAGATGCTAGGAGTACATCTTCCTTTAAGTCTAATGAGTAGATGGCCGCTGCTGTTGTAGAGAAGTTGGTATACACATGGAAGTGTTCTAGCATAGATTAGAATAGAGGGCTCAGGAGGATGGGCTGAGTTTTTTTTTTTTTTAATAGAACTTGTACTTTTAATGTTATCGACTTCAGATTCCTGTTATAGTTCCCAGCTGTGCTCCCAACCTCACTCCTCCTGCTACAAATCCCTCCCCTGTTGCTTGTCCATAACATTAAATGAAAACTTCAACAGGGAAAATAATTGCAGAGAGACAAAAAAAAAAAAACACTAGGTGATTTAAAGCAAAACTATAGATTTTTTGTTAACATCATGGCTGATTTTCTAGTGCCAGGGTTTTTTCTCTTTTTTCTTTTCACCATTATTGGCAGAAGTATTAATTTCTCCTGCACTCAGGGTGGTAATATTTAGGCTGCATGATAACACTGCCCCGGGGGTTGGGTCAGAGATAGAATAGGTTTAGAGAGGAATGACACTGACACTGAGCTGAATGAAACTGGCTCTTTTCCAGCCCAGAAGACTGAAGACACCTGGTGGTGAGATAGAAGTACTGCATGGACAGCTCCTTACTGAAGTCAAGTATCACAGCAAAAACTGTTGTTTTATTTTATTTTTATTTTCATGCAAATTTTTTTTTTTTTTTACATTTTTGGCTAGAGTTAATTTACAACTCTGCAGTATATACTGAAATATCACTTATTTGTGATCTGACTCCTTAAGTGTTGCTTGCACAGAAATAAGTACTTGTGCATGTGTTGTGCATTGAGGACTTTTGTTCATAACTATGTTTTACAATAACTGTGTCTTTTTATTATGTTTCAGATAGAAAAGTTTGGCAAAGCTGTGAATTATGCTGACGCTGCTCTCTCTTTCATCGAGTGTGGCAATGCTATGGAGCGAGATCCATTAGAAGCGAAATCTCCATACACCATGTACTCAGAGACTGTGGAACTCATCAGGTTAATGTCTATTTTGTGATCATTTTCCTTATCTCATTTCGGTCGTAATTAGAACCTGCTAAGTTTTTTAAAGAAAATAATTTCAGCATAATGATTTGTTCAAGGCATCTTCATCTCTGAAGTCAGCGTAATTACTTCTTGCCATTTTATTAATGTGATGGAAAATGTGTAATTGATGGACAGTGCTTTTATAAATTAGCCCCTTTAGAGGTTATAATGTGACTGTTATAATTTGCAATATTCATAAAATTCAAATTGAAATGTAGTGGGTGGCTATAAAGCACAGTCATTATAATATTTGGCACAGAAGCCTGCCTTTAAAGGGTGCAATATTACACTGCAAATTACATTCAAGAGGTTTTTGATCATTTTTTTTTCCTATGAAGAAAAATGTTCTTTTCTTCTTTTCTTTGGTCTATAAGGTCGATGAGAAGAAAAGTGAACTTTAATCAACAAAGTTAAAGTGAATTATAGCCGTTTTTGTCTTACAGATATTAAGCAGCTCATCTCCTCTGAAGTATCAATTGATTCATTTAGTGAATTTAACCTCCCTCATAATGAAAGTTAAATAATTATGTTATCATTTTTTTCAGTGGCCATCAACCACAAAAGATGGAGACTGCATGCTAATATGCAGGTCTTGTTTAAAGATCTTACATTTAATAGGAAGGTACAGCTAAATACAAATATACAAATATACACATGCACAATCACACACACCTGTCTGTGTATCTTTCTATCTATCCATAAATCTTTCGCTCCCTGGCTAGTATATCTATCTATCTATCTATCTATCTATCTATCTATCTATCTATCTATCTATCTATCTATCTATCTATCTATCTATCTATCTATCTATCTATCTATCTATCTATCTATCTATCTATCTATCTATCTATCTATCTATCTATCTATCTATCTATCTATCTATCTATCTATCTCTAGCTAGCATCTAACTCTATTTGTTCATATTCCTATCCATTTCCTGCCATGTAGGGAGGGTGGACCCAGAGTGAACTGGTAGCCCCCAGAAGGTGGTTCACAGCCTTGGTTTCAATCCCTGAAGATAGCTTTTGCCCTTTTAGCTATATTTAGTAGCATACAAACTCAAGGAAGCTGAAGACCAGTCATCATTTATCTTATTATAATAGTCCAAATATTGTGTATTTTAAGTGTACAGTGAGGGAAAAAAGTATTTGATCCACTGATTTTGTACGTTTGCACACTGACAAAGAAATGGCCAGTCTATAATTTTTTTTTGATATTGTAAAACAGGATCAATTTATTGTATAAAAATTACACTTACACGGATAAACAATATGCAAGCATGTAAAACACCAGAACTTAAACTTTCTCCAGAAATAAAAAAGGCCGACAAGTGATTGCACATGCATGGTAGCATGTGTGCGTGGCTCCGCCCTACATGTTTCATCAGATGTGACACCATCGGGGCACCCTGGCAGAGGGTGGGTTGCCTCGGTGCATGCTGGGATGCTGTGTGGAGGCCAGGAGAGCATGTGCTTAGGGTCTTTCATTGGGGACAGAGTCCCGGAGGGAGGGGGCGGCTGCCTCCTCCACTGTGGAGGTGCCATGCAGTCGCAGGAGGTTGTCCTGAGAGCCAGAGGATTGGTTGGGGAGGGGCTGGGCCCGGGGGTCCAGGGAGGCTGGCTGAGAGGGGAGACACTGGAGACCCTGTGGCTGCAGTGTAATGAGTGCAAGGACTCGTGTCAGGGGGCCTGACCTGGGGGGCACCCCTGCTCATAGGGTGGTCAGTGGATGGGTGTCGGCGGAGGGAGGATGCTAGGGGGAGTATCCTGAAGATAAGATATTATATTGTCAATCAAGCCGTCTTGAGAGAAAGCAAGAGACTTAATCCCATTCATCTAAAGTGGCAGGATGAATTAACAGACTGGCTGTTCCTTCCGTGCAAGTGAAGTAAAAGATAGAAGTCCTTAAACATTGTGAATAGTTAAATTGGAGTATCCCATTATTTCCTTCCCCTATCCCAATCACAAAATAAACAACAAAAACAACCAAATACCTCTGGACTGTTTAATGGAGTGAGGAGCCAAGAGGAATGTGAAAATTGCATTTGCCTATAGCCGTGTGTTGGTAACCAGGTGGGCCCATAGAGTGGTTATTCAGCAGTCCCTACGGGGGCAGTCCTACAAATATTTGAGTTGCTTTACATTGTACTGGCACCAGTAAGACTCAAAACCTTATTTTTGGACAGCTGTTTCTCATAGATAAACATTTTTAGATTGTTTTTGGGCTGGGTAACTACTACATTGGCCATTAATGTTTGCATTTCATCACAACACATTCCCGTCATTACCAATGGACAACATTTTATTTTTCTGCATCATTCTCTTCAGATTGAAAAATGTTTTGGCTTTCATGCAGGCTATTTCATACTGTTCATTAAGGAGCGGGGCCAGGAAGCCAGCTGCAGCGTCCTTAGCAACCGATGCGTCATCAGCTGTCAATGGGTTTCCCCGCTGAAAAAAATAAAAATAAAGTGTCGGTAAAAAAGTAAAGAAAAAAACGCGTGGAGTCCCCCAGTCCACGCCAATTTTTTTTTTTTAAATGGCGTGCGATCGACCCTCCCCAAATCCAGAGTCTTATCAAGGCGTGCCCCCCCTCCTGAACTATACCAGACCACATCTTCTCAACCTAGGGGGTGCTTTGGGGCAGGGGGGCTCTGCCAACCCCCCCCCCAAGCACATTCTCCCCATGTTGATGGGGATAAGGGCCTCTTCCTAGCAACCCTGGCCTGTGGTTGTCGGGGTCTGCAGGCGGGGGACTTATCGGAATCTGGAAGCCCTCTTTAACAAGATCCCGCCCCCCCCTCCTTATGTGAATGGGTATCAGGTACATAGTACCCCTACCCATTCACCAAAAAAGTGTACAAAAGTAATAAACACAAGAGACAGTTTTTGATGTAAATCCATCGTCAATCACGCCGCCCGATGGATCTGGATTACATGATGTCAGAAGGGGCGGTGCCACCGGGTGATATAGTCGGGTGGCTCCACCCCTTGCCTATACAAGAAATGTCAAAGGGCAGAGTGGGCATACGGCGGGAGGCCTCCCAGGAGGCGAGCACGTTTTTCATTTATCGGGTCCGGCGGGGCAGTATGAATGACTATGGATTTACATTGAGGATTTTTTTATTTTTTAATAAAGAATTTGTCTCTTGTGTTTATTACTTTTGCACAATTTTTTGGGAATGAGTATGGGGTACCATGTACCCCATACCCATTCACATGGGGGGAGGGCAGGATCTGGGGGCCCATTGTTAAAGAGGACTTTCAGATTCTGATAAGACCCTCGTCAACAAACCCTGACAACAACAGCCCAAGGATGTCGGAAAGAGGCCCTTGTCCCCATCAACATGCTTGCCCCCCTTTCTTGACCCGCCAGGCTACATGCCCGGATAAGTGTCTGGTATGGTTTTTGGAGGGGGCCCATGACATTTTTTTTTCATTTTGCCATGGAGTGTCCCTTCAAATAAATACCAGACCTGAAGGGCCTGGTATGGACTGGGGAGGGGGAGAACCCAACGCCGTTTATTTTCTTTATTTTTTCAATAGCCGGATGCTGGCAATTTTAAGTTATTTGAAATGTGATTTGATTCCTTTTTAGAAATGTAAGTTTAGCTGTAGCATGATTTATGCATGCTACAGATGCGCCACTTTACAGGCACATTAAGGGGACCTCCAGGCACTATATTTAAAGAGGAAGTAAACCCTCCACTGCAACCTGTGCCTATAGGTAAGCCTATATTAAGGCTTACCTATAGGTACTGTAAATATCTCCTAAACATGTACCGTTTAGGAGATATTTACTTTGTATGCAGCCAGTGACATCACTGACGCATGCGCTCTGAAGGAACGGCCGCTCGTGCCATTCCTTCAGAGCCCTGTGCCGTGACCGTCTGGTCCCACGTGCATGTGTGGGAGTGACGTCATCGCGGCTCCAGCCAATCAGATGGCCGGATGCTGCAAACCCAGAAGAAGGGCAACAGAACATGTCACTCATGAGACAGGTGAGCGGACGGCACTGCGGGGCTTCGTTCTAAGGTTAATATTTCATAATGAGCTAGTATGCGATGCATACTAGCTCACTATGTGTTTGTCTTTAAGGTGTTCATTTATTTTTTTTTAATTCTGAGGTTTACAACCTCTTTAAAGGAATTTTTATTGTTGCACTTTAAGCATAATTGAAATCACTGCTCCTGAAAAAACAATTGTTTTTATTTTTTTTATTGATACATGTCCCCCAGGACAGTATCCAGACCCCCATACCCCTTTTATGGCAAATGATTGCATATAAGCCTTCAAAATTGGCACTTTTGATTTTTCCTATTTAGTTCCTATAGACTTGAATGGGGTTCTCAGTTCGGGTTAGAACATTTCCCCTGATCGGGAGTATTGCTGTGACCCAAACAAGGGGGTATTCGGCCCATCCTTACTGCCCACATTGGGGATATAATCGACATGCCTGTATGAGAACTTTAAGAAAAAGCAAAGAGCATATGTAGTGAACAGCTCTGGCTGCTTTCATC
This sequence comes from Pelophylax lessonae, assembly GCF_965119305.1. Classification (NCBI taxonomy): domain Eukaryota; kingdom Metazoa; phylum Chordata; class Amphibia; order Anura; family Ranidae; genus Pelophylax; species Pelophylax lessonae. The sequence continues at coordinate 140,123,264 of NC_138774.1, forward strand.
TACATCTAGAATTTACACACTGAAACAAGTTACTTAAATATTATTGTGCAAGTGATTTGTACTATTGACGGTTTACAATAGGTCGATTACATTTTCATGCATATCGGAAGAAAAATTAGATTCTATGTAAATTCTGTACATTTAAAGAAGTACACTGCTCAAAAAATTTAAAGGAACACTTTTAAATCAGAGTATAGCATCAAGTCAATTAAAATCCTGGGATATTGATATGGCCAGTTATGTAGCAGAGGGCATTTTTAATCAGTTTCAGCTGCTTTGGTGTTAATTAAATTAAAAACAGGTGCACTAGATGTGGTACAATAAGAACACCTGCAAAACAGGAATGGTTTTGCAGGTGGAGGCCACTGATTCTTTTTTCCTTACTCATCTTTTCTGACCGTTATTCCCTGGTTTTGCATTTGGCTAGGGTCAGTGTCACTACTGGTAGCATGAGGCGATACCTCAACCCTATAGAGAATGCACAGGCAGTCCAACTCCTCCAGAATGGCACATCAATACGTACCATTGCCAGAAGGTATGCTGTGTCTCCCAACACAGTCTCAAGATCATGGAGGAGATCCCAGGAGACAGGCAGTTACTCTAGGAGAGCTGGGCAGGGCTGTAGACGGTCCTTGACCAATGTGCAGGTCCGGTATCTGCTCTTCTGTGCAAGGAGGAACAGGATGAGCACTGCCAGAGCCCTACAAAATGACCTCTAGCGTGCCACTGGTGTGAATGTGTTTGACCTAACAATCAGAAACAGGCTTCATGAGGTTGGCCTGAGGGCCCGACATCCTCAAGTGGGCCCTGTGGCACTGTGGAGCTCGTTTGGCATTTGCCATTGAACACCAGAATTGGCAGGTCCACCACTGGCACCCTGTGCTTTTTACAGATGAGAGCAGGTTCATTCTGAGCACATGTGACAGACGTGAAAAGGTCTGGTGAAGTCGCAGAGAACGTTATGTTGCCTTTAACATCCTTCTGTCACGGAACCATGAACCAGTCGTACAACAACAGATAAGTGAAAATAAGAAGGCTTTATTGAAAATCAAGCTGTAAAGCAGAAGTCCAAATGGATGGCGAAACCGAGGCAGAGTCCTTGCGAAGCTAGAGGTCAGGAACCAGCAGGGTAGTCAGACGAAGCCAGGATCAGGAACCAGCAGGGTAGTCAGACGAAGCCAGGATCAGGAACCAGAAGGGTAGTCAGACGAAGCCAGGATCAGGGACCAGAAGCAGCAGCAGTCTTAGAAGCATGTGAACACAGGAGGACCAAGCAAGGAACTGAAGCCACAGACCTCCTATATATATGAGCTAGGCATCCAGCTCCTCCCAGTGGGAAGGAGGAGCCGCAGGGTGGGAGGCTACAAGAAACCCAGAAACCAAGATGGCCGCCAGCACATGTCAAACGAATAAGAACAGCAAGAAGGTAAGACCATGACACCTTCAGCACGACCAGTTGGTGGTGGGTCAATGATGGTTTGGGGAGGCATATCCATGGAGGGACACACAGACTTCTACAGGCTAGACAATGGCACCCTGACTGCCATTAGGTATCCGGACGAAATACTTGGATCTATTGTCAGACCCTACACTGGTGCAATGGGTCCTGGGTTCCTCCTGGCGCATGACAATGCTGGCCTCATGTGGTGAATGTATGCAGCCAGTTCCCGAAGGATGATGGAATTGATACCATTGAATGGCCCCCACGCATGCCTGTCCTAAATCCAATAGAACACCCCTGGGAAATTATGTTTTTGTCCATCAGACACAGCCAGGTTGCCCCTCACTTGGTTCAGGAGCTCAGTGATGCCCTGGTCCAGATCTGGAAGAAAATACCCCAGGACACCATCTGTTTGCTAATTAGGAGCATGCCCTGACATTGTCAGGCATGCATACAAGCACACGGGGGCCATGTAAACTACTGAGTACCACTTTGAGTTGCTGCAATGAAATTTCAGCAAAATGAACTAGTCTGCTGCATCATTTTTTCACCTTGATTTTTGGGGTGTCTTTTAATTCAGCACTGACAGGTTGATCTCCCACCCCTTCAACCTCTGCAGCAATGCTGGCAGCACTCATACATCCATTTCCCAAAGACAATCCCTGGATATGATGCAGAGCACGTGCATTAAACTTCTTTGGTCGACCATGACAAGGCCTGTTTTGAGTGGAACCTGTCCTGTTAAACCGCTGTATAGTCTTGGCCACCATGCTGCAGCTAAGTTTCACGGTCTTGGCAATCTTCTTATAGCCTAGACCATCTTTATGTAGAGCAACAATTCTTTTTTTCATATCCTCAGAGAGTTCTTTACCATGAGATGCCATGTTGAACTTCCAGTGACCAGTATGAGAGAGTGAGAGTGATAACACCAAATTTAACACACCTGCTTCCCATTCACACCTGAGACCTTGTAACACTAACGAGTCACATGACATCGGGGAGGGAAAATAGCTAATTGGGCCCAATTTGGACATTTTTACTTAGGGGTGTACTCACTTTTGTTGCCAGCAGTTTAGACATTAATGGCTGTGCGTTGAGTTATTTTGAGAGGACAGCAAATTTACACGGTTATACAAGCTGTACATTCACTACTTTACATTGTAGCAAGGTGTAATTTCTTCAGTGTTGTCACATGCAAAAATATAATAAAATATTTACAAAAATGTGAGGGGTGTACTCACTTTTGTGAGATACTGTGTATTATACATATATATATATATATATATATATATATATATATATATATATATATATAGTATGAGCTCTTGCTCTGCGTGAAGGTATGTTGTAGTTTACATGAATTGGTCCTTAAAAACCCTTTAGACGAACATGGATCAGGCCAAACATATCCCAAGCCATGTACTAGCATAAATAATAAACATATACACCTGAGGAGGCCTCTGTAAAGTGTGTAATCATTGACCTCACAGGCAGCAGTAGGAAAGGTCTCTATAACTGCATAGAGATGTTTTCCCAGTAATAAGACTCAGGAGTCTAATTACAGAGTGTGGTTGAACTTGTATCATACACCCATTATGCCAAAACTATCTGACAGATGTTATCAACACAGTAAAGAATGGATAAAGATTTCACACATCTGGTGGTGACCTTGCAAAAGCATTTGTCTCCTTTGGAAGACACTTCATCAGCTGGTAGAAAACTACCCACAGACAATAAAGCAGGGCTAGTTCTCTTATTGCGTTATTCAAAGTCCATACTGATACACCTATGAAATGTGACTAAATGCAGTGAAGGGAACTTGAACTTGAATGACCGCTGTCTTCTTTACTGAGCAGCTGACTGTCCAACTGGATTATAATTTAAACCTAGTTTTCAATGGGAAATTGACTTATACTTTGTATTTTATACTCATCATATACTAGGGTTACCAAGGCAGGTGGTTTTTACATTGAGTTAGTTTCCATGCCAAATAGAGAAGCTATTATTTTATTTATTTATTGATTTATTTATTTTTCATTCATTATAGGGATGTGGGAAATTTTAAGTCATTGGCATGTTTTAGGGGAAACATAAGTAGCAACCACTACCAAATCCCGCAACACTAGCAATGACCCTAACTTTAGATTGTTTGTTTTCTCCCCTTTTTTAACCACAGATAACATTATCAATATGGCTAAAAGCAGTTTCATACATATTTTTTTATTTAAAGATGTGTGTGTAGATTTATGTTAATAAAGCTGAACTCCAGTCAAACAGGTAAATACACAGATCAGATGTATATTTGAGAGCTGTTTTACCTGCCTAAGGTTTTGTACTTCTGTCCACCCAATCCTCAGTATTACACAACTATGGCACACAGCTCAGGGCAGAAGAGCTGATTATCTATTACAGTTAAGTAGCACTTACAAGCCGTATCCTTCCTCCTGTCTGCCACAGTGAAAGTAGAAGCAGCAGTCTGATGAGCTCATCTCAATGTCACAATGCACTTTTCTTCTATCAGCATACCTGTTGAAAGCACATAAGTTAATTGGCACTTTTGCCCAGCCTGAGCTCTCCTGTGCAGAGACTGTAAGTGTTTTTTACCAGAATAAATTTAGGTGCTTATGGTGCTTGCATTTAAAACAATATATTAATAATGTATGAATGATTGTTGTTGTTGTTCAGTCATTTAGTCGTGTCCGACTCTTCGTAACTTCATAGCGTGCCAGGCTTTTCTGTCCTCCTCTGCCTCCCGGGGATTGCTTAACTTCATTTTTTTTGTTTCGATGATGCTATCGATCTATTTTGTTTTCTGTCATCCTCTTCTCCTTTTTCCTTCCATGTTTCCCAGCATTAGCATCTTTTCCAATGAGTCCTCTCTTCGCATTAGGTGACCAAATTATTTGAGTTTCATCTTCAGGATCTGTCCTTCCAGTTAATATATTCAGGGTTGATTTCCTTCAGTATTTAGTGGTTTGATTTTCTTGCCATCCAAGGGACTTTTAAGGGTCTTCTCCAACACCATAGTTCAAAAGCATCAATTCTTTGGCGTTTAACCTTCCTTATGTTCCAACTTTCACAGCCAATTGTGAATACCATACCTTTGACTATACGGTACTTTGTCGGTAGGATGATGTCTCTGCTTTTTATAATGTTGTCTAGGTTTGACATTGCTTTCCTCCCAAGAATCAAGTGTCTCTTAATTTCAGGGCTACAGTCATTGTCTGCTGTGATCTTGGAGCCTAGGAAGTTAAAATCTGTCACTGTTTCCATTTCTTCTCCTTCTGTTTGCCAAGGAGTGATGGAATTGGTTGCGATGATCATAGTTTTCTTAATGTTCAATTTCAGGCCAGGTTTTGCGCTCTCCTTTTTCACCTTCTTTAAGAGACTCTTTAGTTCTTCTTCAATTTCTGCGATTAGTGTGGTATTGCATATCTCAGGTTGTTGATATTTCTCCCTGCGATCTTAATTCCGGCATGTGATTCGTCGATCCTGGCATTTCGCATGATGTATCTGCATATAGGTTAACCACTTCAATACCCGGCACTTTTCCCCTTCCCGCCCAGGCTGTCATTTGAATGACAATTGCGCGGTCATGCAACACTGTACCTAAACCAAATTTATGTTATTTTTTCCCACAAATAGAGCTTTCTTTTGGTGGTATTTGATCACGGCAAGGTTTTTTATTTTTTGCTAAACAAATAAAAAAAGACTGAAAAGTTTAAAAAAAGTTTTCTTGTTTATGTTATAAAATTTTGTAAATAGATACGTTTTTCCCTGCACTGATGAGGCTGCACTGACAGGCACTGATGAGGAGGCACTGATGGGGTGGCACTAATATGTGGCACTGATAGGTAGCACTGATATGCAGCATTGGTGGGCACTGATAGGCGGCATTGATGAGCACTGATAGGCAGCACTGATGGGCACTGATAGGCGGCACTGATAGGTGGCACTGATGGGCACTGATGGGCGGCACTGATCGGCACTGATGGTCGGCTCTGATGGGCACTGATAGGCAGCACTGGTGGGCAATAATGGGCACTGGCGGGCAGCACCGATGGGGAAGGCACTGGCGGGCTCCCTGAGCCCTGATTGCCATTCCTGGTGGCCATGGTGGGCATCCCTGGGGTCATGGGCGGTCATCCCTGGTGGTTCTAGTGGCAATCCCCCCCCAAAGGGTCTGCACTGGTAATCAATGCTTTGATTACCAGTGCAGATCCCCCCCTGTCAGGAGAGCCACAGATCGGCTCTCCTCTACTCGTGCCTGTCAGGCACAAACTGAGGAAAGCCGATCAACGGCACTTCATATTTACTATGTGACCAGCTGTGATTGGACACAGCTGGTCACATGGTAAAGAGCCTACATTAGTAGGCTCTTTACCGAGATCGGAGATGCAGTGTGTCAGAGTGGGCGGTCAGAGGGGGCGTGCAGAGCGCATTATCCTGCCGCCATCATATGACGTCCGGTCAGGATAATGTAACCACCTTCCCGCCATCATTTGCCTATTGGGGGGGCTGGAAGTGGTTAAATAAGTAGGGTGACAATATACATCCTTGCCACACTCCTTTCTCAATTTTGAACTAGTCAGTTGTTCCATGTCCTGTTGCTTCTTGACTTGCATAAATGTTTTTCAGAAGACAGGTGGTCTGGTATTCCCTATTTCTTTCAGTATTTGCCACATTTTGTTGTGATCCACACAATTGAAGGCTTTACTGTAGTCAATAAAGCAGAAGTAGACATTCTTGTGGAACTCCCTTGCTTTCTCCATGATCCGGCAAATGTTGGCAATTTGATCTCTAGTTCCTCGGCCTCTTCAAAATCCAGCTTGTGCTTGTGGTAGCTCTAGGTTCACATGCTGCTGAAACCTAGATGACCCTGTCACCTCCTGAATGGCTGTTTTTTTTCTGTGTGTTTGGAATTCCCAAACAGTAGTTTAATATGGGGCTAATTCACCAACTATTTGGCTGATAGTTGTGGTATGGCCCCCAATGTATTTTAATGGCTGGGCCTGAGGCATCTGAACAGTCTCCCCTTGCTGTATTTTATACTTTAGTTGGGCAGCCCTATCTATTTTTACTGCCCCCTGCTGCACTTGTGCAAGAGGCCTTACAGTGTTGAGGTCTTATCACTTGGGAAGATGAGACTAAGAATATGTTTTCTGTTGTCTGCAGCAGACTGATACTGTATTATCATCTCAGACTAAACAAAGTCACTGGTCTGGAGCTCAAGGATTACTTTTTAATGATAAAGTATAGAGCTTTTCCAGAAAAAAATATACTGTTGTATATTGTGACATGTCATCAAAGTGTGCCTACAGACTTGTAAAGCTACTGAAAGGTCCAATGTAAGCATCACATAAAAAAGGCATTGTAAAAAAAAAAAAAAAAAAGTTCTATTCATGGGATACCCTTGGATCAAACAGTGAAACAAATGTGGAAGAATTAAAAACAATAGGATCGGTGTGTAGGCACTTTCAGAACAGACAAAACATTATTTTGGCTGCATGATTTTGAGTATCAGCCATTTGCACACTAGGGACACAATTGTTCATTGATTGTATTTCATGAGGTAAAGAGTTCTGTTGTTAGAAACTACAGAAAATATTATGTTAACTGAATGGGGTTGTTCTTGAATTCTATGCTGATTTGAAAATTTACACAGTTATCTGTATATAGATGGTTGATAAACATTCACATTCTAACTCAGTGGGACAGAATTGCCAATAACACTAATGGTTTGGAGATCTCATTTGAATAAGGATATCCTTAAGCCAAACCCTGTAAATGTTCTTGTTCTCTCTTACCTTTTTTAAATGAGCCTGTCTGGATGTCTTTAAAGTCTTCTTACACAAGATTCAGACCTATTACTTATTCCAACACAAGTGCCTGTGAAATCACATTAGGCCTGCAAACCACTGATCAGATGTGATGAATTGAATTCCTTGGCACTAAGTGCATACCGAGAAGTGCGTTCGGTTAGCCAAATAAATTGAACAGTGCACTAAAACATATGGTTACTCTAATTAATATGTGATGTGAAGCTGCCAATAACCAGAAGATGCCCATTTAACAGTATAAACATTTAGAAGGCAAACCAATTTAAAGTACAAGTAAACTTGTGCCATTCATAATTTGTCCTTATGAATTAATAAAACCCTTCAGCTTTTTAAAATAGTAAAAAGGCAATTTTATTTTTGCTAAAGCCTTAGTAAAAACATTTGTGTTTCCATCATGATTATTTCAAAAAACTATTTTGCATGGGGGAATCTATGGAGAAATATTTTTCTGTGGGCATGTAAATGGGATTATTGACTGCCTTCTTTATGGCTTCCAACGTATTTGCCAATATTATCATTAGACTACAGTAATTTAAAAGACGGTATTTTTCTTCTTGGTATTGGTAAAAAAAATGTCTGCCATTACCTGCATCTTGCAACCAATGAATAAAACCTTGACATTCTACCATTAATCAAAGAAAGAATCCCATTATGGTTACCTTGTCAGCTGCTGCTCGCGAAATGGCTATCAAGCTACACACTAGGTGGTATATGACCCCCTCTAAACTGCATTTATTTTGCATATGATTGCTGATTGCTTTAGGGGCTGCCCACACTGAGACAATTTTATTCACATTTTTGGAGCTGTAAAGTATTGTGCCCTTTGTGGACACAGGCTGCTCATAAAACAGCCCAAATTATAGACTCGCAACTTACCGTGATAATGCCAATGTACCTTTTGTTTGCATCCATCCCAGACATGCTTTTTTCTTGTGAAAGCTTACTGTACTCTCTTTTTAGTACTATTCAGTGGGTTATTGTACTTAATTGGTGTGCTAATTCTGTAACATGGCCCCAAGTAATAGTTTGTACAAAATCCATTAAAGTGTGGATAGGATATACCATACAATTTATGATGCAATGCAAATTTTGACAGGAAGTGGAATTATTGGACCTCTTATTGAGATACTATCATGTAACTTTCATTTGTCTTTGGGTCCCTGTCTTAACCTGACTTTATTTTCCTGATAACTTTACTTTGTTCTATCTCCCCTAAGAATTCTCTAATAGTTGGATATTCTATTAGCCAATTTTTAAATTATGTTATGCCATTTTTTGTGGTACATAGAATGCTTATTTATATTCTGTCATGTACTGGCTAATATGCACATCTGGTCTGCTGATGTGTTTTGCTTATACATTTAACAAGTACATGTGATGACATTTCTTGTCAATGTGTTAATCCATGGATCAGCCTATTGTTAACTTCTAAGCCAATTTAAAGTAAATGTGCTGTCTAAAAGCACATACTACAAGATTAATATTATAGGGGATTCATATAACGCCAACAGTTTGTATAGTGTGTTACAAAATAAAGGGAGACAGACGCGCGCATGAGATAGCAGCTTAAGCTGTGAGCACTCTTCAGCCGTCCGGACACTCACAGCATAAAGGGCAAGGTCTTAGCCCCATCAAGACTTCCAGTCATCTCCTACAGCTCCACGGACCCCACAGCGTAGATGTCCCACAAAATAAAAGACAAGCGTTGCCCAAAAAAGCTTACAGCTAATTTCCACAGGCCCGCTCCACAGCAAGGAAGAAGCCAAGATGGCGCAGCCAGAGCCACAGCACAGCTACCTGCAGCCTATACAGATCTTCCAGACACTGATCCAGGGAAACTGGATGATTGATTACCAGCCTCTTCTCCCCACAATTCACCCCCATCAACCTCGGTCTCTCAGAGCCCAGCCAAGGCAAAGATGTGGATGGATTCCCTTCAAGAGGCCAAAATCACAGTGACTACAGAACAGCACCATGAGCACTCAGTCTCCTCTCTGCAACCATCAATAGCTGTATTCCCTACCTCAGGACAACCTGTCCCAGATGCTACAATGAAGGACATGCTTTTATCATTGCAATCCTCTCTTATGACCAATCTCTCCTCCCTGATACATAAGTTCCCTGTAGATATGAGGCAAGTGAGAGATACGGTACAATATATGGAAAACAAAATGGAGAAATGCACTGATACAGTGAATGACATAGTGGGTGCCTACATGGAGCAAAAAGAGGACACCATGTGGATCAAAGCAAAATTGGCGGATCTTGAAGACCGCTTCCGCCGCAACAATATTAAAATGTGCGGCATACCTAAATCCATCCCTCCATCAGAGTTGCACAAATATGCTAGTAACCTGTTTTCTACACTTCTACTCAAACTAGCTCCAATAGAGCTTACTATTGGCAGTATACATAGAATTCCCAAACCACGCCACCTTGAAGATGCAGTCCCCAGAGATGTACTTATGCGAATCCACTTCTACCAAGCCAAAGAACAAATCTTTTTCAAAGCAAGAATACTGACCCCATTGCCAGCACCGTATTCAAATATCCAACTATTTTCAGACCTTTCACAATACACTTTGCAAATGAGAAGATAACTGAAAACAGTGACTAAAGCCCTTACAAACCAAAAGATAACCTACAAATGGCGCCACCCAGCTACTATTTTGGTTACTCATAATGGGATCCCTCACACAATATCCACAATTGAAGGAGTAATGAAGCTTCTTCACTCATGGGGTATTATCCCGGAACTTCCACACAACACACCTGACTCCTCAAGAAAATCCAATAACTACCACTATGGGCAAACCGTGGGCAACATAATTTAAAGAACAAATAATTGTCCTTGCCTTTTACACACCCAGCTTTAATCTCAATTTCCGGCCAGGCTATATGCTCAACCAATTCCTGCTCTTGAACTTTCCCCCAAGTTTCAGTCAGCAATTTCTAAGAGTTACACACTGCTGACTCGTTTGTCTGTTTTCTTTTTTTCTTTTTTTCATTGTCAAACTTTTTCTTGCACTCAGCTGTGATTTTTATCATCCAGTAGACTTGACAACCTAATTCCTTTTCTGTTCCACCCAAAGCCTCTTAACCAAGAACATCTCCAGGACCAACCAGTATCCTCCTGAGGAACTCCGTAACAGTCTCTTCTAACTGTGATTTACTACCTACCAGTCCAAGCAACAACACGCACAAACATGTCATTTACTATACTATCTTTAAACTCAAAAGGCTTGAACCACCCAGCCAGGTGGGCCTCCATGTGGAAAACAGCGCTATCGCTAAACTGCAATACACTGGGTGTCCAAGAAACGCACTTCGACCAGGATGCAGCCCCTATATGCAATAATAAAAAGTTTCCTCAGATATTCAGGGCCTGTTTCTCATGGAAACAAAGGGGGGTTCTGATAGCCATATGGGACACTATCTCTTTCCAACTCCAGAAGTGCATCACTGATCCTGAAGAACGCTTCATTATTCTACTTTGCATTATAAATAATATTCAAAACACATGAGTCTCCCTCTATGCACCGAATCAACGTCCTTCTTCAAAAAAACTCCTAACAGCAAAACAGCTGCAACAAGGACATCTATTGATCCGTGGAGACTTTACCCTTGTTCCAGATAACAAGATGGACTCAACTGCTGGCCCTAAGAGACACGGCTTCCCATTAAACAAGTTCATCTGTATGACGTCTGGAGGTGTTGTCACGTGAGCGAACGTGACTATACCTACCTGTCCCCGCACCACAACCCCTACTCATGCATAGATCTATTCTTGCCTGATAACTAGAGGAATTTTTTTTTCATTAATTCAGGCTCCGTATCTGACCCAGTGGTGGTGTGGAATGCCCACAAAGCTGTTATAATTATTTTGGAAGATAGGGTGAAGAAAAAGAGGACGCAGCAGATAGATGAACTTACAGCTGAAATAGAAACCACTGAATCCCAAAACAAAACCAATCCTTCCCCATCTCTTCAATCCAAAATTTTCTCGCTACACCAAGATCTACGCTCATTACTTCTAGAAACATTTGAAAAAGGTTTTAGGAAAGTTAAACCTAATACCTACACTACAAGTAACAAAGCAGGTAAAGCGATGGCACTACGCATTAAAGGACAACAAATTAAATCTAACATCTCGTACCTATACCACCCTAATACCATAGAAGAATTACTTAAACCTAACCAAATACCTCTACAACATCCGAGAGGGCAATAGCACCTACCAACCTTCCCAAAAGGAAATCCTATACTGCCTTGCACAAGTAGAACTCAGACGGGTTTACTGGAGAATATTACAAAGAATTCCAACAAACTTTAGCCCCCATGGTATGTAGGATCTTTAATTTTGCTGCCTCCTCCTTGTCTCTCCCCTCTGAAATGTTATGTGCACTGATAATAACCCTCCCAAAACTGGGAAAAGAACCAACCTCACCCAAAATCTTCTGACCCATATCCCTGCTTAACATAGATCTAAAAATATATGCGAAGCTGATAGCAAACAGACTAATTGATATTCTCCCAAATCTGATTAATAAAGATTATTAAGGCTTCCCGAAATGTCGCCAATCCTCAGATGCTACCGAAAGGCTATTTAACATTATACACCATGTGGAAAAATCAGGAACGCCTTCTCTGCTCCTATCTCTAGATGCAGAGAAGGTGTTTGATAGGGTACACTGGAATTACCTCTCCGTGGTTCTAAATAAATTTGGGCTCCAAGGTCAAATTTTCAATGCCATTATGGCCTTGTGAATAAGAGGGGGGGGGGGTTCCTCGCTAAGGTGAAAGAAACAGCTGCAGCATCCCTTAAATATAACCCGAAGGCTATATTGATAAGTAAAAAAAGGGGGGGGGGGGTGAGGGAAGGTGGCACTGCCTAGGGAGAAGGATATATATCAAGAAGTGACAAATAGGGATGATCGAACTTTTCAAAAGTTCGGTTCGGCCAGAACATCCGAACTTCCCGAAAGTTCGGCCCAGATTTCAGAACCCCATTGAAATGAATGGGACCCGAACTTCGGTAATCAAAAAACACCATTTTGAAGCCCTAAAACCCAATAAATGCCCCTAAAAAGTGCCTAGGGTTCTGGGTCATGCCCCAGGGACTATTAATCACACAAAAAAAGTTCTTAAAAATTGTCATTTTTGATAGAGAGCCAATTATTGAAAAAAAATAAAAACTTTGGATTTAGTGTCTGGGGGGTCTAAAAAGTGTACCTGTGAAGTTTCAGCTCTGTAGCATGTCCAGAACCATAAAAAATTATTGTTTGTATTAGGTCACTTATAGAACAGGGATATGGCTCCGCTATTTTCACACCTTGCCGGTTTAGTAGCAAGCGTTTTTTTGGGCATTTTTTGGGGGACTTTGGAGGCAGGCAAAACATCTGAACTTCTGTGTAGGGGTATATATACATACACCCATGTCTGTATATATACACATACACATATATAGGTGTGAAAATAGCAAAAATCTATGCTTGCGCTAATTCACACTAATATGGCTTCTCTCCTATAACACCTATATATGTGTATGTGTAAAATACATATAAGTGTGTGTGTATATATAACCCTATACAGAAGTTCAGATGTTTTGCCTGCCTCCAAAGACCCCAAAAAATGCCCAAAAAAACGCCTGCAAGAACACACCTGGGCATTTTTTTTGGCGCAGGCATTTTTTTGGGCATTTTTTGGGGGTCTTAGGAGGCAGGCAAAACATCTGAACTTCTGTATAGGGTTATATATACACACACATTTCATCTATGTGTTAAAGAAACCTTAGTGTTAAAAAACAACAAAAGAGAACTAATTTCCCAACAGTGGAATCCATAGTTGGCCTGGAATAAATACATCTTTGAATCCACCTAAAAGTATCCTATTACATTTAAAAGAGTACTGGTGTACATATATGCCAATGTAATCTTTGCCCATGTTTTGTGGGTAACTATCATATCTCCTCCCTCTATAGGTTCCTTGGGAAGAACAACGTTTATCTTCCTAATTCCTTGATTACTTGTTTTCTTGTTTGTTGTTGGGTTGTAGTCGCAAAAAAAAAAAAAAAAGGAAAGTACTTAAGGTGGGCAGGGTTGTCTCCCTCCCTGACACAGTTTGCTCCCAGAAGGGGTGCCTGGGGAGGCAGACAAAACCCTCACCTTTACATTATACCATGTACCAACCAATATCTATAATGTTTATACTGTTCACCTTTGATATCATCCTATTATGACACTTGTTCTCACCCAGTTGTTTCCTTTTATGCAATCTCTTAGCCCCCGTTCACACTAAGGCGACCTGTGAGGCGACCTGGTCGCCTCACAGGTCGCCGTAGGTCGCCTTCCATAGGGAAGCTGCGGACCCGTTCGCTCCGACTTAGAAAAAGGGTCCGGAGCTTCTTTGGGGCGACCTGGAGGCGACCGCCATAGACTTCAATGTTATGAAGTCCGTGGCGGCCGCTCCGAGGTCGCCTCCCGAAGTCGGATCGCCCCTATGTGAACGGGGCCTTACTGTTCAATAGACTGTGTTTACTTACAACTGTTACTTGTAAAACAATTTAAATAAAAACATTGAACTAAATAAAGTGAGACAAGATAATACAATATACACAATATAATACAATTTTATACAAGAGGATTAGGAGAGTCCTGTTAATGGCAGCTTATAATCTAAAAAGGGAGAAGCAAGTGGTAAAAAAGGTATTAAGTGTGAGGGATGAGCTGATGGAGGCAGAAGTACAGTGGTTAGGTAGAGGCAGGATGGGCTTTCCTGAAGAGATAGATTTTCAAGAATTGCCTAAAGGCGGACAGAGTGGAAGATGCAGACTAATAGCATTTGTAGACAGAAAACTCTCTTTTTTGCCTTTATGAAAATCGTTTGTTTGTTGCTAGGGATCCGGCATCCCTAACTGCAGGATTAGGCCATGCTTACTACTATTCCCCTGTCCAATGAGGAAACTGCAGGTGCCAGTTCTTATAGGAAAGATGCACAGCAACTGAGGGGGACCTAGACCTCAATGTAGAATCCAAATCAAGTAAGACCATTCAGGGAAATTCATAAACAGTGTCTAGGACAGGTAGACAGGTACATGATTCTCTAGCATGCACCGCATGTGGAGGTGCATTGCAACCTCAGTGCAACTGTGCTTCTTCCTCTTCACTAAAGCTGTCACATAGACATAGATTTTTTTTTTTTTTAATTCAGTTGCAAATGAAAACTTTTGTTTGCATTAAAAAAAAAGGATGTAACCTTAACCACTTAAGCCCGGGAGGATTTGGCTGCTAAAAGACCAGGGGGTATTTTGCGATTCGGCACTGCGTGACTTTAACGGACAATTGCGCGGTCGTGCGACACTGTACCTAAACGAATTTGACGTCCTTTTTTTAACATTTTCGGCCAATTTGTTTTATGCTACATATGTTTGGTAAAAAAAATTGCAAAAAGCGTATTTTGATTGGTTTGCGCAAAAGTTATCGCGTTTACTAACAAAGGGAAAGATTTTTGTCATTTTTGTTGTTTTTTTTTTTAACGCGTAATGGCGGCGATCTGCAATTTTTTTTTGCGGTACTGCGACATTGGGGCAGACAGATCAGACTCTTGACTGACATTTTTGACACTTTTGGGGTTACCAGTGACATTTCTACAGTAATCAGTGCTATATATATGCACTGTTACTGTAAAAATACACTGGCAGTGAAGGGGTTAACTTTATTTGAGAGGGAGGGGCTGTGTGTGTCCCTAGGGGTGTGATTCTAACTGTGATTGGCTGTGGCTTGAGCTGTAGGAACACTGATCAATGGTCCTACATAGTAGAACCGTATGATCAGTGTTTCTACACAGGGGAGAATGACAGGCAGCTTGTTTACACAAGCTGCCTGCCTTTCTCCCTCTCCCCCGACGATCGCAGAGTGAGCGGCGGACATCGGTTCCGCCGGTCACACGCGCGGGGGGGTCTGTGACCGCACGGGAGCGGGAGCGCGCCGGCGGCGGTGTGCGCTCACTCCCCAGAGCCTCACAGGCTAGTGA
This sequence comes from Pelophylax lessonae, assembly GCF_965119305.1. Taxonomy (NCBI): domain Eukaryota; kingdom Metazoa; phylum Chordata; class Amphibia; order Anura; family Ranidae; genus Pelophylax; species Pelophylax lessonae. Next base: position 140,138,576 of record NC_138774.1, read on the forward strand.
CGTATATATACTTCACTTTGCCTGTGAGGGGCTGACCGCCGCAGTATATCTACTTGCGGCAGTCGGAAAGCGGTTAATAATTCTATGAAACCTGTTTTGGATATTAATATCTCTAAAAATGACACTTCTATTCTATTCCTAAGACACTCGCTATTTAGCAAGCATTCTACAAAAGGGAAGTAGGTTAGGATCGGTAATTTTTTTTTTTTTTTTGTACATACTGTACATAGTTGTCTTGGAAAAGGTTTTAAGCATAACTTGGCTTATAGTTAGTTATTGGTGTAACTAAATATATCTCTGTGTCTGGGTATTATATGTAAATTGTATTACAAAGTAAGAAGAGAAGAAGGACTGTGAAAATCATCAGATGAATATTACCAACAAGTCATTTTAACATTGAAGTTCCTCTGGAGAGTCCATGTTCTAGCTGTTTTTGCCTTCAGGTAACTGCATGACTGAGTGGCGGGTGATCTTGCCCTTCTAAATCTCCACACCTGCCATTGGCACTCTTGAAGGCACGGAAACATAAAAGTTTGACAAACACTGAGATTTTGTATAAACATGGTGTCACTCGAAATTTTACTACTGTACTGTGAGGAATAAAAGAAAAAAATCTAGTGCAGCAGGTAAACAATCTGTTTCCCTTTTTATAGCATTTGGTTTACCTTCTCAGCTAACAAAAAAGCAGGGACAACATGGTTTAAAATTGACTTTTGAAGATAGCAATATTGTAGTTGACATTGCTGAAATTTTTACAATTGTTATGTTTCACAGCCATTTTCTGATCCTGGCTTTACTACCTACAGAGTCATTGACCCAGAACAAGTATGCAGCCAACAAAATCTTAACTACATGTACAGCAAGCATGGGATAGTCTATCCTTTCTGTACCATAGATAATGATCTGTAGAACCAATAGTGGGAGAAATTCCCCCAGTGAGAAATACGATTAAAAAAAAAAAAAAAAAAAAAAAGAAAATAGACTGCCAAAGGCACCAGGTGTCATGGGAGGCGTCTAAGGGAGGTTCACTTTGTATAATGTGTGTCAAAATGCTGTTTTTTTTATTGTGTTTTTATGAATTTTGTTACAATAAAAAATATGTTTTTTTATATATTGTTGTGTTGTTTTGGCAGCTGAAAAGTCCATCTTTTTTCCTCTTCCAATTTTGATCTCCCCAGGGAGGACACAGTGGTTGTAGCTTTACACATGCTAAACACACTAAAACTAACAAAAAAAGTTTGGTTTACATATACTTCAGTGGATCTTTATATTTTACTTGGTTAGATTTATTTTCAAAATCTGTAAGTTTACCTTTTTAGCATGATAGTTGGCTACCAAGTTTATTTTGTATCCATCCAACTACAAGGAGTTTAGGATGTAATAATACCCTGCTTGACCCAATCAGATACAAAGCTTGCAAATAAAAAAACATATCATGGTTCTGTTCTGCTCAAAAAAAGTTGTATAATCCATAAGTGTTATAAGCAAAAGTTATTTAATATTATGTTCTGCTTTACTTAAAATGGTAGTAAAGTCCACTTTGTGGTTTTACCTACAGGTAAGCCTATAATAAGGCTTACCCATAGGTAAAATGAATATCTCTATAACGTGTACCCTTTAGGAGATATTTACCTTGAATGCAGCTGGTGACATTACCAGCACATGCACTCTGAAGGTCCGGCATACTGCGCCAGAGCTGAGGGCTCCGGCGCACATGCGCGGGAGTGACGTCATCGCGGCTTTGGCCACTCATACAGCCAGAGCCAGAAAACCTGGAAGAGTAGAAGATGGAAGCCCTGTCAGCGGTGACAGCGCACCGCTGGAGGGCTTCGTTCCAAGGTTAATATTTCATAATGTGCTAGTATGGGATTTTTTTTAAACTGTTGCGGTTTACTACTGCTTTAAAAATAAAATGATCATGATGTTGACCCTTATTATTACACTATTTTGTTTTAAAGGTATGCAATGAGACTGAAGAATTTCACAGGCTCAGCTGCCAATGAAGGGGAGAAAAAGCTAGCTGTATTATGGTGAGTCCACAGAGACAGTGTCAAAGAAGCTGAAATCCACTCAAAGACTTTAAAACTACAGAAACGCATAAGCGGCTTACATAAGATCATTATTCTTGTTTTCCATTAAACTATTAAAGGATAACTAATGGTTTCTTTTAGCAGCTGACTAAACATTTATTCTTCCGATTCATATTGTTATCAAGATGGCATTTTAATGTCTTTTCCATTTTGATTTCCTTTACTCACGTGCTCCATTTTTTTCTGTTGCAAGAGAGATTTTTAAGAAGCCGATTTCTGCACAGTTTAAAGATTTTGTAAATGATGAAATTAACATAATCTTTTCCTAATTACCACAGTTACCGATGCCTATCTCTGCTCTACTTGAGAATGTTTAAATTAAAGAAGGACCATGCTATGAAATATTCCAGATCGCTTATGGAGTATTTTAAGGTAAATATTTTGAAATATGTTTCTGAGAAGGAAATGACGAATTTACTATTTATTAAGATGAAACATTTATAACTCATCTCCCATCAATTTTTTTTTTAATTTATAAATTAGCATGGGGTAAGGATTGACCCTGTGCCAGGTCTTCATTGCTGTCTGTGTCCCTGTAGTGAATATTTTGCCTGTCTATTTAAAGAGGAAGTAAACCGTTTAAAAAAATGTGAGAAAAAAAACCTGTAAGACAAAGGCATAATGAGCTAATATGCTCATTATGAAGTACTTACCTAAAAACAAAGCCCCCTTAGTGTCGACAGGACGGCCGACATGTCTGGCCGTCCTGCTTCCTGGATCTCGTCCTCTGGCCATCTGATTGGACGGGGGCACGATTACATCACGCATGCGCGCAGGAGCCGCCGTTCACGGCACTGGGATCTGAAGAAAAGACACGGGTGGCCGATCCTTCAGAGCGCATGTGCCATTGACGTCATCGGCTGCATGCACTGTAAATATCTCCTAAATGGTGCAAGTTTAGCAGATATTTATAGCACCTATAGGTAAAACTTAATATAGGCTTACCTATAGGTAAATGTCAACAAAAGGGGTTTACAGCCTCTTTAATGGGTGTCAGAGAAAGAACAGAGGAGAAATTTCCCAAAGGAGAACATAAACACATTCTTTATTGTATTGTTGTTTCCATCTCCATTGTAAAGTTCTTCATTTGTTTCCTGTCCAGGCGACAGGTGTCAGAAATGAAGGAAAAATAAATCTACCTAGCAGCAACACAGAAAACACCTAAAACCTGACACAGGTTCAACCCTTCCAGGCATTATACAATGCAGAGTGAAATTTTGTCTAAAATTGGGCTTAAAAGTGATTTAGTACTAGGCTTAAGACAGCAGATGTTGGAAAAGAAGGAATCTGTTTATTAGAAATATATGTGTTTTAAGACTGATACATAATGCATGCTCCCATCTTGTACAAATTCTACCTCATCTTGATTCCATTTACTATTACGGAGTTTGGAAACATTTTTCGGAGAATTAAGTTATGCAGACAAAAAAACTGAAAAATATATTCATTTTCATCACAGTAGCTTCTCAGACCATCAGGGCCAGTCATGCACAACATTTTTATAACCTTCTCTCAACTGCAGTATTTGGACTACCAAAAAGTGTTGGGTTCAGCACTTAAACATTTAATAAATAACAGTTTCCATCATCTGGAAACTGTTATTTATTCTAAAATACATCAAGATAATCATGTACTGTATAACTGGTGGTTTTGAGAGTAATATACACACAAACATTAAAGTGATATTAAAGAAAAATTCGTTTTTCTTTTAAAATAATAAACATGTCATACATACCTGCTCTGTGCAATGGTTTTGCACAGAGCATCCTGAATGCTCCTCATTTCAGATTCCACATCCAGCGTTCTTGGCCCCTCCCTCCTGCCCTCAAGAAGCAGTGGGTACTCTGCGTGTCCATTCGGACAATGAGTCGTGGCTCGACTCAGCCCCACCACTTCTCTCTTCTCTTTAACTCACAGGCTGTGATTGACAGCAGTGGGAGCCAATGGTCTGTCTCAGCCAATAAGGAGGGAGAGTCCCTGGAGAGCTGAGATGGATCGAGATGGGGCTCAGGTGAGTAGCGGGGGCTGCTGCACATATAAGGTTTTTTACCTTCATGCATAGAATGCATGAAGGTAAAAAACCTTGAGCCTTTAATCTGAGTATTTTATTCTGAGTACTTCTCCTAGTGTAACTCTGTAAAGTACTTCGTAAAGCAAAACTAAAGCCTCCTATTTTCAGCCAAGGAGGCTGCCATCTTAGCCTCTGTTTAATCTGAAACTGCCACGGTGCTGCACATGTGATCAGTTATAACTTCAGCCATATCATGATGTGACAGTTTGGTTGAAATCACAAGCAAATGTGACAGCATTCCCAGCATGCCATAAATGTATTTTTTTTTCTGAAATTGTTAAATTAATGGGCTTAGTTCCACATTAAAGTGGAACTTTAGTCAGAAAATTAGGTCCTGCTAGATGACTTCAGGCTGGCCCCTTTTGTAAAACCTTAAAAATAAGTGCCTATACTGTTTAAAATTTAGTAATACACTGTCTCACACTGTTCTGCACATGCTCAGTTGCTCTCCCATTGTAGGCATTTTTAGGCACTGCTGATATGTAGAGGTTGATCTGCTGACAGCCTTAAGGCCCCTTTCACACAGCCCGTCCATCGAACGGAGTCTGTTTATCTCAGCGGGGGATCGATCCGCTGATTCCCCGCTGAGCAGGAGGATGACAGCTGTTCTCTGCACTGTGTGCATAGACACAGCTGTCAGTTCCCCATACATCTCTATGGGGGAATCGGATGGGAACAGACCATCGGTCTTTTCTCATCCGGTCCCATCCGATCCACTGGACGGTTGGAAAATAGGGTTTCCATCCGTCCAGATTTGACGGATCAGATCGGATGTCAGCAGACATGTCTCTGCTGACATCCGATGCCCCATAGGGAGGCATGGGGGGACCGTTCAGATCCGCCAAAAAAATGGACAGGCAGATCTGAACGGTCCGCCTGTGTGAAAGAGCCCTAAAGCAGAATTAAACCCTCCTATCTTTACAGCCAAGGACGCTGCTTCTGTTTAAACTGCAACCGCCATGGTGTTTCAAATGTGATCAGTTTTGACACCAGCCTGTTTCTGGTTTGACAGTTTGGTTGGGGACACAAGCAAATGTGACAGTTAGCAATCCCGGAATTCCAGGAATGTAACTGTTTTTTGAAACCATTAATACCATGGGTATAGTTCTGCGTTATGATTTACTGCTGTTGGGGGGGCTCTGGGCTTCAGCAAAATGGCAGCCTATAGCAAGAAGCAAGTTGTTATGGGTAAAGTTCCGCTTTAAAAATGTGTTAAAAGAGAGACAGTGCTTCAGAAAAAAAGACTATCACCTAGCTGTGGGCTGATAACATTGGAAGTAGGATAATTCTGTAAAAAGCTAACAGTTTGTGAACAATTTAAACAAATCTAGATGAGTGCAGGTTATCAAACCATGTTTTTTGGCCCAGCTATTAGGTGAGAATGAAAAATGCCAGATTATAGTATAATGAACATAAATACTCGTGCTGGCAATACACTATCCAAAAAATCATTCAAACTAATTTTCGAAAAACTAACACTAGGCCGTGCAAGCAGACGATAGTGCCATCATGTAATGACTGATAAATCATTCAATGGACATAAATGAATCGTTTTTTTGTTCATTTTTTCACATATACCTAGTGCAAACACTTTGACCCAGAAACACATTAACCTTTCATTTTATTGTCTGTTCGACAGAAAAGTTCTAAACTTGTCCTTTGTTTTTTGGCTCAAAAACGTCACAACCAATTTCCGAAAAACAAACGAATTGTCCAAATGTCCGAATCACGGCTGATTTTTCGTATAGTGTATGGCCAGCATTACTTTATCACTTTAAAGTATATGTCACTGTGAAGGTCCTAAATGCTTTGTAGAGTATATAAACTATTTACTTCAGTCCCTGTCTCACAGTATAAAATCAGTGTCACAGTTTTGTAAAGATATATACTGCACTTTGGGGCCTATTAGGGTGGAGGGCAATTTAAGCTCAATAGTAGCTTAAATTATACTTATGGCCTCCCACTAAAACTAAATATGTGCTGCAGAACTTAATTATAAGTGCGCTTTTGCAGTGATTTTTATAAAGTCCCACAAAAGTGAAGTCTGTGTAGCTTTTTTTTTGCTGTTTAGGCAATGAGGCTCCACTGCTCCCGAATTCGGAGCAAAGTTGTCACTCTCATGTAGTCTGTGCCTACTTTCACTACAGTGAATTAATAAAAATGGCACGACGTGTAGCTATCAGCTATGTCAGTCAGCAACTGCCCACATGTGAGACCCAAATGAAGGAGGATTTGACTTACTCAGGGAAGATAAAGGAAGTAGTTTGTTTAATTGTGAATCATAGTAACTTTATTTGTTTCTTTTTTAGGCCTTCATACTGGGGCCTTGAGTTTTATTATAAGCTTTTACAGCTTAGGCAAAATCACAGAGCTCAATTAGTAAAAAGCATTGCTTTTGTATTTTCTTCAGTAGGAATGCAGGGCTTTCCCATGCAGCATGCTGATGAGCAACTGTCTATCTGTAGTGGCCTGATGCACCCCATGTACAGTCAAAGATACAGATATTGTTAACATTGCTTATATGAGTAGAGTACTTATGTAGGGGCATGTTGGATTGCTGGTGATAGACTGCCGTTCTCAAGCAGAGCACAGCAGTCCACATCTTCCGCATGCTGTCAAGAAATGGGAGTTTGGGGCTGAAGTGTTATTAAAGAAAAAATAGAAAATACTTTTAAAAACGTTAGCTATTTACTGTATGTGCCCTGACTTTATCTAAGCTGTAAAAGCTTAAGCTACGATTGGACTTTAACTTATGTCTTTGTTCTTAGGTTTTGAGTTAAAACTTTGCTACCCAGAGGAAATATTATTTAATAATAAATAATAATAATAATACATTAATTAATAAATAAATAATAATAAACTATAAAATTCAGCTGTGCAAAGCAAGTACACAAACCACTGAATTGTGCATTAAATTAGACATAGCACTGTTACATTTCAAACAATTTTTATCACTTTAAATACCCTAATGATAATCCTTTCAATTTTCAGGGATTGCAAGCCCCTACAGCCTTAAGGTTTTTTACTTATAGTAAACAGTTGCCCAGGTCTAGGTCAATTGGTTCAGGAACTATATAGCCATGCTATAATGATAAACAGATATTGACAGGGTCATAACCCTGTAAGCTGTTAAATTATTAATCATATGCCCACAAATGTCTGTGGATAATAGGGATTCTCCAGTTAATTCTAATTATAGAAAAAATATTTATTGTAAATGTACAGACTTTTAATGGTACTCTAATGTATGGAGACAGTTATGTACCATTGTTAACTAGCCTATAGCAAATTATATAAAAACAGCTTACATTTGTCTGAGCTAAAAGTCAATTCCTGATTGATTATTATGTGCTACTCCTCTTTGTTTCATTTTATAAATGCAGGGCTCTGACATTTGATGATTTAATTAAAATGGAGGATGGTAAACTTTACAAACATTATTTATTTCTTTTTTATGTAGTTATGGTTGTCCAGAATTTAATCTTTATAGCCAATTGAAATGGTCAAATAGTGCTTGTTGCTGGTGTATCCATCTTCAGCTGCCTATTAACCTTCTTAGCGGTATTCCCGAGCGTGGCACGGGGTTAAATTTCAGAGCCAAAAGCGGTAACCTCGAGCCACACTCGGGGTACTGCCAGAAGCATCGCTGGATCCTGAAAGCAGGGCTACTTACATTGTCACCGGGATTCAGCAATGTATCCCGGCGGAGTCTAGCGGCGGATCTTCCTCCCGATCCTCTCTGTGCCCAGGCTTCCGTCTCCTGCGACGTGATGTTCGCAGGGGGGTGGAACCGGCGGCAAATTCAAATGTGAAAAACACCAAACACACTGATACAATGCAAAATAAAAAAGAATCACATTAGTTTGCTCCCCAGTGCCCTTTCCTTTATTTATAGTTTTTTTATTATATTATAATTTATGATTTTGTGTTTCAAACTTTATCATACCCGAGATGTTATAAAGAAGAACGCACAGTAAAAAAAACAATCATATGTAAATAGTTGGTTTGGGCTGCTCATTCTTAAGAATTACATGCAAAATAATGGTACCGCTTTCAGCACCTAAAATCCGAAAGAATCATACCGCCAGGGAGGTTAAGTGTCTGCATAGAAGTTATATTCAACAGGGCTTTATTAATTAAATCTGGAGAGTGCAAAATCTGGTGCAGCTCTGCATAGAAACCAATCAGCTTCCAGATTTTTTGCCAAAGCTTAACTGAACAAGTTGATTGGCTACCACATTTTGCACTCTCCAGTTTCAGTAAATCCACCCCACGGTGTCTACAACAATGCAGATCCAAGACTTTTTGGAATAGTGTTGTTCTTATGGATTTCCGTTGCAGGCACCCCCCCCCCCCCCCCCCGTTCCCCCCAATGGATACTTATTGGGCAGAAAACCATCCACTGTGTGCCCTTCTGATTTATGCTTGACTCTGTTAATAGTGTTCTAACTTTCCTAACTTCTGGGCTAAGCCCAGCCTGCCTGTCAACCCCTGTCAGGTAAGAATCATCTAAGTGACATCTGAAAGCCTCTCAATGGACAGGGACATGGCAGTTGGTTAAAAGATATTAAGCCTCTAGTAACAGGGGAAAGCTCAATTGCAGAGGTGCACAGGCTTTCTTGCCTAATAGATGTACTATGCAGCATCTTATGGTACTTTTATCTGTAGGACTGGGTTCACACTGATGCAAATTGGATGTGGGTTTCCCTGCATCCAATTCGCATAACAGGAGAGTGTGCCCGGCTCTTAATGGAGTCAGTTCACACATCTCCTCGGTGGCCGTGAAGTGCATTGCACAAGGGTCCTGTGTGTTTTTGGTTCAGTTTCAGTTCTGATTTCAGGCACAAATGCGGGCCTGATTCATCCCTGAAACAGAGAACAGGGATGCACTGGACCCCTGCTGTGAGCCGCGTCCACACACAGTATAAACTCAGCCCTAATGTTTAAAATGGGAGAGAGGTTCACATTGAGTCTCTGTCCATCAATAGCACCACAAATTGCCTTTTAGTTTTCAGGTAAGCATTGTCGTGTTCCCTTCCTCTACATGGCAGTGCTTGATTTTGGTGTTGTTCACATTTCTCTGTGAAAAGAAGGGTGAGCTGGGGGAGTCTGTCACAAGGGAGAAGTGACTGATAGCTAAAGAAATACATAGTGATACATGAGCTTTGTGAGTGGTTGGAGACATAAAGCAGTTGCATCCTCTGACATCATATCATGCTTGCTTTGAGGTGCATATGTTGTTTCTGTTTGTTTCATCTAGCCACTCTAAAATATGGGGGGGGGGGGGGATTTACTAAAACTGGAGTATCCAATATCTGGTGCATCTCTGCATAGGAAGGTAGAGGCTGATTCGCTAGCATGCACAGCTGCACCAGATTCTGAGTGCTCCGGTTTTAGTAAATCTCCCCATGGTGTTTCTCTATAAACTGTATTTTACTGGTTGGATTCCACTGCACCATGAAAAGTTAACAACAGTGGGAGAAATATCCAATTATAAGTTATTTTGTAAGGTAGAGAGCACTTAATATTCCTTATCTAAATAAGAGATTTACATTTTTCTTAAAAATCTTTATTAAATTAATACATTATACTTATTTAAGAATATAACTAATAAACATGTGATTTGTAATCAAGGTAAATCTGCAGCTTATATTAAAGCATTTTATCTATTTTTGATTGCTGTATGTAGTTTGTATTCTTGTAATTACACTATTACACAATTCTAAGATCAAGTGACAATGAAAATTAGCATTTATTGCTTAACCTTTCATTTCATTTAATACAGAACTCGTCCAAATCTTCACAAGCTCCATCTCCATGGGGAGGCAATGGAAAGTAAGTGGATTTTTTTCCTTCTAAGTGGTCATTCATAAAACTGAATTATTACTGAGTAAAATACAACATTGATGGTGGAGGAATGAAGGTCAGCTCTCAGGTTATAGACAAATATATCAGAAAGTCAAAGTCAACCACCCAAAATGTCTGAAAAGTTAATGCAGGGTTGCTTTAAAATTCTTGAACAATTTGGTCCTTAAACCAAATGATAGTCATAAAACCACTGTTAATTAGATAGCAAGTACTGTGTCATTTCAGAAAGTCAAAGTAAAGTTAACCTCCATAGCAGTGATTTTTTTAGCGATTGGTTCTATAATGAAAGAACAATGAATAATTCATTGATATACGGCCAGTGCTATGAAATAAAACTAAACCTAAATTGTGGTTAAAATGTGAAGATGCTTAATCAGCCAGTTATCAAATGAATCAATCTATATTTTAATGATGATATACCCATGCTTAAAAATAATTCGTAAAATTAATAGAATGCAATTATGCTCTGCTGGGTTATAATGAATAAAAGGAAGCTCAACTAGGGCAGCTCTGGTGCAAAATATATTGAAAAGTGCCCTCATTTCCATTGTTGAATAATAAATTGTAATTAAGGAACAAGTGTAAAGTTGTTACATTATTTGTGTTTTCTGTTGTTAAAAAAAAAAAAAAAAATACTAAAAAGAGGACCCAATAAATACATTTAAAAAAGTATTTAGAAATGATTGTAAAAGTGTATGTGTCACTTTAAAAAATGAGGCTGCCAACAAGTACAAAGTGCTTGCACCTAGAGGTACCTAGATATACCTACAGCTTCTTTATTGCCCCCTTCAGCTAGCAAAGCTCCAACACTTCTGGGTTGCATCAAAACTTGTTTCCTCTTTCTTGCTTCCCTGCATATCTATTGGTCAATCACAATGATGGGCTGGCTCACTGACCAAATGGACTGCGTGGGGGTGCCAATACAAGGAAGTTCCTTGCCAGTTAAGTACAGCTTGCAAGTTGTGCCTCGTACACACGCAACGATTATCGGCCAACCGATCGTCCGACTTTTGTCCAGAGTGGTGTTTAGTTGGTTGGAATGTGCCTAGACTGCACATGAATTTTCTCGGCCAACAAAAATCTACTTCAGAAGTGATGTCATGTGCTGGTTTACTTTCCGTGTGTTTCTTTTCTTCTCTGAGCATGCCCAGTCTTGCTCATCAGATTTTTGTCTACCGAAATCTGTACTGACTGACGGAAAATCGGCCGTTGTGTTGACGGCCAACAAAAATTTTATAGCCTGCACACCAGATTTTTTTCGGCCGAAAAGTCGGAGTCGGTTGTCGGAAGCATCATACTAACAAGCCGAAAATCGGCGATCGGACGTTGGCCGAAAATTCACGGCCAATTATCGACGCGCGTGTACGGGGCTTAAGATGTATAGGGAGCAACTAAAGCTGCTGCAGGTATGTGCACCTAATTGGCATTTTCCACCTGCTAGACAGTGAGACTAAAAGTATTCAGCTTTAGGGTAAGTGTAAGTTACATTGCCATTCTTCAAACCTTTTTACCTAAATTTTTTGATTTGCATATTATTGCAAGCTATTATAAAGTGGTTGTAGGGGCGGAGCCGGCAGCCAGAGCGGATGGCCGTGTGATTCCATCGCTCTGTCTCAGCGGGCTAAATTAAGCAGCACACAGCGTACTTTCAGCTCCTTCACCCTGCCACATCCCTTCCCGAGACTCCGGAGGACAAGATGTCGCAAACAGGCAAGAGAAAGCAGAAGGATCGGCCGAAGAAACTGACCGAATTCTTCTCTCCAGCCGCAGGCCGTTCCTCCCAAGATGGCGCCGGCGCCTGGTCCCGCGCCAGCACCTCGGCGAACACAGCTGCCGATCGGACCTCACAGGCATCGGAGGAGGTAGGAGATAATCACATCCTGACACAGCAGGAACGTCCATCCCCTTTCACAAGCCCTCTAAAACAACGTAGAAAGCTGACAGAGGATGGGGAAGAGCAGGGTCAGGAGGACTCCTTCCTTGAGGAGGGGGAGGCTATGGAGCAGACCATCTCGTATGGGCAGCAGCTAGACTCATACCCCACAACTGGCCAAGCTATCACTGATACAGCCATGAAGGAGATGATGAGAACTCTCAGGGGGGCACTTCAGCAGGACATGAATGCCTTCATGAAAAGCACTAACAGACAGATTGATAAGCTGGGGGACAGAGTGGATTACACAGAACGCAAAATGGGAGACTTTACAGCAGCACATAACGATCTGGTGGACGCTCACTTTGAGTTAGAGGAGGAGCTTAAACAACTGAAATTGAAAGTGGCGGACATAGAGGACAGATCCCGCAGGAACAACGTTAAATTCAGGGGGGTCCCGGAATCTGTTAAGCCTGCGGAGCTATCTTCTTACTTGCAACACCTTATGCAAACTGCACTTCCCTCCCTGACTCCATCGGACCTCATCATTGATAGAGCGCATAGACTCCCCAAACCGTCCTACATTCCAGAAGCGGTCCCAAGAGATGTGATAGCTCGCATACATTTCTACCACGTAAAAGACCAGCTTATGCGTTTCTCAAGACAACACCCAGCTCTCCCAGACCCCTACGCTGGCATCTCCCTATTCACGGATCTGTCTCAAGCTACCCTGGCGGCCAGACACACCTTGGTGCCTATCACAAAAATTCTCAGAAATCATAAAGTCCTTTATAAATGGGGCTTCCCAGCCAAGATCACAGTGACTGTCGATAATGTATCGCACACCATCTCCTCCCTCCCTAAGGGGTTGGAACTCCTCCGACAATGGGGCTACCTTCCCCGCGAAGACGACCCGCCACCGTTACCTCAGCGTAGCCCGTCAAGCAGACCAACCACTTCCCGTAATGCGGCTAAATGAGAACCCCTTATATGGGGTACATAACCACCCATACTCACCCTCCGGTGACTTCTACTGGCTTTTACGTCTAGCTTCCGGAGTCGCCCACTGAACCACACCTAAGTTCTGGCAGGGCCACTGCACGCCCGCTGTGCGGTTCACTGGTTTTGTTCCCTCCCTTGGAACCGGTGCGGGATGACCCGCATACTTGTTGGAACTTTTCCTTTTTTGTTTCCTTTTATTTTTCTTTTGGTTTGGCCCCTTTTTGGGCTCTTGCAGTCTTCCTTCACTGAACCCCCCAGGTCTAGAATAACTTCCTTGAATACGGTTTTTCACACTGGACCTGGTCTGGGTCTCCTTACCCCCTTGATGGCTTCCCCTTCCCTCACCCTCCCCGGCACTTCCAATGTTATTTATGCCAGCATTTTCTTCCACCGCCATGTCCATTAGACTAATGTCACTAAATGTTAGAGGACTCAACAGCCCCTTCAAGCGTAAATCTCTATGGAAAACGGCTTTGGAACACAAATGCGACATCATTTGCGTCCAGGAAACCCACTTTGCGAAGGGCAAAGCCCCGAACTGCTCCCATCGGAAATTCCCGCATGTTTTTTCTGTGAATCATACTGCTAAAAGAAACGGGGTTTTGATAGCAATTAGAGATACTGTTTCTTTTAAGCTGATTGCCTCGGAAGAAGACTCTATAGGTAGAACCCTGCTGTTGATTGCTGAGGTGAATGGTAAACTCTACACTATAAAGTGGTTGTAAACCTCTGAAATTAAAAAAATCCTATCAAAACATATCCTGAAGTGTGTACTAGCCTCAATCCGTAGCATTTAATGTGATTTCTAGCCTTTCGCTCCCCCCTCTGCATTCTGCATGAGTCACTTTTGATCATTTATCCCAACACCAAGCAATTGCTAGGAGACAGCCTACTTTTTCCCTGCAGGGAATGTTTGTTGTGTTCTTTTTTTTTTTTTAAGTTACTAATTGCCAAGTTTCATGGGTATGTTCATGTTCGCTGGCTTGTCTACTGCCATATGCCGTTTTTTTTTGGTACGGGCACAAGTATTATACTTTTTTCTTTTTCTTTTTTTGCCTACTTTTGTCTTTTTCAACCTTCTATTAAATATTTATATAGAGGTTTTTTTTTTTTTGCTTTGTCTCCTCTTACTTTATACCTGGCTATTTAGTTGTGCATAAGTATATACATGTGTATGTGTGTGTGTGCATATACATACGGACACATACCCCTGTTGACTGTTCTATCCATATTAACCACTTCTGGACCGGAATATTTTCCCCCTTAATGACCAGATCATATTTTGCGATTTGGCACTGCGTTATTTTAACAGACAATTGCGTGGTCGTGTGATGCTATACCTAAAAACATTTGATGTCCTTTTTTCCCCACAAGTAGAGCTTTCTTTTGGTGGTATTTGATCACCTGTGCGATTTTTATGTTTTGCGCTATAAACAAAAAAAAAGCGACAATTCTTAAAAAAAAACAATATTTTTCACATTCTGCAATATAACATTCTCGAAAATAAATAAATAAATAAATACATTTTTTAACATTTTAGGCTAATTTGTTTTCTACTACATATATTTTGTAAAAAAAAAAATCGCAATAATTTTGATTGGTTTGCGCAAAAGTTATCACGTCTACTAACTACGGAAAAGATTTATGTCATTTTTATTGTTTTTTTTTTACTAGTAATGGCAGCGATCTGCGATTTTTAGCGGGGCTGCGACATTGGGGCAGACAGATCGGACCCCTAACTGACATTTTTGGCACTTTTGGGGGGGACCAGTGACAGCTAAAAATATGCACTGTTACTGTAATAATGACACTGGCAGGGAAGGGGTTAACATTGTGGGTGATCAAGGGGTTAAATGTGAGCCTAGGGGAGTAATTCTAACTGTGGAGGGGCGTGGCTTGTGAAATGATCATAGAAACCTTTGATCCTATATAGAAGGGTTACAGGGGCTCTATGATCATTCCAGGGAGAAGAACGGTCAACTGTGTTTACAACAGCTGACCATTCTTCTCTCTCAGCGGGGAACAATTGCGGGTGTGAGGCAGCAATCGGAGCCGCCTGACCCGCTGCCGAGTGGGGGCGAGAGCTACCGGAGCGGGGCCGATGTAGGTCTACGTCGGTTTGCGCAGGAGAGCCACACTGCCGTAGTAAAAAGGCGGCGTGTGGTCGGCAACCGGTTAAAGTATGATTAGTTAATGAGGATTGTTTCCTGAAATGTGAGGGGAACTAATAGTTCCTTGAAGCACCAGTCTTTTTTTGACACTTTGGCAAATTCAGAACCTGATCTTGTCTGTCTGCAGAAGACGCACGTCACCCCAGAAACAGTTTGATTGTAAATAAGGCATATCATTCTGCCTAGTCTTCATATGCTAGAAGTGTGTCCATCCTGGTATATGATGCTGGCGCTTCTCTTGTGAACAAGAAAAAATTGATAAACATGGAAGATAAGTGTTTCTGCATTGTAGACTGTATGATAGGTGTTTTGTGATTGCCATTTTGTATATACCGCCTCCATATTCGTGTAAGGTATTCCAATTGTTCACAAAATTTATAGCTGATATAAGGCCATTTTTTTTGCGATACGGCACTATATTGCCTTTTATTTGACCACCTCTGAGGTGGTAAACAAAAAAAGAACCATCATTTTGAAAAAAACTATATTTTTTACTTTCTGCTATACAACATACCCAGTAAAAAAAATTTAAAAATCATTTTTTTTTTCATCAGTTTAGGCCAATATGTATTCTGCTACATATTTTTGGTAACAAAAATACTAATAAATGTATATTGATTGATTTGCATAAAAGTTATAGTGTCTAAAAACTATGGGATAGATTTATTGATTTTTTATTTGTTTTATTGCATTTACTAGTAATGGCGGCGATCAGTGATTTTTAGCGGGACTGCGACATTGCGGCGGACAAATCTGACACTAAGTGACACGTTTTGGGGACCAGTCACACCAACACAGTGATCAAAGCTAAAAAAATTGCACTGTTACTGTATAAATGCCACTGACAGTGAAGGGGTTAACACCAGGGGTGCTCAAGGGGTTGGGTGTGCTCCTAGGGAGTGATTTCTAACTGTGGGGGCAGTGGATGCACTAGAGGAAAAGAGAGATCTGTGTTTCAGGTTAGCTGAAACACAAGATCTCTCTTTTCCTCCCTGACAGAACAGCGGTCTGCCTTGTTTACATAGGCAGACCGCTGTTCTGTCATTCCGCCCAACAAGCGACATATCCCGTCAGCCGCCGGACCCGCTCATTTGGCTTCCACTGTGTCTAATCACAGCGAGAGCTGCACTACGGGGATGTGTGCGCGCCCGCAACACCGGGGCCACCCTGCAGCAGTATATATGCGGTGGGCGGTCCGAAACTGGTTAATAATGTTTTTAATAGCATACAGAACAGGTTCCTTGCACCTAAACAGGTCAGTGTAGATGTATTGACCCCAATGGGCAAGTTGTGTGGAGAGATGAGTCTGGGCAATCTTTGGCGTAAAATACATCCTGTGAAGGCTCAATATACATGCTTCTCAAGAACCCATAATTCTCTCTCTCATATTGATTTAATGCTGGGTACTTTTGAAATATTTAGATATGTTGTTTCTATTGACATTCTGGCTGGGGGAGTGTCAGACCACTCTCCTTTGCTGGCTACACTTGGGGTTATTTCAGCTGGACCAAGTCTGGCTCCGTTTTGGCTTCAGATAATTAATACCCATGAATCTAACAACATGCTTTGACTTCTTTTCTGGAAATAACTTTAAATACTGCTTCTCTTATGATTGTGTGAGACACCATAAAGGCCTATTTGAGAGGCCTCCTTATTAAAGAAATTAGCTGGCTTATATCTAGTAGCAGGAGGGAGATAAATCAAGTAAATGAACAGCTGACTGCAGCTGAAACTGCCTATGATACAGATCCAACTCCTGCAAACTGTTCATCTTGGGTAGAGGCACAATCTCAACTTAAATTCATTATGCAGAAAAGAGCACAAGATAAACAATTATTTTGCAAACATCTCATTTGGGCAGAAGGAGAGAGGGCAGGTAAGCTTTTGGCAGTGAAGACACAGCAGTGCTATCTGAGTGTAGTAGATTAGTAATAAAACATAATTTATTAAAATACAAAAAGAATATGATCTGAATCATACACAGTGACATGCCTCGATCCTTAATTGTATGTACAAGCATAGAACAGAGGCCATGGGACTTTAAATGAGGCAGGCCACTAACTGAAATACATAGAGATAAAATCAAAATGGTAATGTTTGATTTTATCTATGTGTATTTCAGTTAGTGACCTGCCTCATTTAAAGTCCCATGACCTCTGTTCTATGTTTGTTAAAAGACAAATTAGCAACTCACAAAGGTGGAGTAAAAGTAGACATATCTAATATAGGGTCTCTCTATGTCATCCCAATCCGGATTGCTGTCAGGTGCGGATGCTGCCAGCTGCTCGGCCACTCTGGTGGGTCCCAGGTCTCCAAGTCAGTGTAGTGATTCCTCCTCTGTCACTGGACCAACAGGCGTGCGTTCAGAGCATGTTTGCTCATTTCTCAGGCTTGTGATGTGGCCATGTTTGTGTGGGGGTATTTTTTATGTCTCTCCCAAGGGAGGGCATAGACTACATTACCCAGCATGCTATCTTCATAGTATTGACATAGATCATTCAAAATACCACATTATAGTGTCTGCAGAATTGACTCTTGGGAATGTTGGCTGTCCACCTCAGGTGATGGCAACTCTGAAAGTGGAGGTAGAAATTGCCAGAGGTGGGCTTGATGTAATTCTTGGCATAGATGGCGGTGTCTGTGTGACAAAGCTCAAGGTTCAAAAAGGCTAGACAATTTGGATCACAAACAGACGTGACTGACAGGCCAAAAATGTTGCAATAGGTGACAAAAGAATCTACAAGAGTCCTTGGACCATCTCAAATGATTACAATGTTGTCAATATATCATCCGTTATAGATGATATTCGGGCAGAAGGGGTTGTTATTCCAGATCAAATGGTGCTCTCAAAGGCCCATGACCAAGTTGGCATAGCTGGGTGCAAAGTTGGCACCCGTTGCTGCGCCCTGGGTTTAAAGATGGAACTTTAAAGATAGAACTTGGCATTGAACTGAAAGTAGTTGTGTGTAAGGCAATACTTAGTAACATCCAAAATGAGCTAGACCTGTTTGATATTAGTAAGTGGATCTTGAGAAAGAAAATATTCTACTGCTCTTAGTCCCACTTCATAGGGTATTGACGTGTATAGAGAAGCAACGTCGAGAGACATCCATAAATATGCGTGTTCCCAGGGATACATTTTTAGATTTTCTAGGAGATGGATGCTGTCTCGAATCTTGGATATAGGCTGGTTGTTTTTTGGCCAAGGATTGCAAGAAATGATCAGTGTAGATAGATAAGAAATTGGTCATGTTTTCCATGACTGCCACTATTGGATGTCCTAGAGGATTTTTAGAATTCTTGTGAATTTTTGGCAAATGATAAAAATAGGGTGTAGTATTACTGTCCCTAAGGAGAAAGGAGGCTTCTGTTTTGGTGATAATGCCTTCATCCAATGATGTGTGGACCAATAGTTGCGCCTCTTTACAATAACATTGAAGTGGATCATGATTGATTCATTGGTAGATCTTAGGGTCAGATAATAATTTGTGTGCTTCATTGAGGTAATCAGATTTGTTTTGTAGCAGCCTTTGTCTGCTGAGTTGATGGCAACATGTTTATCAGCGGATAATTGATTAAGGACCTGTATTTCTTGGATGGTGAGATTAGAGCAGGTCAGATGGAGAGCTATGGAAGAGTTACACATCCATTGGAGATCTGAGTAGACTACTTGGTAAAAGCTCTGGATGTCCCTTGACATGTGTGGGATTGAAGGATGACTTGGGGCGAAAATTGTTATGTTGTACGGGGCGAGAGGTGGGAGGATGTTGAGTGAGTGCCAACATCATATGGTACTCATCTTCATCCAGATCTGTATAGAGGTCTTCAAGATGGACTAGGCAGTTTAAGAGAATCAAAATTCTGAGTATCCCCAAAGCTCGTATCAACAGCTGACTGAGTGATCAAACTGTCTTTGGCCGCCCATATATTGTACAATTGTTTGATTCTTAGGTTCCGAAAACGTATGGAGATCCACAAATAATGTGAATAGATCGGGGTGTGCTGTAGGAGCAAAATGGAGCACTTTGCTAAGCAAGGAGATCTCATAAGGGGATAGTTCTCATGATGATAAATTTAAAATCTTTATAGTCTGCTATCACCCGCTCACAAACCAATATAACTATATAACTGCAATAAAATCAATGAGTGGGCGACTTTGTACTACTTCTGATGATGTCCTGGCAGTCTTCGAGTCTTTCTATCGGGTGCTTTACAGATCTAGGCCAACCTGTATCAGTGCTGATTTGTTATAATTTCTGGATAGTATTGCTCTTCCCACTGTATCTCCAGCAGATATCTTTCTGCTGGATGCTCCAATAACTATGGAGGAACTTGTGGCCATCGTGGCATCCCTTTCTAAAGGGAAGGCTCCTGAAAGGGATGGTCTCCCTAATGAAGTTTATGCAAAATATGAAATTATACTCTTGCCTCTTCTACTACAGGTCTTTAATGCAGCCTTGGTGACTAGTAGCCTCCCTTTGTCTATGGCGGAAGATATTATTGTAGTGTTACCCAAGAAAGAAAAAGATCTATTATCCCCAGAATCTTACTGACCAATTTCACTGCTTACTTCAGATATTAAAATTTTAGCTAAAATCCTAGCCAACAGGTTAAATAAAGTCATTACATCTATTATTCATCCAGACCAAACTGGGATTATGCTCTTCAACTTAAAATATTCAAAACCCGGTGCATAACTTGACGAATAGAGAACTGCTGTCTTTAGATGCTGCTTTGAAAGTATAGAGTGGAGTTATGTATTGGGGAGGTGCTTAGGCACTTTGATTTTGACAATATCTTTTACAACTGGGTTAAGCTCTTATTTACATGTCCTAGAGCCTCTGTTCGATTTAATGGGAGAGTGTCAGGTTATTTTCCATTGTTTCATGAAATCAGATAAGGGTGTCCACTGGCACCTCTTTTGTTTTCATTAGCTATAGAGTCCTTAGCGACACTGCTGAGACAAACTGCGGGGCTATGAGGGTTCAGTTGAGGAAAATATGAGGAAACAATTGCTATGTACTGTATGTGGAAGACATGCAGTTATATTTAGCAGACCCCCAGGGGATCGCTAGCCACCGCAATGACTGCCATAAATAAATATGGCACATTCTCTGGTCTCACGATAAACTGGAACAAATCCATACTTCTCCCATCTGTAGTGTCAAAACTCAAAGTTGATGTAAAGATTAAATATCTTGGGGTAATTATCTCTAATTATCATAGAAAATATATTTTTCAAAATTTGTCACCATTAGTTCAGAAATGTACCAATGGCCGCACCAATCTGAAAAATGATATGGATGCCTCAGTTGATGTTTTACTTACATAACTTGCCCTGTTGGGTTTCGTTTAAATATTTTAAAGAATTTATTAAGATTTTTCTGAACCTTAGATGGTGTAATAAGCCTGCTAGAATTAGATATGCATTTCTTCAATATCCAAATGACCAGGGATGCCAAATGAGGAGCACCAAATGAGGTATATTTTCTGATGACTCAACTTGCAGGTTGGGAATTGGGCAGTTTGCATGCATCATCTTACAATATACTTATCTACTTATTTCACAATGGCAATCCTTTGTTGGCATTAGATTCCACTGTTCCACCTTTTAATCAGTTTAACTATCCAACATTAGATTTGATATACAAGGTTTGGCAGTCCACTAAAAAAATGCTGGGTATTTCAGGATATACTAGATTAACGCCATTAGGGTTAAACAGAGCATTTCCAGAAATTCTACAACTGGAAGGATTTTCCAGATGGGAGCGTGTAGGGATTACTACCGTGATACAATTATACTCAGATGGGGTCTTTAAAATGTATCAACAACTTTGTACTGAATAGAACCTAGTTCAAAATTTTTTTCAAATATTTACAATTAAGACATGCTTTGAAGATTCAAGGTTTGACCTCAAAAGTCTCTTTCTCCTCTGTTCCTATTTTGGCCATATAGCAAGAGCAGACTCTACAAAGGGCCTTATTACAAAGGTTTATACGCGATTATTTTCTGAAATGCTCTCTGGCATTACTGTTCTATATAGGCAAAGATGGCAGGTAAAAATTGAGGTAACTCTCGGGGATATATGGGACCAAATATTACAGAATTTACAGCTAGCCTCAATATCTCCTACTCACAGAGTAACTCAACTTTTTATTCTGTATAAATGTACCCCGGACCTTTAGCACAGGGTAGGCAGGAAAGAAAACTCTGAATGTGCAAGATGCACGCAATCTCCTGGCACCTTCATGAACCTTTTTTGTAAATGTCCAAAATTATTTTGGTATTGGCAGGAAGTGTTGGACTTACTAAACTCCATATATGTGGTACCAGATTGACTCTAGACCCTGTTTTGTGTCTCTTGAGGTATGTAAATCCTAATAGCATGGACCTTGATCAGATAGCGGTTTTCATGAGATCTTTTTTTATAGAATGTAAGTTGATCGCCTCTTGCTGGGTTTCACCCAATCCTCCTATTTTAGGGTACTGGATTCAGGAAAATGGATAAATATGTAATGTTTGAAAAACATACCATGTTCAACACAATATTTTTTGGAAGTTTGAAAGGATCTGGAGAAAATTGATTGATGCATCAGGTTCTAATTCTAATTGAAACTCTTGATAAACATTGGGTGGGGTTTTTTTGTGGGGGGGGAAACATTTATATACTATCAGCCCTGCAATATTTTGGAAAATATATATTTTTGAGCATCAGTGAATATCATGGGAAAACTAGATGTTGTTTTTAGGAACGATGATTTGACCTTGATTTTAGTTGTTGCTGTTTAATTGTTATATCATTTTCAAAAATAAAATCTGAATTAAAAAATATACTATGTAGAAAAAATTAAATAAAATAGAAATTGTATAAAAAAAATGCTTATTTGTATTGTATACAAGTAGACATCTACTGTCCATAAATTTACACAAATTCAGTATAGCTTAAAATCATAATTGTAAGCTACACTCTATTTGTGTAATTTAGTGACAGGAGATGTGCATTTGAATACAATAAACATAATCTTTTTTTAACATAATTTCTATTTTGATGTATTTATTTCCGGTGGTGTAAGTCCCATTACCCTATTTGGAATTTTGGTCTGTACACTTGTTAGGATGATACCTATCTGGAATTAAACTTTACTTAGATATCTATTATAAGCTACACCACAATTTGAGTTTCATTTTACTGGGTGTATGCTTTCCCTCCACTCAGGTCTCAGATTACACTCAGCTCTCCTCTCTGTGCTGTGCAGTGTGTGACATCAGAGCCCTTCCCCTTGCCTTCTGAAGCTCAGAAATACTGTGCAAACTATATACTTTGAACGGCTGTAGAGGAGAGAGAGCTGCAGATAAAAAGGTACAACTTACATAGGAGGATTTGTTTCATCTCTGTGTATCACAGAGTTACTTCAGTGGGTTTATGTAAGGGTTTACAATCATTTTAAATGTTGCCTGAATAGAGGGAGTCACTAGAGGATTGTGGGGTTATGCTAGGTACCCAGCAAACTAGAAGTTTCCTACTCTCAGTAGGCAATGTGACCCTACAATTCAATAACATTTATCTTGTCTGGTATGTAGTTAACCATCTCCTACATGTAGCAGCATCAGTGTGTTCCTTCTGGACAAGCATAGGAATAGGTTTTTACCACTTCCCACCCGCCATATAGCAGAATGATGGCTGATCATTTGACGTCCAGCAGGATAAGCCGATTGCACGCGCCTGTGAGGTCGCTCAGAGCGGCGATCGGTGGTGCAGTGTGTCACTCTGACACACCGCATCTCCAATCTCGGTAAAGAGCCTATTATGTAGGCTCTTACCATGTGATCAGCTGTGACCAATCACAGCTGGTCACATTGTAACCAGGAAGTGCAGTTTATCGGCTTTCCTCAGTTTGCGCTGGCAAGGCACGAGTAGAGAAGAGCTGATCGGCGGCTCTCCTGATGGGGGGGTCTGCGCTGATAATCAGTGCATTGATTATCAGTGCAGACCCATCAGGGATGCCCACTAGAGCCCACCAGGGATGCCAACTCATGCCACTAGGGATGCCAACTCAAGCCACTAGGGATGCCAACCCGTGGCCACCAGGGATGCCAATCAGTGCTCATTAAAGATGCCAAGCAGTGCTTTTTAAGTATGCCAGTCAGGGCCAATTAATAATGCCTGTCAGTGCCTCCTCATCAGTGCTGCCTATTAGTGCCAGCTATCAGTGCCCATCAGTGCAACCCAACAGTGCTTCTGATCAGTGTCCATCAGTGGCGCCTTTGAGTGCCCATCAGTACCGTCTATTAATCACCATCAATGTTGCATATCAGTGCCACCTATCAGTGCCCATCAGTGCTGCATATCAGTGCCGCCTATCAATGCCCATCAGTGTTGCATATTAGTGCCTCATCATCAGTGCCCATCATTGCAACCTCATCAGTGCCAATTCATCAGTGCCCATCAGTGCTGCCTCATCAGTGCCTATCAGTACCTGCAGTACAGCCTCATCAGTGCTTGTCAGTGCAGGAGAAAACTTACTTATTTACAAAATGTTTTGACATAAACAAAGAAAAAAATTTTTTGTTTTTTTTTCAGAATTTTGGGTCTTTTTTTATTTGTTTAGAAAAAAAGAAAAAACCCAGTGGTGATCAGAATGTATCATACAGTCCTAACCTTGTTTAAAACAGAGATGTTTAAAATTATTCCACTTTCTCTCAGCGCGGAGTAGGTAGGGAAGAATAGTGAGACCTGCCAACCACAGTAATTAAAATGTTAGGACCAGCCGTGACAGTGGCTGCGGTCTTAACACTTATCAACTTCACAGGAGACCTTTATGATTTCCTCGTGGGTCTCCTGATGCACTATACTGTAGCTCCATCTGGGACTCCTTCCCTCCACCATACACCGTGGCAAAAGTAAGGGGGAAGGCTGCTACAGGGCACCTCTCCATCCAGGACTCATGCCCCTATAGCAGGGCTTCTCAACCTTTTATATTTCATATATATATATATATATATATATATATATATATATATATATATATATATATATATATATATCAAAAGTGAGTACACCCTCACATTTTTGTAAATATTTTATTCTATTTTTTCATGTGACAACACTGAAGAAATTACACTTTGCTACAGTGTAAAGTAGGGAGTTTACATAAAAAATATGGTAATGTAAGCGCCTTACAAATATAGGACAGCAGCTTGCAAACAGTGAATATTCAAACACCAAAATAACATGTAGAGTAAGGTTGCAGTGCTAAAAATGGTGATTTAAAGTGACAAATAATCCAAAGATAAAGATAAAATTGTATGTGACAATTCAGTCCATAACCATATATAGAGTCTTTTACATAAATCCACGGTGATTTAAAGTGACAAATGATCCAAATATAAGGATAAAGAAAGGTGTATATGACAATTCAGTCCATTACAACATATGAAGTCTTTTAAATACATCCACAAGTGTGCTGATATTCAGTGCCAATATAGTTGAATAGACACTCCTCCACCAGTGATCCTTCACCAAAAATAGTAATGCACACTCACCAGACTCATATGATGCCTTATTAGGACAGCTAATGTGTTTTAATGTAGTACCAGGTCTTGGGCAAAGCCAAATGTATGGGGGTTCACACCAGAGGATATCTCCTCCAACACTCCAACAAGGCAGGTGTACAAATCAGCAGACATAGGAGAGACCAATTTTTCTCATAGTGTAGCATTTATTTAAAATGAAGACATAACAAGCAACTCTAAAAACTGGTAAAAACATCCAATATTGATCCATACAATGCAAGCATCTGAAGAGCACTTACATGAAAAACCACCAGACTCAGGATAGTACTGGTGGCTATGGACCTCTGTCATGTAGCACTGCTTTATGACCATTTCGCATTAATACGCTTCCTCAGGAGCAGCCAGTGAGTATACAGCTTGTAAAACAGTGTAAATTTGCTGTCCCCGCAAAATAACTCAACACACAGCCATTAATGTCTAAACTGCTGGGAACAAAAGTGAGTACACCCCTAAGTTAAAATGTCCAAATTGGGCCCAAAGTGTCAATATTTTCTGTGGCCACCATTATTTTTCAGCACTGCCTTAACCCTCTTTGGCAAGGAGTTCACCAGAGCTTCACAGGTTGCCACTGGATTCCTCTTCCACTTCTCCATGACGACATCACAGAGCTGGTGGATGTTAGAGACCTTGTGCTCCTCCACTTTAAATTTGAGGATGCCTCATAGATGCTCAAAAGGGGTTATGCCTGGAGACATGCTTGGCCAGTCCATCATCTTTACCCTCAGCTTCTTTAGAAAGGCAGTGGTTGTCTTGGAGGTGTTTGGGGTCCTTTTCATGTTGGAATACTGCCCTGTTGCCCAGTCAGTAGGGAGGGGATCATTCTCTGCTTCAGTATGTTATAGTATATGTTGGCATTCATAATTCCCTCAATAAACTGTAGCTCCCCAGTGCTGGCAGCACTCATACAGCCCCAGACCATGACACTCCCACCACCATGCTTGACTGTAGGCAAGACACCCTTGTCCTTGTACTCCTCACCTGGTTAACGCCACACGTGCTTGACACCATCTGAACCAAATAAGTTTATCTTGGTCCCATCAGACCACAGAACATGGTTTCAGTAATCCATGTCCTTAGTCTGCTTGTCTTCAGCAAACTGTTTGCGGGCTTTCTTGTGCATCATCTTTAGAAGAGGCCTCCTTCTGGGACAACAGTCATGCAGACCAATTTGATGCAGTGTGCGGCATATGGTCTGAGCACTGACAGTCTGACCCCCCACCCCCACCCCTTTAATGACTGCAGCAATGCTGGCAGCATTCCTACATCTATTTCCCAAAGACAACTTCTGGATATGTTGGTGAACACTTGCACTCAACTTCGACCGTGGCAAGGCCTGTTCTGAGTGGAACCTGTACTGGTAAATCGCTGTATGGTCTTGGCCACCGTGCTGCTGCTCAATTTCAGGGTCTTGGCAATCTTCCTAAAGCCTAGGCCATCTTTATGTAGAGCAACAGTTCTTTTTTTCAGATCCTCAGAGAGTTCCTTGCTATGAGGTGCCATGCTGAACTTCCAGTGACCAGTATATGAGAGAGTGGGATCGATAACACCAAATTTAACACACCTGCTCCCCATTCACACCTGAGACCTTGTAACACCAACAAGTCACATGACACCAGGGAGGAAAAATCACTAATTGGACCAAATTTGGACAATTTAACTTGGGGGTGTACTCACTTTTGTTGCCAGTGGTTTAGACATTAATGGCTGTGTTGAGTTATTTTGAGGGGACAGCGAATTTACACTGTTATACAAGCTGTACACTCACTACTTTACATTGTAGCAAAGTGTAATTTCTTGAGTGTTGTCACGTGAAAAGATAGAATAAAATATTTACAAAAATGTGAGGGGTGTACTCACTTTTCTGAGATACTCTATATATACTGCATATATCCACAGTATATATATATATACACACACATGCACAACCATAACATCTTTGATAAGGACATGCTAATCATTTTTTGTCTCATTGCAATAGAGTCTAAATATTTGTCTGAAGATGAGCTTTAAGAACAACCTGATATTTCTAGAAGATTTTTCATCAGTTTCAAGTAACAAGCAATTGCATGCATATGGCAGATATGAGCATAGATTAAAAATGGTCTCAAGCCGTTCAGATGCAGCATAAAAGTGAGACACAGAGAGCGCCTTGGCTTTCTTCAGGGAGTTGGATTATCAAGTATAATTCAGAAGCAGTTTCTACACTGCTGACATCCTGCTGTCTATGTGTATGAGAGCGAAGGCCTGTTAATATCCAGCGGGTTTCTGGCACCAGGTGATTGCTAATCACCTCACATGGAATTAAGCGCCTCTCTGTAATCAGTATTAGTTCTGCACCAAATACACGCCTTTCATTTTTTTTTTCTTTCTTTTTTTTTTTTTCTAAACGCTATGGAAAGACCCATCTGTAATTACAAACAATTTCCCATAGCATTTCCGAAGGAATTGTATAGAAATGTTCATAATTCTTGCTTGCTTTCTGCTGAAAATAAGACGCAGCAGGGGCCTTTTATGAGTCGCACGATGACGGTCCTGCTGGCTGTGTTTGGAGGAAATTGCCATTGTGGTTTTCCCAAAATGCTAAAATAATGGGCTTTGTATTATCTGTTGAGATCTTTTTTTTTTCCTGGCTACCAGTAGCACTGATAGAATTTGGCAGCAGGTAGAAATTCATAATAACTATCAAAAATCCAGAGGTCTTACGTTGTCTCTCTTTAGCATAGAACAAGCAGAATAAAGAAAAATAAATAACCCTTCAAAGGGTATTTTTTAATGTTATTTTATTTCACCTTTTC
Organism: Pelophylax lessonae; assembly: GCF_965119305.1. Lineage (NCBI taxonomy): Eukaryota > Metazoa > Chordata > Amphibia > Anura > Ranidae > Pelophylax > Pelophylax lessonae. Next base: position 140,166,020 of record NC_138774.1, read on the forward strand.
ACTGCGATTAAAAATAAAATGCTAAAGCTTTTAGTATGTGAATCATCTATACACAGCCATAGAATTTGAAGAGAAACCAACAGCCTTTTCATAACATTACTGAAAAGAGGCACCTTGCTGAAATGTATAATACATGTTTGTTTTGGTTCTGATTTTCTCACAAAAAAAAAAAAAGAAGGAATTTCAAGTGTTCATTTGGTTACTCATATAAATGCTGTTGGAAGCTGTTGCTAAAAATGTAGGAGGGCACTTCAGTAATATTATTAGATTTTAGAAGTGTTCTAAAATGCTTTGATGGTGGAATCAGGAAATGTGGTCAAGGTAATATACTAATATCTATACTACTAAGATTAATTTACAAAATTTTATTATAGTATACAGTATTTAAAACAAAATGAAATGGTTTATTGCCAAGTCTTGAAGCTGGCTTTTTTATTCATTTATTTATTTTTTTAACGCCAACAAATTATGCAACGTTTAACAGTAAATAGCAATATATACATATGTTTCTGATCTCTGAAGGAGCTCACACTCTAATAATGCTGCCACACTCTTATTCGCTACATCTAATTAAAGAGCAAGCCCAAATAATCAGTTTATTTTTAAGAAATTGAGTGCATTTGGCTAGAAAATATCATACAAACAACTTAAAGCTGAATTTGGTGGGAATCAAATTCAGAATCTAGAATTGCAAGGCGCACTTTCTGCCCATATTAGTTTTTAGGGCTTTTTTTAGGATTTTTTGTTGCACTCTTTCATCATTTAAACACCAGCAGTTGAAATTAATGAGGCCTAGGCTGAGCTTCAGCAAACATATCTACATACAGGAGTTCTGTAAAAATCTAGGCGCAATGGATTACACAGACCATAGAATAAAGTTGGTGGACTTACTGACTTTTGCACCATTGCTTTGTTTGCAGGATAGCATTTGCATTTCACCACCTGGTTTCACCAATTTCTGGAATTGCTGTTTACATAAAAATGAATGTAACTAAAATGTTTGAATAAGTATCTAAAAATAAAGCTTGTTACACTAAGGCTCCTTTCACACACTCCGTCCGTTGGGCGGAGTCCGTTTTTCTCAGCGGGGGATCGAGCCGCCGATCCCCTGCTGAGCAGCAGGATGACAGCTGTGTCTCCGTGCTGTGTGCGGAGACACAGCTGACAGTTCCCCATGCATCTCTATGGGGGAAATGGGATGTCAACGGACTGTCAGTCCGTTCTCACCCGATCCCACTCGATCCGATCCGCTGGATGGATGGAAAATAGGGTCCAGATTTGACGGATCGGATCGGGTCGGATGTCAGCGGACATGTCTCCGCTGACATCCGATGCCCCATAGGAATGCATGGGGGGACCGTTCAGATCCGCCAAAAAAACGGACAGGCGGATCTGAACGGTCCGCCTGTGTGAAAGGGGCCTAAGACCCGGTTCACACTACTCCGGCTTGGGGCACGACTTGTGTGACCTCAAGTCGCCCCAAGTTGCTTGTCATTACAAATTCAATGTAAATGAATGAGAGCCGTCTTAATATGCACTACTGAATTCGCTCCGACTTCAGAAAAGGTTCCTGTACTACTTCAAGGCGACCTCTATCCGACTTGTGCACATAGACGTCAATGGGAGTCGCCTCTAAGTCGGATCCTTATCTATTTTCAAGCGACTGTGATCAGACTTTCCAGGAAGAAGAAAAAGATTACCCAGGCATTCCCCACAGACAAAGTCGCCTATCATTTAAGTCTCTTCAAAGTCTCTTCAAAAGTCTCTTCAAAGTCGCGCTAAAGTCACGCTAAAAAATTGCTTCATGGGACGACTTTCTGGTCATGGTAGTGTGAACCGGCTTTTAAGAAAGGGTGGAATGGCCACTGGTCAGGATTGATAAACTTTTGTTGATTCTGGTGTAATGAATATTATTAATGTATTTACTCTGTTTCATATCTAAACTGTGCTATGTGTCATAAATAGTAATATTAAAAGGATAGTTCACCTTTTCAAAAAAACTGCCCCTATGCAAATAAGGGATGTTTGTAGATTAAAGCAAACTGTGTAGCTCTGACTAAAGATAAATAATACCCTTGCTATAGGTGTAGGTCATTTGCATACCTTATGATGCCTGACTCGAGTACCCCCAGTACAGTGCTAAATGAGGCCTAGTCATAACTGCTCACCTCCACCATCACAGGAGTGAGCTCTTTCTCTGATTCAACCCACTCACATGCTCTTTCTGTCCCCTGGTGCAGTAGCTCTGAGCTCAGCATTTGAGATCTCACTCCTGTGATGGTGGAGGTGAGCAGTGATGACTAGTCCTCACTTAGCAACGTCCTGGGAGTACTTAGCAACACTCTGGGAGTATTCCAGTCAGGCTTCATAAGGTATGTAAATGGCCTACACCTCTAGCAAGCGCTTTATTCAACTTTAGTCAGAGCTGCACAGTTTGTTTTTATCTACAGATGCCCCTTATCTCTGTATAGGTAGTTTTGTGGTAAAGGTGAACTATCCCTTTAAGGAGGATTTCCTCATTTAATTTTGGCTAATGCAGAATAAAATCTTTCTTTTGCAATACATGATACAGCTCATTTGTTAAGCAGAAGACTTTGTTAAAACCTAACTTCAGGAAATTTGAGAATTCTCTTTTGCAGTGTGGCTGTGTCCGAACTGAAAAAGTTAGCTGCTAATTTAGGTCCAGGGGGCATAGAAAAGAAGAGTTACTCATCTGATCCTCTACTCCACTATGCTTTTAGACTGGTTCCCACAACGTGTTCACCTCCATGCTAAAGTGGTCTAAGATCCGGGACATCATCAAGACCAATTCAGGGTCCACAGGCCTGTAATGGATGTGAGGACCCCGAGGGACAGTCCACCACTGTAGCATGGGGAAGCACTGTCTGCCAGGGGAGTGGAGGATCAAGTATGTAAAATAGAATGGAATAAACAAGCAGGTAATCTTTGCAATGTGGGCACAGCCCCACTGCAAGGCAGCATTTTCAAATGTCCCAGATATTGAAATCTCTAAATGATTTAGACTTCACCTAAGTTCCTGACTTGGTTGTATTCTTGAAGCAAGTTGTTCTGGCTCTAGGTTCTTTATGCTGCATATTTTCAGCATAGGACCAGCATGCTATTGGAGAGACTTCTGGCACAGGATGAGCTTAGTAAGCAGCAGAATAGGAGTTATTTATTGTTATGGGTTAGGTTAAGCTAGAAATAGTCTTAGTTTTCCAGTATTATAGGGATTAATTATAAGGGGGTGAGTTTAAAAACTCAGACGCACTTTAGGGGCTGGGCTGTAGTAGAGTTAGGGGTGTTGAGTGGTAACAACCAAGTTAAGAGTTCAATTTTTTGAAAGCAGGATAAGTTTTAAGAGAGATTAAGCATTAGGCCTGGTTTCACACCTATGCGTTTTTTGGTGCTTTTTGCAGAAATGCCATTTACCATAGTTTCCTATGGGACACATTCACATCTATGCTTTTTTCAGCCACTGCCTTTTTTGAAGGGTGATGGACTTTTTTAAATGCAAACCGGTGCTTTTTTTTTTGCTTTTTTTGGCTCAATAGACTTCAATGAAGAAGCTGCAGTAAAGCATGTAGTGCGTTCTTGTCGCAATTTTGCTGTGATTTGCGGTTTCCTAATCTGCCCAACAACAAATTGGCAAAAAAACTCCATAAAAATGCAAAATGAAATTGCTGCAAAATCACAGTAAAATCACGGTAAAACCACGTGTGCAAAAATAAAATCGCACAGCAAAAAAACACTGCAGAAACTATCAAAATCAACCTGCATAGGTGTGAACCGAGTCTTATGGTTCCTTCTAGACTCAGGTTAGGTTAAAATGTACCTAAACTCAGAAGCATAAATATAATATATTCAAGTTAGCCAATCTTTATACGTGGTGGCTGCATTAGTTTTACTTTTTTAATTTTACCAGGGTTATCCTACCAGTAACAGGCTTTCTATCCTGGAGTGGCAATGACCGCATACCACCTTTCCCTCTGCTCTTCTCCATAACAAAGCTGGGATGTGTTCTATAGTCCTAATACACTTCCCGTTAACACCGTTTAAAATAAGACAGCAATGAATTTCTATCAAGATCAACAGATATAACAAGGTGCTTTCAAAAATGAATTTAAGAAACCAAATAAGAGAAGCTCATTTACATGCATTTTAGGTTTTAGGGATATGGAAGATAAAGCTATCAGGGACAGGTTAAACTGTTAGGGGCTAAAGGTTCATTTATGAATAAGGTTGGGTGTCAAGGCAGGAATATTTTAGATAAAGGGAAAAATATTTTTTTAATGAAGACTGCAGGCTTTTTGCTTGTTCTCAGCACTGGTGACCCTGCCATTGAAAGACTGATGAATGTATTACTCTTTTCTACTATTTAACAAAACATTTATTTTTTGGGTAAACACATGAATCTGCTTTATTTCAGGAATACAGAGACCCCTTCTCCAATGTCACTGAGCCCATCTCCAGTAGGATCGACTGGGATCAGCAATGTAGCCCCAGGCTCCTCTTCTACAGGCACAGTGTCTATTCCACAGCGTATCCACCACATGGCTGCCAGTCATGTAAATATCACCAACAATGTATTACGTAGTTATGAACACTGGGACATGGCCGACAAGCTTGCAAGAGAAAATAAAGGTGCGTCTAACACACTTTAATTATTTCTGTATTGGTCAGGCCTACCCATCAAACTTGTTCAATGCATTTGTAAAAATAGGTATCTTTTAAATTGTTATATTAGTGTTATTGTTTTTTGTTCGCCACACATGATTACATCTTGGAGACTGTTTGCAGCAGGTTTGGGGTCTGAAAGAAAAAAAAACAATCATGTAGACTTTATGTTTATTCTTCATGGGCTCTTTGATTGTGCCATTTCCCTATCTAGGCTATGTTTCTTTGACAGCCAATGTACGGGTAAGTTAGAATTTGTGTTGAATGAACACTAGGATATGTTACTTTTACTCCTAAGTCAAAATGCTTGTGTAAGCCATTTTTTAATGGCTACCCTTTTAAAAGTGTTATTTTTGTATTTTCTTCTGGAAAATCCACTGGTTTTAAGGTACCAGGGAGATGTTGCAGCACGCTTGATGGATTCTGAACTGCTAACATTTGTATAGCATGACAGTGTGATATTGAAATTAGTTTATAACATTTATAACAATATACTTAATAATAAGGATCACAGGAATCATAATTGTAGTCATGTCCTTGTTTTGCCAGTGTTTAGATCGAAGCCATGTATTGCCAATTTAGCGTTAGTATGAGAGATCAGCAAGAAATTGCACAGTCATAGACCACTCTTTGCAATCTGTATGAAACAATCAGCTTTCTTCAACAAACTTCACTGTAAAAAATGACAAGATGGCTTCTGATTGATTGCTCTGGATTACAGAACTAAAGAATTAAAGTGAATGCAAACCCTATGTCTATATTGCAGTATATTTGGCATGCCTTATTGTATACAAATTTGTAAAGCAAATCATTTTTTGTAAATCTTGTGCAAAGTTTCTTACTTGGGGATCTTGCCAATAATAGCACTTACTGTTGCAGACTGACAAGTAGTAGCAGCATTGCAAGGAATGCTTCTTGTGTTGGCTATTGAGCTGATTCAGCTCTCATGATGACATAATAGTCAGCCCAGAGGCCAACAGAACATAATAAAAAACAGATTGAGGCTTTATAACTCCTATTTGAAAAAGACCAGCCTACATCATCATACCATCTTTCTCCCAACTTTACACACATCCTAATATAAATCTATCTATCTATCTATCTATCTATCTATCTATCTATCTATCTATCTATCTATCTATCTATCTATCTATCTATCTATCTATCTATCTATCTATCTATCTATCTATCTATCTATCTATCGTATTTACACCAAGACCAAAAATATAATATATTGCAGCTTACCAGACCCCATGTGTGATAGATGCATATGTTTTCTTTTTTAGACTCTTCCCTTTATTTGTAGCTGGTGATCCTGCCAGTAACAGGCTTCCAGTCCAAGGGTAACAAGGCTCTCTCATTGAATTTTATCTATAGAGAAACAACAATACCTCCCTAGGATACGAAATGTTTTCGATCAACAGATCACTTCTCAATCCCCATTTTTCCATAACATAAGGGGATAGTCCACAGAAAAATCTGGAATCATTGTCAACTGATAAGTCAGGAAGGGCAGAAATCACCAAAACGTTTTGGCTCACTAGATTTCTGGTAGGATCACTGGGTATTTTTTTCCAGTTATAAAAATAGATGTATACAAAACACTTTTAATAGTTTACTTAACAGACCAAAAGAAGCTAATAATGTTAATTGTCAGGGTTTATATATGCTTTAATGCAAGTCATATCATTAATCTGTAATCCTTTTTTGCAAAAGTGTACTCTATAAATAAACATGTACTTGGCAGCAGCCATATTTGCATACTGCACACACATGGTGTAAATTCTACAACGTAGTGCGTCACAGTGATTGTGCAATAGTATTTTCCCTACCAGAGTAAAGGGGTAAGCCTTATGAGACTGATTGAAAACAATGTATTCTCTGCAGCTCCAAGGACCTAGGTACTTTTTTTTAATTTGCTAAATGTTTGAAGGCTCCAAACAAGACAACAGAATTTATCAAATGACACGAGAGGATTACAGGTTTATCAATATTTTGCTATGTATTCAACACAGCCACTCATTCAAAGTAATAATTATATTTGTCTTCATTAATAACTATTTAGAAAAAAAAGACAAAACTGACTAAATCTAAAATTACATCTTCTTAATGACATAATTATAGGCATTATGCAGAATTGTTAACATTCCCATGTAAACCTAGAAGCATTTCCACAGTAGGGTGTTTTGATGTTAAAATGAAATATTATGAATCTAGTAATTAGCACAGTGTGGTATAGTGCTAAATATCTAGCATGAAATTAATTAAAATAGAATATTACAGTAAAAGAAAAGCACCTGGTAAAATATTTGTTTCAGTGTTAAAAGGTATTGAATGCAAAGATCGTGCACTGATTAAATTGTTATATTTTTAGTAATGAATTTTTTGGATAGAGTATTATTTGATTAATTTATGTTCACTTATAAATGTAACATTACATTAAGGCTTAACTCCTGCTAAAAAAAACTTTTTTAGCTTTGGATAGCATGGAAATGGTAGATGAAAGTGTAAAGCAGAACTAACCCTAAAAAATGCCAGCAGGTAGAGTTCTTTGGCAAAAAAGACTGTTGCCAAAGTGCTCTTTCTCCCTTTTTCTGGCAATTGCTTTTTTTTTTCTTTTTTGTGCACACTGGCTGTTGTACATGCACATTGCCGTATACACTGCCAACTCACTCACAGAATTTATAAAATGCAGAGAATAGAGTTGGTTGATGGGGTTATGTAACTGAAGCATGCGTATGCAGGAGTAGCATCATCACTAACCACTCAACAGGCAAAAAAAGAAGATGCACATGAAAAATAAAATAGCAGCAGTGGTGACAGGAAGTACGGACCGGTGAGAACTGGGGAAGAGCAAGTCTTACCATTATGTGCAAGTATGTTGTGCATACATGCACATAATGGCAACAGTTGCCGTGACTCACCAACATTACAATTTCACTTTAAACCCTTCATACTATGCTATTTTACACTTGGCTAAACTGATCTTAATTTGTAGATGCTCATTAAAAAACACTGTGTTTTCAAGATGCAAAGTGTGAGGGGGGGACTCACTGACATACCTAGCATGGGAAATCAACCTTTTCTAACACAACACATCAATGATAGTTCATGAATATTTTAACAAGGTGTTGCATTCCCATACAGATCTATCAGACTGCAAAACTTGCTTGAAGCAGGTCAACTACAGGTCCCATGCATCCATCAATGATTTCTAAATGATCTCAGAAGCCGTATCAACATAAACTCTAAAGTTTTCAGTAATCACTTTTCAGCTAATCAATCTAAAACAACCTGATTTCTAGCAAATTGCTAACATAGAGCTTGAGCTAAACATGAAGGTCACACAAAAGATATTAAAAATGGAGAGCAATAGCTGACACAAGTTGTCAGGTGACATGGAAATATAGCTCTATATTTAAAAACACAGAATGAAAAAGGTTAATTAAACTTATTAGTTAAAGCGGTTGTATAGTGCCGAAAAAAAAAAAAAGAGAAAAACCCTGCAAGACAAAGGCATAAGGAGCTAGTATGCATCGCATACTAGCTCATTATGAAATACTTACCTTAAAACGAAGCCCTGACACGGACGTCCGGACATCGCTGTGGGAGCTGTCATTCTCCCTCGGCATCTCTTCCGGGTTCGGCGGCTCCGGTGCTGTGAGTGGCTGGAGCCGCAATGAGGTCACTCCCGTGCATGCACGCGGGAGTTACTTTCCGGCAAGTAGCCGGCAAGGAACTCTGAAGGTCTGCCGGACCATCAGAGTGCATGCGCCGCTAGCGTCAGTGGGTCAGTGGCTGCATGCAGGGCAAATATCCCCTAAACCGTGCAGGTTTAGGAGATATTAATTGTACCTACAGGTAAGCCTTATTGTAGGCTTACCTGTAGGTAAAAGTAAAAAAAAAAATGAGTATACTACCGCTTTAAATATAAGCTTGTAAGTTCCATACCTGAGAAATGTATATTATCAATTCACCCTCTGAAAATTTCACCGCTATATGTTTAATTGTGCCGTTACATGAGAAATTTGATGTGCTCAACTTATGGCAAAATATCAGAGATCTGTATACTTAAGTCATGCATCTGTATATTTAGGAGTGGTTGCAACTTACACTTCTACTCAGTTTTTCTCTATAGACACGCACTTAAATCGTCTCTTCAATAATTTTTTCATCTTTCCATCTATTAAATCCTTTGCCCTTGTTGTTTTAGCTTTGGATAGTAAAACATTTTTTTTCTGCCAGTAAAAACCTTACACAGCCCACTTCCTCTTTCTTGTCTGGTAAAAAGCCTAGGCTAATGACATCATGCACAGCTCTCTCTCTAACTCATGGGAGTTTGCCAGCAAGGGAGGGAAGGATAAGTCATAGGAAAGCCAATGATAGCTGCAGAGCTGGAGGGAGCTGGATGAGGGTGGAGATAACAGGAGACTGCAGAGATCTATTCATCCAGAGAGGAGAAATGTGCAGTCAAGCAGTGGTGTGTGTGTGTCTGTCTTTATACATACAGTATATATATATATATATATATGTGTGTGTGTGTGTGCGTCTGTATATATATATATATATATATATATATATATATATATATACACAGTATATTTTGTAACAGGACGAGACGCTGTCACTGTAAAATCAGTAATTTAAAGGACACAGAGTGTAGCTGTGGAATGGAGATAGCTGCTTTTGTGGAGGACCAGTAGGGTGTGTGCTCAGGTGCTCACATCCCTTATAATGAAGGTACAGGAATACCTCAGGACTCTCAGTTGGAGACGTCTTCATCTAACGGACAGGAGGTCTGAGCATGGAACTCAGGAGGACTCCAATCCTCTCCAGGAGTCAGAAGCTGCAGTTGGCAGCCAGAGTGTGTGTGTATTTGCAAAGGGCAGGACTAAGGCCAGACTGGAGCTGTGCACGCTAGAGTAAAGTGGTCTGCACAGAAACACCTATGGTCAGGGTGACCAGCATAAAGAGCCAGGTGGGCTAGCATTTTGCTTTGTGTATTTATTGGAGAAGAACCCCTGCGTAGGGAACCTATATGTTATAGACTTTTTATTTTTGCCTTTTGATAAAAATGGGCTACCAGGCCCTTAAAATATAGTTCCTGACTACAGTGAATCAGCTAATGGCCCTCGATGTTACATTATATATATTGTGTGTGTATGTGTGTCTGTGTGCCTCTGTGTAAATCCATGAAGTGAACAGTCAGCAGCTTCAGCTGCCCACAGTTAAAATGGCTGCAGCCAGACTTAGTGGAGGGAGATTTCTGCAGCATATTTGGTAAGTACAGAATCACAGTGCATATAAAATAATATGCAAAGTGGTTGGAGGGAAGCTTCAGAATGGCAAAGATGATTTTATTACAAATTATGTGAGCAGACTGCAGTTCCTCTTTAAGATGGTCACTCATAATATCTTTTAACAAACAGTATAAAAAATTGCAGATTCGATCAGAAACAACCTGACCTCAATTATCTCCAACTCTTTATAGGAGGATATTGCTGGTCTTTGGAAAGATTTTATAAGATACAAAAAGGTTCAAATATTTTACAATTATTTGTCAAAAATCAGTGGGAAAATTATTAAGCATACTGATAAGTTTAGTAATATGGTAGAACCTTTCTGTGTGGATATATCAAATGACTGCATAAACAGGCTCCTGAGATAGCACAGCCTATGATGAAATCACTCAAGTAGCCAATCTGTGGCTCCTCGTCCATAATTTAAACTGTCAGGTGGCCATTGCATTGCCAGATTTAGTACCGATCCTCTCAAGTAGAGTTAGATGGCTAAAAAAAATGCTAAAAATTATATTGGCTGTTGGTTAACATAATTTGTCTTCTTGGATCTGTGCTTATTGGTTAGATTGCCATAGGTAAGGAAGATAAATGCTGTCATGTAATGTCTGCAGTGGTCTTTGGATGGTTACATCAGCTGGTTGGTAATATGGAATTACATATGCAGGTCAATATGCCACCCTGTGCCCAGTATAAAAAAGAAATCATATGCCACCAATTCCCGCTTCGTTTTTTAGTGTATCATGTAATGAAAATAAAATATAGCTGTTGTATACAAAAACAAGTAAGGGCAATAATGAAGAATAAATGCATTGTTTGTAGAAACCCATCTGCTTTGCTTTACAGCACATTTATCATAAGCAGACAGGAAACCACTCATCTGTCACACCGTAACCAGCCCCTCTCTACTAAATTACACGTTAAACATAGGAACACTAGCAAGATATATACATTGCATTACCTCAACCTTAGCATTGTCAAACTTATGTATCCATTAAAATTATACACTGACATATTATGAAGTAGTGACTGTTATTTTCATTTAGGTTCCTTATGGGAATTTGAACAGAATATGCAGGTTACACTTTTGCTACTGTCAAACTGCACCAATGTATGATTAAAGAATAGCACATGTGTGCTAGTGAGACTGTAATATAGTTAAAGACAACTTGCGCTTTGCTCATTAAAAGCAAAATAAGCAAATTAAGCAAAGCTCATTTAAGGCAAAGCAATAGGTTCACCTAATATGCCACTGCTACTATCCCCAGTTATATCTATCTTTCTCATACTATCTGACTGCCCATACACCTGTCAGAGTCAGGCAACAAAGTCCTATGAAATCTCCAAGCTGAGCTGGACAGTCTGTGTCTAGACAGGTTTAAAGACCCTCCCCACAGCTGCCATGTAACAGCTCATGGGACTATCAATTGGCTGGTTCACTTTAAATATTATAAATATGTTAAATACAAATATGTCTGTTATTAACAATATTTAAAAATGATGTTTAGGAATCTGGGGTTGGTTGGCATATAGTTTCAAAGAAGTGTCCTCCATTTCCATGTCCCAGTTTTTCATTATGCCTATCAATCACAATACTTGATACTACACTGGGAAAATGAAAGTCCATTTAGGCCCCTTATGGTTAATATTATAAAACCACAAGAATATACACCTAACTAAAATTCTGGTAATTGACTATACTAGAATGCCTGCCTTTCAAGAGTTTGATGAATCTTCTCTATGTTTTATGTTAGATTATTTTTTATACATTTGCAAGAGTTCCTAAACTTTGGTATCTTCTAATAAATGCAATTTAAGATGTCTGCATAGGGTGCTTTGCTAACGCTCAGCCAAATTGGAAACAAGGCAAGTTTTCCTTAGTGTAACTAACAAACCACTTCTATTTATATATTATTATCCAAGTATAACGACAAATGAAGGTTAATCAAATGAACTGTGAAAACTGTTGTTAAGGATAAATCTCCTAAAACACAGTGTTGCAAGAAAAACCTTAAACTGGGTGCAGAATTCCCCTAAATGTTAGCAGTGAAGAAACTACTGCTCAATACTCATTGCTGTATTTTAAAGCAAATAATATGTTTTTAAAAATCATATAACCTTGTAATTATTCAAAAATGTAATTATACCAATGCATTTAGTAACATTGGAACCTGTTTAGATATATGTGTAATTACATACATCTGTGTTGCTAAAACCATTTTTTGTCATTACAGAATTCTTTCTTGAACTAGATACGGTAATGGAGCCATTAACACAACACAGTACCATGACCGACTTGGTGCGCTATATTCGACAAGGACTTCACTGGCTACGCATTGAAGCGCAGTTATTGTAGTGTCTACACTTTTCATCATACATTTCCTGGATTCTACCTCTACCAGCAAAAAGACATTCGCTGGTGGAAATATACTCATGTACCGTAATTTCAGCTTTTTATATTATGTCTCTTGGAAGTGGACTTTAACATCATTGGGAATTCATATCACACCGTAGCATTAATTGATTTAACCATTCATTTTCAAATCTTATGCCTTTCCACCTTTTGGATCTCCGTACCTATGTGCTTTATAAAGCAGTACATTTTTAAAATTATTGTTTTAGTCTTCACTGCCTTTACTTAAGAATGTGATGCACTTTGTGAAGATTTGGAACAAAACCTTTTTGGTACACAAGTGTTTTGTGAAATCACTTTAATTCAGAAAATTGGATTTTGAGTAGTACATTTGCAGACAAGTTATTTTCCATAGTAATAATTTAAACAAGTACTAATTAAGCCCCATACTGTAAAATCTACGCAATATATTTAATATCGCTGAAAGACAAGAGATCAGTCCGTTTTACAATAAAGTCATTTGGCCAAAATAACCATGTTTACCATGGTAGAACTAACTGAACCAAAACCAACTGGAACAGTTTGATGTTTATATGATTTCAAATGTGTTTTTTGTTTTGCTCATTCAATGCATATTTGTTGTACTGCCCATTTCTTCCTCTATCTGAAAACTTGTTTTGGAAGTTATGAATAATATTTTATAATATAAAAACAGCAAAATAGAAACTATAGGAAAAAATGGATTTTCACATAGAGGGCAATACCGCAGATTGTATTATTTTAACAATTGCCATTAAAACGGTACAGCAATGTGCAAATTTAGTAGCCCACAGCAATCAGTCAGACATTTTCCATACCACATTAGCCAGCAAAAATCCAAAATCAAATTGCTTTGAATTACTGCATATCATAGTTCTGTTTTGTCTGCATAAAGTTGCAGTCATTCAAAATTCCTTGTAATCCATAATCAGTAATTTAAATAATGTACAATATCACTGCCTACAACAAAGTGCTGAAACCTCAAACCCTAACTGGCTGCTGTGGGTTACTAAGCATCATTGTTCTTCCCACAATGTAACGTATTAAAGGCCATAGCATTACCATGGTATTAAATAAGTGTGATGCTCTTGGAATGGATTATATTGATTTTTCAAATGGTATAGTAAAAATGATACCTCTAAGGGATAACTTACTATTACTTTTCAAGAATAATTTTTTGCATTGTAATTATGTTTAGTGTATTATTTATGCTGAAAGTTCCCTAGAAGTGTAGACATTGGTTGTATTAATAATTTAAATTTATTTATTAAAACTGTAATATGGTTATCAGTAGTGTGACACAAATGCACGATATTAGGATCAGCATAGATAGGCTTCCGAGATAAAAGCTATAGAAAATATTGAATTTCTATTTATTTTCACATTGGCTACCTCCGTTATGAAGCAAATTGAATGGAGTAAATGAAACCAATCTATTCTAAAATGACCTCAGATTTCAGATTAAAAACCAAATATGCTTTAACCCCATACCTTCTGCTGCTGAAGATGTTAATGTAATTTAACAAGATACTATTTATACTGTAAATTTAACAGCACAGCTCCAGACACTTTTGTTTCGGTTTTTGATGGAGTGGGGAAGGCATAGAACCTCTGTAAAATTTTTATTTTGGTCTGTGTCCCAATTGGAGAGATTTCTTCTCCTTCCATTTGTGATAGGAAGACGTGGGAATTCTCTTCAGTGGGAACAAAGATTGCAACAATTTGTTTTTTTTTTTTAATATGGATAAGGGTTTCATCCTCTGCCAGATCATTTTTACTGCCTTTGTCTTTCTGCCCCAGTGATGACAACTCTCCTGATTTATTGTCTCACTGTCACAGACTGTCAGAAGGATAAGAAATTTTAAAATCTGCCCAGTCATGGACAGCAATAAATATTTGATATAAATATTTACTTTTTCCAAATTTATTACAAAATTAGAAAAAATGTCTGGAGTTGGGCTTTAAAATCAAAACACAAACACAAAAAAAGTTGTTTGGGGTGTTATTTTATTTCTATGATACACAGTTTTCAGAATTATAAAGCTATATGCCCTGACTTTACTTTGGACTCTTAGGAGATATGTCACATCCACCAGGGTACTGTTAGTACTGAATTTAACAAAGGAATGGTTCCAAGCACCAAATATTGTGAGTAACCAAGGCGACAAATATTTAGGCCTAGCTCATTGTTTGCTGGAACTTTGAAAGAGCAAAGGCTGAAATAATAAGTATCAATTCCTTATAGATTTTTTTTTTTTTTTTTAATAGAGAGACAGACCTGTTCAACAAATTACTTAGGGGAACCATCATAATAAGTAAAGGTTCTTGCCAAGATAAAAAAAAAAAAAACTCAGCCATAACCCCACTGTTATTCTATGTCCAGAGATACGTTAATCAAAGCCATGCACCTTAGTAGAATGGAATGCACATATTCATGCATGACTGATAAAAGCATTGTTTGTCGGTTGGAAACCACCTACACAATGACCACTATTCAACATCTATAAGTAGTCTACTTAGTAAACCTATTTTTTTAAGTCACTGCTAATTAATGGAAAGGAGGTCTTCATCATGGGTATCATTATGATGATGATAGTATGTTATGGTACTTTTTCGTGACTTGGAAAATCACATGAATTCATATGCTTTAAACAGAAATGAAATGCAGCTTTTTTACAGGAGATGTGTAGAGGTAACTGAGTGCTATATACATATCTAATTTTGGTGTCCATTAAAGCTGAACTCCAGAAAGATACAAAAAAAACAAATGTGGGTATGTTGTAATTCTTAAAAACAATTATTTTTAACTGCAAATTACAACCTCTTAAAACCCCCTGTGCAGCAACATTCAGACTGGGATAGGGAGCACAGCACTAAAAGCCAGTTATGCTTTGTTGCAAGCACATGTACAAGAAACAAGCTAACAGGAGAATAGAGCAAAGTGAGTAGATGGATAAGCTGCTGCTGGTCCTGCTCAGTCACTCTGTAAACACAGGTAATGTATAGTGTTTCACACTTAAAATCACCTGTGTCAGGTGTGTACCTCTGTAATATAATATAAAAACAAAACAGTTTTAAAAAGTGTGGTCAGTGAATGACTTAAAATAAATATAAATCACTATATAGCAATAATTAAAAAAAACAGAGTGCAAAACCAATCCTAACACCCTTATAAATCATAATGATAAGCATATCCAAAATACAAAATGTGCTTAGATTAATGCTAACAGCCCAATTCCTATTTATTGGACATAGGGGGATGGGCCTGGCCCCTTAGTTCCAGTGAAGGGAACTCTTAAAGCATCAGCGTAGCAAGACATTTTGGACAGTTTCGTGCTCCTAACTTTGTGGGAACAATTTGGGGATGTCCCCTTCCTGTTCCAATATATATATATATATATATATATATATATATATATATATATATATATATAAAATGTCTTGCTACGCTGATGCTTTAAGAGTTCCCTTCACTGGAACTAAGGGGCCAGACCCATCCCCTGAAAAACAACCCCACCCCATAATCCCCCTTCCACCAAATGATTTGGACCAATGCACAAAGCAAGGTCCATAAAGACATTCATGAGCGAGTTTGGGGTGGAGGAACTTGACTGGCCTGAACAGAGTCCTGACCTCAACCCAATAGAACACCTTTGGGATGAATTGGAGCGGAGACTGCACAAATGCACTTCTGAAAGTATGGTCAAACATTCCCATAGACACTCCTAAACCTTGTGGACAGCCTTCCCAGAAGAGTTGAAGCTGTTAGAGCTGCAAAGGGTGAGCCAACTCAATATTGAATCCTACAGACTAAGACTGGGATGCCATATAAGTTCACATAAGTTGTGTGTGTAAAGGCAGGCATCCCAATACTTTTGATAAGATAGTGTGTATATATATATATATATATATATATATATATATATTGTACTGTATATTTAGGTAAGTGCTGCCTGTTTAAATTTTTGAGTTTGCAAACAAACTGGGGACATGATATGACCTAGTTTATTGCTTTATTTCAGCAGAGGTCTGGGCACCAGCCTGACTGTATAGTCTGGAATGGCCATTTAAATAAGATCTGAATGGGTAGAATTACAAATCTTACACCAGGTATAAAAGCTCATATATATGTATTTACGCTCTGCAATTAATAATTTTCCTGGAGTTCAGCTTTACATGATTCAATACTGCTATGTAAGAAATACATTAGCATTTAAAGAAAGACCATATACATATAGTTATTGTATTGTAAAGCCATGCCTACCATGGTTAGTTACAAATCCAGCGCTTTGTTGGGTACAACTGACTGACAGGTTGTATTATGAAGTATTATATGGTACTGTTCACTTGTACTAGAGTTAAGTGCATTTCCTCTAATGCATTTCCGGCTACTGTAGCAACCAAAAGGGTAATCACAGCAATAGTAATATTTTTAGAGACTGTTTCCCAACCTTGTCCTGTATTTGGAAGTGCCTGGGCATTTAAGGAAAATAATCCATTTTCTGCTGGATAATTTAGCCATGTATATTATTTATTAAACATGTTTTAACTAACTACGTCCAAACATGGACGACTGACATACCATTATGTTTACAAGTTTAAATGTAAGTTAATATTCTTTATTCAGGGAGTGGAAGAAACTATGTTAAATTAAGTGGTACATGTGCACATCAACAGACTAGGTTTACAACCAGCAGTAGCACATGGAGATACAGTATGTATACCGCAGCCATAGATTGCTGCACAAACACAATTGCACATCAGTTGCTTCTTGCTATTACTAAAAATTAAAATTAAATTAATTAATTAAAGCAGAAGTAAAGTCACCAAATGCACATTCAATCATATATTAAACCACCTTGCAAGCTTTAAGTGGTGCACACTGTGGCACCCAAAAAATGTTTGCAGTTTGTGCAGCAGGGAATAACGCAGTGAATGAAGTTTGTGCACATGCATTGGACACTGTGCCAGAGCAATATCACTCTCCTTGGTGCTGATAGCGGTCATTGACTAACCTCACCTCATAGGTGAACAGATGACCCATGCACAAGCAAATTTAGACTGAATTGGGAAAATTATGATTTTAAGTAAAATGTATCAATAAACTATGCTGGATAATAAGTTATAGTGCAATGATGTGGCCGGGTTTACTACTGCTTTAATGAATGCGACAGACGTGCAAAATCACTCACCAAACTTTATTTCCTGCTTCTCTGTATTTAGTATTATGCTGTTTACTTTTTATCAGTATTTGCAAATAGGGATATTTTCTTGTTGTTATTTAATATCTATTATATTTATTTTAGTGTTGTGTATAAAACAACTTGCCACCACATTGCCATATAAACTTTTGTTTTTTTGTTTTTTTTTTCATGTTAGACGTGAAGTAAAATGACCCATATATAAAGCTGAAGTTTATTCTGCTTTTATTTGCCTTTCCTGGTTCCTCCTTCGCCACCTTGTCAACTTGTCAAATGAAATTATTAAATACAACTTTTCCTTTTTTATATAGCATACTTATTTTAGGCCCAGTAATAACATCACTGGGTTTCTGTGCTTCTCTATGCAATGCATGCAGATCATGGTATTTAGGAGGAACCAGCAGGGTGCTGTACATAGCATCCTGAAAACATCACACCCTTAGTACTCCTCTCAAGAGCTCTGAGGCCTGGTGCTCTTGTTAACCACTTTAGCCCCGGAGGATGTGGCTGCTCAATGACCAGGCCCTATTTTGCGATTCGGCACTGCGTGATTTTAACGGACAATTGCGCGGTCGGGTGACTCTGTACCCAAATGAAATTGGCGTCCTTTTTTTCCCACAAACAGAGCTTTCTTTTGGTGGTATTTTATCACCTTTGCAATTTTTATTTTTTGCATTATAAACAAAAAAAAAGCGACAATTTTGAAAAAATAACAATATTTTTCACATTTTTTTATAAAAGAAAATTTAAAAATCAAACTTTTTTAACATTTTAGGCCAATTTGTTTTCTGATACATATTTTTGGTAAAAAAAAAAAATCGCAATAAACGTATTTTGATTGGTTTGCGCAAAAGTTATTGCATTTACTATCTACGGGAAAGATTTATGTCATTTTTATTGTTTTTTTTTAAACTAGTAATGGCGGCGATATGCAATTTTTTTTGTGGGACTGCAACATTGCGGCAGACAGATCGGACCCCTAACTGACATTTTTGAAACTTTTGGGGGTACCAGTGACATTACTACAGTAATCAGTGCTATAAATATGCACTGGTACTGTCAAAATGACACTGGTAGGGAATGGGGTTAACTTTATTGGTGATCAAGGGGTTAAGTGTGACCCTAGGGGCGTGATTATAACTGTCAGGGGGCATGGCTTGTTAGATCATCACAGAGACATGCAATCCTATATAGAAGGATCGCATAGCCTCTGTGATGATCTAATCGAGAAAGACAGACAGCTGTGTTTACATCAGCCATCTGTCTTTCTCCCTCTGCTGCAAGAGATCGCGAGTGACCGGCGGCCATCAGAGCCGCCGGTCACACGTGTTAGCTCCGCAGGGAACGAGCAGGGGCGGGAGCGTGCCCGCCCCCCCACAGGCGCCTGAGCGAGCGACGTAGGGATACGTCGCTTTTCCCAGCAGCGGCAGAGTGCCGCAGTATATGTACGGTGGGCGGGGGTCAAGTGGTTAAGAGTTAGGCAAATACTAATATGCATTGATGAGCAAATGCCATTCTGGAGGATTGGGGGTTCCTAGGCAGACTGTATTTTCATGCAAACTACCCAAGATAATGTCCAAATATGACACTGAGCCTCTATGATTGAAAAAACTAAAATCCAATGAATAAAATACAGTGAAATAATTCATGTTTTGGACGGTATTCATAACCTATCCTGTTCATTTGTGCTTGTATTGGGTTCTGATGCATCTATTGTATCCAGTGGGAAACATCCAGTCATTCTTTTAATACTTCTAGTAAATCATGGGAACATTACCAGGTTTAACAAGTTGTTATGGGCAACAAACAACCATTTTTCAGTGTGTTCTTTGCAAAATGCCATAGTTGTACATACCGGCAGGCATGCACCCATGCCAGGTCTTTCTTCAGAAAGTCCAATGCTTTCGAAGTTATTGTATTGGTGTAGCTTTTGATGATGCATAGCAGTATAAATGTTCAGATAAATCTTCATGACTCAAAAAACAATCTAGATCTATTGTGCTAGGTAAACTCGGTGCACAATATTTCTTGTGAATGCAGTGAGCTAAGTAATTGGACAGCTCCCCTGGCACAGGAACATGAAGAGAAGGACTCTGGTGTGGTATGTTAAAATGACATCTGTTGTCTACACCTGACCCAAAAAAAGGTCAAAGTTACTCCATCATTATCAAATTTACAATTTTCTGTAGGTAGCAAGTCACATTTTTCACTGGACACAATTCATACCTCAAGCATCTATGCAAGCATAAAGCCAGCCATAAATGGATCAAATCGTAGCTGGTTCAGGTGGGACCGGCTGAAATTTGATCCTTCTATGGGCAGCCTGGTTGTACCCAAGTCAATCCATCTATCGATATGGGTACAACCAACATGTTGGATTTTTGTACATGCCATCTTAGCCTTCTGCCATAGTCTTAAGCTAATCATTGTGTTCTTCTGTCCAGGAAGGCTCCCCACTCCCCCCCACCGACATAACAGAATAACTCACTGTGTTGATGAGGGAGTTGAGAGATTTTCTTTCCTTCCACTCATAGTGGAAGAAAAGAAAATAGAATCATCTATGGTTTCGTAAGTGACTTACACAGTGCTCATATTGAACTGAGCATTTTAAAGAATGGGAATAGGGTGCATGGCCCCCTAAAGTGGATGTTTGAGAAAGTTTAGTTTGCTTGAATACTGTCCGATGTCAAAGAATAACACAATATCACACCAGTATATGCTGAACATGTGTCATCAATTTGCTGCAGGCAGTAAGAAACACTTCTTCTGTCTCCTCCTCCCCAGTGATCTGATTGAAACGTTTAGTAGCAAGTCTAAAGGTGAGAGGCTGCAGCAGAGTAGAGATACATTTCAGACCTTTGAACACAGCCAAGAACTGCACAGGCACCAGAAAGTTACATGACTTGGGTGGATTTACTAAAACTGGAGGGTGTAAAATCTGGTGCAGCTGTGCACAGAAACCAACCAGCTTCCATTTTTAATTTTTTTGTCAAAGCTTAACTGAACAAGCTGAAGTTAGAAGCTGATTGGTTACCATGCACAGCTGCACCAGATTTTGCACGCTCCAGTTGTAAAAATCAACCCCATTGTGTCATTTATGAGCCAGCGGCTCAGTCCTAGAAGTAAATTCTGACCCTAGATAGTGCCCAAACAAAGACAGTGATGTCCTTTCCAAAAATAGCAGATGCAGGCATTGTCAAGGGGAGTGTGATCTCTACGATAGTTAATAAATACCAATAGGTGTACTTTGACACATTACTAAGCATACATGCATTTAACAGAACAAAATATTTATCTGGTACTTGGTATACTTTAATATATAGAGTCTTGTGTCTCCACTCAGGAGACCTGACACTTCTTGTGTCTGGTTTTCCTGATGGAATTACCCTCAGGAGTTTTGAGGTTGCCACACAGTGCAGAAATAACTAAATAGAGATGTTGCCTTTTAGCAATAGATTATACATTCTTAGTAGTAAATACAGCCCTGCATACAAGCAATAGGGGATAAAATAAGTGATGAATATTTTAAATTCACTGTTATGCCTTTTAATATTAAACTTATCGCAAAGATTGAACTGGTAGCAAATGTTATATTTAAAGTGGTTGTAAAGTCAATCATCATAATCACTGGCCACCCCTCTGTTAGAACAAGCTATACTACACAGTGTCTGTGTTTTTTTTTTTTTTTTTAATTCTTTGGCTAAATACCTTATTTCACATTGCCACTGAGAGGACACGGGACCAGCCCGCCTGCTGCTCTCCTTCCCTGATCTAAGAACTATAATGGGAGGGGTTGAGATTCCATCTGACAATGCATATTGGGGCTGTGAAATAGTATTCTGCTGCAGAATTAAAAAAAAAAAAAAACACAGACACTGTTTAGTATAGCTTGTTATAACAGAGGGGCTGGCAGTAATTGCGCTCACTAACTTTACTGCCACGTGGAATAGCGGCAGAAGGGACAGGAGGGCAGGTTTGGAGATCAGCTCACACACAAGGAATTGACAGGCAGGGAGGAGGAGTGACTCTAAACACAGCGGAATGGAGGCACGTAAACTGAGCACGGTATCATGGATCAGCAGCCATGATTACCGTGTTCAGCACACCTGGGGAGACACAGGAACAGGCAGGATCAACAGGTATTTTACAGCATAGAAAGGGACAAATGACACCACACAGGCACTATGCTGTTTAACATGCTTTAAAGAAACAGGATCTTTTTTTTTTTCTTTTTTAGGGTTACAGCCTTTCAGTTTGTAGAACTGTGTAGACATCCGGATTATGACTGTGTGCAATACGTTTTAATGCCCTGTAAAATACAGGGTGCATTGATAGATAAGCTTTCTCCACTGCCCCTTTTTTACTGTAATTACTTTCTAAAATGTATGGCATGACCCCTTAAACCAATACAATCTCTCATTTCAACTTATATGGGGCACCTGGTTACTAAGGGTTCAGTGAAACCATTTATCTGTATCAAGCAACCTAGTAACATCGAAAGAAGAGGAACATGAACACAATTGAAACATATTCTATACTTAAAGGAAAACTCCACTTTTAAAAAAAAACATACATTTTAACAAATAAAAATTAGGAGAGCATATAAAATTAATACACAAATCATATTGTAATATAATGTTATTAAAAAATAAGTTTTAATTTCCAACTGCAGCTCTGTAATTTTCATTAAAATGCAATGCAATATGGCAATTTTGGAGGTTTTCTGCACACAGTTGGTGTACAAAATGCCTCCAGAAATGTAATTGGGTGAAGAACGCCGCACTAAGATACAAGTCAGGTTTTAGGCCTCTGACACAGGCCAGGAAAAACACCACTTTCAGGGGCATCTGGCATCTTTTTATGCCTCTGAACACAGCTGCATGTTATTTAATGTGCCCCTGCACATGCAGGCATTTAAGCACATTCAGAGGTGAAAAAAATGGCTCAAACGTACATTCCAGCCGAAGTGTATTTGCGCTTTTTACACTTAAGCACACATAAATAAACATGCATAAACAAGCATAAATGCATTCTAGTGGTTAGAATAAATGAGTGTTCTAGCCAATAGAATGATTTTACGTACATGCACCTCTAAATGCCACGCACATGTAAATGCGTATCAACGAGCATAATTACATGCCTAAATGAGCATTATTTTCAGCATACATAGGTGTATTTTATTAGATCTAGGCTTATGAGGTCTTATGAATACTGTGCAACAGAAATGTCATTTTTGGTGAGCTACTCCCTGAGAATTAATCACTTCTAAAGGGATGCAGAACATTCAGAACACTGAAATTGCACCAGCTGATTTTCGACATTACATTTCGCATAGTGAACATTTTCCTCTATCAATTTACACAGTCCTGAGAAATATTACTAGGCTCAACACACTTTGGCAACTGCTTTGTCCCAACATTAGTGTCCATGAAACATTTTCATTTTGTTCCAGGGATTTACCTAGATTTTTTTTTGGTTTGGGCAGGAAACATTGCTCGCTTGTTTTTCTTGGTCTCAGAACGGACGTCCATGCTGAACAGGTTTTGAGGCTAGTCAGAGATGAAACTTATGAAGCACAAGGTAAAAGCAAAAATATAGCACAATGACCCAGGTAGTGATACGAAAATTATGGTTGAGAGATGTCAAACCTGTAATGTGACTTCTCTCCATGACCCCGCTCCAGTAATGCTCAGTAATGAAGCTCAGCTAACTTCCATCATTCAATTATGTGCAAACAAAAATACTGCTATTTTTTATTTTCCCTTGCACATTATTAAGTATTCTTTGAAAAGTGAATTTCAGCCACATTCACTAGGGGAACATTTCTTTGCAAACTGAAAGTACCCTTGCAAAGGGAAATCATCCCCGTTGTTTTAAGTAAAAAGAAAATGTAAAAAAAGTAAAAAGAAAATGTAAAAAAAGTTAAAAGAAACTACTAAGGAGCCTAAAAGTCCACTTCAGGATAGCTACACCATTTTTGTAAAACTTGGTTTTGCATTACTTTACAGAAACTTGGCCTGGAGTTTTAAAATAAAAAATTATTATGAAATCATTTTTGTCAGTCTAGGAGGATGATCACATAAATCTTGCTTTGATCTTGATGTGATATTACTTCTAAATAATGTGCACGCAAGCCCTATGTAATCAATGCATTTTACAGTAAACGTAAATAACTTGTGGCTGTCCAAATATAAAAATGTGTTTTTTTATTTTACTGATACTTTTCATTTTTGATACAGTTTTGGCAACCATTGATTTCATCCAACTTACTGTATTTTTAATTAAATGCAGTCTATTATTTCCAGGCGAAATAACGTTTTGTTCTTGGCTGCAATGCTTTACTTTATTGAATAGTAAAAATGTGCGAAATGAAAGCGCAATTGTTACAAATTCATCATCAAGGCACTTTAAAGCATCAAAAGTATTCATATTAGCTTCAATTTTATTGCAAAGAAAGGGATGAATTATGTATTCGTTCATAAGAGAAAGCTAGGTATCATAGGAATAGTGTTATACTGTATGCCTAATCATTTAATAACATATTACAATGTGCTTTTATGTTAATATTTTGGAAACTGGCAAACCTTTCTTCTGACTTCAAATACAACCTATTAACTGGTGATCAGTGTTTTAGAATGTATACAGTATTTGTTTGTGTCTTGGAAATGAACCCCTTCATTATTACGGTGTGAACAGCGGTATTTTATTGATCATAAAATGGGCACTTGTCCATACCTCAGATTTGTGTTTTTGTCAGCAGCAGCATGCCCAGACTGGCAAGCTCACAATTCTGACCTTTGCCAGAAGGGCTGTTGTGTCAGAGTATTTCTGGATTGGTGTGATATGCTTGGCTGCTAGTTCAGCTACTTCTGTGCCAGTGCATAAAGAATATTGCTCCAGTAGGTTTGGCAAAGTTTGGTCACATATATGTGCTAGTATGCTTTATATGACCAGACAGATTGTTTTCCTCCCTCCGCAGGTGCTTGTTGATTTGCTAAAAGATTGTTTCCCCTTTTTAGGTCCAGTATAGTGTACAAATACCATGCAAGGCTACATTTTCAGTATCAAATAATTCCAAAAAATGTTACTATAAAACACAGTCATTCCACTATAATACCTGGAACATGTAGCCCATTTTAAGCTCACTGATGCCGGTTGGCGAGAGAGCCAAAAGTTTAATATACATTTATGTTCTAGGGTAGTGTTACAATTTTATATAAGTACACTGCCATCAAGAACCTTAATGCTTGACTTAAATCTTCTTAAACATTTTCTGACTTGCCCCACTACACAAATATTTAGGAAAAAATTAGCAATTTTGCTAAGCTACATTCTTTTAGATGTCCAAGAGTGAATACTAATCGGCAATGTTACTGGGTATACTATTGCGATCGCAATATGAGCTTAATTCAGTTAACCTAGCTCACACTTGATGAATCCATTCAGGTTCATGTCTGTTGTAGTGCAATTGTGAAAAAAGTGTACTTTCTATTTCAGAAGCATTTCAAAGTTTCTAGTAGTTGTTACCTATATAACTGTGACAAAAGCTGTTAAACATAACGCAAGTGCACCATACAAACAACTAAACATTAATGGCTTAGGATACTTGTAGTATTAATAGAACACACAAATAGACTGATACTCAGTTCTACCTTCCAACACAATTGTGTCTGTAGAATTTATACAAATTAGGTTTTGCATGCCAAAGATTTTTTTTTTCTTTACAGATGAACACACATTTCAAACTTAACAATGCATTTTCTCTGTTAGCTGTGAGTGATCTCTAGCTGTGCAAGGAATTTCTAAGCTTGTTCTTAGAAAGAGAATACACCAGCGGCCATAATAAGGTCTGTGACATTTGTACATAGTATAAATATAAAATGTACATATGTGCATGATTGCCGAAGAAGTAGTCTAGTCATAATTCTATCTATGATCAGATTAAAATTCTGGCATTGTCTATCAGCCTTTTACATATATGTATACTTGATTGTTACATCAAATTTGCTTAAATAAAGTAAATCTAAAGCTGGCCATATGTGAAGGTGTAGTTTATTATTAAGATTTAAATACAAAAAATATTTTTCATCAATATGCACAATTCAACACATGTTGTACCCCCTATAGGCTGTGGACTGTACCACATTCTATATGTCTTTAGCATATAGTCATGAGACCTGGCCAAACACTTTTATTGTGAAAACTGAGCTTTTCATCCAAATATTTCCTCCAGCCTTGATGATGTTTGTGCAAAGGCATAGAAATCATAAACTGCACCTTCCATGTATGGCCACCTTTGCTATATAGGCAAACACAGTTGATTCTTGTGAACTCATGAGGGTTATTACCCTTACAGATACCAAAAATATCTGCATATAATCTTCAAAAACAAAAAAAAACAAAAAAAAACTTAAAATCTGCTCAAAGCCTTTTTGTATTAACACAAATACCAACAGATTGTTGGGGTTCTTTGTGATTTTTAGTTATTTTAATAAAGCATTGTCATTGCCACATTTTGTACAGTCATTGTTTTCTTCCATTTATCTGTTTCAGATAAGAACTTTGTATTTTTTTACACGGGGTCCACCTATACATACATACTCTAAATAATTCCACAAGGTATCCTTGTTTTAATGAGCATGTTATCCTTTGTAAAGGTTTCGTAAGTTAAAATGTTTTGTACAGAGTTTAACTGTTATAATGTTTAAACAACTATTACCATGCTGTGGTACTGAAGTATGAGCTTCTTTTTTAATTTGCTTTTCTATTTTTATTTTGCTTTGAATGTAAAAAAAATGTATCCTGCCTGTTTTCTATTTTTATTTTATTTTTTTGCTTTGTATTTTAATGTGTTGCACAAATTGCTTCTTTTTTTTAATTCTTATTTTATTCAAGACAAAGGAAACCTGTAATTCCAGTGTATAAAATTGTAACTGTTTTAGAGTGAGAGCAACAGACTCTCATGTTCTAAAATGGTTTTACCTGATGGCTGTAGGAGGATAAAGCAACGCTTTACTTAATTCAGCAGTGCTGGTTCCTTTCACAGCTGGGGGCTTAAGTGCAGTTCTAATGTTTTTAAATAATATGTCATTGTATAAATAATGTTGTCTAACCTGGTATGTCTGTGTCTCTCATAGAGAGATTAATTATGCTGCCGGAGCAACAAATTATTTAAAAAATGGTCAAATAAAATTTTTATTAAAAAGAAAATATAGTATGTTGTGTTCAATGATTTTTTGCATTCTATTTTTTTATGTATCTCATTAGTTTATATAACAGAAACCTACAGTGTAGTACTGTGGTTAACTGGTTACCACATTTGCCCTTTAGGTTTGGAGTCTTAAAGTCTATGTCAGGGCACAAAAAAATAAAAACCTAAGCAGTACATCTCTGCAGTACATTCATATTGCTCTAGGGTTTATTCACTCAGTTCCTAATTTGTTGTTGTGGCCTGACCAGTGCCGAGACAAGGTCATCCAGCACCCTCTGGTAAAGATGCCAACCTGTGCCACCCATTATATGTGAGCTTAGGGGATCCTACCCCCAGCAGCTTTCTGCTTGTCAAAAGAAAGATTTTTTGTTAAGAGCGGAGTTATCGCAAGAACTGAGGCTGTGCATAGTGGGAAACCCCTGTGGAAAAGACATCAGGACATTTAACATCAGGTATATATAGGCCTTCTATGACTTAGAGGTTGTAGGCGAGGTATGCATATATTTATTTTATACTGTATATGAAGTTACATGGGGAAATTATTGGGTATTAGGAATATTGGGCAAGACCTGCATGAGAACCTCATCTTCTATATGTGTACTGTTTCATCTATTTTTTTTTTTTTTGACTGTGTTTGGTGAATTCTAATGTGTATATTTGTTTTACAATTTTATTTGGTGAATATTTGGGAATCTCACTTCTGATGTTGTAATATATGATTTTTTGTGGTAATTTACACAAAGTTAAATACTGTATATTTAGCAAATATTGATATTGGGGATGTTTTGTGACATTGTGTAGTCTCACACATAGTGCTGAACATTTTTCTCTTTTTTTTTTATTTGTTTTGGGTTTTTGGGTGGATAAATCCATTTGTTCAGCAGCTCCGCTTGTAGTTGGTTTTAGTGGGGGCATCACTACACATTCCTTTGTTTAATCATGTATGTTTTTATCATTCTTTTTTTTTTTTACTTTTTGAATGAATTTGTGTTTTTTTTTTAGCAAATTCCTTTATGGTTTTGATCTCTGAAGTGAGTACAGTGGTCAGTCACGATTATCCTTACTTCATCTTTTTACATTCCTATGAATGGCTTTGTTTACCTTCAAACCCCTTCATACAAATTCAGTGGGTGTGAAGGTATTCAAAGCCATTCATACAAGATCTGGGCAGCACTGGGGACAGTGCTATCAGCTTCTTAATATAGGTGCACTGTCGTATTGGGACTTTGCTGGGTTTGTTTACTCACCCCAATCTGTAATATTCACTGACAGAGAAAAGTTGGTGGGCATAGGGGGGTAAAATAGGAGAAGAAAGATATATGAAAGATATATGTGGTGGGGGGGGGTAAGCAAACCCCACACAGTCCCGACCTGACAGCACTTGACAGCACTCATGTAAATAGAAGCTGGCAACTGCGTGTATAGGCACTGACAGGAGGGAGCAGCTGGAGGGAGAGAAAACTCTGTCCCACCTCCTCCCAACTCTCTCCTCCACTTATGCACTTCAGCAGTCCTCCTCCCTCCTTCCAGTTCGGCTTCTGTTCTCCTATGATTACCAATGCGGACTTCTAAATACAGGAACTGCACTGGAAGAAGGGGAAGGGAGAGCACAGCCTCCCCGACTCTCTACTGCTCTCCTTGCTGTTCCCACTGCTTGGCTGACAGGAGTAGATGCTGCTGTCACTACTCCTGTCAGCCATATAGTCAGAATGGGGGTGCTACCATCCCTGCAGTATGCAACTGCACCCAGGGCAGCTGCCTCCTCCCTCTCACCCCTTGTCTCGGCCTTGGAACTGACAACACACACCTTTTTCTGGAATTACAGCAAATCACAATAAATGGTGTAAAAAAAATAGTTGTTAATCTACTATATTCTCTCATCTCCAAAACAGAGGAAAGATGTTCTGTAGTTCACGATAAGAACTAGGAGGATTTTTAACTTAAATTGAGAAAGAATTGATTTTTTTAGAACCAAAAAAAAAAAAACCCAAAACATATAAAATGATCGTTTTCAAAATAAAATTATATAAAAACCATTTATATAAACGCACAGCATTCTGGGAGTGGGTATAAGTTTGAGGGGAGCACATGATGCAGCATATTTGGCAGGAAGCAAAGTCCCAGGAGGCAGAGTGTGTCTGTCTCTCCTCCTGTCAGAGGAATCGGGTCTCCCAGGCGGCTTGCCTAGTGAGAGTGGACAGAAGGCTGAGCTGAGCTGCAGAGAGGATCCAGTGCGGAGGACCAGCGGAGCTGAGAGGGGTCCAGTTTCAGGAAATCATTCCCAGTTCTTGAGTACTGCAAACTGCCCCGTGGGTCTGCCTAGAGAGAGAGGACCACTCTGGTAAAGGTCGTAGGGATCCAGGAACTAGCTAGCCAGTGCAGGAGCAAGTGTAAAGGGGGTGCCAGTGTTGACCCTGAAGAGAAAAGAGGGTGCCAGTGTGTGGACCCTGAAGTGTAGAGGGGGTGCCTAGTGAAAGGACCCTGAAGTACAGAGGGGCGCCAGCGGTTGGGTCCTGAAGTGTTAAAGTGTGCAGTGTACAGTGTTGAGAGTTGCAGCAGCAGAAGCAGTATACAGAGGCTACCCCAGTCAGCAAGGACTGGAGGGAGCAGTGTTCGGAACTTTTGAGCTAACCAGAGCACCAGGAGTCAGTTCTCAGTACAGCCCAGGACTTTTGAGCTAACCAGAGTGTCAGAAGTCAAGTTCAAGTACAGTTCAGCAAGTCAGTGTATTTCAAGCGCCAGCAAACGTTGGTCGGCATCCAGCCGGCGTCAAGACAGCGCTGAAAGGCATTTTTCTTCAAAGTGTCCCATTTTTACCTAGTTGAGCCAGAGGAGTATCCCAGTCATTCCCTTCTCCCATCCCCAATAAAAAAAATAAACAAAAAAAACCAAAGATGCCGGACTGGTCTTTGACTCAAATCTCACACTTAGTTATTCAGCTTAAAGGGGCTGCTGATGTTTCCGGTAACCATGGCAGACCCACATCAGGCCCAGTGCCTGTAAATCCTGTATATAATCCTGTATATATATATATATATATATATATATATATATATATATATATATAGAACAAACATAGGGATTGCTGCACATAAAAGTCTTTATGTTCCAGTCTGAGGAAGGGCGTTAGCATGAAAGCGCAAAACTGTTATCTATTTTTGACAAACTGACATGTTTGTTTGATTTGGATCTTTTTCATTAAAGACTTTCATGTGCAGCAATCCCTCTGGATGTTTGTTGTATATATGGCCTCCAGGATGGCCTGATTGGATTGTTTGCACTTAAGAATTGCTGAATGCTGTTCACCTCATCCCATTGTGATTTATATATATATATACGGTATATATTGTATATGTTATTCAGTTGATTGTTATTGCTGTTTCTGTTGGGGGATATTTCTGTGGGGTCATGGGAGCACATGACAAAGCTAAAACATTTGCCAAAAAATCTAACTCTCCCTTTTTTTATCTAAAACTTTCATTTAAGAAAAAACATGTTTTCCAGGGTACTCGGTGTCCAACTGGTAACACAATTAAAGTGTAAGAGCTTCAGCAAACAGATCTGAAGTTTAAAGAATAAAAGGTTCCAAGGCCGCAACCTATTTAAAAGACTAGTTTATTCTGTTTGTCAAATCTTCAAACCTACCCCTGGACATGCTCAAACAGAAAACTTCCACCTAAATACAAGGTACAGCCCTCACCGCACATCCCCTAGAAGTTTGTGAAAGCAAGGACTCTCCATTCACCCAAAAAAAACTGCTTCGTGACAATATCAATATCCCAGGCTCCAAGAAACCCTAACACTGACCTTTCTGAAAACATTTAATGCATTCTTACCTACCAAACCCTTCCAACCCAAAACACTTGAAGCCTATATTATGTTTATTCACAACTAAGGAAGGACTTGACTAACCGCAGGCTATAGACCTATAGACCTATAGACACAGGCTATAGACCTATTTCCATCATTATTATGGATGCTAAAATATTCCCCAAGGTGAGTGCTTCACAAACACAGCCCCATCTACGCTAGATAAATCAAAGTGACCAGGTAGATTTCATTTAAACACTAGAGGCTAGAGATAACTCCCTGTTGACCCATTTTTGCCTTTGTATGCTTGATGCGGAGAAGGCATTTGAATGGGTTAGTTGTCCCTTTTCTAGAAGCCACCATGCAACAAATGAATAAAGGGAATTCTCTTCTTTAAAATATCATGGCATTACAACCAGACAGCATGATTTGAATCAAAGTGTTTTCTTTTTGAGCCCTTCTGTATCCAGAATTGCACATGCCAGGGCTGCCCATTGTCCCCACTAGTGTATGCACTGGTGATGGAACACCTGGCCATTAGTGATTGACGAACATCGGCCGGGGCGGTTCGCGAACGTCAGCCGCAAATTTTCTCAAAAGTCCACGAACCGCAATTTCGCAGCGGGCCCCATTGACATTAATGGGAGGCAACATTTTAAAACCTTTAGGTCATATTTGCAGCCACAAAAGACGTACTAGCTGTGAACAAATAGCCCCAGCACATGGACAATGTCATAACAGAAGTATTGCAATTGGATTTTTTTTTTTACAGCAAAACATTTTTTATTTTTTTTTCATAAATCAGCCAGAAGTGACAACAGCCAGTAAATATATTGTCTAATACATATAGGGTCCATTCACACATCTGTAAAATGGGTCCGCATCCATTCCACAATTTGGCGGAACCTTTAAAGACCCATTGATTTTCAATTCCAGTCTGAAAAATTAGGCATTCACAGGATAAAGAAGTAAGTGTCGGCCATTCCAGGCCCCAAAAATTAGCCCACATGCGTTTACCTGACAGCTAAGACCGTAGTATTCTGTGGCTGAAGGCACATTAGGCATTCACAGGATACAGAAGTAAGTGTCGGTCAGTATAGGCCCCAAAAATTAGCCGACATGGGTTTACCTGACAGCTAAGAATGTTGTATTCTGTGTCTGAAGGTACATAAGGCATTCACAGGATACAGCAGTAAGTGTCGGCTAGTATTGGCCCCCAAAAATGTGCCCACATGGGTTTACATGACAGCTAAGAACGTTGTATTCTGTGGCTGAAGATACATTAGGCATTCACAGGATACAGAAATAAGTGTCGGCCAGTATAGGCCCCAAAAATAAGCCCACATGGGTTTACCTGACAACTAAGAATGTTGTATTCTGTGGCTGAAGGTACATTAGGCATTCACAGGATACAGAAGTAAGTGTCGGCTAGTATTGGCCCCAAAAGTTAGCCCAAATGCGTTTACCTGACAGCTAGGAATGTTGCATTCTGTGGCTGAAGGTACATTAGGCATTCACAGGATACAGAAGTAAGTTTCAGCTAGTATTGGCCCCAAAAATTAGCCCACATGGGTTTACCTGACAGCTAAGAATGTTGTATTCTGTGGCTGAATGTACATTAGGCATTCACAGGATACAGAAGTAATTGTCGGCCAGTATAGGCCCCAAAAATGAGCCAACATGGGTTTAACTGACAGCTAAGAACGTAGTATTCTGTGGCTTAAGGTTCATTAGGCATTTACAGGATACAGAAGTAAGTGTAGGCCTGTATAGGCCCCAAAAATGAGCCCACATGGGTTTAACTGACAGCTAAGAAAGTTGTATTCTGTGGCTGGGGGTACATTAGGCATTCACTGAAAAAATAATTGTCGGTCCTGAAAGGCCCCAAAAATTTGCCATTCAATGGACATGAAATGCCTTTTATGCCGCTGTATGTGGCGAAGCCAAGGACCAGGAATTGCTGTGGGTGGATGGCGGTCTGGCGGATATTTGTGGCCTGGCATAAGGAATGTCAATGAAACATGGTCTACTGGTCACATGTGTTGAATTCCTCAGAGATCCATGCCTCAATCATTTTTATAAATGTGAGGTAGTCTACACTGTCATGAGCTAGGCGAGTGCGCTTATCGGTCACGATCCCCCCTGCTGCGCTGAACGCCCTTTCGGACAGAACACTGGACAGGGGGCAAGCCAAAATTTCCATTGCAAATTGTGCAAGCTCTGGCCAGAGGTCAAGCCTGCCTACCCAGTAGTCCAGGGGTTTATCACTCCTCAGAGCGCCCACATCGGCCATTAACCCGATGTAGTCAGACACCTGTCGGTCTAGGCATTCCCTGATGCTGGATCCGGAGTACAGCTGTCGATGGGTCGGCTGAAAGAAGCATCTCATATCTGAAGTCACCAAGACATCTTCAAACCGCCCTCTTCTTGCAGGCGCTGTTGGATTGCTACCCGCAACTGTCTCTCTGTGAGTGGAAATTCCTCTGCCAGCGCATGCAAAAGCAGAATGCAGCATTTCCCGCAGCAAGGCCTGGAAGTGCTGCATTCTGACCGCCCTCTGTGATTGTGGTAACATTTCTGCCATTTTTTGTTTGTACCGGGGGTTTAAGTACGTTGATACCCAGTACTGGTCCTTGGCTTTTTTGCTTTTTATAGGGGGGTCCCCCTTAAAACACTGGAGCATGAAGGCCCCCATTCGCACTAAACTGGAAGCGGTGTAGTGGCCTGCTTCCAGCTCATCATCCAGTATAATGTCGTCCTAGTTCTCCTCCCCCCATCCACGGATAACACCAGGGATCCCAGAAAGGTTTAAAGCATGCTCTTTTTGCTCCTCCTTATCCCCCCCCCCCGGCACCATCGTCCTCTGACTCCTCTTCAGACTCCTGCTGTTGACTTGTCTCAGATGTGAGTAGCACCCACTGGGAATTCATCCAACATTGCGACTTCCTCATCTTCCTGCTCCTGCTCCTCGACGGCTTGATCAATGACACAATGCAATGCACGCTCCAGAAAGAAGGCATAAGGTACGAGGTCACTGATGGCACCCTGGCCATGACTGACCAGTTTGGTGATCTCATCAAATGGCCGCAGAAGTCTGCATGCGTCCCGCATGAGCAGCCACTGGCAAGGTGAAAAAAACCCAAGCTCCCCAGAACCTGTCCAGCCGCAGAGTTCGTACAGGTAGTCGTTAACTGCACGTTTCTGCTGGAGCAGCCTATCAAGCATATGCAACGTTGCGTTCCATTGCGTCGGGACGTCACAAATGAGACGCCTGACGGGCAGGTTGTGCCGCCGCTGAATGTCAGCAAGGCGAGCCATGGCTGTGTAAGATCTTCTGAAATAGCCCGAGATCTTCCTGGCCTGCCGCAAGACATCCTGGACCCCAGGGTATTTGCCAACGAATCGCTGCACCACCAAGTTCAGGACGTGTGCCATGCATGGCACGTGTTATTTTGCCCTGTTTCAGCAAGCTCAGCAGATTGGCACTGTTGTCGCACACCACTTTATCAACTGTCAAATTCAGCAGTGTCAGCCACTGATCTGCCTGTGAACGCAAAGCTGAAAGGAGTGCATCATCCACATCCCCTTCCCCACCACTAACATTTGAGATCTCGGAGTAGGCAGCAACAGCGGGGACCAACCTCCTTGGGCTGATCTGGGTACTGTCGTCAGACTGCTGAGTGGC
The DNA here is from genome assembly GCF_965119305.1 of Pelophylax lessonae. Taxonomy (NCBI): domain Eukaryota; kingdom Metazoa; phylum Chordata; class Amphibia; order Anura; family Ranidae; genus Pelophylax; species Pelophylax lessonae. The sequence goes on from NC_138774.1 coordinate 140,200,293, forward strand.
GGCTGCTGCTGCCTCCTTTTCCTGATCCGATGCCAACAATGGCTGCGCATCGCAAATGTCTTGTGATGGATCGAAAAATAATTCCAGAGACTTAAGTGGAGGGTATGTGGTGGTGGTGGTGTTTGTGGTGGTGTCTTTGGGGGTGCACACAGCAGAGAGTGAAGAGGGTGCAGATAGAGAGGATGAGGAGGGTGCAGAAGAAGAAGGCAGAGTGAGCCACTCAACCAAGTCTGGTGCATCCTTTGACGTAATTGAACGCGCCTTCTGAAACTTCACACTTTGGCTCCGGCCTACTGTTCCTGCCCTACCCCTACAACCCCTGCGTAAGTGTCTGCCTCTTCCTCTGCCTGTCATGTTTTTAAATTACCCTGTGACAAAAGTCTCTAGAGAATCGCAGTATATCTGGAAAAAGGTACATAACACGCCGCTTCAATCTGTGGTATTGGGGGGGCCACAGGTTTATCACACCAGTTCTACAAATAATTGGCCAGTAACTGTTGTCATTGTGTGTAGCACAGTAAACAAACAAAAGAGGCCAAATTTTTGCAGGAGTAAAACACAATCTTAGAAAAGTATACTGTTAAATAACACCTCACTTCAATATGTGATATTGGGGGGGCCACAGTTTTATCACACCAGTTCTACAAATAATTGGCCAGTAACTGTTGTCACTGTGTGTAGCACAGTTAATACAGTAAAGGAGGCCAAATTTTTGCAGGACTAAAATACACTCTTAGAAAAGTATAATGTTAAACAACACCCCAATTTAATGTGTGGTATTGGGGGGCCACTGGTTTATCACACCAGTTTTTCAAAAAATTGTCCAGTGAGTTTGGCACTATGTATCAGAATTAACACAGCAAAAGAGGCAATATAGTTGCAGGACACAAATACACTTATGAAAGTATACTCAGATAACACCCCACTTCAATATGTGGTATTGGGGGGCCACTGGTTTATCACACCAGTTGTTCAAAAAATTGGCCAGTGAGTTTGGCACTGTGTGTATCAGACTGAACACAGCAGAAGAGGCAATATTGCTGCAGGACACAAATACACTTATGAAAGTATATTCAGATAACACCCCACTTCAATATGTGGTATTGGGGGGCCACTGGTTTATCACACCAGTTGTTCAAAAAATCGGCCAGGGAGTTTGGCACTGTGTGTATCAGAGTTAACGCAGCAAAAGAGGCAATATTGTTGCAGGACACAAATACACTTAGGAAAGTATACTCAGATAACACCCCGCCTCAATCCGTGGTATTGGGGGGGCCACAGGTTTATTACACCAGTTCTACAAATAATTGGCCAGTAACTGTTGTCACTGTGTGTAGCAGAGTTAACATAGCAACAGAGGCCAAATTTTTGCAGGACTAAAATACACTCTTAGAAAAGTATACTGTTAAATAACACCCCACTTCAATATGTGGTATTGGGGAGCCACTGGTCTATCACACCAGTTGTTCAAAAAATGGGCCAGGGAGTTTGGTACTGTGTGTATCAGACTGAACGCAGCAAAAGAGGCGATATTGTTGCAGGACACAAATACACTTGTAAAAGTATACTCAGATAACACCCCACTTCAATATGTGGTATTGGGGGGCCACTGGTCTATCACAAAAATGTTCAAAAAATTGGCCAGGGAGTTTGGCACTGTGTGTATCAGAGGTAACGCAGCAAAAGAGGCAATATTGTTGCAGGACACAAATACACTTATGAAAGTATACTCAGATAACACCCCGCTTCAATCTGTGGTATTGGGGGGGGGGGCAAAGGTTTATTACACCAGTTATACAAATAATTGGGCAGTAACTGTTGTCACTGTGTAGCAGAGTTAACACAGCAACAGAGGCCAGATTTTTGCAGGACTAAAATACATTCTTAGAAAAGTATACTGTTAAATAACACCCCACTTCAATATGTGGTATTGTGCTTGCCACTGGTCTATCACACCAGTTGTTCAAAAAATTGGCCAGGTAGTTTGGCACAGTGTGTATCAGACTGAACGCAGCAAAAGAGGCAATATTGTTGCAGGATACAAATACACTTGTAAAAGTATACTCAGATAACACCCCACTTCAATATGTGGTATTGGGGGGCCACTGGTCTATCACACCAGTTATAATACATTAAAAGTGCTTTTGTCACTGTTTGTAGTATTGCTGCAGCAACGCTCAGTCACCACACCTGTCACAATGCTGCACAGTGCACAATAATACTACTAATCCACTATAATATGCTTTCTTCAAAGTATATTATACCGTGGATTACCCCCCCCCCCCCCCCATATAGTGCACTGCACAGCAATACCAAAAAAATTGCAGCCCTTTAAATGACTTTTGTGGACATTAACAGAGCGATTTTTGTCACTGCTGCCGATCTCTAACTGCCCCTAAAGCACAGACTGGATACCTGTCCCTAATCTGAAAAGAGACTGGACCTATACCGAAATACCAGCCCTGAAAAGGACTTTTGTGGACATTAACAGAGAGATTTGTGTCACTGCTGCCGATCTCTAACTGCCCCTAAAGCACCGACTGGATACCTGCCCCTACCTGAAAAGATACTGTAGTAGACCTATACCGAAATACCAGCCCTGAAAAGGACTTTTCTGGATCTTAACAGAGCTATTTGTGTCTGGCAATCTCACCCTCATGAACACAGCAGACCTTTCCCTACGCTGACAAAAAGCAGAATGTGAAATGGCCGACAGCTCAGGTCTATTTATAGGGTAGGGGGCATGTCCATGTGCTGAAATGTTTCAATTGGCTGGCCCGTTCCACCTGATGGCTGTGTCATGGGTCAAAGTTCTCCCCAATGTAAACTAATATGGCCGCCGCGAACAACGCCATGTGTTCGCAAAATTGGCGGGTAGTGAACAAGCAAAAGTTGCCGCTAACCGACCGCCAGGCGAACCGTAAGGCCATCTCTACTGGCCATATCCTTAAGGCCACTGAGTCCATTAACCACTTAAGCCCCGGAAGATTTTACCCCCATTCCGACCAGGGGGTATTTTGCGATTCGGCACTGCGTGAATTTAACGCACAATTGCGCGGTCGTGCGACGCTGTACCTAAACGAATTTGACGTCCTTTTTTTCCCACAAACAGAGCTTTCTTTTGGTGGTATTTGATCACCTGTGCGATTTTTTGATCACGCGCTATAAACAAAAAAAGAGCGTCAATTTTGCAAAAATAGCAATATTTTTCACATTTTTTTATATGAAATTCCCCCCAAAAAAAATGTAAAAATCAAAATTTTTAAAAATTTTCGGCCAATTTATTTTATGCTACCTATGTTTGGTAAAAAAAATCGCAAAAAGCGTATTTTGATTGGTTTGCGCAAAAGTTATCGCGTTTACTAACAAAGGGAAAGATTTTTGTCATTTTTGTTGTTTTTTTTTTTAACGCGTAATGGCGGCGATCTGCGATTTTTTTTGCGGTACTGCGACATTGCGGCGGACAGATCGGACCCTTGACTGACATTTTTGACACTTTTGGGGTTACCAGTGACATTTCTACAGTAATCAGTGCTATACATATGCACTGTTACTGTAAAAATACACTGGTAGTGAAGGGGTTAACTTTATTTGGAAGGGAGGGGCTGTGTGTGTCCCTAGGGGCGTGGTTTCTACTGTGATTGGCTGTGGCTCTAGCTGTAAGGACACTGATCAACGGATCTACATACCAGATCCGTTTTATCAGTGTCTTTGCAGCGAGGAGAATGACAGGCAGTTTGTTTACACAAGCTGCCTGACATTCTCCCTCTCCCCCGACGATCGCCGAGTGACCGGCGGACATCGGGTCCGCTGGTCACACGCGCGGGGGGGTCCGTGACCACGCGGGAGCGGGAGCGCGCCCCGGGGGGCGCGCGCTCGCTCCCTAGACCCTCACAAGCAAACAACGTAGCCCTACGTTAGTTTGCCTGTGAGGGGCTGACCGCCGACGTAGATAGTCGTGCGGCGGTCGGCAAGTGGTTAAATGCCTTTGGGTGGGAATAGAATGCCACAAGTTGTGACTGTTTGCTGGCAATCTGCTGATGTGTATCACACAACTGCGCATTAGCCTTCCCAACACTCTATACTCTACAATCTACAGGAAATCAATTTATTCAGCAGCCTTATCAACTTCAAAGAGAACAGCTCTAAATTCCTCCTAAACATCATGCTATCTAAAATTACTCCTTTAACCGGTTGCCGACTGCGCACAGTATATTTACTGCGGCAGTCAGCCCCGGCCAGGCAGAGTGATGTAGGTCTACGTCGCTCGCCTGTCACTGGGTTTTGAGCCAATAGCTGAGGCGGGCGCCCACCTCGGCTCGTTCATCGAGGAGTGCGGGCGTGTGACCGGCGGACCCGATGTCCGCAGGTCACACTACGATCATTGGTAGAGCGGGAGAAAGGCAGAGCGGCTTATGTAAACAAGCCGCCTGTCATTCTCCCCTGTGTAAAAATGGAGATCAGACGGTTCTACTATGTAGAACCATTGATCTCTGTTTTTGCACTAGTAGCCATGTCCCACTACAGTTAGAATCACGCCCCTAGGACACACTTAACCCCTCCCTGTCCAATACAGTTAACCCCTTCCCTGCCAGTGTAATTTTTACAGTAACAGTGCATATGTATAGCACTGATTACTGCAGTAATGTCACTGGTAACCCCAAAAGTGTCAAAAATGTAAGTTAAGGGTCCGATCTGTCCACCGCAATGTCGCAGTACCGCAAAAAAATCGCAGATCGCCGCCATTACTCGTTAAAAAAAAAACACCAAAAATGAAAAAAATCTTTCCCTTTGTTAGTAAACGCGATAACTTTTGCGCAAACCAATCAAAATACCCTTTTTGTGATTTTTTTTACCAAACATATGTAGCATAAAACAAATTGGCCGAAAATGTTAAAAAAAAATTATTTTTACATTTTTTTGGGGGGAATTTCATATAAAAAAAGTGAAAAATATTGTTATTTTTGCAAAATTTACGATTTTTTTTGTTTATAGCGCATGATCAAAAAATCGCACAGGTGATCAAATACCACCAAAAGAAAGCTCTGTTTGTGGGAAAAAAAAGACGTGAAATTCGTTTAGGTACAGCGTCGCACGACCGCGCAATTATCCGTTAAAGTCACGCAGTAAAAATTCGCAAAAAACCCCCTGGTCAGGAAGGTGGTAAAATCTTCCGGGGCTTAAGTGGTTAATCACTATCTAAATGTATTGTACAAATGAACAAACCCTTCAAATGGAAAACAGATTTTTCAGGGTTCTCTGTCCAATACAGCATTTTAACAAGAACAATAGCAAATCTCTGTGTTAATTATGTATAAAATAGACAAATTCAGTTTTAACAAGTAAAAAAATGTGTTGGAAGTAAAAGCTCATCAATATAAGAATAAATCAATAAAAAAATCTAAATGTACATAAATGCAAATTTATCAATATACATATACCAGCATTGTGTCCAAATATACTTCATGCGTAAAAAAAAAAGAAAAGAAAAGAAAAAAAAGCCAAATTCATACCATTTGTGTAAAAAAAAAAAAGTGTATATGTGTTTATATATATATATATATATATATATATATATATATATATATATATATATATATATATATATATATATATATATATATATGTGTGTGTATCAACAAGTTCACGTGTAAGTTATGCCACTAATAATCAGCAAACACTTGTGCAAACAAATAAAATGATATACTGTATATATTCAAAAATAGTCCACGTGTCAGCAGTGCAATAAAGTGAATGTCCACTTAATGCATTAATCCCATAGGTTGTAAAAATGATATTTGGTTGTCTTTCAAGGATTTTCTTTTATTTTTCACACACTACACAACTGGTGTGCCCACCACCAAGTCCCCTTTGGGTGTCTTCTCACCTTATTGAATGGACCCTAATGTTTCCATGAGGGTCAAACAAGCTTTATGTAGCTTTATGTAATAAACAAATGACATTGGGTATATACATTCACCTGGCTTCTTGTGGATACTTATATATATATATATATATATTTTTTTTTTCTTTTTGCACAAATGGTATTTAATATAGCAGTTTGTTTGTGCGACTGAAGCCGCTTGTTACTCAATGAGGAAACAGCAGCTGTACAAATACAGCCACAAGCCCTAACTTGACAGGTGTGTAGGTGTAGGCGAGGAGCCCCAAATGCACATTGTCTGTGCTTGGGGCCTTACACTTGTATCCACATTTTGTCAAACTAGGACCTGCGCTGTCTTCATAAAGCTGTTGTATCCCCATAGCATAACATTGCCTGCCTACACACAACTCCAACCACCTTAAGGGTCTTTTTTTCCTCTCTTTCGTGTACCCTCTTTTTCTTTTTCACCTTCCCTCCCCACCCTCTTTTTTTCCTATGTTTAGTCTCCATCATTTTCCAGTCTACCAATACCTAAACAGTACCGAAACTTTGTTCATACAATGTCAAAGGTCTGAGAAGTGCATCAAAGAGAGGTCTTATATCAGACACACAAAATCAAAGCTAACATAATTTTGTTCCAAGAAACCTACTTTAAAAATAATTGTATGCCACCTTGCTATAACAGATACTTTTTTAGATGGTGTCACAGTACAAATCTAGTAAAAACGTTGAAAGGAATATCTATAGCATTCTATAAAACTCTCCCAGTAAATGTGATGTTATTAAGTTGATCCTTTAGGACGGTATATTTTTGTAAAATTGTGGGATATTAAGTGTACTTTAACTAATCTCTATTTTCTAAACATTTATCAAACTAAAGCGGCCATTACTTATTTGTGAACTTTATCTACAGTAAATTTGCCGAGGTAAAGCTAATTGCAGGAGACTTTAATCTCCCTTTAGACCCTCATTTAGATACTTTAACTTCTCGTTCCTCAATCTCTTATCTTAAATTTAGAACAGTGAAATACGCTTTAAATAATTTAAACCTGATTAAAGTTTGGAGGATTATTCTTCCACATTCACAAATGTATACCTTTTACTCCTCAACTCATCAAATTTATAATCAATTGGACTATTTTTTTGCTGACAATAGTCTTTTAGACTGGTCTCTTTCAAGTGACATTGAAACAATGGTGTGGTCAGATCATTGTCCTATACTGTTATCCTTAATAGTACCTAATTTACCATCTTGTGAGTGGACGTGGCAACTTAAAGTACCCCTTTAAAAACAGACCATGTTTGCTATCAGAGGATAACAAAAACAATTTAAAACCTTTTTATAGACCACTCCAAAGACTTCATTACTACATCAGTGGGAAGCCCTTAAAGCAGTGCTGAGAGAGGTTTAGATTCAACAAGGAACTTGTCAAGAGTCTGTGATAGTGAGCTCTTGTATATCAGGGTTCCCCAGGGTGCAGAGTCTAAGCCCCAGCCTGTTTCTTCAACAGAGCCCCTGATGGCGGGGATTATACAAAATTGTTTCCCCTGAATATTGGGACTTTTTGGGCACTTTTATGTTTGGTCATACAAATGAAAAAATGTTTATAAAAAAAACATATATTTTATTAATACATGTTAAAAAATTGGTTATTACATATACAAAAAATACATGACAATGTTCACATGACACAATGTATACATATTACGATGGACTGTGGATACACCAACTGTGAAGGATGCATTGATAAAGTTGTAACTTCCTCCACCAGAGAGAGCAAAAACTTTCCTTTATCAGGGGTATGGGAGGTGTCATTTAAAGTCATTCACATGGTACGTAGACATTACATGTATCCTCTTAAAAACAAAATCTGAAGCTTCTGCTTGTCCACCCAATTTTAACACCCTATTTGAGGCTTGTTCATAGGAAAGCACAAGTTGTGTGCTTCCTACCGATGACACCTTACTACACACCATCCTGGATGGAGTCTTTCAGATCTCAGTGACACTTGTTTTCCACACTTGTGGCTGTTTTAGCACAAAAAATTCTAAAATTCTAAAATTACAACTCCCCGCCTTTGTTTATATATATATACATACAGTATATATATATATATATATATATATATATATATATATATATATATATGTATATATATATTTATACATACAGTATCTCACAAAAATGAGTACACCTCACATTTTTGTAAATATTTTATTTTATCTTTTCATGGAACAACATTGAAAAAATGACACTTTGCTACAATGTAAAGTAGTGAGCGTACAGCTTGTATAACAGTGCTAATTTGCTGTCCCTTCAAAATAACTAAACACACAGCCAATAATGTCTAAACCGCTGGCAACAAAAGTGAGTACACCCCTAAGTTAAAATGTCCGAATTTGGCCCAAAGTGTCAATATTTAGTGTGACCACCATTATTTTCCAGCACTGCCTTAACCCTCTTGGGCATGGAGTTCACCAGAGCTTCACAGGTTGTCACTGGAGTCCTCTTCCACTCCTCCATGATGACCCTCAGCTTCATTAGCAAGGCAGTGGTCATCTTGGAAGTGTGTATGGGCTCGTTATCATGTTGGAATATTGCCCTGTGGCCCAGTCTCCAAAGGGAGGGGATCATGCTCTACTTCATTATGTCACAGTACAAGTTGGCATTCGTGGTGAACTGTAGCTCCCCAGTGTCAGCAGCACTCATGCACTCATGCAGACCCAGACCATGACACTCCCACCACCATGCTTGACTGTAAGCAAAACATACTTGTCTTTGTACTCCTTACCTGGTTGCCGCAACACGCGCTTGACACCATCTGAACTAAATACGTTTATCTTGGTCTCATCAGACCATAGGACATGGTTCCAGTAATCCATGCCCTTAGTCTGCTTGTCTTCAGCAAACTGTTTGTGGGCTTTCTTGTGCATCATCTTTAAAGAGGCTTCTTTCTGGGACGACAGCCATGCAGACCCTTTTGATGCAGTGTGCGGCATATGGTCTGAGCACTGGCAGGATGACCTCCCACACCTTCAACCTCTGCAGCAATGCTGGCAGCACTCATACGTCTATTTTCAGACAACCTCTGGATATGACGCTGAGCATGTGTGCTCAACATCTTTGTTCGACCATGGCGAGGCCAGTCCTGAGTGCAACCTGTCCTGGTAAACTGCTGTATGGTCTTGGCCACCATGCTGCACCTCAGTTTCCGGGTCTTGAGAATCTTCCTTTAGCCTAGGCCATCTTTATGTAGAGCAACAATTATTTTTTTCAGATCCTTAGAGTTTTTTGCCATGAGGTGCCATGTTGAACTTCCAGTGACCAGTATGAGAGAGTGAGAGCGATAACACCAAATTTAACACACCTGCTCCCCATTCACACCTGAGACCTTGTAACACTAATGAGTCACATGACACCGGGGAGGGAAAATGGCTAATTGGACCCAATTTGGACATTGTCACTTAGGGGTATATTCGCTTTTGTTGCCAGCGGGTTAGACATTAATGGCTGTGTGTTGAGTTATTTTGAGGGGACAGCAAATGTACACTGTTATACAAGCTGTACATTCACTACCTTATATTATAGCAAAGTGTCATTTCTTCTGTGTTGTCTTATGAAAAGTTTTAATAAAATGTTTTAAAAAAAGTTTTAAAAAAATGTGAGGGGTGTACTCACTTTTGTCAGATACTGTATATATACTATATATATATATATATATATATATATATATATATATATATATATGAGTATCAACAAGGTCATGTGTAAATTATGCCACTAATAATCAGCACACACTTGTGCAAACAAATACAATTATATATTCAAAAACAGTCCATGTGTCAGCAGTGCAAAAAAGTGAATGTCAACTTATTTCATAGGTTGTAAAAATGATAATCGGTTGTCTTTCAAGGTTTTTTTTTTTTTCCACACACTACACAACTGATGTACCCACCACCAAGACCCCTTTGGGTGTCTTCTCACCTTATTGAATGGACCCTAATGTTTCCATGAGGGTCAAATAAGCTTTATGTAGCTTTATGTAATAAACAAATGACATTGGGCATATACATTCACCTTTCTTCAAATGGATACTCATAAATATACATTTTTTTTCTTTTTGCACAAACGGTAATTAATAAAGCAGTTTTTTGTGCGACTGAAGCTGCTTGTTACTCAATGAGGACACAGCAGCTGTACAAATACAGCCACAGGCCCTAATTTGACAGGCGTGCAGGTGTGGGCGAGTAGCCCCAAATGCACATTGTCTGTGCTTGGGGCCATACACTTGCAACCACATCTTGTTAAATTAGGACCTGCGCTGTCTTCATAAAGCTGCTGTATCCCCCATAGCATAACATGGCCTGCCTATACACAGCTCCAACCACATAATGTAAAATGGATTATCCACATTGTGTGCTCTGTTTTATAATTTTTAGGTACTGTGGTAATCTTAAGGGTCTTTTTTTTCTCTCTTTTTGTGTTCCCTCTTCTTCTTTTTCCCTTCCCCCCACTCTCTTTTTTCCCATATTTAATCCCCATCATGGTCCAGTCTACCAATACCCAAACTGTACCGAAACTTTGTTCATACAATGTCAAAGGTCTGAACAGTGCATCAAAGAGAGGTCTTATATCGGACGCACAAAATCAAAACTAACATCATTTTATTTCAAGAAACCCACTATAAAACTAATTTTATGCCACCTTCCTATAACATATATTTCTCTGGGTGGTATCACAGTACAAATCTAGTTAAAAAATGTAAAGGAGTATCTATAGCATTTCATAAAACTCTCCCAGTAAATGTGATAAGTTTTTAAGTTGTACCTTTACATGATTTTTACCTGATTGATGTTTGGAGGATTCTTCATCCACAATCACAAATTTATACATTTTACTCCTCAACTCATCAAATGTATAATCAATTGGACTATTTTCTTTGCTGACCATAGTCTTTTAGATTGGCCCCTTTCAAGTGACATTGAAATATTGGTGTGGTCAGATGTTATCCTATACCGTTATCCTTAATAGTACCTAATTTACCAACTCATGAGTGGAGAAGTCCAACTTGATTCCAAAGGATGTGGCAAGAGCTCTCGAGAAGGGCGCTGTAAACTGAACTCCTCTATCAGAGACAATATGCGAGGGCATACTATGGAGAGGAAATATTTCCCTAATGAAGATGGAAACCAAAGTGACAGCAGAGGGTAGTCCTGTGAGTTAAGTGACACATTTTAAAAAACCTGTCCACAATCTCCCAGATAACGGTAGAGCCTGCTGAGGGGGGTAATTCAGAGATAAAGTCCATGGAGAAGCAATGCCAAGGTACATCTGGAACAGGTGGAGGTAAAAGGAGATCTGCTGGAGCAGACGTGGAGGACTTAGACTGCACACAAATGGAGCAAGCCTGGACATATTCCTCAACATCCTTCTGAAGTGAAGGCCATCAGTAGTAACACTGCAGGAAGACCAAAGTGTGTTGCACACCAGGATGTCCTGAGAGTTTAGAGTCATGTGCCCATTGAATGGAGACAGGAGCAATAAATCAAGGGTAAGTGGCGGAGTTCAGATTCTGGTCTAGATCCCCTCCCACTAAGTGACCTAGACCTTAGAGTTGCCCAGACGGACAGGACAGGATTTAATTACATGACCATCAGCTCCGCAGTAAAGACATAGGCCAAGTCTCAGGAGACAAGACCGCTCTTGTGGAGTGAGGCGTGTCTGGCCTAATTGCATAGGTTCCTCAGAAGCCGACACAGCTGGGGAGATGAGTTGTTCTGGAACTTTCTTGACAACAGCAGTGAAGCAACCCACTGGGGGGTGACGTGGATCAATCCTTTACAGATCTCACTCCTGGAAGCAGACATGGATTTGGATGCTAAGGGTGATCAACTCATCCAAAGTGGTGGGTATAGTTCTGCCGGCTAGTTAATCCTTAATACAATCCCCTAGACCCTGCCAAAAGGTTGCAGTAAGAGCCTCGTTATTCCATGCCAGTTCGGAAGCCAAGGTGTGAAACTGAACTACATATTGACCAACATGTTTCCTCTGCGAAGTCAAAGAAGAGCTAAAAAAGCGGATGATGCCCTGCCAGGAACATCATAGGTGTTACGGAAAGCTTGTAGGAAGGCAGAGAGACTGGAAACAGTAGGATCTTGAAGCTCCCTCGGCGGCAAGGCCCAAGTCAGAGCCTGCCCTGAAAGGAATCATGTACACCGCTTTGGAACAATCAGTAGGAAAATAATGGCCTGCTAGCTCGAAGTGGATTGAGCACAGATTGATGAAGCCCCGACAAGCTTTAGGATCACCAGAGAAGCGAGGCGGGGGAGGCAGCTGGAGTTTTGAAGGATTGCTCTCCCCTGGAGGAACTGTGGGAGCTGGAGCAGCAGGGGCTGGCACAGGAGCCGGAACGGAAGGTGAGGAAGTGGGCGCAACCTGCAGCTGATCCAAACGGAAGGAAAGTTCCTGCAGACACTGCATAATCTTTTCTTTCTAAAGTCTGCTGGACTTTCTGCGCCAAACACTGAAGTTGATCCAGAAGAGGCTGTGGTGTCTCCGAGGAGCTGATGGCCTGAGCGAACCGTCGGCAGCTTCTTTACAAAAAACATCTAGGAAGGCCTGATAAGGCAAAGGGAGCATTGGAGAGGTAGTGAGCCCTTGTAGATCGGGTGCGCTAGACTGTTCAATAATATGTCCAATGTATACATATATTGACAAATCAACAAAAAATGGTGATATATATGAAGACAAACCTTTCCACAAATTGGGTAAACAAATTGACAATCAATCAGGTTTGAAAAGAAAGTGACAAACAATCTATTGATCAAAAAAGTGAGTCCATAAATGCAAAGTAAATATCCAAAAACATGATCAAACCGACATGCATGTGAAAAACTCCAAAAGTGCAAAATCCAAAATAGATGTGAGAAGTGAGGCCTCCACCGTGATCGGATATGCCCCTTACCATATAGAGATAACACAAGGGCGTATGTGTTATCAGATCCAAAATAATGCCAGGAAAGACAGAAACACCCACCAAACTTTCTCTCCAAAAAAGGGTAGGTCAGCCTCTTACCAGATGGTAAATAATTGCAGGCAAGGAAAGGTGTATTTACCATCTGGTAAGAGACTGACCTACTCTTTTTTGGAGAGAAAGTTTGGTGGGTGTTTCTGTCTTTCCTGGCATTATTTTGGATCTGATAACACATACGCCCTTGTGATATATGAATACCTGTTATTTATATATGTACTTGTGTTTTAGGTCAACCACTTATCTGTCCTTGATAAAGATTCTGTAGGAATTTAAATTTAACATTTAATTCATATGTAACAAAAGTGAATTCATATGTGTCAAAATCTGATTGAATAAAAGGATGCATCTACATGACATGTGTATTGATTATAAGTCTTTATATGACAGTAGTAGTAGTAGCCTTGTTTTTACCATGGTTTTTAAATAATGTTCTAGTAAAAATTATCATGTTTTATGTTCTAATTTTTGCCTTATTTCTTTAATTGGGATGGATCTTAAAATGTATGCAAACGTTTTAGCAAATCGGCTCCAACTCTTCCTTCATATAGGAAGTTACCATACAAAATTAGCATTATATTTAGATGACCTTTTTTTGCCCTCTTTTAGGAGTTTCTGCAATTTGGTCTTTACAGTAATGAATGTAAACCTTTCTAAGTACACAATACTAAATGTTTCACCATCTTCAACTAAGCTACAACAAATAGGACTTAACTTTTGCTTTAAGATATTCTTCTTGATATCTGGGAATTTATATTCCTGCAAATTTATCAAAAATGTTCCCATTGAGCTATCCTAATATGTTAAATGAAGTCCAAATAGAACTTAACGCTTAAGCTGGATACACACTATCCAACTTTTGTGGTTAGATTTCCTTCAGATTTACCTTTTCTATGTAGTGCAAGGGCCTGCCAGATTGCATACAAATTGAAAGTGTTTAGGTTTGACCTCATAATATATGGTTTTGGTAAGTTTAAAGGAAAAAGTCTTCAGAAAATCTTATAGTGTGTATGGCCCATTACTCAGCAAAACACCTGTCATGGTTAGGTAGGATTATTGTCCTTAAGCAGGATGGCCTAGTTCCTCAATATTTTCCAGACACTACCAATCGCTATTCCGATTACATATTTTAAAACAGTATAATGACTTCTTACTGCTTTTATTTGGAATAATCATTATGTCCGAATACGCTAAAAAACACTATGACTTCCTAAGACTATGAGAGGGGTTTGTTCCCCTTATGTGACATTATATTATTACTTGTCAAATTACCGGTTCAGCTAGAAAGAGCAATTACATTATCAGATTCATGGGCTCTGCCTTGGGTTTTCTCCAACCTAAGAAAGGATCTTAAAACATTCCCAGATTTAACCAAACAAACTTGTGTTACCTGAGACCAGATTATCCATAAAATTCAGGTTATAATATAAAGGTCTTATAACCTTATTAATCCAGCATTTCCCCCTGTTGAACGAGCTTTGGCCTTCGGCCCATGGCAGGGGGGTACCCACCATAGAATAGCTATGCTGATACAAAATAAGCCTAGGTTTATCCTAAAGGAGCAGGTCCGACGGAGCCCAGAGCCACGGGCCATTATCTTGAGACGTCACCTCAGTTCTGTTCTTCAATCCATTCTAAATGGTTAACAGATTCAGACACAACCTACCCTACTATAGACCCTTTTTCTTTAAGATACTCAACCTACTCATGCAATATTTCTTATATATTCAATCTTAGTCTCATACTTCTTTTCCATAATATACGGATACCTGGGAAAAGAGCTTAATATTAACATTACTCCAGAAGAATGGAATAAAGGTTTCATCTCAACTCACAGACTATTGTTAGCCAACAAAGCACAAGAGAAACATATAATCAGAAGCTGATTATCAGATGGTTTAAATGTCCAGAATCCCTTAATCATGTTTGTCCCACTATCCCTGATACCTGTTGGCATTGCCATAGAGACAAGGGGACTTTGACCCATATTTGGTGGGAATGTCCTCCTATTAATTTTTAGGCAAGGAATTTTGATTTGTACTACCAGTTAACAGGAACTCAAGTTATTAATATGCCCAAAGTAACATTACTCTCTATCAATCTGGGCCCTATGAACTAAGCTAAAAAAAGATATCTTTAGGCATTTACGTTTTGCGGCTATAATTCCTCGACACTGAAAGTCTACTGTGATACCATCAATGGCAGAATAGGTGGTGGAAGTAGATGCCATTTGTAATCTTGTACGTTTGTTGTCAAGGGAAAATGATAAAACAGAACAGTTTTTAAGTACATGGACTCCGTTGCTCTCTTTCCGCCTTCCCCAAGAGTTCAGAATCTGGTTACTGAATGACAAAAAATAATAGTGTGGTTCCTTGATAAAGACATCCCCCCTCCCTTTTCCCCTTTTTCCTTTTTTTTTTCTCTTCCCTTTTTGTATACATATTTTATTTGTTAATTTTTTCTTTTCTTTTTTTCCATTTTTTTATATTTAAGTAGCTTATTTTAAAAAAATATAGTTTTTGTCTAGAAGTTTAGAACATTCAGTCTTTCTGTTTTTGGAACGACCTGATTCTACACCAAATCTTGAGGGTGTATGAGCTTCTTTTTCTTTTCAGGGGTAGATAACTTTATTTTGTTAAGTATTATGAATATTATAATATTATTCTTATATTTTAAACTAGGTTTAGGCAACCTTTGAAGTGGAGATCTACCTGGACAAAATGGAAGAGTTCAAAGATCCCTGGAGTGAGGCACCCTTTTTTAAAACAATAAACTATTAAGCCCTTAATAAAATAATGACATGAAGAAGACAATGTGTCATAGAAGTATCCTCTGCACTCCTTCATATCACCCCCAAAAGTGTCTTCTGTTAATTTTTTAAGTCCCTCTCCACACACAGTAGTGTCCAGTGCCTCCCTTCACATTATCCCCCCACAATAATGTACTCTGTCCCCCCTATAGTAGTGTCATCTGTCCCCCTTCCTTCATATCTCTCCTCACAGTAGTGTCCTCCCCCCCAACGGTAGTGACCTCTATCCCTCTTTCACGCCATCTCCCACAGTAGTGTCCCCTGCCCCTCTTCCCCCTCCCATTGTAGTACCTTCTGCCCCCCCCACAGTATTGTCCTGTGCCCCCAAAAGCAGTGTCCTGTGCCTCCCCACATTATTAAACTATGCTCCCCCACAATAGTTTCCTGTGCCGCCCATAGCAGTGTCCTCTGCCCCTTCTCATCAGCCCCCCCCCCACCAACAGTAGTGTCCTCTGCCCCACCACCACCAGTGTCCTGTCCCACCCAAAGCTGTGTCCTGTGCCCCCAAAGCAGCGTCCTGTGCCCCCATAGTAGTGTCCTGTGCCCCCTATACAGTAATGACTTCTTCACATCACCACCCCCCACACACATACAATATCAGTCTCCTTCACTTCTCCTACATAATCAGGTGTGCAGAACAGCAGAGAGCAGGAGGCAGCATGGTTCTGGACAGAGGGCTATAGCGGGAGCTTCCCAAGATAACATTTCATTTTAACAAGCTGGTGATTGGTTGCTAGGACCGCCGACCCCGGTTTAAACCATAAATTTAAATGAGAGTGGAATAATAATTATTCTATAAATTGCTTGTACTCATAATTTCCTCTTTTTGTAGTTAATATGTGATTTATCTATTTGTTTTTGGATATTTCAGAAATTCAAATTTCTTTCTTTTTAATTGTTTTTGTAATATTTAAAAATGTAATTAAAAAAACAAAAAAGCACTGATTCACACTGCACAAGCCACAGTACACATGTGAATAAGGCCCAAGACCTCATTCACACACAGAGCTTTATTTATTAACTCAATACAGTTTTATATTTTAGATTTAGCAGGAATTTGCAAATTATGCTGTATTTGTGTTCACTAATACTGATATTAGTGTATTTTATTATACACGTTTTAGGCAAGTAAGAAAAATTTTGCAGACCACTAGTTGTTTCCTTTTCTTCAAAGAGCAGGGAACTGACCTTTTACTGTACAAGCTGCATATATTCACTTTTCAAGCTAAGCGTAAACGAATGTGATTTTCCCAATGGTTTGTGATTAGGTTGATTGACATATCTCTTTGCCCACTGTTCTCATTGAGACATTTTTCCATCTATGGCCCTCATAGCCTAGAGTGTGATTAAAATATACAGTAATTGTGCTCTGGAGGGATTTTGTTTTTGAAATTGAATATACACAGTAGCAAACATAAACTACCTGTCTATTATGCTTATTCTTCATGGCACAACTATCATCATCCTAAACGGAAGGGTTCCATTCTTACCTTCATTGCATAAAAACCTATAATCTAGTTGTGTGATTACTTTTCATTTTATGTGTTTATTTTGCAGTCAGTGATTCCTCAAAAGCGTTTAATTAGATCACTTCAGATCAAAAGTAAAAGGTCCAAAATGCTAAATAATTCCTGAAATGAGCTGTCAGGATGCTTTATTTACTGATATTCATGCATTTCATTTGCACCTGGCACTGAGCCAGCCTCTGACAGCTGAGATTTATTGATTTAATTGCCTCGGGTAACCATGCAATAAAATCATCTCCAAGATAAATTTTCATGGCACTGTATGCCGTCTAAGTAATTTTTCAAGTGCTGCAGCTATATTTCTACAGGTACCAGGTGCAAAATTTGCTTAATGAAAAAAATGTCTAATTATGTGCTGTTACTTTCATTTACCTTCACTGTGGCATTTCATATGGAAAATAGTGGGATAGAAATCTTGAGAAGCCAAAGATACTTGGCTAATTAGTTGATAGAATTACTGGTGAGAGTTAAATCTTAAGGGATTTTTATAATTATTTCAGGGCTGATCTCGCTGTAAATAAATGTCAAATGCTGAAACAGTGAATCGGTTAAAATATGCAGATCTTTTTCTGGTATTTGAAGGGTCTGAAAGATCTTCATGAACATGAGAATTTTTTTTAAAGCAGACAGTACATAAAATGAGCTGGGCTGTACATTACACTTCAGAGACTCTGAGACAGTGGCATAGTGTGAGTTGCCAGCTCCCATGGCAAGGCAAGTATTGTGTCCCTTCCACCAGAATTTACAGTATATATAGAGAGAGAATATATATGATACATAGTAGGGAAATCTGTGTCCAGCCTTACCCCCAAACCCTTCTCCCTATCCAGCACAAATCTCTGCAACCCTCCAAATCCTCCCTCCCAGCACAACCCCATCCCCCCAAACCCCCCCTTCTAACACAAGTCCCCCCCTCCCAGCACAAAACACCTCCCTCTTTATAACAGAAATCCTCTCCCATCCAACCCCCCCCCCCCATTTTAGCACAACCCCCCCTTTTTAGCACAAAGTTTCCCCCCTCCAATCCCCCCTTCTATAACAAATTCTCTCCCAAAAAAATCCTTTTACCAACACCTCCCCCATGACTCCTCCCAGCATAAATCTAAGCACAAATTGTTGTTAACTCCCCCTGCACCCACTTCAAGTTATATGGCTCTCTAGTGCAAATTTCCATTCTTGGAACATTGAAAATAGACATCAGGGAGGCTTTCCATCCCTCTATTCTTACGTGTATTGTTGTTAAAGGCAGCCAGCAGGAGGAAATGCCAGTCTCTGCAGAGGGGAAGATCATGGTGCTAGGGTCCTGGGGCACCCTGCAGGAGATGCAGGGCAGGTGCCCTGAGTGCATGGTGCTAGCGTGCCCCTGCCAGGTACATTTGCAGAGACAGTCCTGTCGAGTCCAAAATGGTTGGGAGGTATGATTTTGATCCCCTATGAATTTTATACCCAGGGCAATTGCCCTTGTGGCTTTGACCAAGCTACACCATTGCTCTTAGATCAATGTAAAAGCAGGACATAACCTCTTGCTAAGGGCCTGTGTTGATGTGCTTGCAACTTGCTTTTTGCATCAAATTGAGATACTTCTAATGTTTTTTTGAATTCTTTGACATGTGTATTTGACCTGCAGTTGACCACCTTCTGACCCGCATTTTCAGCGAGGTGCTTCCCCGCTGACAGCTGAATGGAAAAAAAGCATTGCTAAATTTCCCAGAAATAGAAAATTAAAAAATGCGTGGGCCCCCCCTCTCCCCCAATTCATACCAGGCCCTTTGGGTCTGGTATAGATTTAAAGGGGAACCCAATGCCAATTTTTTTTTTAAAACGGTGTGGGGTCCTCTTCCAAAATCCATTCCAGACCCTTATCCGAGCATGCAGCCTGGCAGCGAGCGCCCCCCCCTCCAGAACCATAGCAGGCCACATTCCCTCAACATGGGGGGTTGCTTTGGGGCAGGGGGGGTACAAGGGCCTATTCCTAACAACCCTGGATGGTGGTTGTAAGGGTCTGTGGCCAGGGAGCTTATCGGAATCTTGAAGCCCCTTTAACAAGGGGGCCCCCAGATCCCCCCAACCCATGTAAATGAGTATGGGGTACATTATTCACCAAATAAATGTCAAAAAAATGAATAAAGACAAAAGGCAGTTTTTGACAATTCCTTTATTATAAAAAATAAAAAAAACAATGTCCCTTGATGTAGATCCATCATCAATCATGAGGCCCACCGCACCGCCTGACCAGAGAAAAGAAAAACATCCAAAGGGCCTGGTATGGGGAAGAGACCACACTATTTTTTTAAAAAAAATTCTATTGCCAGCAATTTTCTTTTTTTTGCAGCCCGGAAAATCAATTTAAATAAAAAATGTTTTTCTTTACAAATGTCATTTTTGCTGCAGCAGGTTCTATACACTGTAAAGATGGGCCACTTTACAGGCAGACTAAGGGGACCCTCAGGCACTATATTTAAAATAATTTTTCATTTGTATTGTTTCACTTTAGGCATCATTAAAATCACTGCTCCTTTAACCACTTAAGGACCGAGCCCATTTCTGACACATGTTGTTTACAAGTTAAAATCAGTATTTTTTGCTAGAAAATTACTTAGAATCCCCAAACATTATATAAATTTTTTAGCAAAGACTCTGGAGAATACAATAGCGGTCGTTGCAATATTTTTTGTCATTCAGTATTTGCACAGCGGTCTTTCAAATGCCATTTTTTTTTTAAATTACATTTCACTGCATTTTAAAAAAAACTAAACAGTAGAGTTAGCCCATTTTTTTTATATATTGTGAAAGATGATGCCAAGCCGAGTAAATAGATACCCAACATGTTACGGTTTAAAATTGTTCACACCTGCGGATTGGTGACAAACTACAGTCAATAAAATTGTCCATAGGCGACGCTTTAAAAAATTTTAACGGTTACCAGTTTAGAGTTACAGAGTAGCTCTTTTTTTTAAATTATTGCTCTCGCTCTGGCAATCGTGGCGATACCTCACATGTGTGGTTAGAACAGCGATTTCATTTGCGAGCGCAACTTCCGTATTCATTTTCTTTCGTGCGTGAATTCATGGCGAAGGGGACGGTTACATTTTTTTTTTTTTAATACATTTTTTTCGTGTCATTTTAGCACAGGTTTTTAAAAAAATAAATACATTTGATCACTTTTATTGCTGTCACAAGCAATGTAAACATCCCTTGTGACAGCAATAGGCAGTAACAGGTACTCTTTATGGAGGGATCGGGAAGCGTCGGCTGGTTGCTCGGGTCTCCCAGTGGGACGGGAGACTCGGGCAGAGCTGAGGAAGGTGGTGGGAGGGGGGGGGCATCCTCTACCGCTTCCTGGGGTAACAATCGAGTGGCTCCCGAGCGGCATCGGTCATTACCGCCTGAAAGCCGACTGCCGGCTCTAAAAAAATGGCACCGGGATGACGCCTCTAGCTGCAGGCATCACCCCAGTACAACCACTTATTGCAGCTGACGTAGAACTACATCGATTTGCAGTAAGTGGTTAAAAACAATCTTTTTTAAACGTTTATTTTCGCATTGATACATGTTCCTCAGGGCAGTGCCCGGACACTTATGACATTTTTATGGCCAATAACTTGCATATAAGTCTTCAAAATGGGGACTTTTGAATTTTCATATTTGGGCCTAGAATTTCATTTTAAGTTTGCGGCCTCGGTTCAGATTTTTTTCCCTGTTTGGGAGTCCTGGTGCAAACCTGACCGGGAATGTTTGGCCCATCTTCCTGCCCATGCCTGTCTAGTTTCAGTGGCACTGCTACCAGGAGATTCTCATGTATTCTCTGACACCAGAGATAACTCCTGGAGCCAACTGCTGGATATTTTTCCTAAGAACACCAGTGTATCAGGGACACATCCCATCTGACCACCACTGGATAATGTCATAAAGGGCTGTTGCAGAGGGTTTTTATTAGGAGATTTAGTCTAATGGGGAAAAGATTCAAATCTGACAGCTAATCTTTTTGAGATCCCTCTTAAATTTGAGCAGACAATTGCTTGGCAGGAGGGATTCCCCTGACAGCACTTTATGTAATGATGGGGGAATCGCACAAATTTCTTTTTTGCAACCCGTGATTGCAGGAAAGGAATTTTCTCTGTGAGGCCTGCCTAAGGCAGTACATACAATTATGAAATTGTCTTTTCAACCACGGGTTGTAGGAAAGAAAACTGCTTGATTTCCCCATAAACACAGTTGGTGTTGATAAGGGAATCCCTTCAGCAGTGTTATTGTATACTGATAGCATGAGGTTTTCCAGCTATAAGAATACAATGATCACTGGCTGCAGCTATAGCCACTGGCAGTGATCAAACAAAAAAAATCTGATAGGCTGGTTGTACTAAATTCGATCAATAGAATGACTTTAGTACAACCAACCTGCCCATACAGGGATCAAAATTTGGCCTGTTCCTGCTGAACTGGTGGAATGTCGACCTTTTTATGGCTGGTTTAAATTACTATGGGGTGGATTTACTAAAGGCAAATAGACTGTGCACTTTGCAAGTTGCACTAATCTTCCCCAGAGTAAATATGGTAAAGCTCTGCTATTTTCATCATCCAATCATGTGTTTTTAAGCAACAATGCTGTTTTTTTTTTTTTTTTATCTTGCATGTAATTGTGTATTTTTTGTAAAGTGATGCTTTTCCTCATTAAGCTCCCGTTCACATCGTCGTAATTTGACATGCGATGTCAAATCGCATGCCAAAATCGCAGCCTATTGCTGGCAATGGCACTGTCTCAATCGGTGCAAAGCCGACTTTGCGGTGCAGCAACAATTTTCAAAAGTAGATCCTGCACTACTTCTGGTGACGTCAGAGGCAATTTCAATAGGCATCTGTGCATGAACCCGCAAATCGCCCCCAAACTCGCACTGAAATGCGGGTTTGACTCTAAAACTCTTGAGCAAATGCACTTTCGGAGTGCAACTACACTTGCAAACTGCACAGTCGTTTTGCCTTTAGTAAATCAACACCTATATGTGCAGCTGTTTGAGAAAGAGGGTCTACAAACAGACATTTGTTATCATATTATATAACAAAGCTACAAGCTTATTCTGTCAGCTTTGTTATACAAACAATAGTTTATAGTCTTTACAACTGTAATATGTTCACTTTTAAACACATTTTAATATCACATTTTTTGCAGCATCAGATTACCCAGTCTTATAATCAAAGCCAATGTATGTTCATGTCAAACATGCTTAAGGATCTTTCACTATATTACCTGCCTAAAAGTCAAGTATTTGTGCATGTTTACACAAATATAACGGCTCTGGGACTGTCTGGAACAACAGAGTAAAAGGTGCAATCAATTATGTCAATTGGAAAAGAATTGCAGGAAGAAACATCAACTGATTGAATAGTAAACAAATTGGATGAGAGCCTAGAAAACTGCTGCCCTATGCAGACATCCAGTGAAATCAAACCTCTAGCATGATGATGAGTGATCACTGTGTGTAAAGTACTCAACATTGATACAAAACAGATCAATGGATGGAAAACAGAGAACAGGTTCACTCCAGACATGGAGCCGGCTTCCCAAAACGATACATTCACATCAACGCTAAGCCATGTAATAATTCACCACTATGGGAAAAAAAAAACATACTACACAGCAGGGTGCCTGATTTCATAGCAGCTTTGACACATTAACTGTTGCCTGGAAAGGTAAAATATCTTATATAAAAAAAAAACACAACATATTCTCATATTTAAATCCTGATTGATTGCATTAAAGTAACAGTACTTTATAAAGTGAATTGTCAAGTGTTTTGACAAAAAAAAAAAAATCAACTTTCTACAGTACAAGTATGTACAGAATATTAGTATAAATTTGTATGTAGATATAGAGGTATGCCATTCAAGTGCATTTACAAAAGTCCTTTAAAACAGTTGCTACAAAATTCTACACTGACATCCCACTACAATGCTTGCCATGGCTACGTCCTAGATCTCTTGGAAGTTTACAACACCATCCCCCTCCACCATTTTTCCAGGTCAGAACGGGAGATCATTCAGCCTTATCCAATACTGTGAAAACCAGCGTTCCCCCTGGCCACACTGATAGCCGCTTTAGACAACTTTTCGGGCAGGGCAGGTTTTGCCTAGGTGACTACCTTGTCGATTCCAGGTTGAAGACCAGGGCCGAAATACAGTCGATGATCGGCCACTAGACCCCTGGTGGCTGCAACAACTCAACTACTTCATTAGCTGTATATTTCGTTAGGGGTGGTCGACCCGTTCTAACACATCGCTAGAAAACCTGTGTCTGGAACAGGGTCCCTCTGCTCATAGGGTCTTGGAGGCCCATATACTGTTAATACATCCTTCTGAGGTATTTATCCCTGGATTTCTCCAGAAATGGGAAAGGGATCTGGGCCTCACACTTTCCACTGAGCAGCAGGATCATGTCCTCTATTTTGCTCATTATTCCTGCTTGGCTAGTAAGTATCAAGAGCTGAATTATAAGGTCCTGACATGGTGGTATAAGGTCCCGTCTCTTTTGAAGAAAATGTACCCCAATGCGGTGAACACCTGTTGGTGATGCGGGGAGGCAGAGTGTACCATGTTGCATATCTTCTGGTCCTGCAGAAAATTGGAGGGGTATTGGTCCAAGGCTCAAGGCACCATAAAGCAGCTCACTGACTATGACTTGGGCTCTGACCCGGCCAGATATATTCTCCACTATTCAGATCTCTCAAAACATGAATATAAAAATTCAATGTGTGCCCTGTGGAAGCAGGAAGCAGCCCTTTCGATCTCACTATGGCTTACCAAAATAGCTTATATTTATGCCATGGAGAGTAAGAGTATCACTGCAACCTTGGGTTAAAGAGGAGAAATTTAACAAAAAGTGGTTCTATTGGTCCCTTTATAGGGAATTATAGCGAATACGAAACCCAACCCATTATTTTTCCCTTCTTCTTCCCCTTCCCTTTCCTTTCCCTCCCCCCTCGTTTTTTTTCTCCCCTTTATATAGGTTTTGTTAGTGTGTTGTTTAAGGAAATAATGTAGGGTCAGAATGGTAGGGACTCCAGTGTCTGTTACCAGTGGTGTTTTATGACATGGATTATGACCTCTATGCCTTGTGTGCTTATTCTTGATGTGATTTATGCTACGAGCTATATCTCTTGGTAGTCATTGGCTAATATTTCTCCCATGTCTGGCTGTACAAAAAGCTGTTCAAAATAAAAAAAAACAAAAAGAAATGGAAGTGCCACTCCACTGCTAAGAGGTCAATAAACAACTTTATTGCAATAAAAGCCAGGAGGACAATCCAAACATAGCCATGACCAGGTATTGGAGCACACCCTTTATCAGGGCTTGAATAACAACAATGTGCATATACTAGAAGTGAACAGGACATTTTTTTTCCTTGTTCAAGCAGTTTAATAACAAACAAAGAGTACAATACACTCCTGGGTAAATATCACAGCATGGTCGACATAGGACAATATTTAATAAGCACACCACATTGTGTGCGAGCAATCCACATAGGATGAAACAACAATTATAGACTTGAACAGCGAGTGCAGAAGAATAATGAGCAGGTTCATAAAAGACAAGGAGGGGCTGCTGGAATCAAAATCTTAACAAGCACCTTGGGTTGCATGCTAACTATAAACGGTAGACATAATGAGTATATCTCCAAAGTCAGAGGAGAGTATTGGCAGGCTTGGCAATAAAACTGAACAGTATTGTGGGCTAGGTAAAAAGTAAGAATAAAGGAGGGGGAGTGGGATAAAGGAGAGGGAAAGGGAGAGGGGAGGAAAGGAGGAGGGGACCCCAGAGTCCCAGCCTACAGCCAGCTTCATTATCTGGGTCTGAGCAACAATGGAAATTAAGGTGTGAGTGCATCATGGGAGTAGGAGGGCTTAATCAAAGCAGGGAAGGAGGAAATGTTCTACAGAAAGCTGCTATAGTTTGATATAATGATCAACTCTATCCAAAAGAACAACATCCAGCTTTGCATGGATCATTGCTTTGGTAACCCTATTTTTAGTTTCCACACTATTTAGAGTTGTTCTCCTAGGCTATCAGTTGTTTGTTTTGCAGCCGTGGTCACTTTAAGGACCAGTTAATGCTCTGCCCATATTAAAATGGATGGGGGGGCATAGATTCAGTAAAGCGAATAGAGGATCAGTGGATATGATTTGAAATATATTGACCATAATTGCTTCACCACTGGACAAGTCTTAAGCCTCATACACACGCAACGAATTTCCGCCGACCGGTCATCCGTCTTTTGTCCAGAGTGTGCGTGTCCGTTGGTTGGAATGTGCTCTAGACTGCACACAAATTTTCCTGTACGACAGAATTCTACTTCAGAAGTGATGTCATGTGTTGGATTGCTTTCTATGTGTTCTTTCATCTCTGAGCATGCTTAGTTTGCTCATAAGATTTTTCCCCATCGAAATCTGTACTATTGAGAAGAAAATCAGACGTGTTTTGACGGAGGACAAAAATTTTAATGCCTGCACACCAGGATTTTTTCGGCCGAAAAGTCCGAGTCGGTTGTCGGAAGCACCATACTAACAAGCCGAAAATCTGCAGATTGTTCGTCGGACGAAATTTCCCGGCCGAATTTCTTCTCGTGTGTATGGGGCTTTAATGTCATTTTTTTTCACTGTGATTGCAAGCACAAGCCTTGTCAGCAGCAGATATCATTTTTGGTAATTGCCCAGTTAAAAAAAATGCATAGTTGTTTTCAGATTGTGCTATAGTAAATTACAAAAAGGAGCATATTCAATGATCAATATATATTAATTTGCCCTTTAAAACTTCATGTATTTAAGTTGTAAGAGCATCTGAGTGTCCTTAGCTTTTTAATTGACCTCCCCTACAATCAAATATAGACATACTTTGTGGCTCCACACTAATCACCACCAATCACCATTCAGGCAGACCATGATGGCAACATGTAGAAGCATTACTGAAAGCCATTTATTGATCCACTAGACCGCATTAAACTGTGTGATAAGGAAAATCAGAAATCATGCAGTAAATACTTTTTAGTAACAGCCAAGAGCTTTATTCATAATACTTCCTAAACGGCTTGTTTATTGACTTTTGAAATGAAGATAATAGCATTGTTACAGAAATTAGGAAGATTGTATAGGCTTGGCACAGAGCTGACAAAATAAAACATGCTTCTCTTGCACTTCCTATTATATGTAGCTTTTTTTTGGATCATTATTATTATATTTATACTATGCCCCATAGTAATGGAAAATCAATTCTTCTAATTAAACCTATGCCTTTTAGCCAGTGCACAATAGTGTTCCATCTGAATGGGTGCTTATTAAGTAGATGGCACGTTTTTTCTAATCTAATTGCACACTTAGGTTCATTTAATGCACACAAGTGCTTTTTAGAAAAAAAAAACAAAAAAAAACCCAAAGTGCTATTCTTATTTTTTTTCCTTCTGATGGTTTAAATGTTTCATTGATTCTTTCACCTTTGTGAAAAGATAGCAATTATACCACTCTTATGTTCTTCTTTGAAAGGCATGCAGCTTTCAAGAGTAAAATGTTAATTTAAAAGGGAAAAAAATATTACTTCAAGGCATCTACAGAAGCGTTTTCACGTATTCCTTAAATTATATGCACTGAAAAGAAATTTGCATAACAAATGCGACAAGTTCCTTTCTTAAGAAATTGAAACAGAGGTGAAGATGAAGAAAATACATAAATACCTCACCTCTCTCATTATTACAAATGAGCACTAACTCCAACAGAATCTCTTAAAAAAAGGAGTGGTACAAAGTGTATTATTACATATTTAATGAATCTCACCATGTATATTGTTAATGAGGAAATTGTAACAGTATTATAGTTAGGAGGATCTGAGAAATCACCTGTTTATTTTTTAATTAGCTGAGTTACAAATGGAAATGTGTTTGACATACAGACCCAGGTTTTCTGTTTCAGGCATCCAGAATAGTGTCAAAATGATAATTATAATCTACAAGTAACAGAGATCTGGAATGTCAGTATCTGGAGCTCATTAGAATAAATAAAAATGTAAGGAGGGATAAAATTACTTCACATACACCAAAAATAGCATAAAAAAGGTTACTGCACACAACACTTGACAGTGGAAAACGGGGGTTCCATGCCCCTTCACCACCTTTCTCAAATGAGAGTTGAGGACGGCTGCATGTTACTGGCAGGGTTGTAAGTATGTGTAATGGTCCATGTAGCAAAAAATACTGACTCTTTAACCTCAATTTTAACCAAATCAAATCCCTTTTCGGGTACAGTATACTGTACTAACTGCCTTTACAGCAAATTTATACAGGTTCCCAAATGATATACCGTACATTCATTTTATCCAAATGTATTCACCAAACGCTACAGCTGCCTACAAAGATTACTGTGTAGCCAGGCCACCCCGAGCCCATGTGTATGTGGGCCCAAAAACGATGGCATGGCCTGCTATGTCTATAGTTGCCCCTTTGGTTACTAGGAAGGCTTTCAGCTGCCAGCAGAGAACTGAACAAATAGCAGCGTAAGATGAATTCCTGGTTCAGCCTCACTGGCCCCCAACTGTCCAATTTTGCAATAGAGACTGGAAGACTAAAAACAAGCACTCCTCCGCTTTTCCTTTTTTTCATGCAAACCAAAATATATTTTAGTCAGCAGGGCTTGCTGAAAGTGCTGCTCCAGGAAGGGGCCTTGTTATAAAGTGTATGTCTAGCACAAACTTTTTATTTTTGGATATAGTGGGAGTCAAGGAAACTCAGCAACATAAATGAAAATGTTTTTTTTTTTTTTTTTTGAGCAGGGAAAGGCTAGAACCCCTGCCAGATTCTTATTTCTGTCTGTGTCCCTGTTACAGGTGTTTCCTCACTTTCTGTCTGGTGATAACTTTGTTAGCAGGACTTTAGGTATGGGGTGATCTTTCTAACCGAGCTAATGAAAGCAATAAAACCAGATAGGGGTTTGAATCCTTCCTTCTAAAGCAATACACATGACATACACTTTAACCACTTAACATCCATAATGTAAAAAAAAGTCCTGGGGGGAAGTGGTTAAAAAAAGCTAATAGCTGAGCTCAATATAATTTTATACAGACGCTGATCAACTGTTCACTAAAGGTGATCTAGGTGGCTCTACACTTTACTGTAGTGAGAAGGGCCACCTCCCACCTCCTGTGGTGATTCCCAGGTTCTCTTGTTCCTACAGAGAGCCAAGGACCACAGTAAAAATAGCTAGATGCAGAAAAGATTGAGGAACATCCATTCCCTTATCTCCTCTGTGACTAATGAACCTGGAAGCAATGATCATTTCTTTTAGTTTCAGAGCTGTCAAACACAATCTGTACTTGGAGGACAGGGGAGATATTGAGGGTCTAATAGTCCCCTGATGTCTCTATAAAGAGGACCTATCACCTGCCCAATGCTATCACATAGGGGCTTTCTAGACCCTCTGTGATATCAAAAAAGTTAAATAAAAAAAAGTGTAAAAAATTACAGTTTAATGAAATAAATAAATACAATTTAAAAAAACATCTAAAAGCACCCCCACTGTTTCCCCTGTGCACACTAATTTCCAAAACTATATGTTTTTTCCCCCACTCTACTATACCTTTGTTTCGATCACAAAGACAAGTTAATCTTTGATTGCTGTCAGCACTGACATGCGTCCCCACATCTACTAAATAAAGTACCTTTAACAAATGCAGAGCAATCTATGTGTAGAATATATCAAACCCAAAACTTTATGCAAAATCTGTGCTAGATCAAAAATAATATGCAACTCGGGGGGGGGGGGGGGGCATGGCTCAGAGCTCTCTGATGGCTGCTTAATCACAGAGCTCCGCCGGACCGCTGAGATATCCGCTGCATAGAGGGCTCCCACCTACCTACAAACCGGCAAAAAACGGTCAATGAGCCTCCCTCATACCCCAAGAATGCCGCAGAGAAGGAAAGGAGGGCAAACTCAGCCTCACAAACTGCCACCATTCTCGGGGTCTGGACTGCTCCACAGGCCTCAAAATGGCGGCGGCCCGCACAGACAGAGTCCTGAGGTAACTCAAATTTCTACTGCTAATTTATGGGGCTCACACATCTCCCACCCCACACAGTGAGGGGAGTTTTTATTCAGGGACCAATACTCCATCTACTAGGAGCCCTGCAAGGTCCCACCAGAGAATAGACCCCACAGCAGGTGACACTTGGGACCCTGACATGGAAGTTAGCAGTGTTTTACCTCAGCAACAACAAGCAACCGCCATCCATGACCCTATTGCTGAATTCCCTACAACGGGCCAGCCGGTCTCAGACATAGTACTGAAAGACATGTTAATGTCCCTTAGGGACTCAATTCATAATGACCTTACAGCTTCAGTCGCAAGATGTCGCAAGGAGGTATATGAATTAGGTGACAGAGTTGACCAAATGGAACAGGCCATGGGTGAATATTCCACTTCATACAATACACTGGTTGATGCCCATAGTGCCCAAACAGAAGACATACTATGGATTAAAGATAAATTGGTGGACCTGGAGGACCGTTCCCGTAGGAACAATTTAAAACTCAGAGGAGTCCCAGAAACAGTTCTACAGTCCCAACTTCCTCAGTATGTCCAGGAAATGCTCCATGCGATTGTCCCTTCGCTTTCTGAACAAGATCTTATTGTAGAATACACAGTACTCCCAAACCTTCTTTCCTGGCTGATGACATATCTAGAGACATCCTCCTGCGGGTACACTATTATAAAACAAAAGAAGCCATTATGGAGCAATGGTTCAGAGACCCCCAGCCTACACATCTGTCCAGATTTTTCCGGACTTATCCCACCACACTCTTCAAAGTAGGAGACAATTGGCTAGTATAACCAAGGTATTGAGAAATCACCAAATTTCTCACAAGTGGAAACACCCCGCAACACTGCTTATATCACATAATGGTACTACTGTCCCTATTTCCACAATGGATGAAGGTCTCGCCTTCCTACGTAAATGGGACATAATACCTGAAAGGTCTCCCTCTCCAAACTTCATTCCCATCCAACCTAGAAGTACATCTCAATATGATTGGCATGTTGTAACCCGAAGACGCCCTCCCCACAGGATGAGACATGAAGCGGGGTCCTCTCCCACTCCTCAATGCTCACCCTAGTCTCAGCGGCTCTTAGTGGTTCTTCCACCATACCCCATGTTCCTAAGGATATCAGTTAGTATATCCCCCGGTTCTGTTCCTGGTTGATTTCGCTTTTTTCTTTGCTCTTTCTATTTTTGTTCATTGTCTTAACAAAGGATACCTTACCCAGTCTACATGGGATTCCTTACAGTGAACATCTATCCCAAGTGACCCAGGCCCTGACACTCAACTACACATCTACCGGACAACAGTGATGAGAAATCTCCTACTGCATGCCTTGGATCCAAGTAAGACCATGTTTTCTTCTGCACAAACGTTTAATCCATCTTTTCTGTGATGATTACATGCCTATCACTTAGCGCTAAGGGACTAAACCATCCCGCCAAACGCCGCTCCATGTGGCAAGAAGCCTTCACACATAAAGTGGACATTTTATGTGTTCAAGAAACACATTTCGAAGCCTCTAAAAGTCCTATGTGCTCTAATCACAATTTCCCCCGTGTCTTCCTCTCTTGTGCGAGCAATAAAACAAAAGGAGTCTTGATTGCAGTGCGAGATACAGTTTCCACCTTCATAGCTCCACCATTGATGAAAATGGAAGATTCATCATACTGACATGTGATATCAACTCCAAACCTTACACGATTGTATCCCTCTATGC
Source organism: Pelophylax lessonae (assembly GCF_965119305.1). Taxonomy (NCBI): domain Eukaryota; kingdom Metazoa; phylum Chordata; class Amphibia; order Anura; family Ranidae; genus Pelophylax; species Pelophylax lessonae. The sequence goes on from NC_138774.1 coordinate 140,231,331, forward strand.
TCCTAATGTCCACCAGATCTGTTTCCTCAATAAGCTTTTCAAAAAAATACAACATCTTAAATACGGTAGAATTATTGTTTGCGGAGAGTTCAATACTGTACCTGATTCAGTTCTGGATGCTTCCAAAGGCCCCTCTAAAGGCCGCCAGGAACTTTGTAATCTGCTCCACAGAGAGGACCTATTTGACGTCTGGAGGTGCAACCATTCCAATGAGAGAGACTACACCTTCTTTTCTCCCAGACACAACTCGTATTCCCGAATAGACCTGTTCCTAATGGACAAATGGCTGCTCCAAAAGATTGCAAGATCACATATTTTTGATATTACTTGGTCTGACCATGCACCCATTTGATCTCCATTTCTGATGGTCCAGAGGGCGGTAATCCCAATCTAGTTTGGTGATGTAATACTAAACTATTGCAAAACCCTGAATGTATTAAGAAATTATCTGCTAACCTTACTGAGTACTTCCGTTTTAATGGCCCCTCCACCTCTGATGCTTTTACCTTATGGAATGCCCATAAGGCGTATATTAGGGGCATGTTGCTACAACAAGGGGCCAGATTATGGAGATGCTATAAATCTCGCCTTGATTCGATTTTAGATGATATTCATACCCTAGAACAACAGAACAAACTGAAATCATCAGAGGCGCGTTCACAAACTCTTCTGCGACTGAGGGAGGAACTCCGTCTCCATCTTGCGCAGAAGTATGACACGCACCTTAGAAGAATTGAAACTCACAACATATGCTAATGCCAATAGAGCTGGTAAATACCTGGCTAATCGCTTGAAAGCCGCTAGAACTAAAAACAGGATTGCGTTTCTTATACATTCTTTATCTAAACAAAAAATTCATAATCCCCAAGATATAGCAGACCACTTTGCCGAATATTATGGTACCCTATACAACTTAAGAGACGATAATACTATGTCTCACCCTACTGAATCCCAAATTTCTGATTTTTTGAATACTCTTAACTTTCCTTCTTTGACCCCACATCAAGTGCAACTACTGAGTAACCCCATTTCAGAGCAGGAAATTTACAGAGTTATAGCATCTCTCCCACAGGGTAAATTCCCTGGTCCTGATGGACTACCCAACAAGTACTATAAATATTTTTCAACGATCCTTGCTCCTCATATGTCATCGGTGTTCGCCCGAGCGGCTGCCTCTTCCGCCTTTCCCAAGGAAATGCTCCAAGCCTACGTAGTAACTATTCCCAAACCAGGGAAAGAGCCAATTACATCGACTAATTTTAGACCCATATTACTCTTAAATTCAGACGTTAAAGTCAATGCAAAAATTCTTGCCCTTAGACTATCAGACATTATTCCACTTTTGATCAAGAATGACCAACAAGGGTTTGTAAAGGGGAGGCAGCCCTCGGACGCAACCTGAAGAATTTTGAATGTGATACATTATGCAGAGACCTTCCGAACGCCTTCTCTGTTGTTATCCCTTGACGCAGAGAAGGCGTTCGATAGGGTGGAATGGCATTACATGGACATGGTGTTATCCCGATTCGGGTTTTGTGGGGAAATTAAGTCTGCTATAATGGCCCTGTATTCTTGTTCGTCAGCCAGAGTATACACATCTGGTCTCCTTTCTAAATCCTTCCTAATTTCTAATGGTACTCGCCAAGGGTGTCCGCTCTCGCCCATTATTTTTGATCTTATGATTCCATGAGTCCATTCGCCAGCACCCCTCAATATCTGGTTTCCAGATTGAAGAAGAGAATCATGTGGTCAGCCTTTTTGCCTCTGTGATCCTCCTTTTGACCGAAAGAGAAAAGTCCCTACCAGCAGTGACTGATTTACTCAATGTTTTCAGTTCCATACCCTATTATTAAATTAATTATTCTAAATCTCTTATTCTTGATTTGGGAATGGCCCCAAGGTGAAACTCAAGCTACAGTCTTCCTACCCATTCACTTGGGCGCAGGACGGGTTCCCCTATTTGGGGATCACATTAACTCCCAAAATACACCTAATGGCCCGCGCAAACTATGAACCCTTGATCACTAATATTCACTCGCAACTGAATAACATGACACGCTCTATTATATTACGGGTAGGTAGAATAGCGGCATATAAAATGTCTATCCTACCACAGATCCTGTACTTCTTTAGAGTCCTTCCCATCCCCATTCCGAAAAAGTACATAACGACCCTCTCAAAATTGTTAACCCAGTTCATTTGGCTACACAAAAAACCAAGGTGCGCAAGGAAACATCTTATTGCTCATAAGAAAACAGGAGGTATGGGGCTCCCGGATCTACATGACTACAGGTTAGCGGCCATCTTAGAACAATTGGGCTACTGGTTCATGTTATCCGATAGACCTCGATGGGTAGACATGGAGACGTCATTCTGCAACGCTCCGGATCTGGCATCAGTTCTATATATGGATCATTTAGTCCCTGTAAATACTTCCTCACTTTCTCCACCCATGGAAGCTTCTGTAATGGCATGGCGCCATGTTATGACCAGTGCCAATAGGGAGCCCCCTGTCGATATTCCACCTATACCAATACAAAATTTGGAATACAGAATACCCTTTCTATATACCAAACCTCTACTCAGCCATGGGATCAAATATGTTCAAGATTTTTACACAGATGGCCATCCACGTAAGTGGTCAGATATGCAGGGTCGTTTTTCCCTCCCTCCCAGGCTATATTTTGTTTGCTTTTGCATTTCACAATATTTGCCAAAATACCCCTTACCTGTTATATATGTCTTTCCTTCTGTTTGGGCTTTCCTCATGGCTCCAACACACAGGAACGGTGGAATCTCTCTTATTTATAATGCTCTCCAATACAAATCAGAATTCCAACTTTCAGTGGCTATTCAGAAATGGAATAAAGATCTGGACTCATCATATTCATTGTCAGACTGGCAGAGGGTGATTCAATCTAACTATCGCTTTTCTAAATGTGTGGTACATTGGGAAACAATGCTTAAATTGTTTCACAGATGGCATTAAACGCCGTACAAACTCTCCAAATTTTCACCCTATCATTCTGACCAATGTTGGAGACAATGTGGACAGGTGGGAAATTTAACCCATATTATGTGGGAATGTCCATGTCTAACGGGATACTGGAAGCTTATCTTTCAAATGATTTCCTCCTTAACAGGGATTATACAAAAACCCTCTATGGGCTGGCCCTACTTAATCTTGGGTTCAATAAGTTTCCATTATCTATGAGACAAGTTGTATGTCATGTATTATTAGCGGCACGCCACAAGATACTAGTCAATTGGGGCACTCAAGATATCAGACGTTAGATTAGCGGTTAATCGCAATCACCTGTTTGAACGCTTGCTAGCAATTAATCAGGGCTCATGTGTAGCCTTTCGATAACAGATGGAAGATGTGGACTGACTTTAGAGGGTAAAAAAACTGACTGATAACTTCACTTTCTACTAGAGGTTGGCACTTTGTTAAGATTGGGCCTGGTTTGGAAGCTGCTGTTCCCTCCCCTCTTGTACAGTTAGTACCCGTTGGGGGTGCAGGAGGGGAGGGGATGATGGAGAAACGACCGGTGCACCGTCTCCCACTTCAACGAGATATTATCTTCTTTTGTGTCTAAGAGGCTCTTCTACCACGTTCCTCATATTAACAATAGATTTTGATATTTTTTCTGACTGACTGGAGTTACTGTATTGCATTTGATAAACATATCCTGTGTATTTTTGTTTTATTTGTGCATGTTGAACAATATTGAAATGGTCATGTTTCTTATGTTTGTTTATGCAAAACCAAATAAAAACTTATTGTTTAAAAAAAATAATAATAATATGCAACTCAATACAACAGGGGGGGGCGTAAGTATAATGGGACTTTAAATGAGGTAGGTTGCTATTGCAAATATCCAAATAAAAATAAAGATAAAATAGTTTCAAAATATTGGTTTATTACTTGCTGCACGATAAAAGAATAGATCATGTAGCAATAATCAATAAATAGAATAAATAGAATCTCGCATTTTCACAGTACAGATACAAACAATTCAGGTATGGACATACAAAAAGGTAGTAACGGAAATGTCTTGCTAGGCATATACACATAATAAATAGATATATAATAGCAGATACAAATATCATACAACGGCATATATATATCAAATACATAGCAAGAATACATCCAGTGGCTCATGGGCTCTTTCATACATATTGCGTAATCCATGTCCTGATAAATCTTCATATTTCATATTTGTATGGCTCTACGCGTTTCGTGGAGTTATCATCCACTCTTCAGGAGCTTAGTACAAATTTTCTGTAAATAAGAGCTGGTTTAGGCTAAAGAGATCATATATGGATAAAGTTAACACACCGATAAGTTCCCTCGAAAGTTTTCAAAAAATCTATAACTCTGATACTTACATATTAAAAACAACAAAAAAAGTTGCAGAGAAAAATCGCATAGTCTCCCGTCGCTGAGTACACTGTGGATATACGCCTGATCCGGGGCTGAGGCGGGTAAACGCCACTTGGTCCATAAAGTGGGGGGGGGAGGAGAAAAAATCCCACAGAAGGAATAGAAGAACCAGTGATTTCATCACATCAGTGACCAAGTTATCTAATCAAGAAAATAATATTTAAATATATAAAAATGTGTACAGATTACTTGTCTTTTTCAGATATTAGTGTTGTATGTGATAAAAAAAGGGTGGAAGGACATTAGTAGAAAAAAACTTTTGTGCCAGGTACAGCATAGCTAAGATTCAGCAAGCAGCCAGAGAAAAAAAAAAAAAAAAAAAGAGAAAAAAGAGAAAAACAAAGTGCAGAGCATGGAAAAAGTGGAAGTGCAATAGATGACAGGATAGTAATCTCACCAATAACAAAGTAATTCAAGAGACAACCATGCTGCAGGGATAGTCCTAGTGCATTCAAACCATGAAAGACAGGTGTCCAAGAACTCCACAGCTTTATACCCCCATGAGCCAGGGCGGATCACCGCCAGCGCCATATAACTGTCACAGAGAGGGGTGGTAAAGGAGTGAACATGGTATCCGGCAAAGGCCGGAAGCCACTCACAACATATTACACCCCCAGCAACCAGAGATGGAATAGCAGCCCTAACCCAGTGATCCACCCATGGATCACAGGCTGGGCTAATCATGACGCCGATGCTCAGCATGACAGCCCCGCCCTCAGCCCAGGATTATAGAGCAGAGGACAGGGCGGCAGATCGAGCATCGCAGCCCCGGAAACAAGCAGCCACAGTGTGATCTCGATCCCACAAGGGCCGATGGCTTAAAAACAAAAATATAAATATCATATGTAATAAAGTTTGTTGAAAATATATATATATAAAAAAAAAAAAATAAGTAAATATAAATTTATATGCATCAGGGAAAAAATAGGTGTGTTAACCAAAAGTAATTCTATAGATCAGAAAAAGGGAAGGGGTCGGGTGTCTTCCACCCTAATACATATGTATGAAGAAATAATTGATGTGAAGCATCACAGCAACCACCTCCATCCCTAGTATTGTATACAACAGGGGGGGGGCGTAAGGATAATGGGACTTTAAATGAGGGAGGTTGCTATTGCAAATATCCAAATAAAAATAAAATAGTTTCAAAATATTGGTTTACTACTTGCTGCACGATAAAAGAATAGATCATGTAGCAATAATCAATAAATAGAATAAATAGAATCTCGCATATTCACAGTACAGATACAAACTATTCAGATATGCAACTCAATCCAAAATTAAAATGGCATGCATATATGTTAACATGAATCAATAATTTGCAAATGGCTCCATCCGTCTATTTCGTGCACGTGCTCAGCGTCATATCCAGAGGTTGTCTTTGGGAAATAGACATATGAGTGCTGCCAGCATTGCTGCAGAGGTTGAAGGGATGGGGGGTCAGCCTGTCAGTGCTCAGACCATATGCCACACACTGCATTAAATTGGTCTGTATGGCTGTTGTTCCAGAAGGAAGCCTCTTCTAAAGATGTGTAGCACCCTACAAGGTAGGTGCTAGGTAAAAGTATAGTGGGCCTTGGCTGCCTAACAGCAGGGCCATGATTACACCTGGGCTGTCATTTCTTCTGTATCTACGGAGAGGAGAGTCTCCCCACTGGCTCCATGAGAGGATTCTCATTGGACAGTGGAGGAAATCCTATCAGAGACACATTAAGGCCTGTATCTACCCCAGAAGGCAGATTCTGCCACACAGCATTCTGGGAGTGGGTATAAGTTTGAGGGGAGCACATGACGCAGTGTCTTGGGCAGGAAGCAGAGTCCCAGGAGGGAGAGTACGGCTGTCTCTACTCCTGTCAGAAGGATCGGGTGTCACTCTTGGGTGGCTGCCTGGGAATTCAGAGATTGCTGAGTTGAGCTGCAGAGGGGATCCGGTGTGCCGAGGACCAGTGGAGGAAGAGGGATTTAGTTCCAAGAAAGCCTGCCAAGGACGTGAGTACTGTGAACTGCCCCTAGGGGTCTGCCAAGTGTAGAGGGGACCACTCCAGAGAAGGTTCCAGGGATCCAGGAGTCAGCTAGCTGTAAAGGGGGTGCCTAGTCAGAGGACCCTGAAGTGTAGAGGGGGCAGCAGCGGTTGGGCCCTGAAGAGCTAAAGTGTACAGTGTGTAGTGTACAGAGTTAAGAGTTGCAGTGGCGCAAGCAGTGACAAGGAGCTACCTCAGTCAGTGGAGGACTGAAGGGAGCTGTTCACTGACTTTTGAGCTAAATTGAGTGTCAGGAGTCAAGTGTTCTACAGTCCTGGATCTTCTGAGTTAACAAACCGGTTAAAGTCAAAGTTTCAGCACGAGTCTAGCATAACAGTATTTTCAAACGTCAGGAAGCGCTGGTCGGCATTCAGCTGGCGTCAAGACAGTGCTAACAGTAATTTCTGTATAAAGTTCCAGTTAACCTAGTTGAGCCAGAGGAGTATCCCACTCATTCCCTTCTCCCATCCCCATAATACAATAAACAAAAACAACCAAAGATGCCGGAGTGTTCAGTGTCTAAATTCTCACACTTGGGTTCACAACTTAAAGGTGTTGGAGGTGTCACCGGATGCCATGGCAGACCCATATCAGGCTCAAGGCCTGGAAATATTGCTACAGATGATTCACAGGAAAGTCCACAAACAGTTTGCTGAAGACAAGCAGAGAGACAGAGATAAACGTGTTTGGTTCAGATGGTATGGTGTGTGTGGCGGCAACCAGGTGAGGAAAGACAAGTGTGTCTTGCCTACAGTCAAGCATTGTAATGGGAGTGTCATGGTCTGGGGCTGCATGAGTGCTGCCGATATTGGGGAGCTACAGTTCATTGAGGAAACCATGAAAGCCAACATATACTGTGACATTTTGAAGCAGAGCATGATCCCCTCCTTTCAGAGACTGGGCTACAGGGCAGTATTCCAACATGATAATGACCCCCAAACACACCTCCAAGATGACCACTGCCTTGCTAAAGAAGCTGATGGACTGGCCAAGCATGTCTCCAGACCTAAACCCTATTGAGCATCTGTGGGGCATTTTTAAACTGAAGGTGGAGGAGCGCAAGGTCTCTAAAATCCACCAGCTCCATGATGTCATCATGGAAGAGTGGAAGAGGACTCCAGTTGCAATCTGTGAAGCTCAAATGAACTCCATGCCCAAGAGGGTTAAAGCAGTGCTGTAAAATAATGGTGGCCACACAAAATATTGACAATTTGGGCCCAGCTTGGACATTCTCACTTAGGGGTGTACTCACTTTTGTTGCCAGTGGTTTAGACATTAATGGCTGCTGTGTGTTGAGTTATTTTGAGGGGACAGCAAATTTACACTGTTTATACAAGCTGTACACTCATTACTTTACATTGTAGCAAAGTGTAATTTCTTTAGTGTTGTTACATGAAAAGTTATAATAAAATATTTTCAAAAATGTGAGGGGTGTACTCACTTTTGTGAGATACTGTATATATATATATATATATATATATATATATATATACAGTATATATATATATATATTTTTTTTTACATACAGTTACCAGCCATAGTCCCTAGTCATAGCCACACTAGTTATATGATGATGATGCTGTGCTGTACTGGTGACAGTGTGTAATAAATTGTGAAAAAATATTTTTTTTTTAATTTTTTTCTAATTTTACTAAAAAATTTTAACAAAAAAATACAACTTCAAAATACTTGCCATGCTTCCTAATAAATACCATGAACTGTCTGCGTTTCCAAAAGGGGTCATTGGGTGGATATTTGCACTGTTCTGGCATTTTATGGCCTCAAGAAATGAGATCATCAGTACATCAGGATTGATTGATTTTCAGATATATACAGTCTACCATAGTTTTTGGACTCTAAAACTTTCCTACAGAATAAATAATATACACTTATTTGGATTATTTTCACCAAAAGAATGATGAAACAGAATATATTCTGGCCTAAATTTATGAAGAAATAATATTTATTTGCAAAATGCTATAACAGAAACAAAGAAAAACATTTTTTTTCTAAATTTTTGGTATTTTTAATCTATTTAGCAAAAAATAAAAAAACCCAGTGGTGAATAAATACCACTGAAAGAAAGCTCTATTCATGTGAAAATAAAGTTAAAAGTTTCATGGGTACAGTGTTGCATTACCATGCAATTGTCATTCAAAGTGTAACAACACTGAAAGCTGAAAATTTGCCTGGGCAGGAAAGGGGTAACATTTCCAGTATTGAAGTGGTTAAAAAAAATATCTATTTTCTTCACCATAAACACTAAAATCCAAAGAAATTGTGCTCAGAAACACAGTGCACAAATCTCCTGTGCACTGGATATGATTTGACACATTAATAGTACATTGCCCTCTATGGTATAATATCAGCATCATCTCACATACAGCAGAACTTTAGTTCCGTTCGTGCACAATGACATCATTAAGCTTAGTGACATCATCAAGTTTTTGTGTGAACACTTTATTTTGAAATTTTGATATAGGGTATAAATTATGCATGTCATCTATTTGAGATAAACCCATTTGCACAATATCCATGCACGTTAACAATTACGCATGTCATTTTATTTTGGATTGAGTTGGATATTAGTTTTGATCTAGCACAGATTTTGCATAAAGTTTCTGTGTACAGTACATATATATACATGTTTGATATAGTCTACACATAGATTGCGCTGCACTTGTTACAGGCACTTTAAATGCAAACTCATGCATATCCCCCTGCGCATAAACGTAAACTTGTATGTAAGTCTAGCATGTGCACTTTAACGGATTGCACCACACAAATGAGGTATTGTCATGAATAATAATTCTAGGGCCGTTATTCATGGTTAACTCTAAACTGATAACATGTAAAGGCTTTTAAAGTATCACCTCTGAAACATTTTAGGTACCATAGTTTGTCGTCATTTCATAGGTGTGCGCAATTTAAAGTATTGACATTTACTCGAGGCAACCCTGTCTTTTATATATTACAAAAAAAAATGGGTATTATATGCAGAAATATGAAAAATTGTAACAACTTCCCTTTCATTCTCCAGAGCCTCTGCTTTTAGAAAATGTATAATGTTTAGGGGTTTTAAGTCATTTTCAAGCAAAAAAATGCTGATTTTAACATGCGTGTAAAAAATGCCTTGGACAGCAAGTAGTTAAGGGGTTGATTTACTAAAGAATTTTAGGCTGTTCGCTTTGCAAGGAGATTTTCTCTTAGCTTAGTGAATGTGATAAAAATTAATTTTGTAAAGAATACCCAATCACGTGCAAGGAGAAAAAAATAAAACAGTATTTTGCTTGCATATTATTGGACAAGGGATGCAGCAAAGTTTGCCCTCATTCACTAAGCTAAAGGAAAATTCTATTGCAAAGTGAACAGTCTATTTGACTTTAGGAAATCAACCTGAGTGTTGCCATAAAAGTGCCTCTAGATTATTAGTATAAGTAAGGGCCATTAGCATTATGTATGAATGCCTCTTTTCTGTCTTTATCCACTTGCCGACCGCCTCATGCAGATTTACTGTGGCAGGGCAGCTCGGCTGCGCATAATCACGTAGATCTACCTGATCATGTGCACGCGATTAGACACAGCTCGATCGTCACCAGCCTCCCGCGATCTTCGGTTACACTGACAGGAGAGCCTTCTGGAATGTAAACAATGCAAGACTGCTCTCCTGTCAGAGAGGCAGGGAAAGATCATGTGATTCAGCTAAGCTGAATCACAGATCTCTCTCTGCCTCTGTTCAATCCAACCCCCCACAGTTAGAAAGCACATATTAACCCCTTGATCTCCCCCAGTGTTAACCCCTTCCCTGCCAGTGTCATTTATACAGGAACAGTGCATAATATTTAGCACTAATGACTGTATTAATGTCACTGGTCCCCAAAAAGTGTCACTTAATGTCAGATTTGTCTGCCGCAATGTCGCAGTCCCGATAAAAATCGCTGATTGCCGCCATTACTAATAATAAAAAAATATATTAAAAAGTCCAAAAATCTATCCCATAGTTTGTAAACGCTATAACTTTTGCGCAAACCAATTATTATACACTTTTTGGGATTTTCTTTACCAAAAATATGTAGAAGAATACAAATTGGCCTAAACTGATTAACAGATTAGATTTTTAATTTTTTTTTTTATTGGGAATGTTGCACGACTGTGGAATTGTCGGTTAACCACTTGCCGACCGCTCACTGAGCTGCTACTGCGGCAAAGTGGCTCGATATCTTGTGGGAGGCTCGCTCCCGCTGTATTCAGTCACAGCGGGAGTCGGGCCAGGGGAGGAGCGGCGGTGATCACCGCCGCTCTTCCCAGATCATCGGGGATCGAGTGTGGAGATCCGCCCGCTTGTGTAAACAAAGCGGGCGGATCTCCTAAGTGACAAACAGTGACAGATTGCAGGATTCAGCATAGCTGAGCCTGCGATCTGTGCCTGTGTCACTCAGTCACCTCCCCCCCACACACGTTAGTAAGTACCAAGCATACATTAACCCCTTGATCACCAAAAAATTTAACCCCTTCCCTGCCAGTGTAATTTTTACAGTAACAGTGCATATTTATAGCACTGATTACTGTAGTAATGTCACTGGTAACCCCAAAAGTGTCAAAAATGTCAGTCAAGGGTCCGATCTGTCCTCCGCAATGTCGCAGTCCCACAAAAAAAATCGCAGATCGCCGCCAGATCACCGCCATTACTAGTTTAAAAAAAAAAACAATAAAAATGACATAAATTTCCCGTAGTTAGTAGCTGTGATAACTTTTGCGCAAACCAATCAAAATACGCTTATTGCAATTTTTTTTACCAAAAATATGTAGCAGAAAACAAATTGGCCTAAAATGTTAAAAAATTTAGATTTTTCATTTTTTTGGGGGGGGGGGGGGGATTTCATATAAAAAATTTTTAAAAATGTTGTTATTTTTTCAAAATTGTCGCTCTTTTTTTGTATATAGTGCAATAAGTAAAAATCGCACAGGTGATCAAATACCACCAAAAGAAAGCTCTATTTGTGGGGAAAAAATGACACATTTAACTTGGGAACAGCGTCGCACGACCGCGCAATTGTCCGTTAAAGTAACGCAGTGCCGAATCGCAAAATATGGCCTGGTCAGGAATGGGGTAAAATCTTCCGGCCTTAAAGCGGTTAAAAATACGCTCATTGAGAATTATTTTGTCAAAGACATGTAGCTAAATACATTTTGGCCTAAATATATGACAAAAATTAACTATATTGGATATTTTTTAACTGTCAAAGTAGAAAAATATTGTTATTTTTTCAAAATTGTCGCATTTTTTATTAATATCGCAAAAAATGAAAAACGCAGAGGTGATCAAATACCACCAAAAGAAAGCTCTGTTTGTGGGGAAAAAAGGACGTAAATTTTGTTTGGGCATGGCATTGCATGACCGCGCAATTGTCAGTTAAAGTTGCACAGTGCCGAATCGCAAAAAGTGGCCTGGACGTACAGCAGAAAAATCCTTCAGTGGTAAAGTGGTTAAAGTAACGCAGTGCTGAATCGCAAAAAATGGCCTGGTCATTAAAGGGGTAAAAACTTCCAGGGCTGAAGTGGTTAACAAAATGTGGTATGTTGTAAAAAAAAAAAAAGTGTGTATGTGGGGTGGGGTTCTGTTTCTATATTCAGTCCAAACACTGTGGTGCCTTACTTTTCATTTAAGGAACATATAAGAAAACAGAACACAGAAGTAAGCACATAAATACGCTTATGGCTGAATTTTGTGTTTTTCCCCCGAAGCTCTCAGTTAAAATAATTGTAAATGGTTTAAAAAGTGGATGTTTAGTCTGCAGACTATGAAACCTTTGAAATTATGTTTTCTTTATAGCTTGTATACAGCAATAAAAAGATCTATTTTGCAAGCCTTTATGTGTTATGTATATATGAAAACCCAATATCATATATTACAATGAAATAGGAATTCACATTTCACAGTAAATGTTTAATTATTAATGATTTAGAGATCTTCTCCTTTGTAATATTTAATTATTCATTGCATTGTTTTCAACTGCAAAACCTCATTAACATTATTGGTAACAAATGGTAGCAATGTAATCACAATTACATTTGAATTAGCTAATGATTTACCAATCAACTTGATCAAAGTAATCATTAATTTATTATAGTGTAATTACAGATTTGGCTCGGGTCACAGGTTTTCATTAATTAAAATAAAAAGTGATCATTGAAATACAATTATACCTCAGTGTGGGATATAAAAGCAAGTTTATATTTGTTATTTTTCCTTTCCAAGTGAACTCTGATGTACTGAAAAGAGCTTAAACGTTACAATATGTTCCTCATATTTACTAATGCTTAAATGTAGCACTCAGATTTTCTTCTTTTGCAGGATTTTTTCCATTATTTTCACCTAGTGATCCTGCCAATCACATACTTTCCTTTCCTAAGTTAGCAACGCTCACTCACTGTACTGTATCTATGGAGAATATACATTGAAAATTCCAGCAGGGAGATTGTAATACCCTAGCATTGGTTGCTGCAGGAATGCAGACCCTAAAATGAATTGTATAGATGCTACAAAAGTGGCAGGAAACGGTCAGGTGGTTTAAGTCGGCAATACCTACTTATGGCTGATATACATTTTGGGTGGATGGTCCCTTTTAACATTGTTACAGATTACATTCTCTCCTCTGAAGCCAGCTATGTATGTTTTCCTAAAATCCTGAAAGTTAATCAAATGTTGCATCTTGTAACCATGGTAGTGTTGTCACCTTAGTACAGGAAGAATGTAATACAGACCACCTCCATCTCTCCTTGACTGCATAACATATAGGGGAGGTGTTCTGTAATTCACAGAGATGAACTGGGCAGGATTTATAATACTCTTTGAGATTTTAGACCAGGGTGGTATATGTCCATTAGGTTCAACTCAAAATACAAAACAAAATTAACAACCTTGCATGCTCATAGCCCTAAATCTGCAGTTGATCATGAGGAGGGCAAATCCCTGCAGCATATAATGTGGTCTAATTTTCTCTAAAATGAAAAAGGAAAGAAAATCTTCCTTATCCCCATAGACAGCACGAAGATTTAAACTTTGGACAAACTTAAATTTAGTAAAAATTTCCAATTTCAACTTCAAAGTACATTGAAGACAATTGGGGAACATTTTTAAGGTCACTTTTAGCCTGTTAATGTGCTGCTGGCAAACCCTCCACCGTTATTTCATTTGTTTTGGGTGTAATTTGTTGTTATTTGAATGGGTAGGTTCACCTTTTGTAAAAAAAAACAATTAATTAAATAATGCACGTCTTTTTGCAGGTAAAAAAAATGTGCATATATTATTTTTGTTACATTGCAGACTTTAAAGCATGGCACTCGCGATCAGCAGATAGCGGATGCTATGTGTAAATCCTGCAGACACTCAGTAAACCATCTGCCTGTACCTCTTTACAGGCGGGCAGTTACTGAATGGCAGGAAGAATCAATGGACAATGAGAGCACTAACCATTCATTAAGAACTGCAAGCCGTCAGCAGCTATTGCTGAAAGTACTAGTAGTCAAATTAATTCACAGAAAACTCTGAATGAATGACGAGGCCTTGTGAGTGAAGCCCTGCATGGCCACACTGTTTTCAAACTGTGACAGCGAGTGCAGGGAGAAGATCCTTCACCTGCTGTCACAAAGTGGGGCAGGAGGTGGGTCACTAAGAGCGTGTTACATGTTACACCCTAAATATGGGTGTACCATGTAACATGCTCCAAAAGGTGAACTTAGCCTTTAAGTGTTTTAGACAGGAGGTTCAAACAATGTTAAAGGCCAAGTTTACCTTTAAGAAAAATATAATATATGCACATCTTTTTGCAGGGAAAAAAATGTGCATTTATTATTTCTTTTCAAAGGAGACTGCAAAACATTGCACCTGTGATCAGTGGATTGTGGGTGCAATGCTAGGCTCTTGTAATCTCTTCCTCCAGCTCTCTGCCCATACCTCTCTACAGATACAGGCTGGTTTTACACAAATTGATCTATTGATTGACTTGTGTACAACCAGCCTGTTGGGTTCTACCCAAATGATCAGTGCCTCTGGCTATAGCTGGCAACATAAGTGGCCATGACAAAAAAAAAGAAAATACAGGCACCTCTAAATGCAGACTGATAGCAGTTGCATTCTGATTCTTTCTATTGTTAAATGTTTGGAGACTGCTTCCTCTTCCCCAAAAGGCTGGCCCTGACCAGTGGACAATTCCCACAAGACAACTCTATACACAATAGAGTTTAAAGTGTTTGTTACCCTAAAAAAAAAAAAAAAAGAAGAGAGATCCTGTTACCTTATAGCAGGTTAAACAACACAGTGCTTGTGTTGTCCAACCTGCCTCTCTGGAAACTGTAAAAAACATGTCTGGTCCTGCCACTTCCTGTGTCCCCCTCTGTGTGCTGACCATGATAATCATGGCTGCTGAGCCCTGATTACCATAGTCAGATTATGTCCTTTCCATCATCTGTTGTGTCTCATCTCTGCTCTCCCTCTCCCCCCCCCCCCGCCTGTCAGCTCGGGAGTCTGTGTCTCTGTCTCCGCCCCTCCCCCTCCCCCTCCCCCCCCCCACTGCTGTTAAAAAAAGTTAAAATGTCACTCACTGATAGCCCCTCTTATTTAAGCTCCCATCCTGCACTGTATGTGATTTGTAAGAAATTAAGCCTCTAAATACTTTTTTGCGAAGTAGCTTCAGGCCAGTCACGTGACTCATTGCCACTGTGATCCTACAATCAAGAGCTAAATCGGGAGGAGCCGAGCAGCCAGCTCTGCGGTCACGTGACTCCCAGCTGAAATCAGAGGGAGAGCTTGGCTCCTCCTGCTGTAGCCCTGGATAGCAGAGTGGCCGGGAGTCACATGACCAGCCTGAAGATAATTCACAAAAAGGTATTTAGAGGCTTTGCTTCTTACAAACACGTATGCAGTGCAGGATGGGACCTTGAAAGAGAGGGGCTGGCAACAAGGCATAATTTAGAGATACAAACCGTTTTATTAAGGACTTTTCATATACAGACTTTTGCAGCTAGTAGTGGTATTATTTTTCACTTTGCGCTACACTATACATGTTTATAAGTGGTCATAAGCATGTCATTTGTCTGTTTAGAAGGAACTGACTGAGTTGGCTAGATTCAGATTCTGTGGAAGACTTTTACACATTTTAGGAGCAATTGAATTCACTTATTCAAATAAGAACTGTAAACAGTAGGGGATCAACTGAATGATCAGACAGATGGTAACTTTAACCTGAACCTTAATAAAACCAGTGCAGAATAGGATTAATAATACAAACAGAATGGCAAAAAGGTGTGCATACAGTACAGAACAATGTTAAAGCAAGTATGCAGCTACACAAACAGGAGCTCATAAGAGCAATGCTTCTCTGACTCAATAAGAACACTAGGTGGCAGTACAGTACAGCCTCTATAAGACATTAAAGCCACTCTTACTAGAGAATGACCACCATTAGTAAAGAGTGCAGAACATACACAGCTTCTTGTATTTAGCCTCTGTAAAAGCATCTTTCACAGTGAAGATTGGTGTAAGTGTGGGTAGACATGCAAAAAGCTGGAGAGATTTCTGGGCTGGCACCACAAGCGAGTAGCTGGAGAAGTCCCAGGGTTGATATCATTGATGGGTGGCTGGAAATGCAGGGCAACCACACTTGAAGTGTAATACACTGGTAGCAAATAGAGAAGTGCTCCTAAAGTGGTTGGGTTGAGTTTCTGCCTGACTATCCACATGTCAGGACTAACAGTGGAGGACTATACACCTGACTGCAGATCACTTGCCCAGCAAAACTTTGCCTCGAAGGTGTGAACCAGAGAAACTTACATTTCCTGAGCCTGTCCATGAGCGCAGGGGATTGTAAGCATTTTGGGAAAAGAAGTAAAAGGAGCCTTAACCTTCCTCTGAGCATTGTGAGTAAAGAGGCACTCTGCTACAGAGTCTCCATGCATGTTTCTAAATTCTCAATATGCTGGGGCCCACCTCAACTTTGTCAGCCTGCTACCAGCACACCTCAATTTTGTCCGCTTGGCAGCAACTTTACACTGATAATTAATGTAACAATCTCTGCTCATAGTAAAAGTTTTTGAATGTTTATTTAGAAGAAAATAGGTTACAAAGTAAAAGTAAACGTTAGAAGCAGGGAAACAAAATCTTAGGGATCCACAGTGACAAGTCAAGTGTCAAGCTAAGAGATCTCTTAATCAAAAGGAGAGAATTTCTAGGACTTCAGTCCTAGAAAATGGCCATGTAGGACCTCCCAAACATTAACATTTTCTATATTAATTCATTCAGAATCTTCAAAAGCACTAATTGTTTCTTCATTTTGTAGAATGAGACATTCAAAGGAGACAGGAAAACAAGATTTATTTCCCAACAACATGTTTTTGCAGTAAGTCATAATACCATTATGTAACATTAAAAAACATATTTTCATTAGAAGGACACATAGGCATAAAATCAGGGTTTTCCAATTTGACCAAAAATTCCCATTGTTTTGAAAAACGTACATACTGTACTCTGTTGGAAGATACTTCTTGTACGATTAGGCATTTAGTGCCGGTTCACACTACCGCGGCATGACTTCGGCGCGACTTGCACGGACTTCATATAATGAATGTCAATGCAAGTCGCTCCGAAATAGTACAGGAACTACTTTCTAAGTCAAAGCGACTTGAGTCTCTCCTACTAGAACGGTTCCCGTAGCAGTGCATGGACCGCGACTTGTCAGGCTGACCAGTCGCCTGACAAGTCGCGGTAGTGTGAATGGGCACTTAGACATGTTAAAATATGTTGTACAATTGTTAATATTACATTGCAATAGGGCAGTACTTGAGAATTCTGTTCACACCTCCCCACCTCACACCATAAGCACACATGCTTAGTTGAACATTCATGTTTATAGCTGTCAGAGGCATTAGAGTTGTTGGATTGTACCATCATAGTAAACCACCATCTTATGTCATGAAATACTTGTTTTTAAAATATATAGTAATTTTAGTGTAATAGTAATCTGTGCAATCAGTGTAACGAGGCCTGCCTGACAGGTGTAGCTCATGATTGGCTTCTCCCAACCCAGATAAATGAATGTCTGTGCTTCTGTTTGTCTCTTATTGCATACAAAATCTTGGAAGTTGTTTATATCGGTGTTGTCTTTCCACCCTTGCAGATTAGGCTGATTTGCTTTCACTGTCCTTTGTAACACAACAACAGATGTGTACACAATTAGCACCTCTGAGCCTGCTTTTATTTTTATTGGTAGTTTTCAGCAATCACAAAACTTTAGGCAATGCATTTTAATGGTTTGAATGCACTCAAATGAACTTACAGTACTTAAATAAATCTATAGCAATTTGTCTTGCCAGCTTAGACACAACTGCAGGTTTAGAAACTGAGCTTAGGAAAAAAGCCCTGTGCACTACTGATCTTTCCACAGCATCGGCCAAAAGAAATCCCACAGATTTCCAAATGTTTGGGATTACAAAATATGGGTCACTTTCAAGGATCCTGTAATCTCTAGCCAGCTGTTTGGAAACTACCCGTGTGCTTTATTCATGAAGAGGGATACCATTAACCTTGAAAAGGCACAGGACCTTTAGAAGTGGTGATGGTGGGACCTTTCCTATTAACCTTAAGGCTGGATTGTATATTTGTCTGAGCACTAAGACGAGTGTATGCTACTTATATCACTACTTTTCCTCTTCCATTTTACCCCCTAGATCAGGGGTTGGGAACCTTTTTGGCTGAGAGAGCCATGAACACCACATATTTTCCAATGTAATTCCATGAGAGCCATACACTATATTTCAGGGGTTTATTTAATATTCATATTCATGGGCTGAAGCTCTATAGTGAGTAGATGGAGCCATGTGAAAGTGCCTGGAGTCCGATCGGGAAGAGAGCAGAGCAGGCAGGTATGCAATGAGGCCAGGTGGTGAAGCGCCTGCAGGCCTGCGAGTAATGGAGGTGAGTATAGGCCCTGACAAATGGCGGCCGGCTGCTGAAGGCCTCAAAAGTGGATGTGAGAGGCAGCTCCCACGAGTCCCCGGGTGTGAGAGGGGAAGGAGATCGTGTCTGTCTTGGCACAGGGAGCGGATGGCAGGTCTCTTTACCGGACAGTGATTGCGAAGCCCTTAGATGCACAGCACACGAGCTGGCGGCGGTACCGCGAGTAGGCCGCGGGACCGTAGCGCGGAAATCCGGTCACCCAAAGATGAACTGAGGGTAGTGGTGGGTAGCCCACAAAGTGTACCGTTGATGGGTGCAGAAATCTCCTTGGCACCGGACACAGCTATGCGGATGGCACTGGATTGAGTGGTAGACGCGGCAGAGCTCTAGGACTACACGTCCAGCGCGGCTCACGTCTGGACACGCCCCCCTTTATTAAAGATTTTTTTGCGAGCCAGATGCAGCCATCAAAAGAGCCACAGGTTCCCTACCCCTGCCCGTGATCCTGGGGACACTCCTATTCCTCCATAGCTGAATATAGATAAGTAGGTGTGGCTATTTCAGATAGCACACTATAACGTTTGTATAAATACATCCACCCCTTTAAATATAATTTTATTATTTTGAAAATTGAAATTTTAATTCAAGTTGAATCAGTTTTAAAGCTATATCTATATTGTGTGGAGCTGTTGTTCACTTTATGTAGAATCAGAGGTAGTTGTTTTTGCCTCTCTTTCAAAGCATGAAATTCAGTAGCGTAATGGCCAAATAAAGTCTGAAAGGATAACAGAAGAATCTTAATTAACGGGGAATGAAGAAAAGGCTTGGAAAATTTGTAGCCAGGTAGTCACTTTGTTCTCAGCAATTGATGCATTTAGGTTGCTGTCCAAACTTGGTTTCTTTCCGTGAAGACTGACTGGTTGTCTGATGCTCTGTAAAAAGGCGGGTGCAGATAATACAGAATATACATCTATTGCAGGCTTTGCCATTTTCTCTAATGAAGTCCTGCTTTTTGTTTTTCAGATTTAGAGGTGTATTTTCTCTCTTTGGGTTTCTCAGCTCCTAACCTATTCATTTTATGGACTTGTCTGAGTCTTTGGAATTTTCACTCTGCTCTTTAGAAGATTAGACAACTAGCCATCCCCTTTGAATGTTTTAATTTTACCCTATTGCCTTGCAGCTGCAATACAAAACACAGCTTTTACAGTGTAAATGGCGTGTTGCTGGAGCATAAGAAGAGGCAGATGTGAACATTTTAAAGGGTCAATCCATCCACCCACCCAATCATTTAGTTATAGGCAGAGCCTGACAAGCTGAGTAAGGCTCCGTTTCCACTATTGCGATTTGTTGTGCAACTTGACACATGTCAAGTCGCACAGCAAGTCAAAAGCCATTCATTTCAATTTGGCCCGTTCTAACTGCTGCGACTTGAAAAATAGTTTGTGCACTACTTTTGGGCCGACTTCAGTGCGACTTCCTTCTATAATGAGGGACAAGTCGCACTGAAAGCCGCAAACAAGTACACTACAAAGTCGCGCTAGAAGTAGCACGACTTTGTAGCCGCAATAGTGGAAACGGAGCCTAAACCATGGTCTCCTATTTAAACCCATGGCCTCCTAAATATCTTGGATACTCTGAGACTGGAATGTCAGTTGTGCAATGTGGCATTTTCTATTAGGATCGATGGAAATGCATTAAAACACATGCCAATGTGCATTAAAATGTGTTGCAACATGCATAACAATGCTTAGAAATTCATTCATAGATGTTCACAGGTATTGTCCGCCTGGGAGTTTGAGTGTTCTTGCCTGTCACCTTTGCATGTGCCAGCAACTCCAATTGCATTTTTTCATAATATAAATGTTATTTATATTGTTTACATGTTATAGATTTGATAAACAAGTACATAGTCTGAGGACATGCAACTAAAATATTAGCTTTGATTATAATAGTGGTATTGTACTTTTCATTGGCTTACAAAACTTACAAAAGTCACATTTTTTAATATAGTTTAACCATTTGCCAACTGGACCCCTTCCTGCCCAGGCCAATTCTCAGCTTTCAGCGCTGTCATACTTTAAATGTAAATTGCGCGGTCATGCAACACTGTACCCAAATAAAATCTTTATAATTTTTTTTCAAACAAATAGAGCTTTCTTTTGGTGGTATTTAATAACTAGTGGGGTTTTTATTTTTTTGCTGAACAAACAAAAAAAGACCGAAAATTTTGAAAAAAAAACGATTTTTATAGTTTGTTATAACTTTTTTTAAAAGGCAACTGATAAGCTGCATTGACGGGCACTGATAGGCTGCATGGATGAGCAATGATAGGCTGCACTGGTGGGCACTGATAGGCGACACTAATGGGCACTGATAAGGTGGCACAGATGGGCACTGATAAGGCAGCACTGATAAAATGGCACTGGTGGGCACTGATAGGTGGCACTGATGGGTGGAACTGATGGGTGGCGCCGATGGGCACTGATGGGTAGAACTGAAGGGCACTGGTAGGTGGCACTGAAGGGCAATAATAAGCGTCACTCATGGGCCCTGGTGGGCACTAATAGGTAGCACTAATGGGCACTGATAGGTGGCACTGATGTGTGGCACTGATGGGCAATGAAAGGCACTGGAAAGTGACACCTATGGGCAGCACTCATGATGGGGCACTGATTGGCACTGATAGGTGGCACTGGTGGGCACTGATAGGTGGCACTGGTGGGCACTGATAGGTGGCACTGATGGGCACTAGTTGGTGGCACTGGTGGGCACTGATAGGTGGTACTGAAAGGTGCTGCTGGTGGGCACTGGTAGATGGCACTGGTGGGCACTGGTAGGTGGCACTGGTTGGCACAGATGGCCCTCTCCTCTTCTAGACCAATGTACCCCTGACAGCAGCAGCAATCTGCTTTTTTTTCTCCCCACACTGACAGCGTGAGGAGAAAAAAACACATGATCGCCGGCTGCTGTTTATGTCACATGATCAGCTGTCATTGGCTGACAGATGATCATGTGCTAAGAGGCCTCATGGACTTGCTGATAACAGAGTGAGCTGTGCGCGCTCTGCAGGGAGCTTACAGGCAGCTCATGCACAGAAGGACATACATCTTTCAGGCTATAACGTGGACCGGAAGAGGTTAATATCTTTATTGCAAATTTAAAAAAAAACTTTTTCTGTAATGGCAAAAAAGGGTTAACTGGAGTTAAGCTTTAATTTGTTAGTCACTCAGGTATAAATCTACTAGTCCATCCAACACTACCATCTTAACAGACCGACAATGCTATAGTCCAAGGGTGGATATGCTACTCCTCCGTAGATTAAGAGGAGGAGTGGATGTAGCCACCTTCAGTTAGGAAGTGTTTTACAGATCAGACCACCAGGTGAAAATATAGGATTGAAAAAAAGTGAACAAGAAGATTAAAAGAAGAAAACTGATGTAGCCACCACATCTAAAGACTGGTAAGCTGCAATATATTACATTTCTAATTACCAGTAGGTGATAGTGATTCCTTGAATCCATAAGGTAAAACTTATCTTGGGGGCAACTAAATTAAGCTGTTTCCATATTACCAGTTGGATCCTTTGCACCATTTCCATCACAGGTTAGAATAAATATAAAGACCCAACTGGTTCCTTTGAAACTTGTCTATATTGTCTATATTCCTGGGTTTTTTACTGCTATCAGGGACTCTGTTATAAAGATTTACAATCACTTCCTATTCTGCTGACATTGTTTTACTAGATAAGAAGTGAGAGTAAATCTACCATAGCACCACAAACAAAGAAATGTAAGTTTTTCAGCTCGACATACACTATTGAGTTCCTTTCGCTGTTTTTGCCACTGCTAGGTGGACTTAACCTTCCTATCTGTCCTGGTGACAAAAAAAGGGACTCACACGACTCATGTAACGTCAGAAGGGGGTGGTGCCACCGTGTGACGTACCTAGGTGGCCCCGTCCCTTGCCAATAAAAGAGCTGTTAAAGCTAAAGAATAGCATACGGTGGGACACCTCAGGAGAGGCGATGCGTTTTTGAAATTTTTTCTACTTTTTGGGTCGGCGACAGACTTGTATAAAGTACTCAAAATTTCTACTTGAGTAAAAGTACAAGTGCTCGATCAAAAAGTGACTTAAGTAGAAGTGGAAGTGCTCGCAGAAAAAGTTACTTAAGTAGAAGTACTAAAGTATTCAATATTTTTTTTACTTAAGTATTGCAAGTAGTTTTTTCAAAAAATTTGCTACTTAAGTACTAAAAGTAAAAAGTACCAGTAGTTTTGAAAAAAAAATTCTACTCAAGTACTGAAAGTAGAAGTAGAAGTACTGTGTTATGTAGTTATTAAAGAAAGAAGTCAAAAGTTTGAACATCATATTGTTTTTTATTATTTCAAATGATTTATTCAAATGATTAACCTAAAGGACAATCACAATTCCTTAGGCTGTAACTTTTTGTAAACAAAAACAGATAAAGTATGTCCCTCCCTACCCCTTTTAAAGCATCCACCTTTTAAAGCCAGGGGTGGTGTCCTTCCTGAGCTTCCTCACTCTCACAGCCAGGCAGATCACTTGAAGTTGAAGGGCCAGGGGTGGAAGGTGGTGTTTTTGGGCGGTCCATCTTTTCAGCTGATCAAAAGGCAGAACAGGAGCATGCGCAGTCTTCTTAATCGCGGTTTGATTTGATTTGCTCAATTGATGATGATGTGCCAGGCCAGCTTCATCAAACCTACAACGCTTAAAGTGAAAAATGCATCAAAAACTACTAACAAAGTGGCTGTGCTAAAAATGCTAATAAAGTGCCTGCAATTATATATATTCTTCTTGTTTTCAAAATCATCGCCCACAGTATCAAAAATAAAGTGACATGTCTGTGCTAAATGCAGTGCAAATTATTCCCACAATGTAAATGTAATTCATATAAAATATATATGACAATACCACAATAAAATAAGTTGTGATTGTGAACAAGATAGGTGCAAGTTTAAGTGTGTAAACTAAACTTTATAACGAAAAGTCCATAACTGAATTCCAGTGTGCAATCTAAGAAGTGCTTGTCACTTGCTGTCAGATGCTTCCACCTTTCTTCTGTGATCTGCTGAAGTAAAGTGGTGGACTGGATAGCCTCTCTCTCTGCCTCTCACCTTAGTAGCACTGGCACTGCACTGGTTCAAAAATCTGTCTATATTATTTTCCTTATAAGAACTTGTCAGAACATGCTTCCACCACCTGTCCTTCACACTAGTAGTGCTCATTTGCTTTGCTCAAGTCAAGTGCCACTGCCAGTGGCCACTGCAGTGCAGGCACAGCCGCACAGGCAGAGGCAGGCCGCAGGAAGCACAGGCACCACCACAACACAACACTTATGGTCCATGGACCATGGATGGTCGGATAATCATCATAGCCGTCAGTCTCACTCTTCTTGGTTCAAAAAAGCCACCCATGACCCGTGTGTATATAATATATTAATATTTTATATTGATTATTTGATTCTCAAATGGCACATTTGCCATGGCAAGGATTAGGCCCTCTCCACGGTCCACCTCACTCACCTCATAGAGAAGAAGATGAGATAGCGAAGAAAATGCTCCGAGTCCTGCTCCCGCGTCCCGCCGCCCGTGTCACAACTCCTCTCAGTAAGGGCCCTAAGGGGTGGAGTCTGAGTGACACACAACACATTTAGAGGCGGAGACCTCGAGCGGGAAGATGGCAGCACGGCTCCTCCAGTGCGGTCTTAACTTGATGATCATGACAGTGATTCCGCGGGCCGCGGCGCGAGCGAGGCTGTGAGATTGATTGAATTGAGTTGTGCTGCCTACTGCTACACGCTACCTACTACTACTACTAAATTGTGAGTCAGTATATTTATTTCATTTTTATATATAAAAGCGGTATTGTTGAGCACTACTAGCCACTAGATCTCCTGGCTGTCACTTTGTCACATGTTGGGGAATCACAGCGGCTCGGCTCCAGAAGTGGCAGGTGTCCCCGTCATCCTGCCAGGGCCGCCAAGAAGTTCATCAACTAATCTTAAGTTATTAATATCTTATGAGGAGAGGACCTATGGGATTGAGAATTGAAATAATTAAATATATATGGCTTTTTGAACCAGTGCAGTCAGTGCCAGTGCCACCCAGACGCTATCCACCAGTGCCACCACCATTAAGTGTGTTGGTCGGTCACTCGAGCACTGAAGGAGGTGGAAGCATCTGACAAGTGAAGTGACACTTTAGATTTGCACACTGGAATTCATTTATGGACTATTTGTTATAAATAGGTTTACACACTTCAACTTGTTGCACGCACCTGACCTAACTTATTTCATAACTTATTTCATAACTTATTTTATTGTGATTTATTGTCATATTTTATATGAATTGAATTTACTGTTACATTGTGGGAATAATTATTTTCACTGCATTTAGGCTTTAGCACATTCATGTCACTTTATTTTTGATACTGTGTGGAGTGTGGGCAGGGCACTGGGGGCAACAATGATATATCGATTGCACAGGCACTTTATTCGCACAGCCAAGTTGTGTTGTTAGTAGTTTCTTGATGCACTTTAAGCGCTGTAGCACAATTTATTTGTTTGTTTCATATTTTCTTTTTATTGGAAAGATTTGGTATAGCAGCTTTTATTATACACAGCCTTTATTTTCGTATGCGCTGATTTACAAATGACGTTATACACATTTTTTTGAGCTTTATGCAACCTGCCATCTACTGTTCTGGCAGTGGTAATTTTTTTAAAAGTAACGAGTAACTATGCAGCACAAAAAAAAAATACTTGAGTAGAAGTATCGAAATCATCAAAAAAATGTAGTGAAGTAAAAGTAGAAGTAGGAGAAAAAAATTCTACTCTAGGAAAGTACAGATACCGCTTTTCGGTACTTAAGTACAGTACTTAAGTAGTTCTACTTCGTTACTTTACATCTCTGGTCGGCGAGCATCGTGATTGACGATGAATTTACATCAAGGGACACTATTTTTTTTTTTTCTTTTTAATAAAGGACTTAAACTGTGTTCTGTGGTTTTTCCTTTTTTAGGGAATTGATTAAGTGGGTAGTTTACAAAAGAAAGACTGACATTGTTTTTGTTGTCTTTTCATCTCACTGGAAGAGACAAGGACAAAGTAATTCGATAAAAATCAACATTCATTTTCTGTATTTGCTGAAAAGTGTCCTTAGCTGCAACTGGAATAAAAAAAGATGGAAGCTCTGTGGAGCTGTGACAGTGCTCCACTGGAGGGCTTCCTGTGCAGGTAAGTCTGTCATAATGTGCTAGTATGCGGTACATACTTGTACATTATGATAAACCTGCAGGGGGCCCGATTTGCATTCATTTTTTTGTTTTGTGGCAGATTATTACTGCTTTAAGTTCACATAGGACAGTGATTTTTATTCACAGCCAGAATTCACAGAGGGCTTACAGGAGTGTTGATTACCAAGTTTTGTTATTGCACAGCAATTCTATTTACCTACTGCAGGAATACACAGAAGGAAAACCTGTTTTGTGCCTTCATGCTGCCAGGAGTGCATTTTGCATAGGAGTGCTTTAAAACTAGGCTGCTAAACTTTCATAAGTATTGATCACATATGTCAGCTTATAAATAATACAATTGTTTTTGAAAAATAAACTAAATCTTACCTTGCTAGAAGCTGTATTAGTTTGAAAGTTAATTCCACCACTTGAGGCTAAGGTCTTTTTTGATAGGTCCGTACATATTATGCTGGAAAGAGAAGCTTCCCCTGCAAACTCCAATTTATGATCTTGCAGGCTTTGTACTTTGAACAAGTGCTGTCTCAAATAGAGTGGTAACTACTTGAGAAAGGGGGATTTATTTATTACAGGCACTTATTTAGCAGCATCAATTTACGCAGTGCTTTACATATATTTTGCACATTCAGATTAGACCCTACCCTCAAGGGGCTTACAGTCTAAGGTCCCTAACTCCCAATCATACTAGGCCAATTTAGACAGAAACCAATTAACCTAACAGCATGTCTTTGGAGTGTGGGAGGAAATCGGAGTAAAACCCCCGCAGGCACAGGGAGAACATGCAAACTCCAGACAGAACATGCAAACTCCAGACAGGTAGTTCGGATTCAAACTGATGGCCCTAGTGCTGCTAGGTGGAAGTGCTAACCACATGGTCACTGTGCTAAGGGGTTAGTACTAACTTAAAGGTTTCAATTAAGAAGGAAAAGAGTAGACAAGATTGAAACCTTTAACCACTTCAATACTGGGCATTTTCACCATCTTCCTGCCCAGGCCAATTTTCAGCTTTCAGCGCTGTTGCACTTTGAACGACAATTGCGCAGTCATGCAATGCTGTACCCAAAAAACATTTTTATAATTTGTTCTGAGACAGATAGAGCTTTCTTTAGTGGTATTTAATCACCACTGAGTTTTTTGTTTTTTGTTAAACAAATAAAAAAAAAAAACCCAAACATTTTTTACATTTTTCTTAGCGTCGGTTACAAAATTTTGTAAATAAGCAATTTTTCTCGATATATTTAAATATGTGGATTGTGGGACTTTAACGGTTCTCAAAACACAAACATACAGAAATAATGCTTCCATGTATAAAAAATACATAAATGTATTTCATACAAAATATAAAAGCATTATCCAGTTAAATACAATACATAGATGTAAGTATTTACTAAACTTCTGTTTCCAACCGGTTTCATCGGATCGGCTTCTTCAGGGAAACGGAGAAATAAATATAAAGAATAAACAAAAAGAAATAATAATAAATACTATGGATCATTTTTGACACCATATGCAAATCATTGTAATCATTTAGATATATCACCATTACAAAAAGAAAATTGTATCATATTGCAGAAAATCCAAATCAGCCAGGCAAAGACAAAATATAGGGAGGACATACCTGTAGCATGGAACTCCATTGGATGAGAAGAGGTGTATTAGAGTTCAATCAAATGGGGCCCCAAACTATCCAAGAATGGCAGAAAGTGGTTCACCAAGGAGGGTCACCCGCAGAGGGGATATCCAACCAACAGAAGACAGGACAAATTCTAAAAACCTGTCAAAAAATAGATACTCAGTTACACCATGTAAAGGCATCATGCCTGAATTTACACTACATACTCATGTTAAAACCAGTCAAATCTGTATCACATACTTACATGTATTCATAATATAACCAAGTCACCTAGAGCACCTCATCATTCCATAATGCCTTTTCATTTGTCAAAGGGATCCCCCATTTAAGGTAGATGTTAATTCCCTTCCCTCAATATTCACAAGCACAGTGTTGAAACTTCAAATGCTGCAATCTCCACAAAGGGGAAAATAGCAAGAAAAAGGTGCTTGACCTAAAAAAATATATACAGTATAACAGCAATCCTAATCAGGGATCCCATAATGATGTAAATCTTCAGTTGTTGCCAAAAACATGAGTAATAAATACCTCTGATAATCAAACAATCGCATCGGCGCTCAGGGAGTGCATACAAACATTGAGGATGGTAATGTTATGGGCCGCTTAAATATCCGCTGGACTAATTTGTCTTTATTCTGCCATCACTTTTCTATGTTTCTATGGTGCCCGGGATTTGGCCTTCAAAATGTTGTGTCCAGTTTTACCTCCCTGCATTTTGACAGAAATTCTGCTATATCTCTTTCTTCTAGTTGTCAATTGTTTCCTTTATTTTGGCTTTCCATTTTATTGCTAAATGTGTGATATCTATTACACGTGCCATGGTAAAATTTGTTATGTTATAATGCCAATACCTTATGAAAGCTCATGGTTCATGTGTATATATCTCACTGTACAAATCCATTTCGTAAGGTATAGGCATGTTTGCTTTTAAGCACCCTTTCAAGTGTATTGCCTTTCTAATAATTAGACTGATCTAGGCTCTCTAAATGTGTTCAAATCTGTGTCTAATATACTGTATACTACTAACAAGCATTACCTGGAATTCAAATAAAATGCTAACCTTGATGCCAGGTATCATACTTTTTATGTGAATTATACACTGACAGAAATAAAGCTGCAGCAGTGCCTTGTGCTGAGAAGTTCTGGACTTTGTCTACCTAAGTAATAAAATGTATAATGTAGAATATTTTAAATATAAATTTAGTTTCAAAGTTATACGTTCAAGAGCGTAGAGTCTGAAAGAGCAGATTTCTAAGCCCCAAAACCTGATATGGTCTGCAGTTAATTTATTGATGTATATGGAATTCCTGCTATGCCTAAGGTATTATACATATAAGTAATGATGGCAAAAAAAATGGGTTAAGACAGTGTCTTTAAAGGATTATGCATTACATTCAAATTTAGTGTGCTAATAAAGTACAAATTTACATATAATGGGAGTTACTTGAATACTGTAATGTTAAGAAATGGATATTCTCCAACAGGACTAGATTAGTATAACTTCACTGGATTTTTTACTAAAACTGTAAACCCTCAGCACTTTTCATTAGCTAGGGCTGTTAGATTACTTCTGATTGGTTGCTGAACTTTAACCACTTAAGCCCCGGAAGAATTTACCCCCATTCCGACCAGGGGGTATTTTGCGATTCGGCACTGCGTGACTTTAACGGACAATTGCACGGTCGTGCGACGCTGTACCTAAACAAATTTGGCGTCCTTTTTTTCCCACAAACAGAGCTTTTTTTTGGTGGTATTTGATCACCTGTGCGATTTTTTGATCACGCGCTATAAACAAAAAAAGAGCGTCAATTTTGCAAAAATATATGAAATTCCCCCCAAAAAAAATGTAAAAATCAAACTTTTTTAACATTTTCGGCCAATTTGTTTTATGCTACCTATGTTTGGTAAAAAAAAATCGCAAAAAGCGTATTTTGATTGGTTTGCGCAAAAGTTATCGCGTTTACTAACAAAGGGAAAGATTTTTGTCATTTTTGTTGTTTTTTTTTTAACGCGTAATGGCGGCAATCTGCGATTTTTTTTGCGGTACTGCGACATTGGGGCGGACAGATCGGACCCTTGACTGACATTTTTGACACTTTTGGGGTTACCAGTGACATTTCTACAGTAATCAGTGCTATACATATGCACTGTTACTTTAAAAATACACTGGTAGTGAAGGGGTTAACTTTATTTGGGAGGGAGAGGCTGTGTGTGTCCCTAGGGGCGTGCTTTCTACTGTGATTGGCTGTGGCTTGAGCTGTAAGGACACTGATCAACGGATCTACATAGTAGATCTGTGTGATCAGTGTTTTTACACCGAGGAGAATGACAGGTGGCTTGTTTACACAAGCCGCCTGACTTTCTCCCTCTCCCCCGCCGATCGCTGAGTGACCGGCGGACATCGGGTCCGCTGGTCACACGCGCGGGGGGGTCCGTGACCACGCGGGAGTGGGAGCGCACCTCCGGGGGCGCGCGCTCGCTCCCTAGACCCTCACAAGCTAGTAACGTAGCCCTACGTCACTTTGCCTGTGAGGGGCTGACTGCCGACGTAGATCGGCGTTAGGCAGTCGGCAAGTGGTTAAACATGATCATTATTTTTGAACTGACTTATTGTATAGACATACCTGATTAAGACAAATCATAATCATTGACCTAATGAACTACTACAGTGGTCCTCGGGCCCACTAAGAGGCCAGATTTTAAGTATTACCTTGGGGAGATGCAGACTAGAATACTGCAATCACTGAACAGCAAATGAGATCACCTGTGATGTAATTTAGTTATCTTGCAAACCTGGCCTGTTAGTGGGCCCTGAGGACCGGAGTTGAGGACAACTGCACTACTACACTAAGAACACTATAAATGCAGGGGTCTATTTTTCATCTGCAATGGTTATGAGACTTGCATGGGCACACTGGATCCAGATACCTAGGGGTCCCTTTGGTAGAAGAACATCCTGAATAACTATGCAAGTTGTTATAGCCACAGACTTCTGCAGAGCCAACATGGGTCAAAGTCTGGAATGAAAGGTCTGCAAAGGGGTGGCATACAGCCATCCACACAAAATATTACTGCCAATAATGCATTTTTATGTATAATAAAATACTGCATAATGTCACAGTGCTTGCCAGCACCCTTCATGTATGCCCCCATTGCTCCTTTTCCTGCATGGTTTGTGCATTTTTATTGGTGGAATAGTGTTCTGTGTACCTACATCTTACCTATTCTGGATCCATACAACTAGAACCAAACTACAGCCCTACTCATCTAGATGTTGCAGATGCAGATTATGTCTTTGAGCCTTATTATCCCAGCCTTTGCTTATCTTTGGTGGCTATGACATCTGATTTTCTCAATGTAATACTAAGGCTAAACGGTCTTATTGGTCAAATGGTTGGGAGAGGTGCAGCACGCAACAGTTTGTCTTATGGTGGGCAGAAAGTATGATTCTGACCCAGGCTTGAAAGAGGCTCAGAAATGCCTGGAATGTTTTTTTAACATACCATGTTACTTTTATATTTTGGGATCTCCATGAATAGTAAAGTGTCTGAAATGTTAAATCTGGCAGTTTCATGCCTAAAGGATATAGCTCATAGTGCTGTGGTAGTTCATTGAAAACTACAAGCTGACCACTGCAAAGGCTTCCAGCCTTGTAGTTTTCCATTCAGGAATTAGTGGTCTGCTGTCACAGCAGGGATCGGGCAGGGGGGTGCAGGGGCTGGTGCGTTCATAACATGTTACATGTTACAACCTAAATACAGGTGTAGCAGTGTTTCCAGGCATTGGGCCTGATCTGGGTCTGCCAAGGTTACCATTAACACCAACAGCACATTTAAGCTAATTGCCCAGGTGTGAGATCTGAGACAATGAACAGTCCGGCATCTTTGGTTTGTTTTGTTTATTTTATATGGGGATGGGAGAAGGGAATGAGTGAGATACTCCTCTGGCTCAACTAGGTATAAATTGGGACACTTAAAGAAAAAATACCTTTAAATGCTGGCTAGACTTGCCTCCATGGAGGAACCTGAACTCTGTACCAGTCACCCCCTGAGTGAGTCCGGACTCCCAAGTAACATACAACTTCCTGGGCTGGCCCTCGCTCCTTTCTGCCCACAGCAGCAGATAACCACACTGCCCACATTGGACCCACGCTTGCACCTTCAAGGTTATGTTTGCACATTGGGGACATACCGCTCCTAGGTATTCCAGGCCGCCTCCCGTGCACAGTGCGAGTCCTCCTTCAGGTACCATCCAGATGCCTGTATCCCACACAATAGTTGGGCTGGGCTGGGCTGGTGGGTCTGCTCTGGTATCTGCCTTGCAGGATCGTCGCCGATGGCTGCAGCGATAGCGGTCACACTCTTCTCCTCTCTTACAAACGCGTCTCAGGCAGGTCTGTGTGAAGCGCGCTTTCCTGCGTGGTACAGTAACTCTTTCCCTGCCATGCTCTCTCACTCTAGCCCACAGGGAAGTTGCTGTAAATCGGACCACATCACTTGCCAGACGTGCATCTGCTCTTCTCTCCTCTCCTGAAGCCAGCTGCCCTTCTTTGCTAGGCAAGAGTAATATTCCGCTGTCATAAGCACAGTCCTCTCCCCAGCCACACATGTGCAAGTAAGGTCCTCCATACTGTCTCTGAGGTTAGTCCCACTGCCTCTCCCGGCATGGCCAACTGCAATCCTCACAGTATCCATGCACTCACTATACACAATAAATGTCCCATTGGCAACAGCACAGTCAACATCAGTCCATATAGCTTGTACACACATCTGGCCCCTGACACCTTGCTCCCCGTGCCCCTGGCCACTGTCTTCGTCGTCCTCACCAGGACCTCTGACGCCATCTTCTCTGTCCTCACCGGGACCCCTAACGCCATTTTTTCCGTCCCCACCAGGATCTTTCCCTGTTAAGCAGTTGCAGCATTTGTACACTTGCACTCCTTTTTCCCCTGCTTTCCAGTGCCTGATAGCAGAGTACATATCATAGTCCATGTGAAATGTTCCCATCATTTTACAGGATTTTCTTGGACACTTGCGTTGCCATGGGAAACCTTCCATGTGCACTTCTATCTTCATCCCACTCTCTCTGCCTCCCGCAGATCCGGCCAACACTTGGCTTAATACTCGAACAGCAGTTCTGGGCACAAAAATTTAATTTTCCGACTTTTCCTTTGGCTGTTGCTAGGGGCAACCGACCCGGTAATTAATGTCAAAATCCTGGACGAGACCCCAATTGTAGCATTGTTTCCAGGAATTGTGGGTCTGCCATGGTTACCATTAACACCAACAGCACATTTAAGATGTTTGCCCAAGTGTGAGATCTGAGACAATAAACAGTCCAGCATCTTTGGTTTGTTTTGCTTATGGGGATGGGAGAAGGGAATGTGTGGGATACTCCTCTGGCTCAACTTGGTACAAATTGGGACACTTGAAGAAAAATGCCTTTAAACGCTGGCTTGACGCCGGCTGAATGCAAACTGACTTCTGACACTCTGGTTAGCTCAGAAGTCCTTTACACTGCTTCCTCCAGTCCTTCCTGACTGAGGTAGACACTTGTAGACACTGCTGCAACTCTCAACACTGTAATACTGTATACTTTAGGGCCCAACCGCTGGCACCCCCTTTACTCTTCAGGGTTAACACTGGCACCCCCTTTACTCTATTCCTGCACCAGCTAGCTAGCCTCTGACTAGACAGACCCCCAGGGACAGTTCCCAGTACTTACTACTCAGAATGCTTTCCTGGAACTCGATCCCTCACAGCTACGCTGGTCCCCAGCACACTGGATCCTTCTGGCAGCTCAGCTCAGCCCTGTATCCACTCAGGCCAGCCGCCTGGCATACCCGATTCTTCCTGGCAGGAGGAGAGACAGCCATACCCTCCCTCCTGGGACTCTGCTTCCCGCCAAAGACCACCTGTCATGTGCTCCCCACAGACTTATACCCCCTCCCAGAATGCTCTGCAGCAGAATCTGCCCTTCCAGGATGGATACAAGCCCTGGTGTGTCAGGTTTCCTCCACTGCCCAATGAGAGCCCTCATTGGGAAACTCCCCAACTCAACAGGCACAGCCTAGCTGAAAATCATGGCCATGCTGATAAGCAGACAAGGCCCACTATACTTTACCTAGCACCTACTTTGGAGGGTGCTACATAGGTGTAACATGTAACATGTTATAAAAGGTGAACTTATACTTTAGGATTGCTGTTACCAAATGGGCTGCTGTTTCATATAGCCAAGTGCTAGCATAGATTACCCTCTTAAACCGTTTTAATACTGGGCACTTTTACCCCCTTCCTGCCCAGGCCAATTTTCAGCTTTCAGCACTGTCACACTTTGAATGACAATTGCGCAGCCATGCAACTCTGTACCCAAATGAAATTTTTATAATTTTTTGATATTTATTTACTGCTATGTTTTTTATTTTTTGCTAAACAAATGGAAAAAAAAGGTTATCTTAGTTTCTGTCAGAAAATGTAATAAATAAGTAATTTTTCTCCTTCACTGAAGTCCGCTGATAAGGCGGCACTGATGATGGACACTGATATGCTGCACTGATGGGCACTGATGAGGCGGCACTTTTGGGCACTGATGAGACGCATTGAAGGGAACTGATGAGGTGGCACTGATGAGGAGGAACTAATATACCGCACTGATGGGCACTAATAGGTGGCACTGATATGCAGGACTGATAAGCCCTGATAGGCGGCACTGATATATGTCACTGAAGGGCACTGATAGGCAGCAATTATGGGCAATGATAGGTGGCACGGATAGTGGGCACTGTTGGGACTGCAGTGATAATCAGGACACTAATGATCAGTGCCCTGATTACCTGTACAGGTCTCCCCTGCGAGGAAATGCAGCTGATTGGCTCTCCTCCCCTTACAATCTGTCAGTGTGTAGCAAGGAGAGCCGATTACCGGCATTTCCTTTTTTACATGTGATTAGCTGTGAGGGGACACAGCCAGGGCCGGTGTAACGTGAGAAAAGCATACCCCGTGAGAAATGCATACCCACGTCACTTCCTGTTAGAAACGAAATGGAACAGCTGAGGAGCAGACTAGTGCGCATGCTCGGAGTGTATGAAATTATCACGGTAGTGTGTGTAAGGTTACACCGACGCAGCGGTTACAAAAGAGCTCGGCTGCAACATGATTCATCCCCGCTCCTACTCCTGTCACTTCCCTGATCTCGGCTAATAAATGTAAAAGCGGCGGCAGGTGTATGAAATCTAAATCACGGAGATCTCGGCTCCGTGATCCGCTTTTACAATTAGTAGCCGACATCAGGGAAGTGACAGGGGTAGGAGCGGAAATGATTGATGTTGCAGCGGAGATGTTTTAATGTAACCGCCCCAACAGCTGATGCGGTGTAACGTTATAACACACATTCCATACATTCCATACCCTCCGAGCATGCGCACTAGTAAGCTCCTCAGCTGTTCACTGACCGAAAGTGACGAGGATATGAAATTTTTATGGGTAGGTTTTTTTCACGGAACACCGGCACTACCATGGGTCCCGCTGGGTCCATTGGACCCAGGCAGAACTTTGAGAAGGGCAGCAAATTGACACTTGAGATTTTTTTTCCAGCAGTTTTGTGTGTTATCAGTTTGCGGCGTGTTAAGGGTGGCATTTCTCCATCTTATACTGCGGCCCGTAGTGCAAATTGATGAGAAGGAGGAGGAGCGTCTCCCCCGGGGAACTTCCCTCGCATGATTTTGGTGTGCGCAATTACGTCAGACATCAGCACACTCCATCTCACGCAGGGCAGGCTGGATCCTCTAGGGCGGTGGTCGTGGCAGACACAGGAGTGACAGGAGGACAGACAGTGGGTGTTTGGTGGACCGGTCCGGTGGTGAAGTATGGAAGAAGATAAAAGTATATATAACATTTTCTAAATGTTATATGTATTAATGTGTTAATACGGTTTATTTTTTATTTGTTTGTTCTTTGTCCCTTTACTCCACAAAGCAGCCCCTTAACCCCCCCCCCACACAGTGCACCCCTTAACCCCCCCCCCAATGCAGCCCCAAAACATTTTTGCCTATAGACAAGGATGCTTCTGCATGTATATCTGACTTCTTGATAAATATAATTTTAGTTTTAGTCATCATAATAACAAATAATGGATGTGGGGGTCTTTTGGTGGGAGTGATTTTAATTTCTTTTTTGGGAGGGGGGCAGCATTTCATTCTTAGACCCAGGCAGCACAATGACTTGGGCCAGCCCTTGACACAGCTGATCACATGGGTAAAGAACAGCATCATCGGCTCTATACTGAGATCGGGGTCACGCGGTATCCCAGGAATACAGTGTGCCTGCGATTGCTACATTGCACGCCCCCCCCCCCACGGGTGAGTGGTGAGACTGGTGTAATGTCATATGACTTTGCCCCAAAATGAGAGTGCATCCCACCTGCCATCATTTAACTATACGGTGGGTGGGTGGGAGGTGCTTAAATAAATAAGGCTGAAGTTGGCTTTGTAAGGTGGTTAGTGAGATAACAAGTTCCAGTGTGACTATTAACACAGCCTCTATAGACACTTCATACTGCCCTTCATTGGTTATCGTTGATTAGCAAGAAGGAGACGCCGCCAAACAAAGGAGGATGGCAAATATAGTTTTGGTATATGGAACCACATGACACTGCTGCAGAAGGGAAACTACAACTCCTAAAAAACTTTGCAGCTGAAGGGGGAGCAAAGCAATGAGGGGGAATGCCTCAAGAAAGTTCTAGGTCTTAGTAGTCAGACCGGAGAACAAAAGGGACACAGGAATCTGCCAAGGAGTTGGTGGGACCGGCAATCTGACACTCAATAATATAGTGTTGGTGGCTTCAGGCAAGCTACAGGATCCAAGTGAAGAAGCTGTCAGTTTTCATCCATCTTTTCATAGCCATCTTTAAAACGATATGAAAATCTTGTTTATTTTTTGCTTAAAAAAAAAACAAACATGTTTCTTACGTGCTCTGTGCAATGGTTTTTCACAGAGCAGCCCAGATCCTCCTCTTCTCGGGTCCCTCGCCAGCGCTCCTGGGCCCTCAATCCTGCAAAGTGCCCCCACTGCAAGCAGCTTGGCCCAAACCCCTCTCTCTCCTCATTGGCTCACTGACAGGAGCAACTGGCTCTTGTTGCTGCATGTCAGCCAATGAGGAGCAAGAGACCTGGGAGAGCCTCGATTCTTGTGCACATCACTGGATGGAGATGACGCTTAGGTAAGTGTTAGGTGGGGCTGAGTGGGAGGCAGCACATTAAGACCAGTGAACAAGAATTGGTGAGAAAGGTTCGTCAAACCCCTTTTATACAAATTACAGAAACAAACAGATACTGCTGTATCTATCAGGAACCATGAATCAGACTGAGACAGAAAATGCAGTAAAAATCACACCTTTAATGTAATAGTAAAAATAGTACAGATCCGGAATGTAGTCAAAACATAAGCCAGGGTTCCGAAGCTAAAATGGGAAATCAGACAGGCCAGTGATAAGGGAGCCAGAAATCAGCGTAGTCGGAAGCAGAAGGTCGGGATATGAAACCAGAAGGGACGCCAGCCAGGCAAAGTCTTTAACAAGAACACAGCAGAGAAACTCCATATTGTTGAAAAATGACAAGGCAAAGTCAGGAAAGGAATGAACAAGGCAGCTTGAATAGCCAGACGGGGCTGGCTGTAGGATGGCCTGACTAGCAGATAATAATAACCAGGTGAGCTACTGAGGAAACAAGGAGTGCTGATAATTAACCAACAGCTGAGCAGCCTGAGCACAGAGAAGAGAGATGCTGCGAGCCTAGCCCTGACAGTTTTACCTCCTCAACGACTCCTCCTCCTCAGTGGGGCACAAGGTTTGAGGGTTAAACTTTTATGGAAAGCACTGAGGAGGACAGGAGCACGTACGTCTGAGGATGAGACTCAAGAGCATTCCTCCAGACCAATAAACAAGGTACTGAATGCACCCATGGAACCTACGCAGGTCAATGGTCAATTGTATCTCATACTCGTCATTGTTCTCAACCTGAACGGGTGAGGACATTGTACCGAGGTGGTGAAGCGGTTGCACACCAAAGGTTTTAATAAGGAAACATGAAATACATTCATAATACACATGTTAGAAGGAAGGACTAATGCATAAGCCACAGGGTTGATCCTGTGGAGAATACAGAAACGCCCAATATACCGTGGTGCCAGTTTTAGTGAGGGAACACAGAGTCTGAGATTACAAGATGACAGCCAGGCCCTCTCCCCAACCTGGTAGGAAGGCATAGGTAGGCGTCGGCGGTCAGCATGGAGTCTGTACCTATCACTGACACGTCACAAGGACTCTTGGAACTGCACCCAAGTGGAACAGAGATAACAGAGATGCTCCTCTAAACAGGGACATGCAGTCAGGTGAGGCAGGTCAGGCTGAGCCTCACCTGCCATGAACATAAAGAACAATCCAACTTTGAGGGTCTTAGCTCGGTGACCTGGGGTCACAGAGACCCCAAATTTGGGGGGTAGGTACCTGAAGTTCTACTCAATTACTGGTCAAGGGGTTCACAGTGCCTCTGACTTCTTGTCAAATTAAAATTCACAACATGGTATGGAATAAAAACCACCACAATACCACTCAAAAAACATTTTGCAGGGTACTGGAAGTATACCAAAAAAAAAAAAAAAAAAGAGAGAGAAAATATTATGGAGATATCAAATAATATTTTCTCTTTTTTTGTGGTATCCTTCCAGTACCCTGCAAAATGTTTTTTGAGTGGTATTGGTGGTGGTTTTTATTCCATACCATGCTGTGAATTTTAATTTGTAATTGCATATATGTGTTATTATTGTAATATTCTTTATGTTGTAGCACCCTCCTAGGTAGGTGCTAGGAAGAATCATATGGGTGGCCCTGTCTGCATAACAGGAGGGCCTGATCATTTGGTTAGGCTGTTATGTGCTTCCAAGGGTGTCTGTTGAGTCTGGGGAGTCTCCCCACTGTGTCCAATGAGGGCTATTATTGGACAGTGGAGGAAACCTGACCAATAGCACACCAGGGCTTGTATCCATCTCAGAGGGCAGAATCTGCCACAAAGCATCCTGGGATAGGGTATAAGTCTGAGGGGAGCACATGACACAGTGTCTTTGGTGGGAAGCAGAGTCCCAGGAGGAGGGTGACGTCTGTCTCTCCTCCTGTCAGCGCAAGTGAGAGTGTCCTGGGCGGTCAGCCTAGAGGATGGAGGTTGAGCTGAGCTGCAGAGGAGGGATCCAGAGTGCTGTTGACCAAGTGGAACTGCTGGGCAGAAGTTTCGGGAAAAAACAGTATTGTGAGTACTTGAGACTGCCCAGGGGTCTGCCTAGGAGTCGGGACCACCCCAGAAGGTCAAGGGGATCCAGTAGCCAGCTAACCTGTGGAGAAGGTTTAGAGAAAGGGGGTGCTAGTGAAGCCCTGAAGATAAGTGAGAGGAAGAGGCTGCCAGTGTGGGCCCTGAAGTGTTTAGCAGCGCAGCAGCAACACAAGTAGCTACCTCAGCAAGGAGTGCTTAAGGGAGCTATAAAAGGACTTTTTTATGTGAGAAAGCAGTCCAAGGTCAGTTTGGAGTCAATAGGCAGCAAGCCAGCGTTAACCAGCGTCAACCGGCGTTGACCGGCATCTATCCAGCGTCAAGTCTGCGCCAAGAAGCGTTTTCAGTTGTCCTTAGCAAATTGTGCATTGTTAAGCCAAAGGAATATCCCACTCATTCCCTTCTCCCATCACTTTGGACCCAATTTGGACATTTTCACTTAGGGGTTTACTCACTTTTGTTGCCAGCGGTTTAGACATTAATGGTTGTGTGTTGAGTTATTTTGAGGGGACAGCAAATTTACACTGTTATACAAGCTGTACACTCACTACTTTACATTGTAGCAAAGTGTCATTTCTTCAGTGTTATCACATGAAAAGATATAATAAAATATTTACAAAAATGTAAGGGGTGTACTCACTTTTGTGAGATACTGTAGGCCCGCCCCCACTTCCTCTTTACTGCATTTGATTGACAGCAGCAAAAGCCAATGGCTCCTGCTGCTGCTTGAAAACTGTGTGAATAACCGTGCACAATGCTGATCTCTTCTCCCCTCTCTTCCCCTTCACACAGGAAAGGGAGGGACATAAGAAAACTGAAAACGCTTTTGACCTTTATGCAACCGATGCATTACCACTTAAGGAGCTGAAGGTTTTACCCCCTTATGAACAGGCAATTTTTTTGAGATACGGCACTGCGTTACTTTAACTGACAATTGCGCGGTCGTGTGACACTGTACCCAAAAAACATTGATGTCCTGTTTTCCCCACAAATAGAGCTTTCTTTTGATCACCTCTGCGGTTTTAATTTTTGTGCTATAAACAAAAAAACAGCGACAATTCTAAAAAAAAAAAAAAAAAAATTACATTCTGCTATAAAACATTCCCAATAAAAATGTAAAAATCAAACTTTTTCATCAATTGAGACCAATATGTATTCTGCTAAAATTTTTTGATAAACAAAATCCCAATAACGGTATATTGATTGGTTTGCACAAAAGTTATCGTGTCTACAAACTAGGGGAAAGATTTATGTCATTATTAATAATTTTATTTTTTTTACTGGTAATAGCGGCGATCAGCAATTTTTAGTGGGACTGCAACATTGCAGCAGACAGATGGGACACCTAACTGACATTTTTGACACTTTTGGGGGGGACCAGTGACATTACTACAGGAATCATTGCTAAAAATATGCAGTGTTACTGTACTAATGACAGTGGTAGGGAACGGGTTAACACCAGGGGCAATCGAAGGGTTAAATGTGTGCCTAGGCGGTACT
This sequence comes from Pelophylax lessonae, assembly GCF_965119305.1. NCBI lineage: Eukaryota > Metazoa > Chordata > Amphibia > Anura > Ranidae > Pelophylax > Pelophylax lessonae. The sequence goes on from NC_138774.1 coordinate 140,271,471, forward strand.
TTCTAACTGGGAGATGGGCTCACTGGATGAACACAGAGACCCATGTTCCTAAATAGGTGGAACACAGGATCCCTGCGCTCATCACTGACAGAACAGCAGTCTGCCGTATTTACAACGTCAGACCGCCATTCTTTCTCCACGGGAAGCGATCGCGGGTGCTCAAGCATGGGAGGAACACAGGATCCCTGCGCGCATCACTGACAGAACAGCAGTCTGCCGTATTTACAACGTCAGACCGCCATTCTGTCTCCACGGGAAGCGATCGTGGGTGCTCGGCGGATATTGATTGGTTCCCCTTCTAGCCAATAGCACTACACTAACTGATACACGAAGCAACCTACATGTTCGTTGTTTCATGTAACAGAGCCGACCTGCTGCAGTAAAACTACGGCGGCTGGTTGGCAAGTGGTTAAGGTAAAATACGTTTGTAGGTTTAGAATCACTTTAAATAGTCTGCAGATTCTGTATAGAAATGCATTTTCCACATGACCCAGCCCATGTTCTGTCTTCTCAGTTATATAGGTATCTTTTAAGAGCACAGGAATTGGTTTCCTCAATTAATTTTGTTTGCTGTAAATTACCAAAACTGAAATTTCTGATGTTCAACACAGAAATCAATTAGCAAAGGAATGCTTGAATTTGCAAAGCAAAAATCTTAGCGAAAATCCCCATGTACAATCTCTACAGGCAATTGTATGTATTTTCATTATTTACATCCTACAGATGATATCCTTGGTTGAGCAACACAGTTGTCAGGTTTGTTTGAAGTTTGCAAATAAATCAGTTAGACAAAAGTTTAATTAAACTGAACATATGCTTCTAGTAAACTGATTAGGTAAGTCTGATTTCTGCAAAGCAGAAACAATAAACATCTGGTAATGATGATTTACATTTCGCTATGTTCTTTAGGCATGCATTGTGAGCAACAACCATCAACACACAGGAAACAGGTGTTAGGAAAAAAACTGCAACTGGCATAGCTTCAGGAATTCGCACTAATGGAAATGTACAGTTTTGCCCTGTTATCCCAGCAAGTGAATATAAGCAGATCTTTCTGTTTAGCGTGCTATTGTTGTGCATTGTGGACTCTTAACATGCTGGACTTTTCCATGGCCAGGTGCCTTATAAAATATTTTATATGAATATACTGTTTAGGTTGTTTCAACTTCCTTCTCACAATAAATATTTATTGTCTCTTCCTGTGTGAAATTTTAGCTGGTTGTTATATCTCACACCATCAACAGGTTATGCTCTTGGTTAGGGATCTTGCAAGTCTTGCATATTCATTTACTAACAACATTTGTCTACTCAAATTTTTTAAAAGCCAGGTGTAACCTTCTGTTGCTGTCATGTTTGATGTTAGTTAAACTGAATTAAAGCAAATGTTTGCTTTGCCCTTTCAGGAATAAGCAATAGTGCTCTTTTATCCCTACTTTTCTCAGCAGTATACAGTATACTGTATTTAGCTTTCCTTCTTTCTCCTACCAGTACATCCAGATATGGAAGAGATATGTGACTCACTTATGTGAATGCTGGGCTAATGACTGCTGTCAAAAGGAAATCCATAGTGACTTGTAGATAACACTGGATTTTGCTTTCAATCCTGCCAGAAGAATAAAGCCATGGGAAAGCTATAGAAAGGTAAGTAAATGCACCCCTGGGGAATGGCATTAAAGTAAACCTGTTTCTTTGCCTTTGCATTTGCAAAGCACAGATTTATTTTAAGGGAAACCTGTCATGAGAGAAATATGCCATTACTGACATCCCTCTAATGATGCTAGTTGTTTGGCTATCTCTGGGTTCATTACTTTCAGAGGCAGTGATCATTATTCCATGGGGAATAATTTTGCAGATGATTGAGAAGTGAAAAACCCACTCCTGAGGAAGCCCAATCATGGGCGTAATGCGTATAGGTGGGAGGAGCCAAGTCTGTGACATAATACCGCAGCCATTTTGGATGTGTGGTGAGCCACGGTACACATGGTAGATTCAATGCTTCCATTTTTTTTTTTTTTATAACTAAGCGTTTTTAACCTCCTTTTCCTGCGTTTTAGGACATTTTGAGATAGGGTGCAATATGGTTCTCCCTCTTGTATTTATTTTATGCGGTCTTGTCACCGACTGAGTATGGAGTGAGGAGAGAGAACATTGTACAATTGTGTACACCAGGTCCAGGTGGAGGAGGAGTGCAGAGCAGATTCCCACGGCAGTGGAAATTATTACAAGAAACAGTGACCCTGTAGTGGGGTCTTGTCTGGAGGTGAGCAGTTTTTTTCACCTAGAGGTAGAGGTTTACTTGGCACTTGATGAAGACAGAAGAAGAATTTTTCAATCATTTATCACACAGTGGTGTATGTCACTATTATATGGGACTTTATGTTTAAAACTGTTTGCTGAAGAAGTCACAGTATTTTTTGTTACTGTCACTTTTTGCACTACATTTTATTTTGATTGATGTTACACTTGTTTGTTAAAAACCCACTCCACCAACTATTAGGTTGAATGAAATCTATAACTTGCTTCATCAGTAAACTTGAAAAATGAGCCAAAGCACCACATACCACTAAAATTTACCCTCATAAAGGAAGCTCAAGCTCACAGAGATGTCTTCCAGTCACCTAGCAGAATCAAAAAAAGATCCTACTTTCAATGGGTTGTTAGCCAACCATCATTAGCCTGATAATGAAGTACTAGCTGAAGAAATGTTCTAGCAAAAAGTACTGATCGTTACATGTAAATAAAATGTGTCAGAAAAGGTCTGGTCTTAAAGTGGATAATCTTACTCATCCCTCTTAAAAACACTTTTCCACTCCTTTCCTACCTGATGACAAAGATTAAGCATAAGAATAAAATTGTATTTCTGGGCAAAGGAAAAAAAAAAGTAGTACACCTCTACAATGCATACACACTTCCACTTTAAAAATGCTGTAAGTATTGAAAAATACCCATTGAACTTGCCAGAAATGCACTTTCTAACTTCTTGTGGTGGGATGACAGCATTGGGACCTGCAAACCTGTCAAATTAGGACCTGTGGATGTGTTTGCACTGCCGCTTCCTCCTTATAGAGTAACAGGCAGCTCTAACCGCACAAATTACCACTTATTCACACTGTATGAGCCAGAGAACCTGACCTGATCTGAAATCCCAAGTAATCTTTTCAGCCTTGCCCAAGTCTCTTCTGCTGGATTAGAAAACACCTTACATAGTTACATAGTTACATAGTTACATAGTAGTTGAGTTTGAATAAAGACAATCGTCCATCCAGTTCAACCTGTGTAGGTGTGAGTGTGTGGACGTAATCATTTCCCATACCCCTGAATGTTTTAAAAGTAGCCAAAGTTTTAAAAGTAGCCATACTCCCCACATTTACTACTATTTGTGGTAGAGAGTTCCACAGTCTTTTTGCCCTTACTGTAAAAAAGCCTCTGTGTAGCCTTAGGTTAAACCGCTTCTCCTCTAATCGCATTGTATGGCCTTGTGTCCTCTTACATTTCTTGCGACTAAATAGTTTATTTTCTATGCTGAGATCACCATTGAGGTATTTGTAAATCGATATCATGTCCCCTCTCAGGTGTCTCTTCTCCAGGGAGAATAAATCCAGCACTTGTAAGCGCTCTTCATAATTAAGGTCTTCCAATCCCCTAATTAGTTTAGTTGCCCTTCTCTGGACTCTCTCCAGCTCCAACACATCCCTTCTGAGGATTGGCAACCAGAACTGGACAGAATACTCCAGGTGTACCGGACCAGAGTTTTATAAAATGGCAGGATTATAGTTTTATCCCTGGAATACAGTATATCCCCTTCCTTATGTATGCTGATATTCTGCCAGCTTTGGCAGCTGCAGCTTGACATTGCATAATATTGCTTAGTCTATCTTATACTAAGACTCAGAGATCTTTCTCCATTTTTGATTCCCCCAGAGGTTCCCCCCTAAAACGTATTTTGCATTTATATTTTTAGTCCCCAAGTGCAATACCTTACACTTCTCCACATCAAACCTCATTTGCCATGTAGTTGCCCACTCTGTTTTTTTGTTCAGGTCATTCTGTAAGATTTCTGCATCATGGAGTGAAGTTATTGCCCTGCTTAATTTTGTGTCATCTGCAAAAACTGAGATTGAGCTAATGATCCCATCCTCAATGCTATTTATGAATAGATTGAACAAAATTTGTCCCCGGACTGAGCCTTGGGGGACCCCACTTACCACCTCAGACCACTCTGAGTAAGCGTTATTTATTACCACCTTTTGGACATGCCCCTTTAACCAGTTTTCTATCCAATAGCAAACCCTGTGGTTGATGCCTGCAGACCTTATTTTGTAAATTAAGCGTTTGTGGGGAACTGTATCAAATTCCTTAGCAAAATCCACACCACTACATACACAGGTCTCCCCCTATCTAGCTCACAGCTCACCTCCTCGTAGAATGTTAACAGATTGGTTAAGAATGCCCTTTTGTAAACCCGTGCTGATTACTGCTGATGATGTTGTTTTCTTTAGCAAATTCTTGGATATAGTCCCTTATCATCCCTTCCAGCAGTTTACATACTATTGACATCAGGCTGACCGGCCTATAATTTCCCAGGTTATGCCTCTGCCCTTCTTTGAATATTGGTATCACGTTAGATTTCCTCCAGTCACCTGGTACAGTTCCTGTCAAAATACTATGTGCAAAGATCAGGAACAGTGGTCTAGGTATAACCTTACTGAGTTCTTTGAGGACTCTTGGATGCACACCATCTGGTCCCGAGAATTTACAGTATTTGAGTTTATTTTATCCAGCCTTTCCATGATTTCACCCTCTGTTAGCCATAGCAGTATGTCATGTAAAGTACTGCTAACCATACAGTCATGGTCAGTATACCCCTCCTTTTCCTGGGTAAAGACTGAGGAGAAGAAAGCATTTAGTACAGTTGCCTTCTCTGTGTCCTCTGAAACCACCTCTCTGCTCTACATCTCTATAACATAGGGAAAGATTTTCATAGTCCATCAGTGAAGAACTCAGGTAGGGATGACAACACTGCTCAGAATTTTAGTATAGTAGAAGCAGTGTTGTCCACTGACTACAGGAATGAGGAGAATCCCTTTAATTTCCTGTTGTGTCTCCAGGACAAGAATTGAAAGAAATTCTTCCCAAACAGGACATACTGTAAATAGCTAAATTTGAAAAAGTAATTGACTTTACGTACACTTTAAACAATTCCAATTCCCAGGTTTTTTTGTTCATTTTTCAGGAAATAAGATTGTGATTGCAAACAATGCAATTCCATCCAGCAGTGAACTGGTATGTTTAAAACTTCATTGACCATTTCTGATTACATGTTTATTTATCATATTTTAACCCCAATTGCTCCGTTAATGTACCAATTACCACAACTATTTTTAGTAAAAGTGAAGCCTAATGTCCTGCAAGTTATCTTGTCTTCAGATTCCTCTTTACAATGCCACTGATATAGTGTATTAAGAAGCTTTAGTACATTTTTTGGTAAAGTAGATGTAAAATTCACTGAAGTTCCTTTATAGACACATAAAATGCCCTATTTTACATAACAGTTACATTTACCTGCAGAAATCCATTCAGAGTCATCTGACCTTTTCTTAGCATTTCATACAGTAAAATTCTAATGGTGACAGGCAGACTGTGTGCACTGACAGTAGTCATGACAGGTTACATCAAAAAGCAGCAGACATAAGAAAAATCTCACTTCTACTTTTCAAACAAAGAGTCTCAGCAGAGCTGGCTGCACTGAAAACAAGAGACGGGTGGTGCCCTGACCTTAGGTAGCATTTTATATCCCCTCTCCGGTTCACCTTTCTTCCATGTGGTTGTATCTGGTACAAGTAATCTTCAAAAACATTCATACATTTTGTTCAAAATATTGCTATACGCAGAAAAGGTATATACAGGCCAATGCATGGAAGACTGAGAAAAAATGGTTCTGTTGACCATAGCAACTAGCCTGAAAGTGGAAATGTGAATGGTGGTTATGTACAATAGTTTTACATATTTTTCTGGCTGTCATTAAAGTGTATGTAAAGCTGTTTTGCTTTGTTTTGAACCCCTAGTCTTTATTTACCCTCTCTGTTCATTCAATGTTTCAATTGGGATACCTTTTCTTTCGGAAAATGAATGGAAATTTTTCCAGTGGGACATAGCAAAGTACAAAACAAAAATAACATAAGCCGACTAACCATTTCATACTCTATGCAAAACTAAAGCAATCATTTTTTATACATTCTTTTATTTAAAGATTTTAACATTTTACAATGCAAGGAAAAAATATGTAAGTATGTTCAACAAGAACAGTCACATATGAATAAATGAATAATAGAAAAAATAAAAATGTTCACAGTATTGGCAATGAGATGAAACAACATAGTGTAACGATAAACATAACATATAATGAAATAGTACAATGGATATTGAAATAGTATACTGTATAGTAGGGGAATGGGAAGAAAAGTAAAAAAAAAAGAGAGGGTGTGTAGGATGGGGAAAGGAAAGGGTAGGGACAAAAGGAGGAGGGTGGGACGAAGGTGAAACCCCTAATCCAATTGGGAGGATACAAAGGTCTATATACAATCCTCCTCTTCTCAGGTTCCTGGCTGAAGCTCCTGGCCCCTCCCTCCTTTTGAGTGCCCCCACAGCAAGCAGCTATAGGGGCACCTGCGCTGAGCTGCAGCCTCGTGTATCCATTCAGACACATCGCCCCCTCTCTCTCCTGATTGGCTAACTAAGTTTGATTGGCTCTGCCAATCAGGAGGGAGAGCCCTGGACAGCCAAGGCACTCGTGGTCATCGCTTTTTATCTTAATGCATAAATTGCATTATGATTAAAAACAAAAACCTTCTGCCTTTACAACCACTTTAAAATGGTAGTAAACCGCACTTTTTTTTTTTTTTTAAACCCTGCAAGACAATTGCACAATGTGCTTGTATGCATTGCACATTTACACAATACAATACAAAAATACTTACCTTAGAATGAAGCCTTCCAGTGGTGCCCCGTCATCATTGACAGGGCTTTCATCTTCAACTGGTCTTCCTTCTGGGTTCACGTCTTCTGGCTATATGATTGGCCATGCTGCAACCACGTCACTCCTGTGCACTGGAGTCAAGGACTGTGGCACGAAACTCTGAAGGCATGGCATGGGTATGCCATACCATCAGAGCGTGACTGTGCAGGTTTAGGAGATATTCACTGTACCTACAGGCAAGCCTTATTATAGGCTGTCAGGATATGATTGTATTTGTCAAAATGGGAGAAGTCCTTCCAGCGGGACCATTTATTGTTTAATTTTTTGGTTGTATCTTTGATAAAACTAGTAAGATTTTCCATGTGTTTGATATGAATTCGACTAAATCACTGCCGTATGGTGGGTGGTGAGGAGGATTTCCGAAGCGCTGGGATGCAGGATCAGGCTGCATATACTAAATGAATAGGGGCCAAATTTTTATATTATTTAAGAGAAATGCCATTATGAAGTAGGCAGAAAAAATTGTGTCTTTAGGAATAAAATGATCAGTGAACTTCTGAGTAATGGTATGGACGGACAAGCCCAGAAGATATAGTATGCAATAGATCTGCCTGTGAGCATCACCAGCAGGAATCTGCAACAATTGAGTTAAAAAAATAATTTTTACTTTACATATCTTTAATCATGGTTTATACAATATCAGCCTTTTTGAAATTGTAACAGTATTATTTTAAACAACTGTAATCATTTATGTTGAATTGTTGATGTTTCTGAGCACACATCTTAGGGCTTATATACACAGGCATGTTAAAACTGCTTTCCTACATATTAAAGATAATGTGAAAACAAAAGCAGGTTGAAGCAGCTGGCTGCAGCATAGAAGGAGGTCAGAAGAAACGTAGAAGGAGGTTGAAAGCAGCTTGAAAGGAAGTCAGAAGCAGCTTGGACAAAAGCAGATTAGAAAGCACCTGAAAAGAAATTTAGATGGCTCTTAAAGTAAAGTCAGATGAAAGTTGCATTAGCCCATCTATACAATTTTTAATTGTGGCAGAAGAGTATCTAATTTATGAGCACAAATGAAAATCTTTGCAGAGACACCTAGGGGAAGTAGGGGACTTCAAGCAATGTCTCAAGCTTTGCCCAAAGTTCAACTACATGTATTTAGCATACCCTGTGACATCACTTCAGTGAAGCTTCATGTTACCCTGTAAGTAAAAATAATACTGTTTACTGGTAGGCATATGGAATCAGTAGAAGTTTTCTGTGTAGCAACCAAATGTCCTCTATTTGGAATGAGTGCTCCTCTTTTGAAACCAAATCCATCTGCCATAGTTGCCAACATTTAAACAACTTTTGAAGAAATTGAGTTGAAACAAGTAGCGTGCTCGCCGAGAGTATGTGGGAGTGGCCCAAGTGCTGGTAAAGTCAATAATATGAATATCATGTAACAGTGTTTGGCATGTGGTGTGGTGCATTTTCTCCTTTGCTTTACCCCTTTCTAGACAAATTTGGGCCAGAGCATACACTGAAGTGAAAGTGGGAATAAAGTAAAGCCCATTATTGTTAGTAGATGCAGTAAAAACCCCAGCAATTGTGTTTGTCGCAGCAGCAGGAAACCCTCAACATTGGGGTCAGTGGGTGCAGTAATAACCTCATTATAGGTATCAGTAGGTGCAGTAATAACTAACCCACAGTAGGTGCATTAACAACTGCAGCATTTTTCCCAATTATTTCTTCACTGCTATTCCATTAGGAATCAAAAAGAGAAGAGCGCGTGGCCGCCGTAGCATATTACTGCTTTATTGGAAACATACAGGAAGCTTGATAAAACTTGTACTCAAATTGAGATGAACAATCGTGGGAATATACAGTATATGTACGTACTCCCCTCTCCTGGATTGCCGCTGTAAGAGGTTGGAGCTGACAATCTACAGACCAAATGTCAAGTTCCGGGTCCTCCTGTACAGAGCTCTAGCATGCTCACTAGAGTGTGCCTGCGCCCGGACCAGCCGGCGCTGCGCGTGCACGTGGGGGACTCCTGAAAGACGATAGGTAAGGGGGAGAGAGATGGTGAGACCGATACGCAACCACGTAGGTTGCTATGACAATGCGTTTCGGAGGCATGGCCTCCTTTCTCAGGTCATGCCCACACTGGTACCTCACAGCTACAGTGACCCCTCCCTTGCCCCTCATCTTTAAGGAGCCATACCAGGAGAGGTAAAGTCACACAGGAACCAGTAAATAGAACTTGAAACAACCTTAATCTCAATCATAAATTCATCATCATAATAAAATAATTTCAAATTCATTTTAAAACAAAGATAAAAAAAAACATTTAAAAAAATAAAACAAACAATTTCAAGCATATTTCATAACCCTGGCTGATGGGCATAGAAAATCCTCATTAATCTAAAAAACCTATACCCAGTGGATGTAGGACCACACCTAAAACCAATGATGAAACTCAAAGGGGCCACTAACTGAATCTTAAATAGGAGTACTGACCTCTAATTCCTCATTTAACCCCTCGGGGGACATAGAATTAAGCGAAAAGATCCAAGAGGTCCCTCGCATGCATAGCCAAGAGAACCTTTCCCCCTCAGGGAGGGACAAGGGTATATCCTCAATACCAAAGAGGCCTTCCGTACTACCTCCATGCACCTGACAAAAATGCCGGGGGACACTATGTTTGTCTATTTTGGGGCAGGATTCTGCTCTTGGTCGTGTACTCCCTAAGAGGCCCAAGGTGGTTTTCAGATTAGCCAATAATGTTAAGAGCATGGTTGCACCAAGCCAAATTCACAATATACAACGACAGGCAAAAGACATCCCCATGTTCTTGAATATGCTAGGATCTTATAAATGTAAGTTAAGTAGATGTAAGGCCTGTGTATTTATCTGTCATGGGAACAAGACGTTTATCAGGAGGGACGGGCGGTCCTTCAACATCCAGCAATTCATTTGTTGTAGTACCCAATTCGAAGTATATGGACTGAGGTGCCCATGTGGTTTGCTCTATGTAGGCAGGACAGTCCAAGCCATGCGTACTAGGTTTGGCAAGCATAGTGGCTAAATAGAGCAAAAAAAAGGTTAACATAGTGTCCCCCAGCATTTTTGTCAGGTGCATGGGCGTAGTACGGAGGGCCTAGAGCTCTTTGGTATTGAGGCTATAGCCATGTCCCTCCCTGAGGGGAGAGGTTCTCGCGCCTATGTATGCGAGAGACCTTTTGGATCTTTTCGCTTAATTGTATGTCCCCCGAGGAGTTAAATGAGGAATTTGAGGTTAGTACTCTTATTTAAGGTTCAGTTAGTGGCCCCTTTTAGTTCCATCATTGGTTTTAGGTGTGGTCCTACATCCACTGGGTATAGGGCCAGTTTTTTAGATTAATGAGGATTTTATATGCCCATCAGCCAGGGTTATGAAATATGCTTGAATTTTTTTTTTTTTTATCCTTGTTTTAAAATTCATTTGAAATGATTTTATTATTATGATGAATTTATGATTGAGATTAAGGTTGTGTCAAGTCCTATTCACTGGTTCCTGTGTGACTTTACCTTTCCTGGTATGGCCCCCTTTAAGATGGAGGGCAAGAGAGGGGTCACTTTAGTTAAATTGCTGTGAGGTACCAGTGTGGGTGTGACCTGTGGAAGGAGGCCATACCTCCAAAACGCATTGTTATAGCAACCTACTTAGTTGCGTATTGGTCCCTCCATCTCTCTCCCCCTTGCCTACCCTCTTCCGGGAGTCCTCCACGTTCATGCGCAGCGTGGGCTGGTCCGGGCGCAGGTGCACTCTATTGAGCATGCTAGAGCTCTTTACAGAAGGTTCGGGAACTTGCCACCTGGTCTGTAGGTGGAGGATTGTCGATGCCAACCTTTTACAGCGGCAATCCAGGAGAAGAGAGTACGTACATAGACTGTAAATGCCCACAATTGTTCATCTCAATGTGAATGCAAATTTTAACAAGTTTCCTGTACGTTTCCAATAAAGCAGTATTATACTAGGGTGGCCGTGTGCTCTTTTTTTGATTCCTTGTACAGATATCCTTTTCCACTAACCAGTGGATATTTAGGAGAACTGCAATGATCTGGCATTGGAAGTCTCTTTCAAAAGGACTATCGGCCAGCCCTGATGGGATTTTTTGATCAGCGCATGAACTGGTGACTTCTATTGTTTTTACTGCTATTCCATTACCTGTCTCTGCACCCTTCTCCACAGCTCTCTGCTGCACTTTTTGTGCACAGCTCAGCTCTACACAAATTCTTCTTTGTTTGCCTCGGCAACTTCTTCTCTATTCTCGCCCCCCCCATCCGGGCACATCTCGCCTCTGCCTGCCTCACTCACAGGTCACTTCTGCACCCTTCATCCACCACTTTCCTCTGTACAGCTCATCAATCCCTTATCTCTAAATCCCTTCTTCACAGATTGCCCCACACTCTAGGCACACTAGTTACCCTTCATCTTTAGCTCACACCACCTGTACCCCTTGTTACAGAGTGTGGCCGATTTTCTTCTTCAGCATATCACAAGTGTTGTTGTCTACTGATCAATTTGGTTCACTACAGTTCCTAGACATTGGCACAGAATTTTAAGAAAAGTTTTAGGTTTACTGCTTGGAGCTTTTTATCATCATTGATACTCCGCAGGTAAAAGTTTCAGAGGTGCTGAGGATGCAATATTGCTCTTATTACATGCTGACTGATGTTATGATTTTAAGAGTTAGATCCTCCCACTTAGCCCTCAATTTAACAAAGTTATTGTGCCATTACAATATCTACAGAACAAAGCAGGTATGAATCTGAATTGAAAGTTGTTAAAACCCTTGCAATAAATATACTTGAGCAAACTCAAGTAAAACTGTTAAAAACCAACAATATAGGTTTAAATAAAAGATATGTCATATGATTTTTGTGACATGATATTTCACAAAGTATTGTTTTTAAATAACAATATTTATAATAATATAAATTATGATTAAAAACAAAAAATGAAACCATCTACAACTAACTCACTGTACTCTAGTTGAGAGATTAGCTCTTAATAACTTTAGTATGTGGCACAAGGTTATTAAAGACTTTATTTTCTCTTTCCCTCACTGATTGCAAGGTGTGCAATGATATATGAGCTTTCACATTTTATTTATTCTGCAAACTGTTCCAGATGTGATCACATCTTTTATTCCCTGACACATCAAACCTGCTGGGTGACCTTTTACCACGACCTCTTTGCACAATTCACTTTCACACTCCAGAAGGCACAGTCCTTTCTTGATGTATATTTGCAGGGGAAAGTGAAACTGTAGATATAAAACATGCAGAAAATGTTTTTATACTATGCCACCTTGCACAATTTACTTAAAAAATAGACAGTCAAGAGTTATACATTTCTCTGCTTTTTTGGAATGACAACGTATGGAATCAAAGTCTTGGTTCAATGTGTGTTGGAATAGTGAAAAGCCCCGGTGCCTTTTGCCACAATGTTCTTGTCCTGAGCTCAAACCATCTTTATGTTTTCCTATGATCCACCAGGTGTTCCTGTTTCCTTCTGCAAACCATGAAGATGGGGAGGATATGCTTCTGAGCAGGTTTCAGTGGAAAACAAAAATAGGGCTCCTTTTGGTTTTTCCTATTTCATCTATTCAATCCCACTATAAATGTTTTCCTGTTTTAAAATTGTACTTTATAATATAGAATATTATTCATGTTAATTGTAATCCCCAATTGCTATGAAAAGTTAATCTATACTTTTTGCACACCTGCTACTCAAAGCCCGCTGTTGACTGATGTAACTCCACTTGTCCAGACTCTGGAGAGCTCCCAACTTTAATGTTGGGAGCTGCTGAGAGCCTGAGCCAGGCGTTCATGCCCCCTCCACAGCCCAGCTCTCCAGTGAGTGCTGGAGGAGCAGAGCAGAAAGCTGGTGAATGACAGTCACCGGCTCCCTGTTCACTGAAGACTGAGAACTGTGTGATCAGTGGTCTTTGATCGCTCAATTCTTGGTGTAGAGGCAGCTGGGAACAGATAAAGCTTTGGATTGAAGCTGCATCCACCTAGATGAGTATAAATGTGTTTTTTAATCCTGACCTTCTCTTTTATGTGTACCCAGATGGCAGAAAATGATTTTGCACTTAGAGCAGTGAAGGTTTGAGCAAGATCAAGCAGCTGTATGGGTTTGCACCATCAAAAAAGACAAGATAATGCAAGGGAGTTATGTCCAAAGGTTGTAGCTAAGGGTATGACATTTAAAGGTGATGCTTTAAAGCAAGGTCAGGACAGATGGAGTTTAAGCAAGGGTAAAGCAGGGCCAACTAAAGCCACAAACAGTAAAAAGAGTGCAGACCTCAGTGCCCTTTTAAGGGTGGATCAATTAGGTCGTGTGAACTGGATGCCATTTGTGACATAGAGAGAATGATCCTTTGTGAAAATGGCAAAACAGATGCTTTAAAATTAGTTGGATGGTCTGATCTCACTTCAGGTACCCTTGAGACTTTATCTCATACTTTTAAGATGGATCATCTTGGAGGGCTATCTTCAATTGCCTCCTATTTATACATTATATATAGTGGGTTTCTTCAAAAAGTTTCTGCACTTTTTTTTTCTTCCTCAGTGCCCTTCTAAGGGTGGATCAATTAGGTCGTGTGAACTGGATGCCATTTGTGACATAGAGAGAATGATCCTTTGTGAAAATGGCAAAACAGATGCTTTAAAATTAGTTGGATGGTCTGGTCTCACTTCAGGTACTTATGAGACTTTATCTCATACTTTTAAGATGGATCATCTTGGAGGGCTATCTTCAATTGCCTCCTATTTATACATGTTATATATAGTGGGTTTCTTCAAAAAGTTTCTGTGCTTTTTTTTCTTCCCCCCCTTACCTTCTCCCAAATCTACCTCACTACAACTCTTTTTCTCTTTCTACTTGCTTTTCTCTCTCTCTCTCCTTCTTTCTCTCTCCCTTCTCATGCCTTTCTTCAATGGGACACTAACGGAGGGCTTACATACGCTTTTCCACACATCCTCAGTACCGCTTCCTTGAGAGAGATCCTTTATACAAGTCTAATGATTTTTTATTTCTTTACTGCTGGCATGATGAATGTTCACCATTTATTATGAGTATTTGTCACACACAGTATGTGCTTAACTTCTTGTTAATATTTTTCTGAAATATCAAGATTTGCTACTCTTTATAATACTTTATTTTTCCATGCCAGGAGGGAACACAATTTCTTTCATTCTCCCAGTACATAATTATCTACAGTATGTGACATTTATGTTAAAATACCTCAGATGAACTATTATTAGTGTTGATTTACTAAAACTGGAGAGTGCAAAATCTTGTGCAGCTGTGCATGATAGCCAATCAGCTTCTAACTTCAGCTTATTCAATTAGGCTTTGACAAAAAAAAAAAACTGGTAGCTGATTGGTTTCTATGCAGAGTTACACCAGATTTTGTTCTCTCCAGCTTTAGTAAAGCAATCCCTATATGTTGTTTACTGCATTCCTTGACAAGTTAAAAAAAAAAATGAGATTAAACATAAAGGATCAGTTAAAGCGGAGTTCCACCCAGTGAACCTTTTTTTTAATAAAAATACCCCCGGGACAGTCAGGGCTAGTGCATTCCACAATGGCTAGCCTCTGATCTCTCCCGGGTTGCACTTACCTGCTAGAAGAAATACTTACCTTGAAAATGTTTTGTCCAGCGCTGCCATCTCAGGTGTGGGCAGCTTGAAGCCAGCGCGATCCTCTTCTGTGTCCTCTTCCGTCTTCTTCGGTCCCACGATGCACTGCACCGGCCCCGCCGTCACTTCTGGGGCCACAGCGTCATCCCTGCACAGCTTCTGGGCATGCCCAGAAGCTGTTTTGCAAGGTATGACGGCACCTGCACCGGAACTGACGTCGGGGCCACCGCAGGCGCATTGATTCCTGGGAGCGATGATGTTCAGCTCCCAGGAATCATTGCATGCCAGGAAGTGACGACTCGCCACGGCCGCCGAGGGGAGGAAGAAGGAAATAAGATAAGTATATTTTCTTCTAAACAAAGTAAGTAAAAAAAAAAAAAAAATTGCGATTATCCATTTGTTTTTCAGGTGACCCGGAGCGAGAAGATGGAGGTAAGTATAATTTTAGGGTGGAACTCCACTTTAAAAAGCACGCTGTTTCCCACCAGACCATGTGCACACACAAACCCCATGTGCACTGCTTGCCTTATAAAGTAAAAGGAGTGAGTGTGTAAGCACCAAAAGTCCGGAAGTGAATTTAAATAGCAGAGGTACCCAAGGAGGACAGTCAGAAGTAGCAGTAAGAGAGGAACAGGAAGTTCCAGGGGAAGAAACAGGAGCAGGAGCAGGAGCAGGGGAAATAGCAAACAACTCAAGGAGGGGATGGGAAATGCATCCCAATTCCCAATTGCAGCAGCAGCTGAGATGGATAACAATGTTGTCAACATTTATCTGACACCCAGCTAGCCGAATCAGGAAAAAAATATAATTGTTAGTAATACACATTTGTCTCACAAGGATCCGTCGAGCAGTTGGGCAACTTGCTATAAAACCCATACCTGTGGTTGGTGCCCCTTGATCCCAGAAATGACTTAACATTTTTTTAGTTAACAATAGATACCTTGACTTCATAATGTCTTGTAGCATGTATAACAACTACTGCTCCCCAGTAAAGACATTTTGCAAAATGACAACCAACTCTGCCTGTTTAGACACTACAGTCTTAATGTGGGGTGAACTTGACAGTGATGCGCACTGCTCAGTTAGTGGATAACAAACTCACACTACTCTGAAACAAATGACATTCCTATAAATTGCTGCACTTTCCTGTTACATGTAACAGCTTTGGGGAAGTCTGATACAAGAAAGGACCGCTTCACAGTGCTCACAAAAGGGTGATCCTACTCCTACAGGCTCAAACGAATGTTTCACCAGCAATCTTATGACATTCCAATGTCTTTCCTGCTTGTGCCTCATGTGTCTTCTCAGTGTCTTTGACCACATATAAAAGTGATGCCATGCCTGGATTCACCCACACAAAGGACAGAATTTCTCCTTCGTAAGAGAACTCCCTCCAACATGTCTACATGTTGCCACACTAAAAGGATAAACCCAAACTACCTCCTTACAAATTTAATAATGCAAACATCCTAATTAGCATCATATAAATGAAATGTATGAACTAAGCCATAAACTTTACATTAAAAACAATAACTTCAGTATTTTTACACTGCATATATTCTGTTTTTATTGTGACCAGGGGTCTGTTTGGGAAGATTTCACTTCACTTTCTGTATTTAAGGGCAAATAGGAAATGAGTACATCTTTCTGTGATAACAGAGATGGCAATAAAAAAACTGCTAGATGTTATACTCAAGGATTTTTTTTTTTTTTTTTACAACAAACATGTGTACTTACCTGCTTTGTGCAATGCTTTTGCACAGAGTGGCCCCGAACCTCCTCTTATGGGGTCCTTGCTCTCATCTCCTCCTCCCTTCTGAGTGCCCCCATAGCAAGTTGCTTGCTCTAGGGGCACTCATGCAGGGTTGATCCCGAGCCAGGCTGTGTACATCTATTGACACGTATAGTGTGGCTCAGCCCAACCCCTGCACCCTCCTCACAGGATTTGATTGACAGCAGCAGGAGCAAATGGCTCCCACTGCTGCTTCCATAACCTGTGAGGAGAGAGAGAGAGAACAGTGCTGCTGCTCTCAGAAACAGCCCTGGATCAAGATCAGGCTCAGGTAAGTATTTGGGGTGCGGGAAAGATGAACAAGAAAAGTTTTTTAACTTAATGCAGAGAATGCATTACTATAAAAAAAAAAACCTTTAGTCTTTACAACCACTTTAAGGTCAACTGATGCCCTGAGCACAGCCAAACTATAGTGTCCCCCTCAGCCCCTCCATCGCTGAACTGTCAAGATGTTGGGACACATTAAATGCTGAAATTGAAATAAATGTGTGAACATTTACAAATACAGTTGAGCGGACACCTGGATGTCCGTGTTCGACGGGTTCGGCCGAACTTTAAAAAAAAGTCCGGGTCCGTGTCCCGGACTTTTGCCGAACTTTTCCCGGACACCGAACCCCATTGAAGTCAATGGGGACCCGAACTTTAAGGCACTAAAATGGCTCTAAAACACCAAAGGAAAGGGCTAGAGTGCTGCAAATGGCAGCAAAATGTAATTAAGAGCATGGCAAGTGCTTTGCAAACAAATGTGGATAGGGAAATAACTTAAAACAACACAAAAAAAAACAGAAAAATAAAACAATGTTCTTCATCTCTGAAGGACGAGGCCCATATGGAGTAGGAGGGAGGTTGAGGTGGTGGTGGATGTGGCGGTGTCATAGGCGTGCGCACAGGGTGTGCCGGGTGTGCCTGGGCACACCCTAATCACCTAGGGCACATAGCATTATCGCTCTGTTTGCCAGTGAGGAGATGGGAAAGATCTCCCTCAGACCTGCTCTGCTCTATTTCTCTTTGCCAGCAGGGAGAGTAATGTATCGGGGCCATGTACATGTAGGCAAACACATGCATGTGTATTTAAACTTTGGGGTGCACACCCTAATACAATAGGCTGCGCACACCTATGGGCGGTGTAGGTGGAAGCGGCGGTGGAGGAGGACCAGGGCCGGATTAAGAGCATCATGGGCTTGGTGCTGAGGATTTTGAAGGGCCTTAAGGGCCGTGCCTTGGCATGCACCCAGAGGAGGAAGGGTGCAGCCATGCATGCCTAATTCAACATGGGATGCTGTCTCTGAAGCCCATAAACACATCCATGCATCGGCAACTGTCCCTCCTTGTCCGGCCTTCGCGCTGTGTGGGGAGGTTCTGAGGGTGCTGCCTGGGGAAGCGAGCATAGAAGCCAGACTTCTGTGTTTACAAGTGACAGAAGAGCGGTAACAGTGAATATGGCCAACCCGGGGCCTATATAAAAGGTAGGGGCCTGGAGCTGCAGCTCCAATAGCCCCTACGTTAATCTGGCCCTGAGGAGGAGGACGAGGTAGCCAACACTGCTTCTTTTCACAAATTTTAAATGAGGGTACACCCCAAAAGAGTGAGAAAGAGCAAAAATGGAACAATGGGTGGGTAAGGTCGGTATCCATTGCTATTCTGCACAAGGTACGGAAAAGTCCCGTGGGTCCATGCCTGGTTCATTTTAATGAAGGTGAGCTTGTCCACATTGTCTCTGGACAGGCGGCTGCGCTTGTCTGTTATAACGCCCCCAGCCGTGCTAAATACCCGTTCAGAT
The DNA here is from genome assembly GCF_965119305.1 of Pelophylax lessonae. Classification (NCBI taxonomy): domain Eukaryota; kingdom Metazoa; phylum Chordata; class Amphibia; order Anura; family Ranidae; genus Pelophylax; species Pelophylax lessonae. Next base: position 140,289,699 of record NC_138774.1, read on the forward strand.
AATACACTGACTGCAGGGAACGCCAGCACCTCCAAGGCGTAAAGGGCAAGCTCAGGCCATGTGCCCAATTTGGAGACCCAGAAGTTGAAGGGGGCAGACCCGTCATTCACTACATGTAGGCGTGTGCACACATACTGCTCCACCATGTTGGTAAAATGCTGCCTCCTGCTAAGACGTTCCATCTGAGCTGCTGGTGCTGCTGTTTGTTGTGGCGTGCTGACAAAGCTTTTCCACATTTCGGCCATGCTAACCCTGCCTTCTGAGGTGCTGGCGGTGCCCTGGTTGTGTTGGTGACCTCCTCCTCCTCCTCCTCTGCCTTGTGCTTCCACTGTGGCCCCGCTGTCAGATGGGAATGCCAGCAGCATGGCGTCTACCAGCGTGCGCTTGTACTCGCGCATCTTGCGATCGCGCTCCAGTGAGTGAATTAAGGACGGTACGTTGTCCTTGTAACGGGGATCCAGCAGCATGGCCACCCAGTAATCAGCACAAGTTAGAATGTGGGCAACTCGGCGGTCGTTGTGGAGACACTGCAGCATGTAATCGCTCATGTGTGCCAGGCTGCCCAGAGGCAACGAAAGGCTGTCCTCTGTGGTAGGTGTATCGTCCGTGTCCTCTGTATCCCCCCAGCCACGCACCAGTGATGGCCATGAGCTGGCCTGGGTGCCACCCTGCTGTGAACATGGTTCCATCTCCTCCTCCAGCTCCTCCTCCTCCTCATCCTCCTCATCCTCCAGAACTGTGCCCCTGCTGGACAATTGTGTCCCTGGCGTTTGTGTGTGCAGGAACCCACCCTTGGAGCCCCTTGCGAATGACTGCCCTGAAAGCCTTGGAAATGTTACCTCTTCATCCTCCTCCTCCTCCTCATCCTGTGCCACATCCTCTTCCATCATCGCCCGAATTGTTTTTTCAAGGAGGCATAGAAGTGGGATAGTTAAGCTGAGAACGGCGTCATCGCCACTGGCCATGTTGGTGGAGTACTCAAAACAGCGCAACAAGGCACACAGGTCTCGCATGGAGGCCCAGTTATTGGTGGTGAAGTGGTGCTGTTCCGCAGAGCGACTCACGCGTGCGTGCTGCAGCTGAAACTCCACTATGGCCTGCTGCTGCTCGCACAGTCTTTGCAGCATGTGCAAGGTGGAGTTCCACCTTGTGGGCACCTCACATATGAGGCGGTGAGCGGGAAGGCCGAAGTTATGCTGCAGTGCTGACAGGCGAGCAGCAGCAGGGTGAGAACGCCGAAAGTGCGCACAGATGGCCCGCACTTTCTGCAGCAGCTCTGACATATCGGGGTAATTTTTAAGGAACCTCTGCACCACCAAATTCAGCACATGCGCCAGGCAAGGGATGTGCGTCAAACCGGCTAGGCCCAGAGCTGCTATGAGATTTCGCCCGTTATCACACACCATCAGGCTGGGCTTGAGGCTCGCTGGCAGCAACCACTCATTTGTCTGCTGTTCCATGCTCCTCCACAACTCCTGCGCGGTGTGTGGTTTGTCCCCCAAACAGGCAAGTTGTAAAACTGCTTGCTGTAATTTACCCCTGGCCGTGCTGAAGTTGGTGGTGAAGGTGTTACGCTGTCCGGATGAGGAGGCGGTAGAGGATGAGGAAGCGGAGTAGGAGGAGTTAGGAACAGGAGGCAAACTGAAGCGCCCTGCAATCCTCGGTGGTGGAAGGACATGCGCCAAATTGCTATCCGCCTCAGGCCCATCCGCCACTGCATTTACCCAGTGTGCCGTTAGGGAGATATAACGCCCCTGACCGTGCTTACTGGTCCACGTATCGGTAGTTAGGTGGACCTTGGCACAGATGGCGTTGCGCAGTGCACACCTGATTTTTTCCCCACTTGGTTGTGCAGGGAAGGGATGGCTTGCCTGGAAAAGTAGTGGCGGCTGGGCACGACGTACTGTGGGACAGCCACCGACATAAGGTTTTTAAAACTGTGCGTCTCCACCAGACGGAATGACAGCATTTCAAAGGCCAATAATTTTGAAATGCTGGCATTCAGGGCCAGGGATCGCGGGTGGGTAGGGGGGTACTTCCTCTTCCTCTCAAGTGTTTGGGAGATGGAAAGCTGAACGCTTCCATGGGACATTGTGGAGATGGTTGTTGGTGACCCAGGTGGTGGTGTTGCTGACAGATCATCTGTTTGCGGGGTGGCAGGTGCCGGTATCACTACAGATGTGGCTGGAGCGGCCGAGACTGCAGCAGAAGAGGAAGCAGGATGAGCCAGAGACGTTTCTTGATTTTGAAGGTGTGTACTCCACTGCAGCTCGTGCTTTGCACTTAGATGCCTGATCATGCAGGTTGTGCTCAGGTTGAGAAGGTTTATGCCTCGCTTCAGGCTCTGATTGCACAGGGTGCAAACCACTCGTGTCCTGTCATCAGCACATTTTCTAAAGAACTTCCACGCTAGAGAACTCCTTTGAGCTGACTTTGGTGCACTCGTTCCCTTGCTGCGTTGGGCAGTAGCAGGCGTAGTGTCTAGGGCACGGCCGCTCCGCTTCTGCACCCTGCTCCCTCTTCTGCTGTGTGACCACCCCCTCTTCCTCCAAACTACTCAGGTCACCTGCATGACGTTCATTCCATGTGGGGTCGAGGACCTCATCGTCCTCCACATCATCTTCCACCCAGTCTTCACCCCTGCCCTCCTTGTCGGTCTCCACAATGCTGAACGCCACAGCAGTTGGCACCTGCGTTTCGTCATCATCTGAGACGTGCTGCGATGGTCCTTGCATGTACTCATCTTGAGAAATAAGTGGTTGGGCATCGCTGCACTCAATCTCTTCCACTTCTGGGGCAGGGCTAGGTAGATGGCCCTGGGAAACCCTGCTGACAGAGTCCTCAAAAAGAAGAAGAGACTGCTGTATGGCTTGGGGCTCAGACTGCTTGCCTGATTTGCAAGGGGGTGAGGTGAAAGACGGTTGGACATCGGCTGCAGGTGCCAACTCTGACCTTTCTGCAGTAGACTGGGTGGGAGACAATGTGAAGGAACTGGAGGCACTGTCAGCAGCAAACCAATCTACTATCGCCTCTCTGTGTTCTGGCCTCATCACTTCTAGAGGCGTATGATGCCCTACCAAATACTGATGCAGGTTCTGTCGCCTACTCACACTTGAGGAAGGTGTTTGACTTGTGCGTGTAGCTGGCACAGATCGACCACGTCCTCTCGTTGCAACAGGAGCTCTACCAGCAGCACCACGACCCAGGCCACGGCCCTTATTTGACGGTCTCCTCATATTTCTGTAATTTAAGATCTTGCCCTAGAAAGGTGTTTATTGAATAGCGGAACAAAACAACAACAGTATCGCACGGGTGTATCTCACAGTCAAATATGCAAACTATGCCGCAATTTAATGTTTTTTACACCAAAAGGGTGTATATTGAATAGCGGAATAGGATAAAAAAACTGTGTATCTCACACGTACAAACACAGACTAGGCCCGATTAAATTTTTTTCTACCCTAAAGGGAGGATGAGGAAGAGGAGTAGGGGGAGTTGGGAACAGGAGGCAAACTGAAGCGCCCTGCAATCCTTGGCGGGAGAAGGAGATGCGTCAAACTAATTTAAAAGGTGTATCTCACACGTACCGATACAGACTATGCCGTAATTTAATTTTTTACACTCCAAAAGGGTGTATATTGAATAGCGGAATAGGAGAAATTTTATAATACGGTGTATCTCACACGTACAAACACAGACTAGGCCCCGATTACAATTTTTTGTACCCTAAAGGCAGGATGAGGAAGAGGAGTAGGAGGAGTTGGGAACAGGAGGCAAACTGAAGCGCCCTGCAATCCTTGGCGGGGGAAGGAGATGCGCCAAACAAATTTAAAAGGTGTATCTCACACGTACCGATACAGACTATGCCGTAATTTAATTTTTTACACTCCAAAAGGGTGTCAATTGAATAGCGGAATAGGAAAAAAATTATAATACGGTATATCTCACACGTACAAACACAGACTAGGCCCCGCCGATTACAATTTTTTGTACCCTAAAGGCAGGATGAGGAAGAGGAGTAGGAGGAGCAGGCAGGAGGCAGACTGAAGCACCCTCAAAACCTCGGCAGAATGAGATGCGCCCCAAAAATTGGAAAGGTGTATCTCACACGTACCGACACAGACTATCCCGCAATTTAATTGATCCCCAAAGGTTTTTATTGAATAGCGGAATAGGAAATATGATCAAAAAAAGTGTATGTATCTCATACGTACACAACCACACTAGGCCCCAATTACTATTGTTTGTACCCCTAAAAGGATGGATGAGGAGTAGGAGGAGTATGGAACAGGCAGCACCCTCAAATCTTCAGAAGTATGAGATGAACCTCAAAAACTTGGAAAGGTTGATCTCACACGTACCGACACAGACTATCCCGCAATTTAATTGATCCCCAAAGGTTTTTATTGAATAGCGGAATAGGAAATATGATCAAAAAAAGTGTATGTATCTCACACGTACACAACCACACTAGGCCCCAATTACTATTGTTTGTACCCCTAAAAGGATGGATGAGGAGTAGGAGGAGTATGGAACAGGCAGCACCCTCAAATCTTCAGAAGTATGAGATGAACCCCAAAAACTTGGAAAGGTTGATCTCACATGTACCGACACAGACTATACCGCAATTTAATTGATCCCCAAAGGTTTTTATTGAATAGCAGAATAGGAAATATGATCAAAAAAAGTGTATGTATCTCACACGTACACAACCACACTAGGCCCCAATTACTATTGTTTGTACCCCTAAAAGGATGGATGAGGAGTAGGAGGAGTATGGAACAGGCAGCACCCTCAAATCTTCAGAAGTATGAGATGAACCCCAAAAACTTGGAAAGGTTGATCTCACACGTACCGACACAGACTATACCGCAATTTAATTGATCCCCAAAGGTTTTTATTGAATAGCAGAATAGGAAATATGATCAAAAAAAGTGTATGTATCTCACACGTACACAACCACACTAGGCCCCAATTACTATTGTTTGTACCCCTAAAAGGATGGATGAGGAGTAGGAGGAGTATGGAACAGGCAGCACCCTCAAATCTTCAGAAGTATGAGATGAACCTCAAAAACTTGGAAAGGTGGATCTCACACGTACCGACACAGACTATCCCGCAATTTAATTGATCCCCAAAGGTTTTTATTGAATAGCGGAATAGGAAATATGATCAAAAAAAGTGTATGTATCTCACACGTACACAACCACACTAGGCCCCAATTACTATTGTTTGTACCCCTAAAAGGATGGATGAGGACTCGGAGTAGGAGGAGTATGGAACAGGCAGCACCCTCAAATCTTCAGAAGTATAAGATGAACCTCAAAAACTTGGAAAGGTGGATCTCACGCGTACCGACACAGTCTATCCCGCAATTTAATTGATCCCCAAAGGTTTTTATTGAATAGCGGAATAGGAAATATGATCAAAAAAAGTGTATGTATCTCACACGTACACAACCACACTAGGCCCCAATTACTATTGTTTGTACCCCTAAAAGGATGGATAAGGACTCGGAGTAGGAGGAGTATGGAACAGGCAGCACCCTCAAATCTTCAGAAGTATGAGATGAACCTCAAAAACTTGGAAAGGTTGATCTCACACGTACCGACACAGACTATCCCGCAATTTAATTGATCCCCAAAGGTTTTTATTGAATAGCGGAATAGGAAATATGATCAAAAAAAGTGTATGTATCTCACACGTACACAACCACACTAGGCCCCAATTACTATTGTTTGTACCCCTAAAAGGATGGATGAGGACTCGGAGTAGGAGAAGTATGGAACAGGCAGCACCCTCAAATCTTCAGAAGTATGAGATGAACCTCAAAAACTTGGAAAGGTTGATCTCACACGTACCGACACAGACTATCCCGCAATTTAATTGATCCCCAAAGGTTTTTATTGAATAGCGGAATAGGAAATATGATCAAAAAAGTGTATGTATCTCACACGTACACAACCACATTAGGCCCCAATTACTATTGTTTGTACCCCTAAAAGGATGGATGAGGAGTAGGAGGAATATGGAACAGGCAGCACCCTCAAATCTTCAGAAGTATGAGATGAACCCCAAAAACTTGGAAAGGTTGATCTCACACGTACCGACACAGACTATCCCGCAATTTAATTAATCCCCAAAGGTTTTTATTGAATAGCGGAATAGGAAATATGATCAAAAAAAGTGTATGTATCTCACACGTACACAACCACACTAGGCCCCAATTACTATTGTTTGTACCCCTAAAAGGATGGATGAGGAGTAGGAGGAGTATGGAACAGGCAGCACCCTCAAATCTTCAGAAGTATGAGATGAACCCCAAAAACTTGGAAAGGTTGATCTCACACGTACCGACACAGACTATCCCGCAATTTAATTGATCCCCAAAGGTTTTTATTGAATAGCGGAATAGGAAATATGATCAAAAAAAGTGTATATATCTCACACGTACACAACCACACTAGGCCCCAATTACTATTGTTTGTACCCCTAAAAGGATGGATGAGGAGTAGGAGGAGTATGGAACAGGCAGCACCCTCAAATCTTCAGAAGTATGAGATGAACCCCAAAAACTTGGAATGGTTGATCTCACACGTACCGACACAGACTATCCCGCAATTTAATTGATCCCCAAAGGTTTTTATTCAATAGCAGAATAGGAAATATGATCAAAAAAAGTGTATGTATCTCACACGTACACAACCACACTAGGCCCCAATTACTATTGTTTGTACCCCTAAAAGGATGGATGAGGGCTCGGAGTAGGAGGAGTATGGAACAGGCAGCACCCTCAAATCTTCAGAAGTATGAGTTGAACCTCAAAAACTTGGAAAGGTTGATCTCACACATACCGACACAGACTATCCCGCAATTTAATTGATCCCCAAAGGTTTTTATTGAATAGCGGAATAGGAAATATGATCAAAAAAAGTGTATGTATCTCACACGTACACAACCACACTAGGCCCCAATTACTATTGTTTGTACCCCTAAAAGGATGGATGAGGGCTCGGAGTAGGAGGAGTATGGAACAGGCAGCACCCTCAAATCTTCAGAAGTATGAGTTGAACCTCAAAAACTTGGAAAGGTTGATCTCACACATACCGACACAGACTATCCCGCAATTTAATTGATCCCCAAAGGTTTTTATTGAATAGCGGAATAGGAAATATGATCAAAAAAAGTGTATGTATCTCACACGTACACAACCACACTAGGCCCCAATTACTATTGTTTGTACCCCTAAAAGGATGGATGAGGAGTAGGAGGAGTATGGAACAGGCAGCACCCTCAAATCTTCAGAAGTATGAGATGAACCCCAAAAACTTGGAAAGGTTGATCTCACACGTACCGACACAGACTATCCCGCAATTTAATTGATCCCCAAAGGTTTTTATTGAATAGCGGAATAGGAAATATGATCAAAAAAAGTGTATGTATCTCACACGTACACAACCACACTAGGCCCCAATTACTATTGTTTGTACCCCTAAAAGGATGGATGAGGAGTAGGAGTATGGAACAGGCAGCACCCTCAAATCTTCAGAAGTATGAGATTGTGTTCACTGTACCCCACAAAGATTGTGTTCACTGCACCCCAAAAGGATTTTGTTCACTGCACCCCAAAAAGATTGTGTTCACTGCACCCCACAAAGATTGTGTTCACTGCACCCCAAAAGGATTTCGTTCACTGCACCCCAAAAAGATTTTGTTCACTGCACCCCACAAAGATTGTGTTCACTGCACCCCAAAAGGATTTTGTTCACTGCACCCCAAAAAGATTGTGTTCACTGCACCCCACAAAGATTGTGTTCACTTCACCCCAAAAGTATTTTGTTCACTGCACCCCACAAAGATTGTGTTCACTGCACCCCACAAAGATTGTGTTCACTGTACCCCACAAAGTTTGTGTTCACTGCACCCAAAAAAGATTGTGTTCACTGCACCCCACAAAGATTGTGTTCACTGCACCCCAAAAGGATTTTGTTCACTGCACCCCACAAAGATTGTGTTCACTGCACCCCAAAAGGATTTTGTTCACTGCACCCCAAAAAGATTGTGTTCACTGCACCCCACAAAGATTGTGTTCACTGTACCCCACAAAGATTGTGTTCACTGCACCCCAAAAAAGATTGTGTTCACTGCACCCCACAAAGATTGTGTTCACTGCACCCCACAAAGATTGTGTTCACTGCACCCCAAAAGGATTTTGTTCACTGCACCCCACAAAGATTGTGTTCACTGCACCCCAAAAGGATTTTGTTCACTGCACCCCAAAAAGATTGTGTTCACTGCACCCCACAAAGATTGTGTTCACTTCACCCCAAAAGGATTTTGTTCACTGTACCCCACAAAGATTGTGTTCACTGCACCCCACAAAGATTGTGTTCACTGTACCCCACAAAGATTGTGTTCACTGCACCCCAAAAGGATTTTGTTCACTGCACCCCACAAAGATTGTGTTCACTGCACCCCAAAAGGATTTTGTTCACTGCACCCCAAAAAGATTGTGTTCACTGCACCCCACAAAGATTGTGTTCACTGCACCCCAAAAGGATTTTGTTCACTGCACCCCAAAAAGATTGTGTTCACTGCACCCCACAAAGATTGTGTTCACTGCACCCCAAAAGGATTTTGTTCACTGCACCCCAAAAAGATTGTGTTCACTGCACCCCACAAAGATTGTGTTCACTGCACCCCAAAAGGATTTCGTTCACTGCACCCCAAAAAGATTGTGTTCACTGCACCCCAAAAAGATTGTGTTCACTGCAGCCCACACACAGCAAAATGGATGTGGATCACTGACACCTGCCTATCTCCTATCCCACACCACACAGCAATATCGATTGTAGTTTGTAGAACACACTTTCCCTAAAAATCAGCAAACTCTATCCCTAACAGGATTGATAAGAGATCGTAGATCGGGACTGAGTGCAGAGTGCAGACCCCACCCACACACAGCAATATCGATTGTAGTTTGTAGAACACACTTTCCCTAAAATTCAGCAGACTCTATCCCTAACAGGATTGATAAGAGATCGTAGATCAGGACTAAGTGCAGACCCCACCCCACACAGCAATATCGATTGTAGTTTGTAGAACACAATTTCCCTAAAAATCAGCAGCAGCCTCTCCCTAAAATGCCTACAATTCGCCCTGCCTAAAACACTCCGACCTGTCCCTCAATTCTATCCGGACACAAATGGTTTTTTCCTGCCTGTCTGTCCCTAATCAGCAGCCAGCACGTTGATGTGTGCTCTCTCCCTGATCTAAGCAGCAGAATGACGCCACTGCGGCGCTGCCTCGAACTTATAAAGACTTGGTCACATGCTTCAGACGGCCAATCACAGCTACTGATACATTTGCAGGCATGGCTGGGATGGCTTAGGCACACCAGTTAAATGCTTGTTGATTGGCTGTTGAAAGCCGGCCATGAAAAGCGCGCCAAAGCATGCAAAACCCGGAAATAAAACGACCGAACACGGATTTTTACCCGAATATACAGTAAAGTGTCCGTGTCCGTGTTCGGGTAACAAAAATCCAATTATTCGGTACGAACACGAATAATACAGTCCGTGTTCGCTCAATACTATTTACAAACCTTCTCCAGTTTTTTTCCAGGTTAGTCCCAGGTCATTAAATAAATGTTTTTTTCCCAAAAATAAAAATGAAGCAACTGTCTGAGGACTTTTATTTAGAGATGATGATAATTTAAAAGGTGATATTTTCTGTATATTTGTTAACAATTCTCACTTTCACACTTTTATACTATGATGTTAACAAAAATGAAACATTTTAAAGGGACTAAAAGCATCAGTGCACTTTGTTTCAAAGTCCATCTTTCGTTTAAGGGCATGAAAGATAGGGGAATAACTCTTTGGTGCCCCATTCCCTTGGTGCCCTATGCACAAGCTTATTTTCTTAATGATAAATCCAGCAATGGTATTAACCCTTCTCCCACTATACTTTAGAAATGTGTTTATTACTGATTGTGCCCCTATTAGAATGAGTTTTCTCATTAAATGTCTTTGTGACCAAAACTAAAAATAGGATCTTGGCTGCATTTGGTTTTTCCTAAGTAAGTAAAGCCCCGTACACACGTACCGATTGTCGGCCGCAAATATTCGGCAGCCGACCGATCGGCCGATTGTAGGCTTGTTAGTATGATGCTTCCGACAGCCGACAGCGCATTTTTGGCCCGAACAGAATCTGTCATGCAGGCATTAAAATTTTTGTAGGCCGACAACAGAACGGCCGATTGTGCGTCAGTCAGTACAGATTTCGGCCGACAATCAGCAGATTTGCAAGACTGGGCATGCTCAGAGAAGAAAAAAAAACACGGAAAGTTAACCATCACATGACATCACTTCTGCAGTCGGCTGTTGTTGGCCGACAAAATTTGTGTGCATTCTTTTGCACTTTTCAGCGGTCAGGACAGCCCTGGACAAAAGACGGCAGATCATTCGGCCGACGATCGGTACGTGTGTACGGGACTTTAGTCACCCAAAGTGTGTTGACACCCATGACAGTAAACATTCCCCACGTGTGTCATTTAAAAAAAAATAAGTATAGTTTATAAAGGGCAATGTATCCAAAATTGACAATTCAACTGCAAATGGGAACATATGGGTGAAACACAACTGGATTCCTATATCTTTCAGAAATTTAAGCAGGATGGCATTACATATGTTTATTTAATACTGCTCCCCTCCACCGGTTTCAAACAATATCACACCACCTGCTGCACGCTTATGAGTAAAGAACTGAATGGGAATGGTAGGAGCTTCTTGTAGATGCAACAGATGTAGGACCTGTCAAATACAAATTTTGGAAACCCAAAAATAAGATGCCACTGCTTCAATCTAAGATTGAAATATCAGATTTGATAGAATGATTCTTTAAATGAAGGCCATTTGCTCTTCCAATAGATAATAGAAAATGTCCAGCTTTCACTTATGACATTTTTTTTGCAGTATAATTCATAGTTCTGATTTCTTTTGCTGCAGTTTTTAAAAAGAAATTCTTCTCAAAATTATGCCTTTGAGTTGACCTCCTTTATTAGACAATAGAACATGCTGATGCATCACTTTGTCTCCTGTCTGTAGAAGATGACTGGTAAAAAGTTACTTTAAAAAGAATGATGGAAAATTGGCAAAAGTGGCCATGCAACAAATTTTTATAAAAGAGAAGGACGCAACCTTGTCATAAAGCAATTTTCTTGTCCCTATTTACCATGTTTAGTAAAACCATATCTTCAGTGCAATAAGAAATCTGACAGAGTAATTTGGACTTCAACTGAATACCTGTTTTTCCTCCAAAGTTATTTAGATTTCGATTAAAGGTTGCTGAGTTTTGGATGCTGGCCAGACAAATGGAATTATTTTCCTTTCCATATATATTTTAAACTTGAGTGCAGAGAGAGAAACAGATTTATGCGCATTATTTTGTGGAAATTAAATTAGGTCTGAGTTGCAGAAATGAAGCTTAAGAATGTTTATAAGTTAAGAACCATGAAATATCAACAAATAATCTAGTGTACAGCTAAGATGATTCAGTAATGAGATAGAAGCATGGAAGCAGATTGTAAGATCTGTGAATTATACCAAGATATTTATATCAACCAGAAAAAGCAACGCACTGCTAAGCAATATATGGTAGTCACCCTATGTTAAAGTATAACTAAAGGCAAAACTATTTTTTTATTTGGAAAGAGTGGTGAGGGCTTAGAACCCCTGTCAGGTTTTTATTGCTGGCTTTGTTTCTGTTATGGAAATTCATTTCTCTTTTTAATTGTCCTAATCACTTTTATCACAGAGAACGAAAGTGAGTTTAGATCCAATACAGGAATAGAGGTTCCTGCAACAACTGTGTAAGAAGATATTTTCTTCACACAATATATCCTCCTCACTTACTGTTGAGTTTATAGGACAGGGAGTGAAGGGGTATCTCCCTAATTAAACACAGAAGGCAAAAAAGACATTGGTTTTAACCCTTCCCTACTCTATTTGAAATAAAAAAAAATGTAAGTCTTCACCTTAATGTCCCCTGAAGACAGCCTATCGGCTGAAACGTGCATTGGAGCCTAGACTTTAGTTACCATCTTTGCTGGCTCTGGTCTGAGCTTTATTTTCTGTAGCTTGGATCAGTGCTGGGAACTGGAGAGGAGAGCACTGTGGATGGATGCATAGGCTACCCGGGATGACACCTACCTATGATGACATGCTAAACTTGCTACAAATTTTGCAGCACATTTTCAGTTGGGTGCTCATTTCCTGAGGTGGTGGCTAGTGCTTCTTTTCTTTGTTTAATACATTATTATTGAAAATGTTGTAGAAAAACAATAGTAACAGCTTACATGAAGAAACAATTGTCTTTTTTCATAATATTAAGCATTACACTTGCATTGCCGTCATGAAGATGAACATTCAAGGAATATGTTTTTATAAAGAGTTGCAGCAGTGTAAAATAACCGTAGGTATCTAAAAGACATTCCCCAAAGGGGTTGCAAAACGGAGCAGAATAGTATTTCAATAGCATGGATATTAGCAAAGCAGTGAAAGACTAAGACTTAGACAGAATAAGAGGGGGGGGGGGTAGTATATGATAAAATCAGAAGAAAAGGTGAAAGAGAAAAAGATGGGGGGTTAGGAAAGAAGAGGTAGTAGGGGTAGGAAGGGGGGGGGAGGCTAGTGCTTCTTTACACTGGGAAGAGTATGGCAACAATCTGAGTCATTGGTGGAGGCAATATAATACATATGTTGTTTGGATTATACATAACCTTTTTGCACTTTATCAGCACTTCATGCACTTTTATACATACTGTATATACTTTATTTTTATTGTGATATTATACTGCACTTTAGGATTGATATATTTATATTTATGTTGATTTTTGCACTTTATACAGATATGTGACTAATTGTTGCATTCTACATGTGTGGCTCTGCAGTTGGCTTTAGATTTACTGTACTTTACAAATGTCTAGTTACAATTTTTAGGGAGGTAAAAGCTATGAAAACACCAAGAACATATTTTTTTAATTTATAAGAATAGAAAAGTGCCTTTAAGTGAAGCAGCCTGCTAAGTTGTATTAAGATACAGATAAAAAACACTCACAAGTGTCTTGAAAAGGTGCATGTCAGTGGGAAAAAAAACACTAGGCATGGGTCCCTTGAGTGCAGCAGCAGCAGTCGATGCCCCCGATCCAGATAGCCTCCCAGCAGCCTTGGATCCACACACTGGCAAGGTGGCCATCCGGCGACTCCCGGGACCAGTGTGGAGCACAAGTGCCCGGAGGTGAAGTCACCTCGGAAGGAACAGTAACAGGTTGCAGAGCATTATTAGTTTGATCCTTTGTCAAACCCATCATTAGACAAAGGAATATAATTTTTAAGATAATCACTTCTGTTTTCCTAAAATAAGGTTGGAAAGCTATTCAGTGTGTGAACAATATTTATTAAACCTTTTTCTTTTCTTTGTGGAGGCAGATCTTCTGACATCTCAAATCTTGGGTTGCCACACACATATAGTATATTTAAAACAGTTTATCAACATTGATGGGATCAGTTAAACTCTGCACTGTATTAAAGCCCCCAAAAAAATAAAAAAGACATCTTTTCTTGGCTAATTGAAAGTATTTTAGCAGCACGCTTCTGTAAAAACCTAATCTTTATTATAAGTTGAAAAGAGATATTACATATTTTCACTGTCCTACTAATGACGAGTAAGTACATTTTTCTTCGCCAACTGAAGCACTCTACTCTAGCACCATCACGTTTCCAGCTGTTTTCATCTTTTCTGCTAGAATGACCACTGATTTCCACATCACCTAAAGAAATACTTATGCATTTGCTTCTTTCCCAATTACCTAGTGCTTCCTCTTGCTTTCAAAGGCTGTGGTCTGGGATGTCTAGCAAGAATTAAAATCCATGTCTATTACAGGAAAAGACCTAATCAATATTTGATGGCAAAGACTTTATTGTGCCATGCAATTACTTCAACATGCTATGGTCAAAGAATGATCAATTATGGAACCACAGATGTTCTGCTGTATCTGGCCCCTAAGGCGATAAGACAATATAGGACAAATCCTCTGCTCACATGTTCTCCCTCAATGGATGTCTGCCTTTGGCTTTTGCACGTGTGTTTTTTTTAGCTTTGGACCGAATAGGGAAAACTTTACATTTCTAGGGTATTTTATTAACATTTGTAACTCCATTGAGGTGATTTTCCTATCCCTGTGACACCTGTACAAAAAATGAGTCACCAGGAAAGGATGGCACAGACAGTACTTTAAAATATTGGTAGACATTCTAACTCCCGTGATTGGATATCATCAGTTCTCCAGGCTTTCCAAAATCATAAGTGTTATGGGTACATACCTGATTGCTTTCATATAATTTAGACAGCATTTGGCTCTGGTGAGTTTGAAATTTGCCTATACGGTGGAAGATACAGCTGAACTTGTGACCTTAACAGCTTATTATTGCACTGGGACACTTTAAATTAATACTTAAATGAACTTTTTTTCTGAACCTGCTTTTTCAATTGCTTTTTTTAATTGTTTTAATTGTATTCTATATCCCGTCATTGGGATACTATACACTTTATGCACTTTAATGCTTTTGCACTTTATTGTCTTTATAAGGGCTGCAATTTTTGTATATATTTCTTAGCAAGAATCAGTGTGAAAGAAGCACTGGGATGGCCAGTTTGGCTAGAAAGGCAGGCTTTGTGTGCCTGAGTCACTGGAGTGATCAAGGGCACCTATAGCAATGCTGTGATTGTTCTTCACAGAGGGATCTATTGCCCTTAAAGCAGTGGAAGGGAGGGGGGATGCAGTCTGCATCAGGCGCCGACTCTTTGGGGGGGGGGGCTGTGCCCACCTGATATGCAGTACCCTGCATCACAATAAGAAAAAATGTTGGGTGGCCAGAGCACCTCCAGAGACTCCACACCATGGCAGTGGTAGTTTAGAGTGAAAAGAGCCTGCTCTGGTCATATGACAGTGCAGAGGGGACTTCCCCCCACTCTGAACTTCCACTGCAATTGGTTCTATAGTATGGTAAGTGAGTTTAGGGAGGGGGAGATCTGTACTTAGGGGCCTGTTTTGTGTAGTTGGGGGTATCTGTATTGAGGGTTCTCTACTGGGGGGTGGGGGAGTCTGTACTGAAGGGTCGGTACTGGGAAAGGTTGTCTGTACTGGGTGTATCTGTACTGAGGGAGTTGGTAGAAAGGGAGAACTTAGGAATGTTAAGGGCTCAGCATGTACTGAGGGGTCTGTTACGGGGGATGAGTGATATGTCTTTACTGATGGGGTATGTGCTAGGGGGGGCATTCAGTAGTGAGAGGTCTGTGAGGGGGGGGTCAGTCTGTGCCGGGGGGGGAGTCTGTACTAAAGGGATTGTGCTAAGAAAGGGAGGGGGGAGTTGTGCTGGGAAGTCTGTACACATGGGGAAGGCTGGGAGGGGAGGGGGGGTAGAAATGATAGGGATTATCTGTTTTGCGGGGGATATGGGCTTGGAGGGGATAATTTTCATTGAGAAAAGGGGGTCATTTTTGGTTGTACTTCGTTAAGTGTCCTGTTAGTTCTGCATTCCAACCCACATGCACTATAGACACTTTTTATCAAAACTAAATATCATAAAAAAATAACACAAATGTATTTGCATGCATCGTTGCATGACTGCAAAACTGCCAGTTTAAGTAGCACAATGCTGAATAGCAAACAATGTCCTGGTCATGAAGGGAGTAAAACCTTCCGGAGGTCAAGTGATTAACCACTTCAATACATGGCATTTATACCCCCTTCCTGCCCAGACCAATCATGCTATACTGTACCCAAACAAAATGTTTATCATTTTTTTTCACACAAATAGTGCTTTCTTTTAATGGTATTTTATCACCGCTGGGTTTTTATATTTTTTTGCGATTATATTTTTGCAAAAAGAGCGAACAATTTGAAAAAAAATTCTTTTTTTTTAGTTTATAGTATACATTTTTGCCAATAAGTAATTTTTCTTCATACATGTGGGCCAAAATGTATACTGCTATACATCTTTAGTAAAAAAAAATAGCCCAAATTAGTGTATAGTATTTATTCTGTGTGAAAGTTATAGAGTCTAAAGGCCCGTACACACGATAAGAAAATCTGTAGGGAAAATTTGGCCGACGACCGATCTGTCGATTTTCGGATTGTTAGTATGGTGCTTTCGACAGCCGACTCCGACTTTTCGGCTGACAAAATCCTGATGTGCAGGCTATAAATTTTTTGTTGTCCGTCAAAACAACATCCGATTTTCGTCTCATTAGTACAGATTTCGACGGAAAAAAATCTTAAGAGCAAGACTAGGCATGCTCAGAGATGAAAGAACACATACAAAACAATCCAGCACATGACATCACTTCTGAAGTAGAATTCTGTCATACGGGAAAATTCGTATGAAAATAACCTCTTCACTTTCAGACTAGCATGCCACAAAAAACGGACAACAGATCGTTCGATAATCTGATCGTGTGTACGGGCTTAAAAGCTATGGTGCCAATCATTGAAAATTTACACCTGATGTACTGACGTTCTATCTCATTTCTTGAGACACTAACAAGCCAGGACAATACAAATACCCCCCAAATGACCCCTTTTTGGAAAGTAGACAATCCAAGGTATTTAGTAGGAGGCATGGTGAGATTTTTGAAGTTGTAATTTTTTCACACAATTCTTGGGAAAATTAAGAATTTTTTTCCACACAATTGTCATATTAATAAATTATTTCTCACACACAGCATATGCATACTTGCAGCTACACCCCAAAATAAGTTCTACTACTCCTCCCGAGTATGGCCATACCACATGTGTGAGACTTTTACCCAACCTTGCCACATACAGAGGTCCAACATCCAAGTAGCACCTCTAGGCATTCTAGGAGCATAAATTACACATCTAATTTCATTCCTACCTATCACACTTTTGAAGGTCCTGGAGCACCAGGACAATGGAAATGCCCAAAAAAAGGACCCCGTTTTGGAAAGCAAACATCCCAAGGTATAATCTATGAGGCATTATGAGTCTTTTAAACATGTCATTTTTTTTCACAAATTTTTGGAAAATGTGGAAAAAAAAATGAAAACTTATTTCTTTTACACAAAGTTGTCAATTTATACAATATTTCTAATACATAGCATGTACATAGCAAAAATTACACCCCAAAATACATTCTGCTACTCCTCCTGAGTATGGCAATACCACATGTGTGAGGCTTTTACACAGCCTGGCCACATACAGAGAGAGAGAGAGGGCCAAGCGCCGATCTAAGTGCAGCAATATAGGCAATTTATTGGACACACATGAAGAATGTTACTCACAAAGGATGTATAAAATCAGGCATCTTAAAAGCAATAGGTGATCTCTGAAGTCACTTCCAGGGTGGGCTGTCCGGTCAGGCTGTGGCGCTGATGCTGTGGAGGGTAAGCGGCGATCTCCTGTTGCGAGGCAGGGGACGTGCTGATCCTCAGCGGTGGTGATGCAGCGTGGACACGCCGGTCGGGAGATCGCCGCTTACCCTCCACAGCATCAGCGCCACAGCCTGACCGGACAGCCCACCCTGGAAGTGACTTCAGAGATCACCTATTGCTTTTAAGATGCCTGATTTTATACATCCTTTGTGAGTAACATTCTTCATGTGTGTCCAATAAATTGCCTATATTGCTGCACTTAGATCGGCGCTTGGCCCTCTCTCTCTCTCTTTTTGGATTCATACAGGGTTGCTTCACCCTCTACAAGCCGGCAGCCAGCAAAGTGTACTAGCAATCCCACCAGACTTTCACCATTTGCCCGCATCATAGCCTATTGCAGCAACCCGCTCAGTCCGTTTGCGCCAATCTCTCCCCCCCTCTCTCTGGCCACATACAGAGGCCCAACATTTAAGAGGCACCTCCAGGTGTTCTAGGAACATAAATTACACATCTAATTTCACTCCTATTTATCACAATTTTGAAGGCCCTGGAGCACCAGGACAATGGAAACGCCCACAAAATGACCCCATTTTGTAAAGCAAACACCTCAACTTATATTCTATGAGGCATTAGGAGTCTTTTAAACTTGTCATTTGTTTTGAACAAGCTTTTGGAAAACATAGAATGAAAATGAAAACATTTTTGTTTAACACAAAGTTGTCTATTTATAAGATATTTCTAAGACACAGCATGTACATACCAAAAATGACACCCAAAATACATTCTGCTACTCCTTCTGAGTATGGCAATACCACATGTGTGAATCTTTTAAACAGCCTGGCCACATACAGAGGCCCAACATCCAAGTAGCACCTCTAATTTCATGATGACCTATCACACTTTTGAAGGCCCTGGAGCACTAGGACAATGGAAACGCCCACCAAATGACCCCTTTTTGGAAAGCAAACATCCCAACGTATATTCTATGAGGCATTATGAGTATTTTAAACATGTCATTTTTTGCCACAAGTTTTTGGACAACGTGGAAAGAAAATGAAAACACATTTTCTTTTACACCAAGTTGTCATTTTATACAATACTTATAACACAGCGTGTACAAAAAGATTACCTGTGGTTTTAGTAGTGCAGTGGTCCACAGAGGAGAGCATCCAGGTAGCAGGCAGGGATGTGGTCAGTGACAGCAAAAGCAATCATCCAGGCAGCAGACAGGAACACTGTCTATAGTCAGTACAGGCAGCAGACAGAGATACTGTCAGCACAGCCAAAGCATTGGTTCAGGTAACAGGCAGAGATGTGGTCCATAAAGTCCTGGGTCATTACATGCAGCGATATGGTCAGCACAAACAAAGTATTGGTCCAGGCAGCAGGAAGGACTATCAAGCTTAGGGCCTCTGTCAGGAAAGAATGGGGACAGGGGTAGAGGCTTCTCCCACCTAAATATCTTTGAAGTCTCTGGACTCCAGACCCTGTTCTGGGAACACAGAAAATCAAAAACTGTTTTTTTCTACTCAGAACACTATTCTGAAGCCCTTCACATATGTGAGACCCCTGTATACTAAAGTAGAAGGGCAAAAGATCAGTCCAAGTGGCAGGCAAAAAGTGTGGTTGAATAACAGACCAAGGTCGGTGCATGTGGAAGTCAGAAACTTGGTTTAAAACAACAGGCAAAGGCATCGTCAGTAAACAGACTGAGGTTGGTGCACATGGAAGGCAGAAACGATGTTTTAACCACTTACAGCAAAGTGACGTACCCCTACGTCGGCTGATT
Organism: Pelophylax lessonae; assembly: GCF_965119305.1. Taxonomy (NCBI): domain Eukaryota; kingdom Metazoa; phylum Chordata; class Amphibia; order Anura; family Ranidae; genus Pelophylax; species Pelophylax lessonae. The sequence continues at coordinate 140,308,942 of NC_138774.1, forward strand.
TTGTGTGGTTATACCGTGATAATGACTCTAGCTAGAGGCATCATCGCGGTACCATTGTTTAGAGCCGGCGTTCGGAATTCCGGCAGTAATGACCGATGCGGCTCGGGAGCCGCTCGATCGTTACCCCGGTGAGCGGGAGGGGACGTCCCCCTTCCTCCCACCACCTTCCGCTGCTCTGCCCGGGTCTCCGGTCCCACCGGGAGACCCGAGCAACCAGCCAGCACCCCCTGCCAACTGGATGGAGTCCCGATCTAAGCTGGATGCGGCTTTGATCGGGTCTCTGATGGCGTAACCCGGAGGTGGCGTCCATGACGTCACGTCTGGGTTACTCTGCTGCTAAAGGCGGCAGATTCAAAAAGTGAGTGTATTAAAAAATGCCATTTTCGGCGTTTTGAATACATGAAAGTGTAGTGGAGGTATCTAGGGTCTTTTAGACCCTCGCTCCCTCCATAAAGAGTACCTGCCACTGCATATTGCTGTCACAAGGGATGTTTACATTGCTTGTGACAGCAATAAAAGTGATCAGATTTTTTTTTTAAAAAAACCTGTGTTAAAATTTAAAAAAAATAAAAATAAATAGGAAAAAAAAATGTAGCCGCCCCCGTCGCCGTTAGCTCGTGCACGAAAGAAAACGTGTATGGAAGTCGAGCTGCGGATGAAATCGCTGTTCAAACCACACATGTAAGGTATCGCCGTGATCACCAGAGCATCAGAAATAATTTAAAAAAGAGAGCTACACTCTAACTCTAAACTGGTAACTGTTAAAAAATGTTAAAGCGTCGTCTATGGAGATTTCTATTGACCGTAGTTTGTCGCCATTCCACGGGCGGGTGTGCGCAATTTTAAACCGTAACATGTTGGGTATCTATTTACTTGGCGTGACATCATATTTCACAATATACAAAAAATGGGCTAACTTTACTGTTTAGTTTTTTTTAAATGCAGTGAAATGTGATTTTTCGTAATTTTTCCAAAAAATGGCTTTTGCAAGACCGCTGCGCAAATACCACGTGACAAAAAATATTGAAATGGCCGCCATTTTATTCTCCAGAGTCTTTGCTAAAAAATATATATGTAATGTTGGGGGTTCTAAGTCATTTTCTTGCAAAAAATACTGATTTTAACTTGTAAACAAAAAGCGTCAAAAATAGGCCTGGGGCTTAAGTGGTTAAAAAAGCAGGCAAATGCATCGTTGGTAAACAGGCCAGGGTCAGTTAACATGGGAGGAAGAAACATGGTAACAGGCAAATGATCCGCACAGGTATTTGAAACTGGGTAATGGCAGTCTGTTAAAAATAAGGGAAACTAATATCTTACGATAGGACTTTTGGGTTGATAAATATGGTTGTAGCATCTGGTTGTTTAAATCCACCCCCTTCCCCTCCATGAACTGATTATAACCATGGACACATTCAGAATTTACAATGGGGCCGCGTCTTCTGTGAATCTCCACCAAGCTGTCATCGTGGATAGTGGACAATATGTAAATATCTTTCTTGTCCCTCCACTTCATGGCCAACGCTCCCTCATTCCTCAGAAATGTGGATTCTCCCCCCCCCCCCCGTTGTAGTATTTTTGTTACTAAATGTTGTGGGGAGCCCTTTCTATTTTTTCTGGAGGTACATATCCAGTGGCTCTATCGCAAAGTTTATTCAGTTTCAACCCGCTCTCTTGCTGGGAATATACTGTTTGAATGGCAGTCAGCCAGTAAAGTGGATAAGGGATTCACCCCACAAATATTTTGGTCTGGGACATACACTTCAGCGAATCACTTTGAAAAAGAATTTATTTGGGGCCTATTTTATACTATTTATTGTGGTTGGGATGTTCTCGGGGAGGGCACTGCCAGTTGTCAGTAAAATGTAGGAAGCGCATAATCATGTCATAGCTTGTCCTGGACATGACAGCAAAATAAATCGGCATGTGGGGGATGGGGTTGGTGGACCAGTAGGCATGCACTTTGTTTTCCTTTGTAAGACCCATATTAAATGTGGGGCCCAAAAGCAATTTGAATTTGTCTATTGTGAGACATCGCCAATGGAACATATGGGCATAGGACGAATTGGGGTTGGAGGCAAAAAATTGCTCTGCAAAGAAATTTGTTTGGTCCACCATATACTGCAGAAAATGTTGTAGGAAAAACAAATAAAAATAATCTAATAGCAAAAAATTTGTAGTGTTGGGCTGCACACCTGGCTGTGCTGTGAAAGGGGGGATTATAGCTTACTCTGAGCTGCCAGGTAACCCTAAGGGTTTAGCCAGGGCATCAGGAAGGTAGGTTTGGGCCCGGATTCTTCGGGTTTGGTTTGTTATTCCAGTGCTGGTACTGGGCTCCTCTTTCTGGGGTCTAGCTCTGTTTGTTTTGGTGCGGTTGGGGTGTATGGCGCTGCTGGTGGTAGGCAGGACTTCTGATCTTGTTGTTCTTATTCTTTTAGGAGGGACTGTTTCCTCCTCTGATTCAGTCTCTGATCCACTACTCTCTACTGGCTCGAATTCCGACCCAGAATCAGGTGATGAGAGCTCTCCACTGCTCTCATCATCTGACATAGTAAGGATTGCATATACCTCCTCAGATGTAAACATGATGGGGGAATTGATGGCGGGCCTATGTGACAGGTCACTGATGGCGGTACTGATGGAGGGCCTGTGTGACAGGTCACTGATGGTGGTACTGATGGAGGTACTGGGGGTGGGCCTGTGGGACAGGTCACTGATGGAGGTACTGATAGCGGTACTGAAGGTCTGTGGGACAGGTCACCGATGGCGGGCCTGTTTGACAGATCACTGATGGTGGTACTGTGTGACAGGTCACTGATGGCAGTACTGAAGGACTGTGGGACAGGTCACTGATGGCAGTACAGATGGTTGTACTGAAGGCCTGTGTGACAGGTTACCGAAGGCGGTACTGATGGCGGGCCTTTGTGACAAGTCACTGATGGCGGTACTGAAGGCCTGTGGAACAGGTAAGGATGAGCTTCGAGTTTGAGTCGAAGGTAAGTTTGTATCGAACATCGCTCGTTCAATCGTTCATCGAATGACGAACAAATTTGCTTCTTCAGTCAATCAAATGATCTCTGACATGATTGGACTAAAGGCAGGCTGCCTTTATCCAATCATGGCTCAGGGGCCAAGTACACGCCCCACACTACATAAAGGCTGCTCGCACATCCGCAGCATGTAGTGTCATTGTGCGGGCAATGAGACAGGGACAGGCACGCAATTGAGGCAGGAAGAGAGTAGTTTTTTTTGGAGTTTGTAAGTGCAGAGACATTGCTAGCAGTGTAGGGAGGGCTAGGTTCCTGTGTGAGGTAGGAAGAGATTTATTTCTTTACATCATATCAGACAGTGCAGAGACATTACTAGCAGTGTAGGGAGGGCCAGGTTCCTGTGTGAGGTAGGGGGAGATTTATTTCTTTACATCATATCAGACAGTGCATCGCCAGTGAGTGAGTAGCATTGTAGGGAGGGCAAGGTTTCGGTGTGAGGTAGGGAGAGATTTCTTTCTTTACATCAGATACCAATCACAGTATTGTTCATCGGTCAGTTTCTGGAACTTTCTATAATAATCACAGACCTATTTGATTATAGATCACTTCATATATCAGTCACAGTATGCATTGGTCAGTGGTGGAACATTCTATAATATTCACAGACCTATTTGATTATAGATCAATTCAGATATCATTTAGAGTATTAATTGTTCAGTTGTGGAACATTCTATAATATTCGCAGACCTATTTGATTATAGATCACTTCAGATATCAGTCACAGTATTAATCGTTCAGTTGTGGAACATTCTATAATATTCACAGACCTATTTGATTATAGATCACTTCAGATATCAGTCACAGTACTCATTGGTCAGTTGTGGAACATTCTATAATATTCACAGACCTATTTGATTATAGATCACTTCAGATATAATTCAGAGTATTAATTGTTCAGTTGTGGAACATTCTATAATATTCACAGACCTATTTGATTATAGATCACTTCAGATATCATTCAGAGTATTCATTGTTCAGTTGTGGAACATTCTATAATATTCACAGACCTATTTGATTATAGATAACTTCAGACATCAGTCACAGTATTAATTGTTCAGCTGTGGAACATTCTATAATATTCACAGATCTATTTTATTATAGATCACTTCAGATATTAGTCACAGTATTCATTGGTCAGCTGTGGAAGCATCACAGACCATCCATCTATAGGATTATAGATTACATCAGATATCAGTGAGTATCAGTTAATCGGTCACTTGCTTACATCTATAACCACCACAGCTCGTCAATAGGGCTATCAATTACATCATATCAGGTCATTGAGTATCTATTGGTCAGTTGCGTATACCCTATATTGATCTCCATCAACATCATGTCCGAAAGGCCAACAAGGAGAGGCCGATGCTCACAGGCCATGAAAAGAGGGCAAGCAGCCTCTGTGTCCATTGTGAAAAGTAGTGGTCACAGTCGACATAGTGCATCCTCTGCAGGTGGGGCATGCCCATCCTTTATTTCTGGTGCTGCCCGTGCTATTCATCCTCAACATGTGCAAGAGTTGGTGGAGTGGATCAATAAGCCGTCCTCATCCTCCTCTTCCTCTGACACCCACGCTCCCAGTAGTTTGCCTTCCACCACAGCTGCCAAAGCGGCCCATCCCACAGGCTCCTTCTTCACAGCTACTCCTTCCATTGCCCCACCATCATGCATGGAGGAGTCACCTGAACTATTCGATCATAGTGTCAGTGACATGCTCCTGGAGGATGCACAGCAATTTGAAACCTGTGATGTTGGTTCCCAAGTTGATGAAGGGAATAACGTCAGCCTAGAGAGAGTGGGTGACAATGACTGACAAGAAACAAGCAGTCATGTTGCCACAGCTGAAGCATATTGCCAAGTTTGCTCCAGTGATGAGGAGGAAGGGGATGATGAGGTCACTGACTGTACTTGGGTGCCTGACAGGATAGAGGAGGAGGAGGAGGAGGAGGGGGAGGATGAGGAGGATGCACAACTCCAACGAGGCAGGATGTGCTCCAGGGGCCGCCATAGCAGTAGCCAACCTATTGCGTCACAGCACAGAGCTCCACAGGTGCAGGGTGCTGCAAAATTACAGCGGACTCCAAAAAGTTAATTAGTGTGGGATTTTCTCAGCATCTGTGCAGTAGACCACAGCGTTGCTGTTTGCAACATCTGTCTAAAGCAGATAAAGCGTGGCCAGAACACCAGCCACTTGGGCACCACATGCTTGACAAGGCATATGATGACCTGCCATGCAGTCCATTGGCAACAGCACCTCAAAGAGGTACCAGATAAAAACAAGCATACATCACCTTGCTCCTCATCTGCGATCTCTAACCCTACTATACCTCATACCTTCTCAAATACCAGCATTGAGAGGGATGATGGTATATCAATGAGTGGCACAAAGACTTGCACCCAATCTGCTAGCAGTACACCACCGCTTGATTTGAGCAGCAGGCAAATTTCACTACCTCATTATTTGAACCGTAGAAAGAAATACTGTCCCAGCCATCCACATGCTCAGCGTCTTAAAGCTCAGCTTGGCAAAATTGCTAGCATTACAGTTGCTGCCTTTTCATCTGGTAGACTCGGCTCCCTTTTGCAAATTTGTGGAATGTGCTGCACCACAGTAGCAGGTCCCAAAAAATAATTTATTTTCACGTAAGGCCATTCCAGCTCTCTACTGTCATGTGGAAGGTAGTGTTTTGGCCTCGTTGGACAACGCGGTCAGCAGGAAGGTGCAGATTACTGCTGACTCTTGGTCCAGCAGGCATGGACTGGGAGGTTAAATTTCTTTCACAGCGCACTGGGTAACTCTGCTGGCAGCTGGTAAGGATGCAGGACAGGGTTGGGTGTTGGAGTTTGTTGTGCCATCACGCCTGCAAAAAGCTGGTGCTGGTTCTGCCACATCTGGCTACTCCACCACCTCCTCCTCTTCCTCCTCCATGTCCTCTTCTGCTCAATTCTCCTCTGCAGCAGCAGTGCTCCCTAAGCATTCAAGGGGCTACTTAAGCAGTCAGGCTAAAAGATACCATGCTGTGCTTCAGTTGGTCTGTCTAGGGGATAGGAGTCACACCGGTGCAGAGATTCTGTCAGCTCTGCAGGGACAGGCTCAGAGATGGTTGACGCCACGACAGCTTGAGCCAGGAATGGTTGTATGTGATAATGGCACCAACCTTCTCTCCGCCCTCCGACAGAGACACTTGACACACGTTCCATGCTTGGCACATGTTATGAATCTGGTGGTGCAGTGTTTCTTGAGCAGGTACCCGGGCTTCCAAGATCTCCTGAGGCAGGCCAGGAAAATCTGTGGCCATTTCCGCCGTTCGTTCAATGCCAGTGCTCGCTTACCTGACATTCAACGGGAATTCAACCTGCCCACCAACCGCCTCATTTGTGACATGCCCACCAGGTGGAACTCAACGTTGGCAATGCTGCAGCGGCTGCACATGCAGCAGAGGGCCATCAATGAGTACCTGTGTGAGTATGGCACAGAACCGGGTCAGGGGAGCTTGTTTTTTTTTTTCACCACGCCAGTGGCTTTTGATTAAGGATGCATGCATTGTCCTGTCACCATTTGAGGAGGCCACAAGGATGGTGAGCTGGGACCATGCATGCATCAGTGATACTATCTCGCTAGTCTACCTGCTGGAGCACATGCTGTGTGGAATCATGGACAGGGCACTTGAGGCAGAACAGGGGCAGGAAGAGGAGGACTTCCTTTCCCCACAAGGCCCCCTTTATGCAGATATCATTCCTGCAGGGCCACAAAACACACAGGAGGAAGAGGAGGAGGATTTCGGCAGCGTGGATATAGAGGAAGAGGATAGCATAGAGCAGTCTTCAAGGGATGGTTTTGATTCCCCAGAAACCCCAGGAGTTGTACGTGGTTGAGGAGAGGTTGCTCCTGCTGACAATGTCATCCTTAGTGACCCAGAGGACTCAGAAGCTCATGCCTCCTCCAACTTACGTTGCATGGGCTCCCTGATTCTGCAAAGCCTGCAAAAGGACCCGAGGATTCGTGCTATCAAGCAGAGGGATAATTACTGGTTGGCAACCTTTCTTGATCCACGTTACAAGGGTAAAGTTGCAGAGCTCATCCTGCCTTTGCAAAGGGAGCAGAGGATGAAACATCTTGAGGAGGCCTTGAAAAAACATTTGTGTACCGCCTTTGCAGACACTGGTCGGTCAACATTCTCCGGAGGTGTTTCTGAGGCATCGTTCAGCCAAAGGAGGAGTGGTGGAGAAGGCGGCCAGCTGACCGATGCCTTTAAACATTTCATTTGTCCTTAGCAGCTTCCAGAGCTGTTAGGTTTAAGCAACCATCGGCAGCGTCTCTATCATATGGTGCATGATTATCTAGGCGCAAGTGCAGGCTTGGAGACCTTTCCAGCTGCACATCCACTGGCTTACTGGGTCTTGAGGATGGACCACTGGCCAGAACTTGCTCAATATGCAATGGAGCTTCTGACCTGTCCTGCTTCCAGCATGCTTTCTGAATGGGCCCTCTGTGCTGCTGGAGGTTTTGTGATGGACAAAAGTGTGCGTCTGTCCACAGACTCTGTTGACCAGCTGACTTTCATCAAAAAGAACCAGTCCTGGATCAACAAGAGCTATCAGGTCCCTGATGCTGATGTAACTGATTGAATTTGCTAGGGGTCTGCCATCCCTTGAAGACTGCATACCAACCTCCAAGGCCTAATTTCTCTGCACTTGTATGACAGGTGCATACAATTTTAAGTTTGAGCTGCTTAAGTTCATCTTCCAGTTCAAAATGGACATCAACCAGCTCATTATGTGCTCCTGTGAATTCATCCATCTTTTTTTCTACAAAATCCACTCTTTCCTCTACTACAGATATCTTTCTATTAGTAGATTTCATGAATGTTTCCATATCTTTCTGGACGGCCCTCCTTAAAGTTTGTCTTAAAGTTTAGCATAGCTTTAATTGTGCTATCTGTGATAGTTTGCCCTGTAGTGGGGAAAGCATCAAGTTTTAGGCCGCATTCATTCGTTTCTTCTATCTCCTCACTAACAGAGACATCATATGTGGCAGTCTCATTAGGGCCAGAGAATCTCATCTTTTGCTTATCCAAGCTGGTAGAAGGGGAGGATGGCGGTGGATGCTGTGCATCATCAGACTCACCCACAGCTTGGCCGGATGGAGATGGATGCCTGCTGCTGACACTCTGAGGGGACATGCTGCTGTTCCTGTCACCAGCGCCATCTTGCCTGATGCGGCCCGCCGCTGGAGAGAAGAATTCCGTAAGTTTCTTTGGTTTCTCACGCTCCTTTCGTTTCCCCGCCATAGCAATCCTGTTCGTCGGGTGTTAGAGGTGGTGTGTGGCTGAAATCCCTGCTTGGATGGCCGCTTAGTACGGCTGTAAGGGACCCGATGTGCAGAGCAGAAGGATCACACTTCCATCCGCTCCGGCTGCATACAATTTAAATGTTGTATATAATTTTTAACAGCAGGCCCTGTCCCTGTGCCCTGCTAACTGTGAGGATTTATGGTGTTCAGGCACCACCAACACCAAAGGCCCAATTTTTGGCACCTGTTTAGTACATGCAATTTCAAATTTGTATGGAATTCTTACCAGCAGGTCCCGTTCCTGCACCCAGCAAGAGTAACTGTGAGGCCTTGGTTACGGTGTTTAGGCACCACCAAAGGCAGAGGCCCAATTTTTGGCACTTGTATAGCACATGTAATTTCAAATTTGTATGGAATTCTTACCAGCGGGTCCCATTCCTGCTCCCAGCAAGAGTAACTGCGAGGCCTTGGGTACGGTGTTCAGGCACCACCAACAAACAAGGCCCAATTTTTCTGCACCCGTATGACAAGTACATGCGATTTGAAATGTGTATGTATAATTGTATATGACATTTTTTGCTTTAGAAATGTCAGTATTGCTGCAGCAGGCTACATAGATCGTAGAGTTTCACTACTTTAAAGGCAAATTCAGGGGACCCCCCAGGCATGATATTTGAAGGAATTTTTCATTTTTATAGTTTCACTTTAAGCCTCATTAAAATCAGTAAATCAGTGCTCCTTTAAAAACGATTGTTTTTAAAAAAATTTTTTTCATTGCTACATGTTCCCCAGGTCAGGACCGGGACTCCCATACACTTTTTTGGGGCAATGACTTGCATGTAAGCCTTAAAAATGAGGCTGTTTGATTTTCGAGGTTCAAGTCCCATAGACTTCAATGGGGTTCGTTTGTTCGAACTAACTTACCCTCTGTTCGCGGTGTTCTGGTGTTACCCGAACCGGGGGGGGTGTTTGGCTCATCACTAGTGACAGGTCACTGATGGCGGACCTGTGTGAAAGATCCAGATGGACTATATGACAGATGGCCTGTTTCACAGATCCAGATGGGCTTTGTGACAGATGGACTGTGTGACAGATTCAGACAGCTCCAGATAGGCTGTATGACAGATCCAGACAGATCCAGATGTGCTATGTGACAGATCCAGAGGGGCTGCTTGACAGATCCATGGTGACAGGTTCTCTTTATTTGGGGGGGGAGCATGTGGTGCACAGTAAGGTTTAAAAATATAACAGAATAGCAGGAACTCACAAATCCTAGCTCTACTCCTCACACAATCGGTGTGTGAGGTGAAGAAGCCGGAATCGATGGTAACGGCTTTCCTGTTTACATTTGTTACCGGCTGTGATTGAACACAGCCGATCACGTAGTAAATAGCCAATTATATTGGGAGTTTAGCCTGATCGGGGATAAGCTGTGTCCAAGGGATACGAGTCACCCCCCGACACCACGGTGTTCACCCCCCAGGGGCGTCCTGCTGGACGTCATATGACGCCCTGTCAGGATAGTTAAAACACTTTGCGGCCATCATTCTGTTATATGGCGTGTGGGAAGTGGTTAAGGGATATTGTGTGTACATTTTAGAAAAATATATGAAATGGAAAGGTTTTATTTTATAAAAGCTGAGATTTGTACGTGTCTGTTACAGTACACTATTGTTTGTGGTCATTAATGCATATTTTGTATGTAAAGGGCTATGGCATATACAGTATGTTATGTGTATAGGGGGAGTAGACTTAGGTTTTATTTAACCATGCCCCTCTAAACTCCTCCCACTGGCGGCAGATTTTGGCCACAGCAATATTTCAACACGATCCACTGACTGTGCAGCTTTATTGCTCCAGATCATTTTTTTTCAGGGGGTGATGAATGGCCCGAGGTGTCATATATGCTAGGTATGCCTGTCTCAAAGGAGTCTCTCAGACCTTGAAAACGCAAGACCATGCTGCTCTGTAAAGAGACATTGTGGCGGTAGCTTTGCATGTAAGAAATACAGTTTATTTGGGAGGATCTGCTAGAAAGGGAGTTAAAATGAAATTAAAACCAAAACCAAAAAGGTTATACTTTGCAGCTTGCCAATCATTAGATATGGTAGCTGCATTAGTTTTCTTTTTTTTAGTTTACTTTTTTAAGGCGTTTTTCCCCACTGATTTCACCTGCTGATCTGCGAATATCAAGAGTGCCTGGATGAAGGAGCAACAGAGACACCTGACAGCAGCATTGTAAATCTGGGGGAGGAGAGTTTAAGATGAATTAGGAGATTTAGAATAAACAATACAACTTTTTTTTTTTTTCCTTTCAGTTTTGGAAAGAGTGGAGAGGGATAAGAACCCTTGTCAGGTTTTTATTGCGGTCTGTGGGGGTGGTTTGGGTTAACAGAAGTAGGAAGGGTAAAGAGAAAAGAAAAGGGGAAGGAACGCACAAGGAGAGGAAAAAAGGGAAAGAGGGAGGGGGAAAGAAAGAGGCATAATGGAGCCCAGAATTGCCACAAAATAGATTTTAACGTAGCAACCCTGGGCTGTGGTTGTGGGGGTCTGCGGGTGGGGGGCTTACCAGAATCTGAGAGCCCCCTTGAAAGAGGGGGCCCCAGATCCTGCCCCCCATGTGAATGGGTATAGGGTACATCGTACCCCAAGCCATTCACCAAAAAAAATTGAAAAAGGAAAAACCACAGAACAAGTCCTCTATTTAAAAGAAAAAAAAATAGTGTCCCTCGATGTAAATCCATATTCAATTATGATGCCCTCTGACCTGAAAAATAGAAAAAATGTAAAAAACGTTTCACCTCTTCTGAGGATGCCCGCAGTAACTTTGACAGCTGTTTTATAAGCAAGGGGCGGGGAAACCCGGTTACGTCACCCAGTGGCACCGCCCCCTTCTGACGTCACATGACATCAACTCGAGCATCAAGCCCATCTCTACTCTTTTCCTTTCCTACTTCTATTTACCCAAACACCCCCTCCCCCCTCTTCCCCCCTTCCCCTCCCCCTTTCCTTCCCCTCCCCTTTTCCTTCCCTTACTTCTCTTTTTCTTTTTACTTTTTTCTCTCTCTTTTTTCTTCCCTTTCTTTATTTCCATTTTTCTTCTATCTTTCCTTCTTTATATCTGCATATCCAGGCTATTATTTCTGAGCATGTATTTTCTTTCCCTTTTTTTCCGCTATGGGGAGTATGGTTTAAACATAATATTGACATAATCTGTACTGATGCTCTGTAAAGATTCCTAAATGAGTGTTTAAAGACTTTTTTAAATCAATGAGGATTACCAGGTAGTATAAACACTATACCTTTGTGTAACATTGTTTTTGTAATTTTTAAGGATATTTGCCTCAATCGATGATACCCACGATGGCCACTTGAGGGCGTCTTTGGTGGCTGTCCATGGGCGAGCATGGGATGTCTGTAGAGGAAGGTTAGAATGGGAATTTCTCATAGGAGGTCCTCCCCCTTGCTTGTAAGCCATTTGGGTACTGGATCTAACCTCCGGTGTGCACCCTGTGTATGCACCTTGCATATGTGTACATTTGGTTTATGGATAGTCCCCCTAGATGGGCCATTGGGCTGCCGCTCAGTTGATGTTCCTCCCAACCCCACTAGGTCTTAATGTTAGCAACGCATGGGCGATCAGCCATCTGGCCCTGTGACGTCATCAGCTGGTGACCAGACCAGGTGTGCGCCATGGGTTTGGAGCAGTATTTAAGGACTCACCTGGCTGCCTTTTCCCTGACACATGGTGGTGGATCTCAGGTATCTACTATGTAAAGGTTCTACTTCACACTGCCTGAACTATATACTAATACTCTGGCTGTTACCCAGTTTATTATCTGTCTATTTATAGCCAATCCTTAAGGTCTGATCATTTTATTTATAGTATTCATCTGAGGTTTTTGCTTCCCTCCTCTCATTTTTAAACTGCATAAATAACGAGCTGACTACCTATATTGGGTAAGCTTATACAGTATCTCTATTATACTTATCCCCTTTCTTTACTGGGAATTGTATGATATCTGTTTTTGCCTCTATATGTTCGGTTTGGGAATTAGCACTTTATCTACAGTATATATCCTTTTCCCTTTAGATACCATATTGGAACTTATACACCACCAAATTGGTGGAAATAGAAGTGAGATACTCTCATTCTGATAAAAAATCATTGCTTATGATCTAGAGATCTATCTATCCTACCACCTATGTAGCTTGCAATCTTCTCTGTAATACATGATGATATGTATTTTATGTCCTGCATGTTGCTGTATATGTCAACAGTGAATTAAAATGTATTATTATTATCAAATATTATAATACATTTTCTTATATCTAGCACCCACAGGGGTCCCTTGGATCTGCTTCCATGGACTTAACCTTGGTACCTCTTTTGGTCTGCTGATTGGGTTGACTCAGTCCTTGAGGTAAACATCCTTACATACCTCCTTTGGAAAAATCCAGGACTACACCTTGGACGTGCAAACTATGTAGTCTAATGTTATCAACCAAACATCATACTATGTACTTATGCTCTTTATTATCGTTTATAGTGTTTTCCCCCTCTTTTGCTGCCTTTCTCTCCTTAAGAAGCGGGCAACCGCAAAACATGTTGAGATTTTGAATGGCCGTATCTACATTTCTTTCTTCAATAAGCATCCTCCTGGAAAGGTGTAAGGGACTATACAGAGGGACCCCTTCATGCACTCTGAATGTTTTGTTGTGATTTTAAACTTGAATTTTGCTTTTGTTTTTTGTACGTGAAATAAATTTGTTTGATTTTCATACAAACTGTGTAATGTCTGAAGACGGTACTGAAAAAATCCCTTTGCCCCAAATCTCCAAAAATACTTTTCTATTAATTTTGGGATGTGGGTACCTGTACTATATATAATTTTCCCTGAGCAACCCTTTTAATTATTAAGTTTCATACATATATAAATGTCCAAAAGTATATTCGGTCTCTCAGTATTAAAAATATTTTTTGTTGAACCCCATACAAATAAATGCTGACCAGTCAGATCATTTACATTCTAACATGAGAAATTGATCCACATTTATCCCCCTGGGTAGTGAAAACAAACTTCTAGAGGTGTTTAAGAATATGATGTGTAATGATTTGGAATCTCTCAATATTAAGAACGTAGGTGATCCTCAATATATTAAAAAGGGAATCTCATTGTTAGAGAAGAGGACATTGTAATCCATCCAGTGGACAAAGTGGGGGGCTGGTGGTTTTAAGCAAGACCTATTACCAAGAGGAAATGAATCATCTTCTTGGGAACCAAGAAACATACCAATTACTGATTGTACTACTAGGGGATTAAAAACCCACAGTGTTTGGAAGCATTTCAGAGATCATTATAATAGGGACCCCAGTTGCCTCACATTTTGGGGCATTGAAAAAGTGACAAGACACTGGAGAGGGGGGGGGGGGGAATATTTTAATCGACATTTGAGCCACAGAGAATCATTTTGGATATTCAAAACCAAGGAATTATATTGACCACTTGCCGACTGCCGCACGACTATTTACTGCGGCAGTCAGCTGCTCCTGGGCAAAGCGACCTAGACCTACGTCGCTCACCCTGGAACCTGTAGGGGGCGAGCGCGTGCCGCCGGAGGGGCATCCCCGCTCGTTCACTGAGATCCCTGCGCGTGTGACCGGCGGCTCCGATGTCCGCTGGCCACTCGTAATCTCCCGCAGGAGAGGGAGAAGGACGGACGGCTGATGTAAACACAGCGCATCTGTCATTCTCCCTGATGTAAGCACAGAGGCTATGCGATCCTCCTATGTAGGATCGTATGTCTCTGTGGTTACATCACAAGCCACGCCCCCCCCCACAGTTAGAATTACACCCCTAGGGATACATTTAACCCACTGATCAACAATAAAGTTAACCCCTTCCCTGCCAGTGTCATTTTTACAGTAACAGTGCATATTTATAGCACTGATTACTGTAGTAATGTCACTGGCACTCCCAAAAGTGTCAAAAATGTCAGTCAGGGGTCTATCTGTCGCCGCCATTAGATCGCCGCCATTACTAGTAAAAAAAAAAAATAATAATTAAAAATGACATAAATCTTGCCCATAGTTAGTAAACGCAATAGCTTTTGCACAAACCAATCAAAATACGCTTATTGCGATTTTTTTTTTACCAAAAATATGTAGCAGAAAACAAATTGGCCTAAAATGTTAAAAAATTTAGATTTTTACATTTTTTTTGAGAATTTCATATAAAAAAAATGTGAAAAATATTGTTATTTTTTCAAAATTGTCGCTCTTTTTTGTTTATAGCGCAAAAAATAAAAATCGCACAGGTGATCAAATACCACCAAAAGAAAGCTCTGTTTGTGGGAAAAAAAAAGGATATCAATGTAATTTGGGTACAGTGTCACACGACCACGCAATTGTCCATTAAAATCATTCAGTGCCGAATCGCAAAATAGGGCCTGGTCTTTGAGCAGCCAAATCCTCCGGGGCTTAAGTGGTTACATAGGATTTTAATAATTAGCCTTTTTTATTTTTTGGAGGTTGGGAACCCCCCTTTAATATCAGCACAAGTATAGTTAACAGAGGAAGTTTTGTTCCCTCACATTATATATGTTGCTCCTTGATTGGTGTTATACTATATAAACTACATCAGTGTTTCTCAACTCCGGTCCTCAGGGCACACTAACAGGCCAGATTTTAAGTATTATCTTGGGGAGACGCAGACTATAATACTGCAATCACTGAGCAGCAAATGATATCACCTGGGATGTACTTCAGTTTTCTTGCAAACCTGGCCTGTTAGTGTGCCCTGAGGACCGGAGTTGAGAAACACTGAACTACATAGCGATATTAAAGGCGAGGGCTATTATCAATCTCTGTCAAGGTTTTATTGTACCATCAGCGCTGACTAGGAATTGATGACTGTTTAGGGAGTGATCATGAATAGAGATTTATCCCTATTGGTCTTCATTCCACTAGTGGAGCTGGGGAGCCACGCTGTTAAATCAGTTAGTTTTGATTGGAGGTGCCTGGTTACCATGGCACTTGAAAATGTATTTAGGAGCGGAATGACTACGGGGCTCCATTCTCCATGACAAAGTCCCGCCCAGGACATAACGCGTACAGGGGAGGAGCTACGTGTGACATTGCCTGCAGCCATCCTTATGGTTTACTGATTGTACTGAGAGTGCTGATCGTTTGCACTTGTCACCTGACAGCGGGGGCACAGTGGAAGCACAAGGTCAAGGCAGGGGAGGAGGAGGAAGAGGTTGTCAACACTGACAAGGCACCGCCAGAACCTCAGAAGGCAGGGTTAGCATGGCCGAAATGTGGAAAAGCTTTGTCAGCATGCCACAACAAGCAGCAGCACCACCAGCTGATATGGAACGTTTTAGCAGGAGGCTGCATTTCACTAACATGGTGGAGCAGTATGTGTGCACACGCCTAGACGTACTGAATGACGGGTCTGCCACCTTCAACTTCTGGGTCTCCAAGTTGGGCACATGGCCTGAGCTTGCCCTTTATGTCTTGGAGGTGCTGGCCTGCCCTGCAGCCAGTGTATTATCTGAACGTGTATTTAGCACGGCTGGGGGCGTTATCACAGACAAGCGCAGCCGCCTGTCCAGAGCAAATGTGGACAAGCTCACGTTCATTAAAATGAACCAGGCATGGATCCCACAGGACTTGTCCATACCTTGTGCAGAATAGACATGTAAACCGGCCTTACCCAGCCATTGTGGTATTTGATCTTTCTTACTCTTTTGGGGTGTACCCTAATTTAAAAAAAATTTAATTAAAAAACAAAACCAGTGTTGGCTCCCTCATCCTCCTCCTCCACTGCCGCCGCCGCTTCCACCTACACAACCATATCCACCGCCATATCCACCGTCACCTCAACCTCCTACTCCATATGGGCCTCGTCCTCCTCCTACATCATTCAAGATGATTATTTTTTATTTTTCTGTTTTTTATGTTATTGTAAGTTATTTCCCTATCCACATGTGTTTGCCGAGCACTTTCCATGCTCTTAAGATGTTTTTGCTGCCATTTGCAGCCCTCTAGCCCTTTCCATGTTTGTTTTAGAGC
This sequence comes from Pelophylax lessonae, assembly GCF_965119305.1. Lineage (NCBI taxonomy): Eukaryota > Metazoa > Chordata > Amphibia > Anura > Ranidae > Pelophylax > Pelophylax lessonae. The sequence continues at coordinate 140,325,356 of NC_138774.1, forward strand.
CATTTTAGTGCTCAAAAGTTCGGGTCTCCTTTGACTTCAATGGGGTTTGGGATCGGGGTAAAGTTTGGGTTAAGTCCGGTTCACGAACCCAGACTTTTTTTTCAAGTTCGGCCGGACCTGCCGAACCTGGAAATCCAGATTTCCGCTCAACTCTATTTAGAATCACTTTAAAGTATATATTGCACATTTTGTGTTGCCAGTTTATCACCGGTTTTAATATTTCTTTTTTTGGTAACATTTATGGCAATATCTGGTAAATTATTTTATGAGACTAAATACTTTTCACTCCAGTGCATAACACATTTAATTTACAGTACTCTGCTTTTATGTAAAAGCATGTTAAATATAACTAGGCAACACACAGCAGTATATGTGTGTGTCTGTGTATTTGTGTGTACTTGTGTGTATACACACATACACAAAATATACTGTATGTTTTTTTTTTTAAGCTAAAACGAGTAACTGAAGCATTGAACTATTTCAGAATTTATCTACCCTATCATGCTATCAATGTAGCACAATTCTTCAGACTTGCAAATATTTTTGTAAAGAGTAGATTGCAAGTCAAAATATTCAAACTCTTGTGTGTTCCATCATTCAGTGGCAAAACTGTTCCTTGGCTTGGCAGCATTGCAAATCTTTCTACCAACACATCACCTCATTGAAAAACATGACAGCTGCTTCAGTAATTATCTCTTTTCTAGATGGCAAGTTTTGCACACTTCAAATCACATCCAACAGCATCTCAAAATGTCAAGAAACAGTTCTGGGAAGCATGCTAGTTGAGAGGGAGTTATTAAAGCATTAAACTGATTTTTCTCCATGTAAAAGAAATAATTGTTCATTTTATTCATTATACATCTTAAGCAAAACAATGCATATAGCTGTACAGGAATGGCTTTGAATTTACTTTATTGTACACATGAGAAAATATTTCATACACAGAAAATACAAAGTTGTGCTCCTGCCAAACAACATATTGTTGAATTTACCATTTTATTATGTACATTTACATTCCTACATAAAGATGTTGAGCAGAAGGCAATTTCAGTAGAGATGTGTAAAAATCTGTTCTACCTCCAATTCACCTGATTCCAATCTACAATTAAATTTTCAGCAAAAAAAATCTATTCAAAATCAAACTTATAATTTTTTTCTACACCACGTTCCCCTTCCCCTAATCTCTGTCAAAATCAATGGCACAACTATAAGTACATCTCCATATGCCAAGGTCCAAGGTGTAGTCCTGGATTCTGAACTGTCCTTCAAGCCCCATGTCCAATCGCTGTCCAAACCTGCTGCCCCAAGCTCTGCAACATCTCCAAAATACACCCCTTTCTAACCAATGACACAACAAAGCTCTTAATGCACTGCCTCGTCATCTCTCACCTCGACTGCTGCAACTCCCTTCTCATTGGCTTACCTCTATCCCCCCTTCAATACATCATGAATGCTGCTGCCAGAATCATTCACCTTACCAATCGCTCTGTGTCTGCTACTCCTCTCTGTCAATCCCTCCACTGGCTTCTGCTCACCCAAAACATAAAATTTAAAATACTAACAAAACTTACAAAGCCATCCACAATTTAGCCCCCCAGCTACATCATTAGCCTAGACTCAAAATACCAACCTAATCGTTCTGTTCGTTCCTCTTAAGACCTCCTGCTCTCTAGTCCCTTATCACCTCATCCCATACTCGCCTCCAGGACTTTTCCAGAGCTTCTCCAATCCTATGGAAATCCTTACCCCAATCTGTCTGACTATCTCCTACTCTATTAGCTTTTAGACGATCCCTGAAAACCCTCCTCTTCAGAGAAGCCTATCCTAACCACACCTAACAACTGCATTTTAACCATCAGTTCATCCCTCACAGTTATTATTACATTTTGTTTCGCTTTACCCTCCCTTCTAGATTGTAAGATCTAATGAGTAGGGCCCTCTGATTTCTCCTGTATTTAATTTTATTATAACTGTACTGTCTACCCTCATGTTATAAAGTGCTGCTCAAACTGTTGGCGCTATATAAACTTTATATAATAATAAAAATAATAATAAAAAATGGTCTGGATTCCTCTGGATCAACTGTAGGTATGGAATACAGTATATGAAGGTTTGGCATTTGTTTTTTCCAACTTGATTGCATTATACATGTTTACAGCATTCAAAATATTTGTGTTTTCTGGAGGGAAAAAGGAAAAATGGCACACAATACACACTCCAAATTCCCCCTTTCTGTGACCTGACATGCACACACACACTATATGCTTTTGTGACCTCAACATACATGACTGCGCATTTACTGTATGTATTTTGTAGTCCTTTGTGACCCTGACACATATGACAGTCCATTGAGTCCTGAACATACATGTAGAAGGGTATGTGGATGAAAACTTTTATGTAGAAGAGTATTTTGCTACTGGAGTGGTTTTTTTTGTTTGCCAGTTTTTTGGTGTCGACTAGTCAGATCATTCACACACAAAAAATGTTTTTGGCAAAACATTAATGGTTAAAAAGGTTTAATTTTTTTTTCTAAACTGAAGCAGCTTTTGAGGATTATGGAGCCACTAATACAAGTAGTTGGTACAAATGGCAGTTCAAATAGTTCCTTAGGCCGCATGTGAGGTTAAGTAAAATCAGGGGGCTGTCCAGACAACCCATGACCTATTCTAGACACCACATCATGCTTTGACCCGGTACCTCAGCCTAGCAAAGCCAGTGGAAGAAATGAGAAATTATGTGCAGTATGTCCAGTATTCTGCAATTGCCACTGTTGCTGCAACTTGCTATGGCTTTTGTCTATTTTGATAAAGATGGCAGAGGTGGCTGGTGCAGTAAGAACCAGAGATTACTCTAATTCCTAGCATTTTTTCTAGGCAGAGCAGAAACTAAATCCATAGCATTGAGGTACTGCTCAACACAACTGCAGATCCCAAAGAAACCATTACTGTCATATGGGTGACTTGCTTTGCTGTGTATCATGGCATAGTTGCTTTGGGCAGTCATCTACTTCAATAACCAGTGGTTCAAGAAGTAGTTTGCTGTACTCACATTTTGGCTTTGAGCTAATTGACAGTCTTGCTTGCATAAAGCAATACAGCAGTACTAAAGCATAATAAAAAGACTAAAATTGTGACCCTTCTTGGAGAAAATTTTTCTCCAGGTTCCATTCATTTCTATTAATTTTTCCAAATAACTATGTGTTTGGTTACACAGTCTCTAGTAAAATGAGGATTACAGTTCAGCAGTAATCCCTTGACCAAATATTTACACTTTTGGTCATGTGAGCAGAACTAGAGGGAGCACGAAGCAGCATCTTCTCCAGAATAGGTAAGTATTTCAGTCTTCCTGTTACTCTTTATTTATCTGTCCCAGCAAGGCTCTAGGCTTAGTGCAAACAAGCTTCAGCTTGTAGAAGAACAAGATGACACCATGCTTTTACAAAAGATTTACAGAACTTTTTGCAAACCTAATTGAAGCTTATCAAGCACCATTTAACTCAAATTTGGAAAAAAGTATAGGCACATTTTTTTTTTACATTTTGGAAACAGTAAGGACAGGTTCTAACCCCTGTCAATTTTTTTGATTTGTGTCCCATTGTGGAAGTTTCTCTTGAGTTCTGGGCCTATAGCCATAACAGAAAGTGACAGGAGACAACCCAATTTTCTTTTTTTTTTTACTTTAAGTAAAAAAGAGGGTGAATCACCATAACAGATCAAATATGTACAGTTCTAACCCTCGCCTCTCTATTCAGAACTAAATGTTTTAGTATTATACTTCGAGTTTTATGTTCAATCAATTAGCAATATAACTGTAAAACCAAAGTAAAGGCTTTTAATCAATGCTGCCAGCATGCAGTCAAATGTAAAATAAAGTAAATGACTAAATTTGTTTTCCCATTGGCCATTGGGAGCCAATGGGAAAGCTCATTCAGTCATTTCCTTTATTTTAATTTTGACTGCATGTCGGCAGCAATAATTAAAAAGCTTTACTTAATTTCACAGTTACATGGCAAATGGTTTGGAGATATAACTTGATAGAACTTGATAGAATTTTATGTAAGCATTCATAATGTAATTTATTCTTTAATCAGAAGAAATGGATAAATTGCAGTATTGCATCAGCAGATGTTACAAAAACTTTAAAATGTATTGTGTCCTAGTTTCTGATATCCATATGGCTGCTGTCCTTACTATTACATCATCAAGTGTGAGTAATATAGTGACAGATTATCCTGCCTTAAAAGATAGGAAAGTACACTTCAAATTTAAACAGGAGTAAATACACAGCGTAATGTGCATAGGTCTGTTATTGATAAACTAATATATTTCTTCCAGTTCTAACTAAATGCCATGATATGATAAATTCCCAGGATCTACATATTATGCAGCACAGGCTTGTAACAATTCATGCATGAAAAGCAACAAAGTTTTTGATTAAAGCATCAAGAACATGATTTTCATATGACATTGCTCAGATGGTTTTTATCACGTTGTTATGTCCATTTAAATCTCCATGCAATTGCATTTCATTTTTTTCCTAAATATTTTTTTACAGAGCAGAGCAAAATAAATAGATTTAAATCTAGACATAAGAAGTGTATTCATGATTACTTTGTGCAAATGGCAAACATCTGTAATTTAGGCCTTTTTTTTTTTTTGGATATGGCCTACCCTCTGTTATCTATTACATGTTAAATAATTGCAGACTCACTTCCTGTCTGATTTGGTTTTGCCAGTGAGGTTGTACAGACTCTAATACAAAATTCAGACTAGTGCAGTCATTTCCATTTACAAGAGCGTTATTCCCACTAGACTCAACAAAATGGTCAGTAGAATGATTGATCAGAACAGGGAACGGAACCCTCTGAACAGTAACGAGGATTAGACATGCATGCTGACCTAATCTAAAATGATTACAGTGAATTTAGGAAAAGCAAGAAAATGTATTTGATTCTTTATAACACACAATAGTAGTTTGTCAAGTTGTTCAATAGACCTAACTGACAAGCAGGCACCTTTTGCAGCTGGCAATACAGTAAGTATTTCTGAGCAAGTTCAAGCAAAAAGAAAATTAAGTCAATTAGTTATAGGGATGAGCAAAATTTAAAGTTTCCATTCATTTCTTAATTTCTGTTCAATGCATTGAAGTCAAGGGGGAAAGAGAGAATTTATTGTAGTTTGGGAGGTTTTAAACCACTTCCCATCTGGGCCAATTCTGACACTTCACTCCTTCATGTAAGAAAATTACTTAGAATCCCCAAACATTTTATATATATATATATATATTTTTTTTAGACCTTATAGAAAAAAATGTTGGGTTTTGCTATTTTTTATGTCACATGGTATTTGTGCTGCGGTTTTTCAAACGCAATTTGTTTGGAAAACAAAACACTTAAGAACAAGTTAGCCCAATTTGTCCATAAAGCGTGAAAGATGATGTTACACTGAGTAAATAGATACCCAACATGTCACCCTTTAAAAATAAGTCTGCCCGTGGAATGGCAGCAAACTACGGTGCTTAAAATTCTCCATAGGTGATGCTTTAAAGGCTAGCAGTTTAGAGTTGAACAAAAGGTCTGCTTCTAGAGTTATTGCTCTTGCTCTGATACTTGGGACATTACCTTACATGTGTGGTGCGATCACCGTTTACATAAGCGTGCGGGAGTGCGGTGGGATGGGGGCACTTAAAAAAAATTTATACAACTTTTTTTTACCCTTGTATTTATTTATTTATTTATTTTTGTACTAACTATATTGCTATCACAAGGCGTGAACAACATTCCTTGTGACAGTATAGACCATGACAGGTCCTCTTTATGGAGAGATTTGGGGTCTATTAGACACCAAATCTCTCCTCTAGCCTCCCATGCAGCCGATCAGACACAGATTGGTTTGATCAGCTGTTTTCCTGGTCGCTGGCTGGTAAACAAAGGGGTGAAACCGGAAGTGATAAAATACTTGTTGCTCTCAGTTTCTGGGGTTACAGAGAGAAAGGAATGAAGTCAGTTCCTCTCTCTATCTGTACAGGTCAGCCATCACCGCTGGCCGGATCACTTCCAGGCTCCGTGATGGAAGAGGAGAACTCGGGAAAGGCGGCGGTGGGAGAGGGGTGGGACCCCCTTCCGCCACCCTCAGAAGTGATCGAAGGGTAATTAGCCACTTGAAATTGCCGGCTGAAAAGATTGATACCAGGATGATGCCTATAATTGCAGGCATTATCCTGGTATAAACACTTTAAATATTATAAATGAATTAAATAGTGTTTTTGGTTTGAGGTGCTCAGATGCAGTGAAGATCCGCTTTAAGAACAAAGTGAGCTTTAATTGGCTCCTAAAGGCCCGTACACACGTAGCGATTGTCGGCCGTAAATATTCGGCCACCGACCGATCGGCCGATTTTCGGCTTGTTAGTATGATGCTTCCGACAACCGACTGCGAATTTTCGGCCGAACAGAATCTGGTGTGCAGGCTATAAAATTTTTGTTGGCCAACACCAGAACGGCCGATTGTTCCTCAGTCAGTACAGAATTCGGCCGACAAACAGCAGATGAGCAAGACTGGGCATGCTCAGAGAAGAAAAAACACACGGAAAGTTAAAAATCACATGACATCACTTCTGCAGTCGGCTGTTGTTGGCCGACAAAATTCGTGTGCAGTCTTTAGCACTTTTCAACCGACAGGACAGCACCGGACAAAAGACGGCCGAACGTTCGGCCGACATTCGGTACGTGTGTACGGGGCTTAATAAGAGTTACAGAAGCACTTCTCAACTATCCTGGACCTGTTGTTGTACCACAAAATGGCCCCTCATTAACCACTTAAGCCCCAGCCCTATTTCGGACACTTTTTGTTTACAAGTTAAAATCAGTATTTTTTCCTAGAAAACTACTTAGAACCCCCAAACATTATATATATTTTTTTAGAAAAGACTCTGGAGAATAAAATGTCGGTCATTGCAATATTTTTTGTCACACGGTATTTGCGCAGCGGTCTTTAAAATGCAAATTTTTTGGAAAAATTTTGAAAAATCACATTTCACTGCATTTAAAAAATACTAAACAGTAAAGTTAGCCCATTTTTTTTGTATATTGTGAAAGATGATGTCATGTTGAGTAAATAGATACCCAACATGTTATGGTTTAAAATTGCGCAGACCCGTGGGATGGCGACAAACTACGGTCAATAGAGATCTCAATAGGCGACGCTTTACATTTTTTTACTGGTTACCAGTTTAGAGTTAGAGTGTAGCTCTTTTTTCTTAATTATTGCTCACGCTCTAGCGATCGTGACGATACCTCACATGTGTGGTTTGAACAGCGATTTCATTCGCGGCTCGACTTCCGTATACGTTTTTTTTCGTGCGCGAGCTAACGGTGACGGGGGCGGCTAAATTTTTTTTTTTTACTATTTATTTTATTTATTTTTTAACTCTATTACAGGTTTTTAAAAAAAAATAAATCTGATCACTTTTATTGCTGTCACAAGCAATGTAAACATCCCTTGTGACACCAATATGCAGTGACAGGTACTCTTTATGGAGGGATCGATGGTCTAAAAGACCCTAGACCCCTCCACTACACTTTCATGTATGCAAAACGCCCAAAACGGCGTTTTTGCATACAGCCGTTTTTTAAATCTGCCGCCTTTTGCAGCAGAGTAACCCGGAAGAGACGTCATGGACGCCGCCTCCGGGTTACGTCATCGGAGACCCGATCAAAGCCGTTTCCGGCTTTGATCGGGACTCCATACAGCCGGTGGACATGCCGGCTGGGTGCTCGGGTCTCCCGGTGGTACGGGAGGCCCGTTAAAAGTCACGGAAGGTGGCGGGAGGGGGGGACGTCCCCTCGCGCTCACCCAAGTAACGACCGAGCGGCTCCCGAGCCGCATTGGTCGTCACTGACAGAAAGCCAACCTTCGGCTGTAAACCACGGTACCAGGATGGTGTCTGTAGCTAGAGGCATCATCCCGGTATAACACCACAAAGTTTGCCGACGTAGGGCTACGTCACTTTGCGGTAAGTGGTTAACCTCAATATTTTACTTTTTTTCACAGAAAGACAAAAACAGACAGTGAAAAAAGTCAAACAAAAATGTAAGGTGACAGTGGTCTAATGCACAAAATGTAAGTGTACACATGTGGATTGGTGATTATACCCCTCTGGAAGTTCATGAAATGGATCATCCAGGGAAGCGCATTGGTGATCTAGGAACTAAAACATCCAGATTGGTCCATTTAGCTATGAATCCAGGTTCAAACAAACCCCTATCCTCATCCATAATGATGATTACTTACACCTGGTAGGCAGGTTATCTCTTGAGTCAATTACTGTATAATGCAAATATTTAATGTAATGTACCTTTAGGGATTGTGTCAACAGTGTTTGGGCTTATGTCAATGGTGTCAGCTGCAAATCAGTTTGAGCCAATGAGATAATTCAGAATTAATTGAAATATGCATTTAACCTACAGTTGGCCTCCTTCTGACCTGCATTTGACCTACTTCAAGCGGCTCTTGCATTCCCATATACTTGCATGGCAAAACAGATCCTATTTGAAATTAACAAAAACCTATCAACACAAGACTATAATATGTTTCTGTGAAATCCTGTAGACAGCTCAGCATCAATCAGCTCTACCTACATTGTATTACTGTACATCCTACAACAGGGCTGTAGGTATGCATACCACCTCATGCTGGCTCTGGTGACAATCGAGCGGTCATTGATAATTTAATAAATGGAAAGACTAAGAAAACAAAGAAATAAAAAAGATAATCCAATTTGAGACACACTAATCACTAATTGGATGACCCAGCAATTAGGGAGACTTGCTACTGGGAGTCTTGGCCTGTACTATACTTTCTTGACAGACTCCATGGCAGCACATGTATGGGTAGCTCTGCCTACTTTCCTACCCTATAGGACCCCACTCCCATAAATTTTTGCTCCATACCAGGAGCCGTGTTCCTTTTTGTCCTCCTCCTGCAAGAGGGAGTCTTACCTTATAGGATGTTTGTCTGTTTCAGGCGACCTGGTGGCGTGTGACTGTTTTTTTCCGGATGGTGCCTATTCTGTGTTAGTCCAGCAATCCTGGTATTTACTGGGTGGACCCGGCAATGTTGTATGATGCTGGAAGATGCCGTAAATCCTGCACGAGAGGTGGGCTGCATCTCTGGCCAAACGTTCCTGCTACTAGCGGGAGGCCCTTATGCCCTGATGCACATGCGGATTCCTGTTATGGAGCATTCCAGGTCCTGATACCTTCCTGCTGCCTTCCGGGTGGTAATGTATGTTATTTTCTATTTTACATTCTGGCTCTTTTCGTTGCATTTCCTGGTATTCTATGGCGGCTGGAATGCTCCTGCGCTCCAGACCGCTGCTCTCGGCTCCTACCCTGCATCTCCGGGCTCTTGATTTGGCTCCCAGGATGAGGCTTGGCTCCCGCAGTGGTTCGTGCATGCGCGCGCACCACGTTTCTGCCCTCTATGGCGCGATTGCATCAGGGGGGCGTGGTCTTGCGGCTCCCGGGAAATTTAAACAGCTGTCAAAGCTGTTATTCTCAGGATGTCTGCGGGCTGTGTGCTGGCTTGCCCACGCTGCGTCTCTGCTTATATGTGGTAAGTCCTGCGGTGGGCCAATCGCTGGTGGCAAAGGGGGGCAGTGGAGAAGGGGGTAATGTAGGATTATATGTGCTTATATGCTGCTCATCTGACTGCAATGGATACTTCACCGCCCCCCGGTGGCCAATCCCTGCGCAACAGGTAAGCCAGTTGTTTTAACCCTTGCCTGTCTGTCTCGGCTGGTCTATTTGCTGGAGCTTGAGTGTTCTTTTCCCCTGTTTTTTTCCTTTCAGCCCATTTAGGTCTGACCAACGCCCTGTTTCTGGATCAAGGGATCAGTTTCCTTCAGCAGTTCAACATCACTCATCTTCCAAGTCTGGGCGCCATAGGTCTAGATCCAGGTCCAGGCGTCATGAGGATACCCCGGGCTCAGCTATTCTACAGCCTTCCCGCCACTCTGACCGCTCTACAGAAATGTCCTGTTGGGGCTGTCGGGCCCAAGATCCTGAGGACAGGTCCTTGTGTGATCCCTGTAACTTTCCCGTATTCTCGGGCGTTAAAAGAGAAACAAGGCACAGACCAGCCGGTGGAGTCCCTGGTCAGGTGGATTGTTCAGGAATCTCTCAGAGATTGGGATCCTGGTAGGATGTCAGGGCACTCCTCTGAGTCTGAGTCTCGGGAGATTCCTCGGAAAGTGAGGATGACTTGCAGGATCAGAGCGCAGGGTTTGAGTTCACCATGGTCCCACCGCTAGTTAAGGCGGTGAAGGAGGCACTGAAATGGGAAGAACCAGTGGAATCCCCAGCGAAGGAAAATAAATATTTTAAACACCTCAAAAAAGAATGTTCCCATTTTTCTTTTTTGGGGGAGCTGGGAGAAATCATTATGGACAAATGGGAAGGAATTGAGAGGAAGAACTCCCTGTCATTCAAAGTCTCCAGGATGTATCCCTTCAAAAGCGAAAAAGGTGAAGCATCTTGATTCCGCTCCTATAGTGGATGCGGCTTTGGTGAGGTTGGTGAAACACGTCACCTTGCCGCTAGATGACTCAGTCTCCTTCAAAGACGGTCTGGACAGACAAATTGACACAGATCTTAAGAAGATCTATTTGTCAGCAGGCATGGCCTGTAAGCCTGCCTTGTGGCTAGAGGCTCGGCTGTTCAATAACTAACAGCCTTTTTGGGGGAGGCATCCATCGATATCATCCGTCTGGTGGCGCGGGTCATGCTGTCCTCTGTTACAGCCAAACGCGCTCTGTGGTTGCGCCCCTGGTTGGCTGACCCTGCCTCCAAGCAGGCTTGGTGCAGAATTCCTTTTCAAGGCGCGTCCCTTTTTGGTAATAAGTTGGACAGTGCCATTACCCGTGCCACTGGTGGCAAGTCGGGGTTCCTTCCCCAGGATCGCCGGCTGCTAGACTGAAGAAGACCTCAGCACAGACAGAACTCGGACCGATCTAGAGAGGCTAATTTTTACAGGCCTGGTCGCGAGTTTAGAAAGAACTGGAAGCACACTCAGTCTATAGGTCAAAAGTTTGCCAAGGGGACATCTTCTGGTGGCCGGGAGGCCACAAAGTCCTTTTGATATTGGGCCTGTCCAGATAGTGTGGGTAGGCGCTCTCTTGCTTCTGTTTGTGCACGTCTGGGCAGCCTCAATCAAAGATCAATGGACCATCAAAATTGTGTCGCACAGTCACGTTTGGACCTTCGACAAAACCCCCGTTCTTCGTTTCATCCCTACGACCATGCCCTGGTCAGAAGAGAAGAAGCTAATCCTTCTATCATATGTAGATTCCCTGATTTCCCAGGGTGCAGCCATTCCTGTTCCGATCGAGGAAAGATTCCAAGGCATTTACTCCCCTCTCTTTATGGTCTTGAAGAAAAGCGCCTCGTGGAGGCCAGTTATGAATTTGACACACCTAAACACCTTTATCAGAAAAGAGAGGTTCAGGATGGAGACAGTTTTCACAATTCGCCAGGTGGTGCAGCCAGAGGATTGGATGGTGTCCATAGATTTGAAGGATGCCTATTTTCCTGTCCCAGTAGCAAAAGAGCTGCAGAAGTTTCTTCACTTCGCAGTGGGCCAGGTGCATCTTCAATTTACCTGTCTCCCTTTCGGGCTTACCACATCACCTCAAATCTTTTCAAAGATCTTACTGGCTGTAGTAGCCCTGATCAGAGCAAAAGAGATTCGACTTTATCATTACCTGGATGATCTGCTTCTTCTATCACAACAACAAGATCAGATTCTGCATCACAGGTCTCAGGTGATCTCCACCCTTCAGGAATTCGGATGGCTCTTGAATAGGGAAAAAAGCCATTTAGAACCCACAAAATCCTTGGTTTTCCTGGGGGCCCTCTTCGATACCTCCAGAGGCACCATCTCCCTACCATTGGAGAAGATTCCAGTAATTCGCAGCAGGATTTGTCCAGCCTTGTCAGCCTCTCATCTCCGGGCCTCTCAGTGCATGAAAATAATCGGGACCATGGTTTCCACGGCTCCCATGGTGAAGTGGGCGCAGTGGAGGATGAGGCCCTTTCAAACAGGATTCCTCCAACAATGGAGTCCCGGGAGTTCAGATGTCTTTATCCGGATAATGTCTTCCATGAAGGAGAGCTTGACCTGGTGGCTTAAGTGGGAAAATTTTCTGAATTGCCACTCGATCGTTCCGGCTTCTTGGATGGTCATGATTTCAGATGCCAGCAGGTCAGGTTGGGGCGCGCACTGCTTGTCGGAAGTGGCCCAGGGCAGATGGGATTTCCCTGCCCTCAGGGTCGTCTAAAATGTTCTGGAGCTTTGGGGCGGCATTCTGTGCTCTCCAGGCCTTTCATCATCTGGTGACCGGAGCCTCTGTCCTCCTAAGGCTAGACAGCTGTCGCATATATCAAGAGACAAGGGGGCACACCCAGTTCCTCTCTTCTGAAGGAAGTAAAACCAAATATGGCGTGGGCCCAATGGAATCTGTCTGATCTGTCGGCTCCTACCTTCCCAGGGACCAGAAACTCCAGGCGGATTTCCTCTCGAGGACCAACCTGGACAACGAGTGGTCCATCATCCGGAGACCTTCAGGTAGATCATCTCTCTGGGGTTTCATCCGGAGGTAGATCTGTTTGCCTCTCCAAACAATGCCAAACTGGAGAAGTTCTACAGGAGGTGGCGTTATCTCCAGGCCTACAGAGTAGATGCTCTGAAGGGTCATTGGGGCTTTCAAAAAGCATATGCTTTTCCCCCCGTGCCAGTTCAAATTCCTACAGAGAGAGAGAGTGGAGATCATAGCGATCCTTCCATTTTGGCCAAGGAGACCTTGGTTTCTTCTGTTGATTCAACTGAGCTGTCGGGAACCTGTGCCCCTGCCTTTGTCTTTGGTAAATTTTGGTTTAAAAGTTTTGTCTGTTGATGGTGCAAATTAAACCTATTTATGTTTGACCAGCAGTTACCCGCCCGGGTGTGTATAGCTAGCTATTTCCCATACGTGTGCTGCCATGAAGTCTGTCAGGAAAATGGAAAATGTTATATTAATACTTACCGTAATTTTCCTTTCCTGATGGACTCCATGGCAGCAGGAGTTCCCTCCCATCTGCTGGAGTAGTCTATTTATGGAACACGGCTCCTGGTATGGAGCAAAAATGTGGTCCAATAGGGTAGGAGAGAAGGCGGAGCTACCCATCAGGAAAGGAAAATGAGGGTAAGCATTGATATAAAATTTTCTGTTTTGTACCTTTTGTACAAAGCCTACACTGGGGCCAGAACAAACATTAATTCTCTTTTAGTCTTAGTACATATAGTTATCGCTAAGTAGGAATCAGTGATCTGTGTTTTTGGTTCATTAACTCTTTACTTGGACCTCGGTTGTTAGTAACAGCTTGGACTTATCAAAAGGTAAGTGCAAAATCATATTTGTTATTTTAGATTTGTCCAGGTAAGCCTATAGGAACTAGTAGGATAATAAACTCAAAAAATCAGTTTCTGTGAAAGAGCTCCTAATACAATTTAAAATATCTTTTTAAAAGTTCTTATATCTTTGTGGAAATGTGGGTTTCTGACATTTGTCTAATATTGCTGTGCAAAGGATTGTTCAGTACTCAAAAAAATGACAGCCAGTAATTTTCTTCTAAGAATTTTCTAGACAGAAAGTAAGCTTTGTATTAGTAAATATTCCTTTTTTGTTATACCATTTTCCTTTCATATGTATATAATGCAGTTCTTATATGTAGCTTTTGTTAACTGAGATACATAATATTAAATATTTATATATGCAGGTTAACAAAGATAAAAGCTGTTTAGCACAAACCACTATACGGTTTATTGGTGTGTCTCTTTAAGGGGCTAGTACTCCAAAGTGCCGGCATTATGCCAGTCAACTAGCAAATATTGGTGCTAAGCAGAAATGAAGGATGCAAGCGAAACGTGCTTTAGTCTGGTCATTGTAAAGGAATTCTGATGAAGTAGATCAGATCAAATATGCATAAGCTATCATAAAAATTCAGATTGCAGGTTTCCTTTTTTTTGCTCAAAAAACAGGATAATGCTTCTAGTTTAATAATTTGAATGGAAAGCATTTTACCCTGAGGGAACATACATTAATAAATACAAAACCGGTATTATCAGATATTTTTTAACAACTGAAAATAGCCAAGGTTAATTTGATTAATCTTTGTTAAGCAGCCCAGAGGGACTAATATAATCAAGTGCAATGCAAAAATGACCTCAATTATACTAATGCTGATTTAAATAATTCATATATATATGAAAACGTCAAATTTCATAAAAAGACTTAACCTGCTGTATAAGTAATAAATGGAGGGAGAAAACTACCGTAGTTTTAGACCTAATAAACAGCATAATTGGTTTTGTATCAATAGAAATTGTGTTATAGACATCCATCAATTGGTGGAGTTTTGCAACCTGCTTGGACATATCATGGACCTCTAAATTAAATTTATCCATTAACATTGGAGGGTTTGTGCACCAGTGTAACTCTAGAGTTTGGCTTTGACCACCATGCCTAATGTTTTCTGCACATACACTATGTATTGGACAGCAGATGATTTTACCCAGTCTACACAATTAGATCCTGGAAAATAATATTTCCCTCAATAAAGTGGGTCTCTCTGTGTCACTTACCTGGTCCTGAAGCCAAAATGTTGAGAGGGCTCTCCTTGCAGGTGAGTGCTCGGTGTGCTTGAAGGTGGTAACAGGTAGCACGCAGCCTAAAGTAGCAGGGATTGTCAGCTGTGCCACAGAGGAGGAATGGTGGTAGGGAGATCTCTCTGCTGGTGGACACCAGAGGAGGTGAGTACTAGGACCCTGGAGTGCTGAGAATGGTGCAGACTGCACACGGCTGAAAGCAGGTTGTAATGGAAAGTGCAGCAGGCAGGATCAACTGGTAAGTACTGAAGGTAATTACTGCAGGATGGGTACAGCAGATCAGTACCACGGTGGATCACAGCAGTCAAGGCACAGCAGAAGGTGTAGTCGGGGATCGAAGCAGAGGTCAGTAAGCCAGTGGTCAGCAGTACAGATAGCAGAGTCGTGGTTAGGCAAGCAGGGGTCATACACAGGGCAGAAGACAAGAGAAGATCTGTGAACAATCCGAGGTCAGAGCTGGGAGCAAGACAAGAGGAATCCAAGATCAAACTAGGTTGACAACAGGTGATCGGAAGCAGCAGCAAACACAGGAACAGGAAGCAGGAAGCAGGAAGCTGAACATCGGCCAGCAATGTCCATGTGTCACAGTCTTCCTTTTTAAGGCCTGCCTGAGGGTGCCAGGATCTGATGTCCAATGCATGCGCTAGTGCGCACACGTCTTCGCCATGGTGAACGTGCACTTGCAAAACGTGTGCGCATATTCCAGCGGGCACAGCCACGTTGAGAATTGACTAATGTGCCAGGTTTGCGTGCGACTGTTTTCCGATTAGTTCCCTGACACTCTGAGGCTTGGTTATTGGTTATTTTTGCTGCTCTTGCTGTTCCCCCAAAATAACTCAACACACAGCCATTAATGTCTAAACTGCTGGCAACAAAAGTGAGTACACCCCTAAGTAAAAATGTCCAAATTGGGCCCAATTAGCCATTTTCCCTCATTAGTGTTACAAGGTCTCAGATGTGAATGGAGAGCAGGTGTGTTAATTTGGTGTTATCGCTCTCACTCTCTCATATTGGTCGCTGGAAGTTCAATATGGCACCTCATGGCAAAGAAATCTCTACATAAAGATGGCCTAGGCTATAAGAAAATTGCCAAGACCCTGAAACTGAGCTGCAGCATGGGGGCCAAGACCATACAGTGAGGACAAGTTCCACTCAGAACAGGCCTCGCCATGGTCGACCAAAGAAGTTGAGTGCACATGCTCAGCGTCATATCCAGAAGTTGTCTTTGGGAAATAGATGTATGAGTGCTGCCAGCATTGCTGCAGAGGTTGAAGGGGTGGGGGGGGGGTCAGCCTATCAGTGCTCAGACCACAGGCCGCAAACTGTATTAAATTGGTCTGCATGGCTGTCATCCCAGAAAGAAGCCTCTTCTAAAGATGATGCACAAGAAAGCCCACAAACAGTTTGCTGAAGACAAGCAGACTAAGGACATGAATTACTGGAACCATGTCCTGTGGTCTGATGAGACCAAGATAAACTTATTTGGTTCAGATGGTGTCAAGCATATGTGGCGGCAACCAGGTGAGGAGTACAATAACAAGTGTGTCTTGCCTACAGTAAAGCATGGTGGTGGGAGCGTCATGGTCTGGAGCTGCATGAGTGCTTCGGGCACTGGGGAGCTATAGTTCATTGAGGGAACCATGAATGCCAACAGGTACTGTGACATACTGAAGTAGAGCATGACCCCCTCCCTTCGGAGACTGGGCCACAGGGCAGTATTTCAACATAATAACGACCCCAAAAGCACCTCCAAGATAACCACTGCCTTGCTAAAGAAGCTGAGGGTAAAGGTGATGGAGTGGCCAAGCATGTCTCCAGATCTAAACCATATTGAGCATCTGTGGGGCATCCTCAAATGGAAGGTGGAGGAACACAAGGTCTCTAACATCTACAGCTCTGTGATGTCGTCATGGAGGAGTGGAAGAGGACTCCAGTGGCAACCTGTGAAGCTCTGGTGAACTCCATGCCCAAGAGGGTTAAGGCAATGCTGAAAAATAATGGTGACCACACAAAATATTGACCCCATTTGGACATTGTCACTTAGGGGTGTACTCACTTTTGTTGCCAGCGGTTTAGACATCAATGGTTGTGTGTTGAGTTATTTTGCGGGGAAAGCAAATTTACACTGTTATACAAGCTGTATACTCACTACTTTATATTGTAGCAAAGTGTAATTTCTACAGTGTTGTCACATGAAAAGAGAAAAGATATAATCAAATATTTACAAAAATATCAGGGGTGTACTCACTTTTGTGGGATACTGTATATTTGAAACTTGATCAATCCTGATGTACTGTCTGCTTGTCTTATCTCTTGAGGCCCTAAAATGCCAGGATAGTACAAATACCCCTAAATTACCCCTTTTTGGAATGTACACAGTCCAAGGTCTTTACAAGGAGGCATTGTGAGCTTTTGAAAATGTACTATTTATTGTCACCAAAACACATTCTGCTACAACTCCTGAGCATGGGGATACCACACGTGTAGACTTTTAAACTGCATAAGCATAGAGGGTCCCAGAATCCAAGGAGCACCTTTGGGCTTTTAAGGAGCATAAAGTTGCGCATCTAATTTGCTGACTACCTATCATATTTCTTGAGTCCTTGGAGTGCCAGGACAGCGGATACACCTGCAAAATTATCACATTTTAGAAAGCAAACACTCCAAGGTATTTTCTGAAAGATGTAGTAAGTATTGTGAAAGTGTAATTTTTTTGCGAAAAGCTTTTGGAAAATGGAGGAATTGAAATGAAAATGTATTTCTCAACAAATAACAAGATATTTCTAACACACATCATAGGCACACGAAGAAAAACACACCCCAACAGCGATACCATATGCATCAGACTTTTTCACAGCCTAGTTATACAGAGGGACCCAAAATCCAAAGAGCACCTTCATGCAATTCAGGGGCATAAATTATGCATCTAATTTCCTGACTACTTATTACATTTTTGGAGGCCCTGGAGCACCAGGACAGTAGAAACACTCACAAAATGACAACATTTTAGAGCGTAAACTCCCCAATGTTTTTTAAGATGCATTGTGAGTTTTTTGAAGACTTCATTTTTATGACACAAATTTTTGGAAAATACAAAAATAAAATGAAAATTTATTTTTTTACAAAAAAGTTGTCAATTGTTTGCCACAAGTTTTGGGAAAATGTGCAATGAACATGACATTTTTTTTTTTTTTTTTTACACGAGGTTGTCAATTTAATAGGCAATTTCACACACAGCATGGGCATAGTTAGAACTACAACTCAAAACACATTCTACTACTTCTCCCGAGTATGATATACTACAAGTGTGAGACTTTTTCACTGTTTGGACTGAGAATGTATTGACCATTTTATCTTGTGTATCACACAAATCAACCAATCGTGTCAAAACCAATGTACTGTAATTGTCAACTCTGTACGCGTGGTCAGGGAATATAGCTTAGTGTAGCGTCACCTATAGCAGATCCTGCCCCTATAAGCCAAGCAATCTTAGCCTACTGGTACATGGCTGCCCCTAGGAATGGCATGTTCACTGGAGAACAAAAGTGCTCCTATGGTTTCAGGAGTGGAGTTGTTCAGAAAGGATGGCTGAGACTTGTGTCTTGCAGGAACATAGTCAGTTGGACTTGCAGTGGATGGGTCAGTTCAGGCCACAGGCAAAGAATTGGTTCAGGCAGCAGACAGAAACATGTTCAATAAACAGGCCAGGGCTAGTACAGGTGGTAGGCAGAGGCAACACTGCACTGGTGTGGCAGTGATCAGGAACACTGGTCCTGACTGCACTGATTTGGTGACAGTAGGGACTAGTATGGCAGCAATCAAAACACTGCTGATGACTTACACCCATCTGGTGACACTGGGACTGGTGTGGTGTCAGTAAGGGATACAGTTCCTGGCTTACACAGGTGTGGTGACACTACGACTGGTGTGGTGGTGATAAGGAAGACTATTGCTAGCATACACTGGACTGGTGACATTAGGACTGTTGTGGAGTTGATCAGGAAAACTGTTGCTTGTTGCACTGGTCTGGTGTGGTGGCATTCAGGAACACTGATTTTAGATACACTGGTCTGGTAATACTGTGGCTGGTGTGGTAGTAATTGGGGAAACTGTTACTGGCTGCATTATTGAGGCTTATTTACATATGAGGTTTGGGGGCAGTAAAGCCTTACAGTTTAGCCGTGGTTTTACCTCCCCTCAATCCCTAACCCCTTTAGCTGTAGTAGCAGTGGCTGGGGGTGTACATCTGCTGCAGTTGTAATGCCTTGCAGCTGTGGCAATAAATGTACCCCCTGTAAGCCCACCAACTGCAACCCATTCAAGTAAATAGAGATACAATGCTATCTCATTGCCTGTAAAATGCTCTCTGAAGAGTGATCGAACACAGATTCCTCTTCAGACAAACACTATGACTGAAGTGGCAATTAACAGGGACACTGGGACTGGTGTAGCGGGGATCAGGGACACTGTAGCTAGTTAGGTGGTGATCAGAGACACTGATTAGTGTGGTTTTGATTAGGAACAATATGGTTGGTGTCATGGTGATCAAGGATACTGTGACTGTTGCAGCATGTTTATAGACACTGTGAGTGGGCAGCGCTGAATTAGGCTCATGCGGATTATGGATGTGGAGATCCTGGGCTGATGTGGTTACACGTGGTCTGCGATTGTGAGGCTGGTTGGATGTATTGCCAAATTCTCTGAAACGCCTTTGGAGACGGCTTATGGTAGAGAAATGAACATTCAATTCACAGACAACAGCTCAGGTGCACATTCATGCAGTAAGCATGCGAATTGCACACTCCCTCAAAACTTGCGACATCTGTGGCATTGTGTGATAAAACTGCACATTTTAGAGTGGCCTTTTATTGTGGCCAGCCTAAGGCACACCTGTGCAATAATTGTGCTGTCTAATCAGCATCTTGATATGCCACACCTGTGAGGTGGATGGATTATCTCGGCAAAGGAAAAGTGCCCACTAACACAGATTTAGCCAGATATGTGAACATTATTTGAGAGAAATAGGCCTTTTGTGTACATAGAAAAAGCCTTAGATCTTTGAGTTCAGCTCATAAAACATGGGCGCAAAAACAAAAGTGTTGTGTTTATAATTTTGTTCAGTGTATATAGTGCTATTATGTTAACTTTTGTTTGTGATGCATGCTTTGCACTTTTCACGCAAGAAATTAAATTTCAAAACAACATCTATCAACTTTTCTTTTTTTGCTGTGCTTCTCAATGTACTGGAGATACAAAGGATTACTGTAGGTATAAGTCTCTTGTGTTAACAGGAACTTGCTTTACACATGATGGGCAATTAAAGTTAATATTCACAACTTTAGTCTAGTATACTACTATCCAGACAGGCCTCACAATGTAATCAGTGTTTTACAATAATAGGGAAAATGCCATTTACCAAATAAAATAAAAAAAAGGAACCGCAATGTCTAATTATTCAAGGCAAATGGCAGCATGACATTTTGGAGCTGTGTCTCTCTTTAACACTGAAGCTGGTGTCCCCATTGAAAGGTTTCTAACAAATGCTGATCAGGTGACAAGAAAACTATTCAACATTTTTTTTTTTTTCTCACTTTCTCTCTTTCTGACAATGAACTTCATAATATTCAGGAAGGACAAAGCTCCATTGGACATGTGAACACAGACAACCTGACGTGTTTCCCATTTTATGTTATAGTAAAAAAACTAGTTTTACCTGGGGTTCTACCTTCAGAACACAATTCTAGCATATGTAAAATGTGTTCAAACTGCAGGGAAACATCAGGAGTACAATTTAAAGAAATATACTATATAGACATTCTTAGTAACTTTACAATCACATTTGTTATTCACATTTGCTGATAGACTGCATATATTATATAAAATAATATCAGAGCATGGGCGTCCGCAGGTAGAGGCAAGGGGGGGCAAATGCCCCCCCCCCTGGAATCTCAACTTTCCCTTTAAAGAGGTTGTTAAGCCACTTTATACCATCCTTTCTGGTTTGTTTAATAATCCTGTGTGCCCCTGTGTCTGTATTTAAAAAAAATAAGGCGTTCTTTACCAGTTTTCAGAGTACCGAGCACCGCTCACGTGACCTGTCTGCTCTTTCCTCCCCCTGTCTGACAGCTGTCTGCAGTGGGTGGGGCCGAGGATTCCTCGCTGTTGTCAGTCAGGAGGGGGAGAGGAGGAGAGAGGCAGCGGTTCATGTGAGCGGCGATTTGCGCTCTGAAAACTAAAGAATGACTTATTTTTATAAAACACATGCACACGGGCACATTTGATTATTAAACAGACTGTAGACAGGATATGAAACTTTAAATGAAATGACAGCAGCGGGAGGGGCACTGACACAGGAGCAGACAGGCAGGGAGGGATGGGGGAGAGAGCACAGAGGAGGACAGGTGAGCTGCGGATGATGGAGGCATGTAAACTGACCACAAAGTCAGGGCTCCGCAGCCATGGTATACCATGGTCAGTTTACAGAGGGGAGGACATAGCCAGGCAGGATCAGCCAGGTATTTTAGGTGATAGAAGGGGCCAAATTACACAGCACAAGCACCGTGCTGTATAACCTGCTTTAAGGGAACAGGATCATTTTTTTTTTTTAGGTTGACAAATGCTTTAAAAATACATTCTGCCATTTGCCTTTTAAAAATAAATACTCAAAAAAAAGTATAATGACTAAGCCCCTCCCCTTCATTACATTGTTAAAAAGGGGTGGAGCATGGGTGACCTTAAAATGATGCCCCCCCCCCCCCTGAAAAAAGTTCTGCGGATGCCCATGTATCAGAGTATGTGGTTTTTGGAAAGACACTGGCACGTGTGATCTTAGACAATAATGAAAAGCTAGGTACACAATTTAGACACTGAAAAGATCACACATTGTCTATCCAAAAACAAGAATAGGATGTCATATTGCATCATATCACCTGCTAGTTTGATGAAGCCCAGGGAATATGTTTATGAAGGAAGGTGTTATGTGAGAAGCAAACAGCTGCACATTTGCAATTATCAAATTATCAATTATCATGTGCCCGCCCAGTGGGCGGAGCGTGACCGGAAGCAGAGTGTACGAGAAAGTTGTGGCGAAGATCTGGTGTGTGTTGTGAAAAAGTAGAGGTGTCCGCGGTGTGCGCTGCCAGTTTCCTGTACATCTCGCTCTACACATGGAAAGCATTCTGTGATTCTCTCCTCTGTAACTCGGCAACCCAAAGGAGGTTACATGGCGCGTTTGTGACAGCTATTACAATATCCATTCAAACACCCTACTATACAACATCCAAGAATAAGTATTTTTTTGTGGATTATGCTACATCCAGTCCTGTTGGTTCTACATTGATGGTCATAGAGAAATCTTTACTGTTCAAACCTGTGACACATTTAATAGGCACCACCATTTGCATATGTGAGCCCCATATTCCATTGGGAAGTGAAGAGGACTACATTTGTCAAGAGCTGGAGCCATTCTCGTGTACTATCTGGACTTATGAAGTTATATACCATCCTTTTGGTTCAAAGTCTGCCCTCCATTATTATCTGGTAAGAAGCTTATTTTACCACCGGTGACACCAGACATGGTTTACCACTAAGAGTGTGAATTTTTGGTTACTACACGATTTTATTCAAAGTGCATCTGGTAAGAGGCCACTTCATCTCCTTTTCACTTCAGGCCACGCGGTGCTGGTTTGCAGTTGCAAGATTTGAAGATGTCACTTTAATTCATCTATTCACCTACTTCAGTGACTCTTTGATTAGCGCTCCCTTTTTGTGCACAGTCACTTATTCACTTATTGAGAGATTCTCTGTTTAGAATTTTTTTTGCATAGTTTGCATCACTGTTGTTTATTCTGGTGGTTTTCAAGCACAACATCATTGTTGACACATTGTTGTTCAATTTACACATTATTTATCAATGCATTTTTATGTAACAGGTTTTGTTGATCTTTTTTATTCAATTATCAAATATACTGGCTCACATTTCCTGTTTACCTTCTACTGGCTTTTATTTTCCAGTTTAACAAAGGCTATGCTTTGTGTAAGCGGTAAAATCACAATACAAAAACAGATATAAATATAAAAATAATTTTGTTTTCTGAGCATAAGCATGAAGGGTTGACCAGTCATGTTGTCAGATGCTCCGAATTGCATCCTATATTCTCCTTCTGTACCTCTTGTCATGGTAATATCTGTAGAAGGGGTCAAAAAAGCTGGGGACTGCTCTGTATCCCACATATAAGAGCCTTATCATCCTTTGAGAAGCCTGTGAAAGACATGTTTTCTCTTCACTGTGTGAGCAACAGCCTAACCTTTTCCTGAAACATTTGGTATGAGGTCATAGAGAGCAGGCCTAATGATTGCAAAAGCAATGCACTGCAACTCATGTAATGGAAACTATTATGAACTCCTATCAACTTGTATGGGCTGTGCCATGTGCTGCATCGCACTGAAAAACATGCAAAGCCCTTCTTGGACAATGAGAAGAAAAGAAAAAGAGCCATAGAAAAATATTGAACATTACAAAACATGCAGTGTGGTGCAGTATGGGGTGTTGTGCGGTATGTTGTCATGAATACGTGTGAGCTGGCCCCAGATGAAGTGGACACAGCAAAAACCTTTGGTTTTGCAACAGGTTTATTTTACCTATAGTATGTTTAACCTTCTCCCGTCCGCGCTATATACGGCTGCAGCGCGGACTTGAATTTTCGGGAGGCCGTCTTTAAATGGCCTCCCAGTAACACGCCCCCGCGCGCTCCCGCGAGCGCGCATCGGGGAAAAGCTGTGTTGGCCGTGTCCCTTGGTCACAGCCAATCACAGATCGTGGTGAATGGCCAATCACAGCGGCCATTCGTCACTCGATCGAGGCATCCAATGAGAGATGATCTCATATGTAAACATATGAGATCATCTCTCATTGCCTCGTAGTAACAGTCTCCACACGCGCTCCCGTGAGCGCACATCGGGGATAATCTGTGTTAGCCGTGTCCCTTGGACACAGCCAATCACAGATCGTGGCGAATGGCCAATCACAGCGGCCATTCGTCACTCGATCGAGGCATCCAATGAGAGATGATCTCAAATGTAAACTTATGAGATCATCGCTCATTGCCAGCTCTCCTTCCTCACACACAGATTGCAGTGTGAGGAGAGGAGAGATTGTGAGTTGCCCACAGTGCCCACCAGTGCCCACCAGTGTGCCCATCAGTGTGCCCATCAGTGTGCCCAGTGCATATCAGTGTGCCCAGTGCTCATCAGTGTGCCCAGTGCTCATCAGTGTGCCCAGTGCCCACCAGTGTCCACCAGTGTGCCCACCAGTGTGCCCATCAGTTTGCCCAGTGCATATCAGTGTGCCCAGTGCTCATCAGTGTGCCCAGTGCTCATCAGTGTGCCCAGTACCCACCAGTGCCCACCAGTGTGCCCATCAGTGCCCGCCCAGTGCTCATCAGTGCCCGCCCAGTGCTCATCAGTATGCCCAGTGCTCAGTGTGCCCACAGCGCTCATCAGTGTGCCCACAGTGCTCATCAGTGTGCCCACAGTGCCCATCAGTGTGCCCATCAGTGCTCATCAGTGTGCCCATCAGTGCTCATCAGTGTGCTCATCAGTGTGCCCACAGTGCCCATCAGTGTGCCCATCACAGTGCCCATCAGTGTGCCAGTCTCACAGTGCCCATCAGTCTCACCGTGCCCATCAGTGTCACCGTGCCCATCAGTATCACCAACGATGGCAAAAAAAATTTCAGCCAAGGAGGCCTTCAATATCCTCAGTGTGGACATGGATATCAACAGGGAGCTTTCTGCTTCAGAATCTTCTTCCGAGTCAGAGTCTGACTCCGAAGTAAATTACGAGCCGGTCATAAGCAGCGGGACGCAGACCGACTCCGACGAGGAAGAATACTGCGCGCCTGCCAAACGAAGGCGTTCTGGTGAGGAGGAGGCAGTGCCATCCAAAAGCTCCGCAGTGCCATCCACCAGATCCGCAGTGCCATCCACCAGCTCCGCAGTGCCATCCACCAGCACCACAGTGCCTCGGCAAGAAAGGCCAAGTTCAAGTGGGGTGTCACCTCGCCCCCAAAGGGCTAGGACCAATGCCAGCCTTCCCTATGCCCTTCAGAACCCCTTGTGGCTTCCTCCCAACTCAGGAGAAGCCATCATCCCCCCTTTCACCGCCCAGCCAGGAGTCCAGGTCAACACGGAGAACTTTGCCCCAATAGACTTCTTCGGTTTAATTTTTATGGAGGACCTGCTGACGTCCATTGTGGCCCAGTGCAACCTGTATGCACAACAATTCATTCAGAGTAACCCCACGTCATTTTATTCCCATCCCTTTGAGTGGAGAGACCTAACGGTGGAGGAGTTCAAGATCTTTTTAGGCCTCACCTTCAACATGGGACTCAATAAAAAAAATGAATTGCAAGCATATTGGTCAACCAAACCTATCTACCATATGCCCATCTACTCTGCAGTAATGCCCAGGGCCAGGTATTTGATGATAATGAGGTTCCTCCATTTTAATGACAATACCCAGCGGCCTCCCCGAAATCCCCCAGCATTTGACAAGCTATATAAAATTCGGCCACTTCTAAATTATTTTTCGGAAACATTCCCTCAATTATTTACCCCAGACCAACATGTATGTGTGGATGAGTCCCTGGTTAAATTTACCGGCAGGCTGGGCATCAAACAATTTATTCCCAGCAAACGGGCCCACTATGGGGTGAAGCTGTACAAATTATGTGACCGAGCCACAGGGTACACATATGCCTTCAGGGTGTACGAAGGGAAGGACACCCAGCTGCATCCCCCTGAATGTCCGGACTACTTGGGATCAAGCGGGAAAGTAGTTTGGGACCTCATTTACCCTCTCCTTGAAAAAGGCTACCACCTTTACGTAGATAATTTCTACACCAGTTTGCCCCTGTTCCGAAACCTTCACAGAAAGAAGACTCCTGCATGTGGCACGGTCCGAAAAAAACGGAAAGGCTTTCCTCAAAAGCTCGTTAACACCAAGCTGAGAAGAGGGGAGACGGCGAGTCTGAGAAATGAGGAAGTTCTGGCTGTGAAGTGGAGGGACAGAAGAGACGTCTACATGCTGTCTTCAATCCACAATAACAACTATGTGGAATCCCGAAGAAGGAATGGCCCAATCCGAAAGCCAACGTGTGTACATGAGTACAACTTGTTCATGGGGGGAGTGGATTTCAACGACCAAATGATGGAACCCTATCTACCCACAAGACGTACATATCATTGGTACAAAAAAGTAGCAATTTATCTTTTTCATTTGGCCACATACAATTCGTACATATTATACCGCAAGTCCACCGAAAGCCCCCAACCCTTCCTTTATTACCTGGAGGAAATCTTCACTGCCCTTATATTTCCAAACGGCCCACCAGAAAACATTCGATCTGACGTAATCAGTAGACTGTCTGAACGCCATTTTCCCAGTAAAATCCCTCCCACACAAGCAGACCAAAAACGGCAGAAAAAATGTAGGGTGTGTACCAAGGCAGGAATTAGAAAAGACACCCGTTATTATTGTCCCCAGTGTCCTTCCCAACCAGGCCTCTGTGTAGAAGACTGTTTCCGCCGTTACCATACTTGTCTAAATTATTAGTATGGTAAACGTAGTCCTCCGCCTTCACCCCTTATGCCACTGTATGCTCCTGAAATGACCCTGGCCTGTTATTCAATGACGCCTTTGCCTGCTGATTTTGTACCTATGTCTGCCTGCTCCGGAACTGACCCTGGCCTGTTTTTTGACCATGCTTCTGCCTGCTGATTCTGTTCATACCTCTGCCTGATCTGGAACTGACCCTGGACTGTTTGAACACGATTTTTGCCGGCCTCTTGAAGTAGTGGGATTCATACCACAGGGGTCTCGCATATGTGAGGGGACCAGAATTGTTTTTCTGGATGAAGAAAACAATTTTTTTTGTTTTTCTTCTTCTCAGATTAGGGTCTGGATCCCGGAGGCTTCAAAGCGATTTGGGTGGGAGAAGCCTCTACCCCTGTCCCCATTCTATCCCGACAGAGGCCCTACTTCTGCCTGCAGGACTTACTGCCATCATGCCTCTGCCTGCCGCATGCACTGACACTGGACTGGTATCCTTGCCTGGAGAATTGCATGCACTGTTGCTGACCAAGTCCCTGCCTGCTGCCTGGACTCAACTCCTGTGGACAACTGCGCTTCTAAAACTACAGGTAAGCTTTTGTTTACCCTTTGTTTAGCAGAATGTATTTTGGGGTGTAATTCATGGTATGTGCATGCTATGTGTCTTTGCATGTTGGGCCTCTGTATGTGACCTGACTGACTCATTATGCCTCATAGATTATACGTTGGGGTGTTTGCTTTCCAAAATGGGGTCATTTAGTGGGCTTTTTCATTGTGCTGGTGCTCCAGGGCCTTCAAAAGTGTAATAGGTGGTTGAGAAATGAAAAGTGTATTTTATGCTCCGAGAACGCCTGGAGGTGCTACTTCAATGTTGGACCTCTGTATGTGGCCTGGCTGTAAAAAAGTCTCACACATGTGGTATCGCCATACTCAGGAGGAGTAGCAGAATGTATTTTGGGGTGTCATTTTTGCTATGTACATGCTATGTGTTGGAAATATCTTATAAATGGACAACTTTGTGTAAAAAAAATGTGTTTTCATTTTTTTCCCACATTTTCCGAAAGATTCTGGAAAAAAAATGACATGTTCAAAAGACTCATTATGCCTCATAGATTATACGTTGGGGTGTTTGCTTTCCAAAATGGGGTCATTTAGTGGGCTTTTTCATTGTGCTGGTGCTCCAGGGCCTTCAAAAGTGTAATAGGTGGTTGAGAAATGAAAAGTGTATTTTATGCTCCGAGAACGCCTGGAGGTGCTACTTCAATGTTGGACCTCTGTATGTGGCCTGGCTGTAAAAAAGTCTCACACATGTGGTATCGCCATACTCAGGAGGAGTAGCAGAATGTATGTTGGGGTGTAATTTTTGCTATGTACATGCTATGTGTTGGAAATATCTTATAAATGGACAACTTTGTGTAAAAAAAATGCGTTTTCATTTTTTTTCCACATTTTCCGAAAGATTCTGAAAAGAATGACATGTTCAAAAGACTCATTATGCCTCATAGATTATACGTTGGGGTGTTTGCTTTCCAAAATGGGGTCATTTAGTGGGCTTTTTCATTGTGCTGGTGCTCCAGGGCCTTCAAAAGTGTAATAGGTGGTTGAGAAATGAAAAGTGTATTTTATGCTCCGAGAACGCCTGGAGGTGCTACTTCAATGTTGGACCTCTGTATGTGGCCTGGCTATAAAAAAGTCTCACACATGTGGTATCGCCATACTCAGGAGGAGTAGCAGAATGTGTTTTGGGGTGTAGTTGTAAGTATGCATATGCCATGTAAGAGAAATAACCTGTTGAATATGACAATTTTGTAAAAAAAAAAAAAAAAAATGTAATTTTGCAAAGAATTGTGGGAAAAAATGACAACTTCAAAAAACTCACCATGCTTCTTATTAAATACCTACTGAATGTCTACTTTCCAAAAAGGGGTCATTTGGGGGTCATTTGTACTTTCCTGGCTTGTTAGGGTCTCAAGAAATGAGATAGGCCTTCAGTACATTAGGTGTGATCAATTTTCAATGATTAGCATAATAGCTTGTAGACTCTCTAACTTTCACGCAGACCAAATAATATACACTTATTTGGGTTATTTTTACCAAAGAATTTATGAAGAAAAATTACTAATTTGCAAAATTTATAACAGAAACTAAAAAAAAAACGTTTTTTTTTTTAAATTTGCTGTCTTTTTTCATTTATAGCGCACAAAATAAAAAGCCCAGCGGTGAATAAATACCATCAAAAGAAAGCTCTATTTCTATGAAAAAAAGGACGAAAAATTTATATGGGTTCAGTGTTGCATGACCGCGCAATTGTCATTCAAAGTGTGAGAGCACTGAAAGCTAAAAATTGGTCTGGATGGGAAGGGGGTTTAAGTGCACAGTAGGCAAGTGGTTAAAAAAAGATTAACAGAAATGTGCTGCAACCTGCCTCTCATTAGTCCTTCCACAATTTAAATAG
This sequence comes from Pelophylax lessonae, assembly GCF_965119305.1. Lineage (NCBI taxonomy): Eukaryota > Metazoa > Chordata > Amphibia > Anura > Ranidae > Pelophylax > Pelophylax lessonae. Next base: position 140,354,122 of record NC_138774.1, read on the forward strand.
CAAAAAACGATTAAGGTGAAGATGACAGTTCTTGAAGCCATGTGAAATAACACAATCTGTCAATTACATTTAAAACAGAACTTCTGGAAAAATACAATTTAAATAAATATATTGGAGCTATTTTACTTGCTAATATATTAGCATTTCTGTTCAACCTGTCCTGAGATTTAGAGATTGCTACCAGAAAGATTCTTGACCCAAACTCTTGTTACTGCAGTTAAAGCGATTGTAAACCTTAATTTCTTTTAATAGAAGTAATAAATATGTTATACATACCTGCTCTGTGCAATGGTATTGGTATTAGCTCTTCTTCTGCAGTCCCCTGCTGGCACTCTTTGCTCCTCCTCTCCTGCATGTGCCCCAATAGCAAGCCATGTGCTATGGGGGGACATGCATGGGCGCAATCCCAAGCTGGGCTGTGTGCATCCATAGACGCACAGCACAACTCAATCACACCCTTTGCTCTACACTCACAGGATTTGACAGAGAGCAGCAGGAGCCAATGGCTGTGAATCCATGAAGAGAGAGCAATGTTCCTGCAGACAGGCACAGTGCTGGACTGAAAGAGGACTCGGGCAAGTGTTTAGGGAGTGGGGAAGGAACAGGTATTGGAAGGTTTCGTTAACTTAAGGCAAAGAATGAATTAAGGTAAAACCCCTTTAAAGTTTAGAACCACTTTATAGGTTGAGGTCTCTTAAAAAAAACTCCCCTGCCTCCCTACGTAGCCCTTTAACCTGTTATAACTTAATCCTCCACCCCCCACACAGGTGCCTTATCTCTTTCCAACAGTAACAGTCTCCCACAGTTTACAGCCTCGCTGCAGAAATAAACACCTCACTAGGTGTGCATCGATATTTGCATGGAGTTCATCTTTAAAATGTTAAATCAGAATATTTATTATTTTTGTATGGAGTTATATGTGTTTTCTTTATGCCTCCTTTCATAAGTATCATTTTCTTAACATATGCACTGCAAAATGAGCACTTTTATAGATCTGAGTAGTAGATATGTTCACAAAGTTGTAACATCTTTTATAATCAACATATCCCGTTAGGCTACATTTACTAACAATATTTTCTCCCCATTGTTTCTTACCTGTGGCAACAACTTTTAAATTATCACTATATTTTAACACGACTGTGTCACAGGAAATTAATTAAGAGGTACTCTGGTCTTCATGTGAGTCAAAACAGTGGCAAGTTAGGATGTTCTAATTTTCTGTATGCAACAATTATTCCAGTAAAAAAAAAAAAAATCAAAATATCTAATATTATACATTTTTTTATTATTACCAATCCCAGGATATCCCTAATGCACTCACCATTGCCTAACAATAGGAGGTCTGCACTTCCTGCCCGGATTGCATTTCCATCATTCTCGATCGTGCCCGGCTTTCTCTGCACCTCAGCCCCGGGGGAGACCATGCCTCTGATGCCACCATTTCCCCTCCGAGGTTGGATCCTATTTCTCTTGTGTCATTTTGACCTGGAGATGTTTAAGGTAACAAACTGTGTCTACAGATTTGCAGATTAATACATCCTGTACATATTCACTGGTTCTGGTGCAAAAATGTATAAATTCCCTCTTTCTTCCCCAGATACTTTTTTATATGTATCCATTACTCCTGATGAATGGACGGAGGTCCAGGAAACGCGTCGAGTCTACATTATAACTCGGATGCAAAAAAACTCATTATCCTTTTATTCTGATCATGTATGAAATATTATATACAGTGTTTTATATTGGAAACAATTGTAGAGATCCCATTTGAGATCCCATTTTTTATTATATATGTATTCTCATTATGAATTGTATACTGTTTCAATATTTGTTTATAAACACATTAACTCTATAAATTTTATGTTTTCAAAATAAATTCCTTTTTTCAATTCATGCCTCATTCAAAGTCCCACTGCCCCAATTTCTCCTTTAAACACAATTTTAGGGATGGAGGCTTTCTTTTTCTTACCTTGTGACAGATCATCAATTTATTATACATTTTTTACCACAATACCTTGTAGGTTAGTTTAAAGAACATTCATAACAGATACAAAATGTATGTTTTAAAAATAAAATGTAAATGTCCTATAAAATCCCATTTTAAATTGCAGTCAGAGTTATGTATGCATTACAGATTTACCATAATACCAGCATACCTCCCATACAGTATATACATTTGCAGAACTGGCACAGATTTTGAGTTAGGCATGTCTTATATGTGCTTAAATGGGTTGATTTACTAGAACTGAAGAGTGCAAAACATGGTGCAACTGTGCATAGTAGCCAATCGGCTTCTAACTTTATGAATGATGTTCTCTGTCAGAAAACAGCACATATGTTCAAATAATCCAAATTAACTATACACAATTTACAACCATACACACAATTTATAAATGAATATAAACAAAGTCCAAACAGTGATAATAAAGTGCTGAATCCCCGTTGTCTTATATGACATCCAGTATATAAAGTTCTCTCCAACGTGCAAAAAAAACTTGTGCCATTTAGTGCCCACGATGACTGATAGATTGCTCTGTGTACTCCCAAAAACACCACATGCAAAGGTGAAGTAAAGATCCCCACTCACCAGATGTTGTTGACCCTCTTTGTCTTATAACAAAAAATGGTCAGAAAAAAAAGGTCTTCGTGACCAGGATGTATCCTCCGGCCGCCTCCCCATGTCCCCTCCTTGCGATGGTCAGTGGTTCTAGAGGTAGGACTTATTAGCAGGCAGGATATAAAGAAAAATGGAGAAAAAAACTCTTCATAGGGTAAAAAAGTATTGGTGGTTTAGTAAAAACCTTTGTATAAGGTTTGGCATACAAAAATAATTAAAATCGCATCCCATGCAGGCATCCGTGCTAGCGGTGATAGCAGAACCCACTTAGGTGTCAGCGTGTGTTCCACCTAAGCTCAACGTGACACATCTTGCGTCCCGACCTGATCACTGTGCGTAACTCCACATTATATACCTTCCAACGCTATTCTCCCTTTACTTTAGCTTGTTCAATTAGGCTTTGACAAAAAACTGAAGGCTGCTTGGTTTTGCACTCTCCAGTTTTAGTAAATCACCCCCAAATTATCTAAACCCAAGAACAAAAAAGTAATATATTGCAGTTTACCAGTCTTTGTGGGTGTTGTAGGCTCCAAATGCGGACACTCTGGTCAAATACCTTTAGCAGCCATATTTTCCCTAGGGCCAATAGGCCTACCAGTACCCAAATGCTCTCTGGTCCTAAACTGTTTAATCTAACTGTAGAACGTCACAAGCAGACCCTCAAGCAGGAATAACCTATCATAAAGGGAAGCCTGATCTCTGGCAAAGAGTAGACCACAGGTGATCAGTGAGTAATCTGTAAACATATCAAGAAGTCAGGACAAACAGCAGAAGATAGAGGTATGTGCTAAAAATTAGCAAGGGGTTAGGACTGGCAGCAGACAAGTTAGGTATCAGTTAAACATAGCAAGGGGTCAGAAACAGAGCCAACAGACTAGGAATACAGGACCACTTGTTCAGGAGGAAAAACTCTATCACAAGCGTTCGGACACAGAGAGATGAGGCTTAAATCAGGTTCCTCTAAGCCAGGGATCTCCAAACTACGGCCCTCCAGCTGTTGTGGACCTACACATCCCATCAGGCATTGTAAACTCTGACATTCACAGACATGACTAGGCATGATGGAAATTGTAGTTCCTGAACAACTGGAGGGCCAAAGTTTGGAGACCCCTGCTCTAAGCAATGGCCAGTCCCAGGCAAAGAGGCATGTAGAAGACAAAGCCCCAGAGCTGAACAAAGCAGAAGGCTATGGGGAGGCATCGTAGAAGGTTGCATCCTATTACCTATCAACCAGGATGTTAGTCACGCAGATATAGGGTAGTGCCACGCCAAGTTAAGTAAGCAGACTGTCTAGCATCACCACCCCCTCCCCAAGGAAAGGCCTCTGAACTCTTAACCCCCCTGGCGGTAATCCCGAGAAGGTAAGAGACACCGCTGCGCTCTCTGCACATTCACCCCGAGCGTGACTCGGGGATATCGATCCTAACCTAAAAAATCCACCCCGAGTCACGCTCGGGGTGAATGTGCAGAGAGCGCAGCGGTGTCTCTTACCTTCTCCTGGCGATCCAGCGATGATCTCTCATTGCTGTGACCGCCAGCCGAGAGTCCCGCCGCTCGTCTGTCGGTGTAATGACTTCCTAGTTCCGTTCCCTGCAGCAGCAATGCTGCATGGGAGCGGAACTAGGGAGGGAAATTCAAAAAACGTTGCACAAAACACAAACACATAACACATTTTATATTATACATATATACAGTGGGTACGGAAAGTATTCAGACCCCCTTAAATTTTTCACTCTTTGTTATATTGCAGCCATTTGCTAAAATCATTTAAGTTCATTCTTCTTCCTCATGAATGGACACATAGCTCCCCATATTGACGGAAAAACACAGAATTGTTGACATTGTTGCAGATTTATTAAAAAAGAAAAACTGAAATATCACATGGTCCTAAGTATTCAGACCCTTTGCTGTGACACTCATATATTTAACTCAGGTGCTTTCCATTTCTTCTGATCATCCTTGAGATGGTTCTACACCTTCATTTGAGTCCAGCTGTGTTTGATTATACTGATTGGACTTTATTAGGAAAGCCACACACCTGTCTATATAAGACCTTCCAGATCACAATGCATGTCAGAGCAAATGAGAATCATGAGGTCAAAGGAACTGCCTGAAGAGCTCAGAGACAGAATTGTGGCAAGGCACAGATCTGGCCAAGGTTACAAAAAGATTTCTGCTGCACTTAAGGTTCCTAAGAGCACAGTGGCCTCCATAATCCTCAAATGGAAGACATTTGGGACGACCAGAACCCTTCCTAGAGCTGGCCGTCCGGCCAAACTGAGCTATCGGGGGAGAAGAACCTTGGTGAGAGAGGTAAAGAAGAACCCAAAGATCACTGTGGCTGAGCTCCAGAGATGCAGTCAGGAGATGGGAGAAAGTTGTAGAAAGTCAACCATCGCTGCAGCCAGTCGGGGCTTTATGGCAGAGTGGCCCGACGGAAGCCTCTCCTCAGTGTAAGACACATGAAAGCCCGCGTGGAGTTTGCTAAAAAACACCTGAAGGACTCCAAGATGGTGAGAAATAAGATTCTCTGGTCTGATGAGACCAAAATAGAACTTTTTGGCCTTAATTCTAAGCAGTACGTGTGGAGAAAACCAGACACTGCTCATCACCTGTCCAATACAGTCCCAACAGTGAAGCATGGTGGTGGCAGCATCATGCTGTGGGGGTGTTTTTCAGCTGCAGGGACAGGATGACTGGATGCAATCGAGGTAAAGATGAATGCGGCCAAGTACAGGGATATACTGGACAAAAACCTTCTCCAGAGTGCTCTGGACCACAGACTGGGCCGAAGGTTTACCTTCCAACAAGACAATGACCCTAAGCACACAGCTAAAATAACGAAGGAGTGGCTTCACAACAACTCCGTGACTGTTCTTGAATGGCCCAGCCAGAGCCCTGACTTAAACCCAATTGAGCATCTCTGGAGAGACCTAAAAATGTCTGTCCACCAACGTTTACCATCCAACCTGACAGAACTGGAGAGGATCTGCAAGGAGGAATGGCAGAGGATCCCCAAATCCAGGTGTGAAAGACTTGTTGCATCTTTCCCAAAAAGACTCCTGGCTGTATTAGATCAAAAGGGGGCTTCTACTAAATACTGAGCAAAGGGTCTGAATACTTAGGACCATGTGATATTTCAGTTTTTCTTTTTTAATAAATCTGCAACAATGTCAACAATTCTGTGTTTTTCTGTCAGTATGGGGTGCTATGTGTACATTCATGAGGAAGAAGAATGAACTTAAATGATTTTAGCAAATGGCTGCAATATAACAAAGAGTGAAAAATTTAAGGGGGTCTGAATACTTTCCGTACCCACTGTATATATATATATATATATATATGTATATATGTGTATATATGTATATATATATATATATATATATATATATATATATATATATATATATATATATATATGCACACACACATATATATATATATATATATATATATACCTATATACACACGTGTGTATATATATATATATAATTATATTATTGATTCGATTATAATTTTATATATATATATATATATATATATATAATGTGTGTGTTTATATATATATATATATTATATACACACACACACACATATATATAATATATAACGCATGAATTATAATCTAATCAATAATATAATTTTATTATATATATTATATATTATATAATAAAATTATATTATTGATTCGATTATAATTCATGCGTTTGTGTTTCAAATTTATCACATCTGGGATGTCTACTAGACTCTTGTTTTGGTCAGGTTTAAGTCAGTAATTACTAAGAATTGTAAGCCTATAATACATAACGCCAAATTTCCATGAAAAAAATTGTACTGCTTTTGGTATATAATTCCTGACATAATCATACCGCCAGGAAGGTTAAGAGCAGATTACTCTTAATAAGGCTGATGGAATTTTCTTTTAGCATGAACTGAACTTTATTTACCATTAACTGAAGGAGCTGGAAACCAGGATTGCTCTTCAGAACTGTAGCCCTTTCAATCCTGAAAGTAGTTTCTGACCCTTCTGGAATCCACAATACTTTGTACCTTTTACTCCTCTTTTCTGCACATGAGTACTAGGGGTCTAAAGGCCAACAAAGTTTGATGGTGCTCTGATTTCAGCAGGAAGACATGAAATGAACAGGAATTCTTTTTAAGGAAGAAGGCAACCTGAAACAAGAAAAAGATTAACTTTCCTGAGAAATCATATATGATCTGACTAACCTGAGTGCAGGTTTGTGTGATCGCACCTTGTGTTAAGAAGGCAGACGAAGATGAGCTCCAGCACAAGTTTTTTGTGAGAATTCTTAGGGTGACAGTTTTCCATATATGGGAGAAGTTTTGAACCACTGTGGTGGCACCAGGGATGTTGGAAGACAAATTGAAGAAGAAGCAGAGTTTCAGATGGTTACTGTACAGTAGACACAAAAAAAATGTAAGATCCTGGATAGTGAACGTGGCCAATTATTACGGACAAATTGCCAAACGCAAATGACATCCCTACTCTAACTGGTTATCCAAGATAAAGCACCAGAGGATGAGTTCTAGGAACTAACTAGTCCTTTCAGTCTGATCATTTTATTGGGGGATTATAGGCATAGGATAGAGATACAGAGATCCCTAGAAGTGAGCAGAAATCTCGCCAAATTTTGCAAAAAAAAGGAGTGTATAAACACAGTTGAGTATCTTGCTTCCTGAATAAATAAATAATGCTATTTTGAGTGGGTGCTTTGGTACAGCTGACTTAGAAGAGCCTCTCTTTTTTAGAATCTTTCTGACCCACAATAAAGTAAATGAGAAGTAACCAAAGTGTTTAATTTGTAACTTTGTCTGTAAAAAGTATTTAGAGTAAAGGAAATTGCTTCTTCATCAGGCCCCACTGATATACATAAAGGCAAAACTTTTTTTCAGTTTTCAATAGAGTGAGGAAGAATTAGAACTCCTCTCTGTTTTTTGTTGCTGCCTGTATCCCCGCTGGAGATATTCACCTTCTCTTACTGACCTGGTGACAGCTCTACAATTTTAGATTTCCCATCACTTTCTGTAACTATGACAGTCCAAGAGATGTTGCATCTCTTGGACAGGAAGCAAAGGGAAATTTCCCCTAATAGAACACAAACAGCAAATAATAACTTGACTTGGGTTTTAACCCTTGTTTAATGGAAGGGGTAAAATAATAATTTTTCATAGATAAAATGCAGTTCCATGTTTTCTCAAGCATGATCTCTAATAAAGGGGAGATTAAGAATTGAGGTTAACTGATCTTCCTTTTTAGCAGAGACCATGGTGTCACATACTTAGGCTTTTGGACACATAACCAACATTGGGAGGATCTTGGAGCAGCATTTTTCCAAACAAAGATAAGTATTTAATTCATTCAGTTCAGTAAGTATTTCAATTTCTTCCTTCCAAATGTTACTGCAGAAAATATCTATTTAAACTGGATCTACTGTATATATATTATTAATACATTTACAGCTTTTCAGCAGATTTTAGCAGTGCTCCATTATAGGGATTCCATTAGCTGCCCAAATGTTAAAATAATATTCTGGGATATTTTTGCTATGTCCCACGGGTGAACTCACCTTCACTCTTGGACCTTGACATTAGTCCCTGTGACAGAAAATGAGGGCAAATGCAAAGTGTCCTCAGTATGGATAATTGGTGGAATATCCCTTTCCACTGGAGTAATTTCTGTTAACTTTCTGTTATGTCTATGGGACAGTAAGTTAAAAGTAAATCTGAGGACACAGAGAGCTATAGAAACCTCACTGATTTTCTTGCTCTTCTACTCTTATCGAAAACTCAACTAAAAGTTCCACTTTAAAGGTTTTACGTCTTGTTTATGTTTGTAGCAGGATACATTTTTTACAGCACATTACATGGTATTATGAGTAATTTCATGTTTATGCATTGTGGTAATTTGATATGGTTTATTGTTCATTCTTTACAGCATATAGCAAAATAATGAAAGAATTTCAGAATAAAGTAACCTGAAAATACATTATACTTATGAATATGGAATAGCATGTATTTATACATGCTTACAAGCACAAGTGATAATCATAAGTCATTTTCACCCTCTCACAAGGTTACAGGGATAAATTACATCTTGCACACTGTATTGAACAATATTATACGTTTCACAGCAACCTATAAACCTCAGGTTTGTGTGTGAAAACATCAAATTGACTATGAACATACAGGGTTCAAAGAAGGCTGTGGGCTTTGCTGTAAATGCGGAAAATGGCATTTGCTAATTTATTCATTTTTAAAAGTGAATTTAACTTTGAATCCACACAATATGTTTCCTGAGAACTACAGTTGATTGCCAAAATGTATACATCTATATTCTGAACAGTTTAAGGGAAATGTATAGCCAAATGTATTTGTAAGTTGTATTAAAAATAGACAATCAGTTTATTTTTTGCTGTCTGTGTCATGCTAGGGAGATTTTTCTTTGCTTCCTGTCATGAAGACTCAACAGAAAATGAGAAGAAACCTCACCAAAGTGAGGGGAATTCCAGTCTTAGGCAGTCGCAATCTAAACATTTAACTTGACTGAATGATTTAAAGGGTTAGTTCACTTTTACAAAAAAAAAAAAAAAAACTGCCTATGCAGATAAGGGGTACCTTTAGATAAAATCAAAATGTCCAGCGTTGACTAAAATTAGATAATGTGTTTGCTATATGTGTATGCCATTTATGTAGCTCCTGAAGTTTAACTGAAAAACTCCCAAAGATGGTATCCTACCATCCTGGCCATATACTGTTAATTTTTTTAGTCTCTTCCATCCACACAAATAAGATGGATGAAGGAGTCTTCTCCCCCCCCCCCCCCCCACAGGGACATTGTGCATTGTGTTGACTGAAACAGCGAATCAATAGAAAATTTCCAACAAAACCTTTCAACTTCAACTCCGGTTGAGTGGGGTAGACTACACACTATTAAAAACATTCAGTTTGATTGAATTTTGATCAGAGAATGGCCAGCCTTTTCTCACCTCTTGGGTCTAGTGACTACTCCAAAATTTTGGATTTTCCCTCACTTTCTCAAGGACAGTGTTCACCGGGATAATAAAGGAGGCAAATCCCCCCAAGCCATGACACAGAAATAAAATCTTGACAGAGGGTCTAACATTTCCCCAATCTATTCAGAACCCACAAAATGGCTTTGATTGTACATATAATTTCTGTTCAAATGGTTTTTATTAAGGCAGAAGGAATGTAGTACAAAACAATACCAGTAGGTAACAGTGGTGCATAACAGATGAATACACGTCAAAATGACATCATGAACAGCAAGTAGTAGCATAACAGTCAGGTTTAGGAATAGGAAAGGGGCAAGCTGGGCGCCCTGGTATACAAGTACAAAGGATAAACACAGTGCATAAGGGCGGCTGGGGGTAGGGAAAAAAGGAGGCCGTAGTGCAGCAAAAGTTGGTGGTCCAGCCACAACAGGGAAACAAATTAGGTAGCGGCCAACTCGAGGCAATAAGGGGGGGAGAAAAAGAAGGGAGTAAGAGGGGCAAGAAGGATAGGGGGGGGGAAGGAAGGGCAAAACAGTGGGGGGGGGGTATGCGGGGGAGGAAAGGTGCCCGGAGGGAGTCCCGGGCCACTGATGTGGTTCAGAGTGACAATACCAATAGGGAATTGGTGACCACAGGTCAAGCTAGTACAAGGGATTCATCAAAGCCTATCGGAAGGCAATTGTCAATCCATGGTTTCCAAAGCTTTTCGTAAGGTATGAGTTTATCCAGCAGGATAGCTTCAGTTTTAGCGTGGATCATAGCTTGAGTGACTCTATTTTTCGTGGTAAGGAAACAAAGGGAGTAAGTTTTCCAGGCCTTCGCTATGGTCTGTTTGGCAGCCGTGGTGACATACAGGAAAAGTTTAAACTGGCGACGTGTGAGGTCAGGTGGCTTACAGTTCAGGAGCGCAGAAGCAGGATCAGGGGTTAGGGGTGTGTGGAAGATTGTAAATAAAACCCGATAGACTTCGGACCAAAAGGTACGGGCCGTGGGGCATTCCCACCAATTGTGTGCATGGGTACCTAGGGACTCGCAACCACGAAAGCAACGAGGTGAGTACTGTGGCACATATTTGGAGACTCTGGCTGGGACCAAGTACCATCTGGTAAGGACCTTGTAATTTGTCTCCAAGGCTACAATATTTGGGGAAGCCGATTTAGTGGCTTGCCAAATTTGGATCCAGTCAGAGTCTTCCAAGGAGAGGTGTAGGTCCCTTTCCCATTTGGAAGCATATGCCGGGGGGGGGTGGTCTCTTGAACCGATAGAAGTTGGGCATAGAGATCAGAGATGAGCCCCCGCCTATGCGGGTCTGTTTTGCAAGCCCGTTCAAAGGTGGAGAATGCATGGGAGCTATCGCATGCTGGTGTGTTCTGGCTAAAGAAGTGTTTCAGTTGCAAGTAGCGAAACAATTCTCCAGGAGGGAGGTTGTGGGCCTCACGCAAGGTTGGGAAGGTTTGAAAAGCCCGGGGAGTGAAGAACTGGTAAGCACGTATCAAGCCAACCCTAGTCCACTCAGAGAAAGAAGTCCGGGAGGACCAGGCTGGGTAGAACGAGGGGTTGCGGAGAAAAGAAAGTAGGGGATTATGGGGGGACTGAAGGTGAAAATGACGTTTAAGTCTATCCCAAAGGGTTAGGCTGTGCTTAGTGATAGGATTGGTAACACATCTCCGTTGCGAGGGTGGGAGCCAGAGGAGGTTAGCCAAAGAGAGAGGATCACAGTCCATTGCTTCTATGGAGACCCACAATGGGACTTCCTTTGTTGCATGATACTTAGGGAGCTGAGCCAACTGTGCTGCATAGTAGTATTTGGAGAACTGTGGCACCCCAAGCCCACCTCGGATACGTGGTCGATACAGCGTCGGTCGGGGTAAGCGGGGTTTGGCGTTACCCCAAATGTATTCCAGAGCCCGTTTCTGTAAAATGCGTAAGAAGTAAGCGGGTACCCCAATCGGGAGAACCCAAAACAGGTATAAGATCTTGGGTAAGATTGACATTTTGAGGACCGTAATTCTCCCCATCCAGGAAAGAGGTAGGGAGGACCATTTGTTCATAAGCGATGTAAGCGTTGATAGCATGGGAGGGTAATTTGCAGAAAAGAGCTCAAGAGGGTCAGCTGTGAACTTGACACCCAAGTAGGGGATGTAGGAGTTGGCCCAAGGGAACGGGAGGGAAGACTTGAGGTGGTTAAGGACTTCGGCTGAGAGGGATACATTGAGAGCTAGAGATTTCCGTGGGTTGACAACAAGGCCCGAGAGTGATCCAAATTTAGTTAAGTTATCAAGGAGATTAGGGGCAGACGTGAGTGGGGCAGTAAGAAAAAGCAGGACATCGTCCGCAAAAAGGCAGAGTTTATGGTGGTGACCCCCCAGTTCAATTCCACGAATATTCGGGTTGAATCGTATGAGGATCGCAAGGGGCTCAATGGCCAAGGCAAATAGTAGGGGGGAAAGGGGACAACCCTGTCTCGTGCCACGCTCTATGGGGAAGGGGTCCGACCTGTAGCCTGAATAATAGACGTATGCTCTAGGGTTCTTGTAGAGGGCATTCACCCATTGCAGGAAGTGGGAGCCGAAACCCCAGCGATCAAGGATGGAGGTGAGGTATGGCCAAGACAGAGAATCTAATGCCTTGCTAATATCTAGGGAGAGAAAGCAAGAGGGAATTCGGCGTTTCCTGGCAATGTGTGCCAGCAGGGTGGCCCGACGAATATTATCGCCAGCCTGGCGGGATGGGATGAAACCGTCTGGTCAGCATGGACCAAAGTGCCTATGACCACATTGAGGCGAGAGGACAGGACTTTGGCGAGCAGTTTAATGTCAATGTTGAGTATAGAGATGGGTCTATAATTGGACCAGGAGGTGTCATCTGAATTGGGTTTGGGAATCATGGAAATGGCAGCCATGAGCGAATCCGTGTGAAAGGAGTGACCGTCCAGCAGGGAATTAAGTGCCCCAACCAACGGGGGGATAAGAACAGAGGCAAAGCGTTTATAGTATGTAGCAGAAAAGCCGTCAGGGCCCGGACGCTTACGTGGTTTCAAAGTCTTAATTGCCTGTAGGAGTTCCTCAGCAGTTATGGGTTTATTAAGATTCTCCCTGTGGGAGGCAGACAGTGCAGGGAGGTGGACAGAAGACAGGAGGGCGTCTAAGTGAGTGCGGTCAAATGTGGAGGGGTCCTTATAGAGCGTGGAGAGTTTATCACGGAAGGTGCGGAGAATTTTAAGGGGATTACAGGTGTATGTGTCCTTAGCCTGCTTAAGGCGTATAGGTTTAGGAGTATAATCGGCTTTGCGAAGCGTCAAGGCAAGGAAGGTGTCAGGTTTGTTAGCTTTCATATATAAAGTATGTTTTTACTTTCGGAGTATTTGTTCCGCCGATTCCGAAAGGAGAAGATCCAGCTCAAGTCGAGCTTTATCAAGGGCTTGTTTCCTGGAGGGCGAGGGGGTGGCTTGATAGTCTGCGGAGGCCTTATAGAAGGCAGCTTCTAAATTTTGTAGTAAGAGGCGACGTTCCTTATGGAGGTGAGAGGTTCGGCTAATGCAAGCCCCCCGTATAACTGGTTTGTGGGCTTCCCACAACATGAGTGGGGACGTGTCCGGATGAGTGTTGGTGGACAGATAGTCAGAAATTGCGTGCTCCAATTCGAGACGGTGGGTCGGGTTAGCCAGCATACCGTCATTGATCTGCCAAGAGAGAAGGTTGGGTTTAGGTACCAAGGAAGAGAAGGAGGAGATGACCGCATCATGATCAGACCAGGCGCAGGGGATGATAGTGGAGGTGGAAAGGAGAGGAGATGTGCCAATGTGGATCAAGATGTGGTCAATTCGCGAAAACAGCTTATGTGGATGGGAATAGTGCGTGTACTGTCGTCGGCGTGGGTTGTGTTCACGCCACGTATCCACTAAGGAATGTTGAGTTAGGAGTTGTTGGAAAGAGAGGCACTGCGTGGATAGTGGAGTGGGAGATTTGTCCTGCAGGGGGTAGAGTACGTGATTGGAGTCGCCACAAAGCAAGAGGGTACCCTGTTTGTGGGTGTCCGTGACAGACAATAGGTGGGAAAGGAAGGCCTGGGGTTTCTTATTAGGAGCATAGTATGAAACTATAGTGACATTCGAGTCAAGAAGCTGTCCTAGCAGTATGAGGTAGCGACCCTCGGGGTCTTTTATTTCCTTCTGTAGAGTAAATGGGGTAGTTCTGTGAAAAGCTATCAGCACACCCCGTTGCTTCGTGGGAGCAGAGGCAGTGTAGACTTGTGGGTATTGGTGACCAAAGTGTTTGGGAGTCGAGTGAGTGGAAAAGTACGTTTCCTGAAGGCAAGCCACATGAACCGATAGCGAAGAGAATGATCGGAATGCCTTCACACGTTTGGAGGGGGAATTTAGGCCTTGTACGTTAAGAGTAAGAACGTTTAAGGTGGACATAATGGAGCGCAAAAGTAGCGTGGCAGGGGTAGGAGGCAGGAACGGCGGGCGGGGGACTCTCTCCGGGTGGGGATGGGAGACAGGAGGAGCAGGAGCAAGAGGGCAGGAAAGGGGGAGGAAGGGAAATGGGGGAGAGAAAAAAAAACTCAAGAATGGAAGGGGAAGGAAGGAAAAAAGGAGAAAAGGATCCTCTGGAAGGAAGTAAACTTCCCGCCAGGAGGAGTCAACTCGTCCAAAAAGGTCTGGTACTGAAGGACTACAAGTGGGGTGCAGTGAGCAGTCTCTGGGGTAGGGACAGCCTAGTAACAAGCATAACGCAAGTGGAGGTAACGAGTCAATAACATATCAGAGCACAAACAGTAAAACAAATCAGGTCAATATGGTAGACCCAACAATGAGAAAAAAAAAGGGAAGGGGACGTGGGGACTCCCACTGGGAAATGCAAACCAGGATGCTCAGAACAGGCAGTATGATGGCGGAGTCAGGAGAACAGGCCAATGGAAGCGCCCGTTCATCCCGTAAGCGTTTGCAGTGGCGGAGCAACCCAGGAAGGCCACAGCACCGTTCATGGTGCAAGAAGGAACAACAAAATGATCCGCCATAAGTGCCTGGTATGAGCATAAATAGGGGTGCAGCAGACAACCAGTAGGAGTACCTGAAAGTGTATAATGTAGAGCTCTCACTCGGGTCAGGACCTGAGTCAAAATATAGCACTCAAGTGAGGGTGATGGCAGAGCGAGCTAAAAAATTGAAGAAAAAGTCCAATTTAGGGAAACTCCGCCACCAGTCTAACCTACAGTAGTGGTACGTCCTGGAGGGTACCCAAAAAAAAAAAAAAAACACATATGTATACATATAAAAAGCAATATAAAACAATATAGTTACGGTTCCAGGAGGATACCAAAAATGGTGGCATCAAAGAAAGGGATCAGCAGGGCAGCTATACAACCATCCTAGTAACAAAGAGCAGGTGAACACCACGGGGTGTCCTCAGTCCATGGTGTCCTCAGGAGCCGGGGCTGGAGCTGGTGATGAATAGCGACCTCTCTTGTGGATCCCGTGCTGGGAGACACGATCCTGGTGAGCTTGGGTCTTCTGTGGAGAGGATGATGCAGCACGTCGCCTGGAGCCTTCAGGAGAGTGATCAGGGGGTGTCAGGTGGAGTTCACGAATAGTACCATGAAGATCCTCAGGAGATTTGCATTGGTAAGAGGAGCCTTTATAGGAGAAGCGGACATCAAAGGGGAAGATCCATCTGTAGGTAATCTTGTGGTGTTGAAGAACAAGGAGATGTGGCTTCATAGCCTTACGTTTAGCCAGAGTAGCTTGGGATAAATCTTGGAAGAGTTGGTAACGGTGACCCTGGAAAATTAGGGAATCCCTATTACGGGCAGCTACCATAAGTTGTTCTTTAGTGCTAAAAAAGTGAAGTTTCACTATGATGTCCCTGGGAGGACCGTCATCTGAGCGCGGGGCCAGTGATCTATGGATCCTGTCCATTTCCAAACGCTCTATAGGAATTGATAGGGCTAGTTCCTGAAATAAGGCAGTGATGGTGGATTGAAGGTCCTCCACAGACTCTGGGATACCTCTGATCCTGACATTGGATCTTCTGGCCCTGTTTTCAAAGTCCTCTAAGCGGGAGTGTAGGGATGAATTTTCCTCTCGAAGGGCTTCCAAGTCCTCAGAATGATTGCCGGCTGTGAGTTCTAGTTCTTCAGTGCGTTGCTCTAAGAGAGTAGTGCGGTGGCCCACCTCCCTGATTTCCCTGGTGAGCTTGTCAGTAATGGCATCTGAGGTGTTTTTGAGGGCTCTAGTGAGCATCCGCTCAAATTGCTGGAGCAGGTCTGGCTGCAGTGTGTCTCCCCTTAAAGTTAGAGGTGTGAGGAAAAAATCATAGTCTGTCTCACCGTCTGGGTGCAGCGCCACAGGCTTGGTGTGAGGAGTTGCATGAGGCGAGCGGTTAGATGGCGCCGCCGCCATCTTAGGAGCGGTTTTGAGGAGAGCGTCCCTGATGGATTTAGTCTTAAATGTGTTCTTCTGTCCGCCGTAGACCATCGTGGGTTGACCCCAGAGGTCCCTGGCAGCCGGTGGCTCTGTAGGTGGTTAGGTTAGCAGCGGTGACTCGTTGCGGAGAGGCTGTAATGCCCCCAGAGATGCGGAGCACTAGGCGGACATGTCCTGCTCAGAGGGGCCAACGGTCATTCGGACCTTCCCAGGGTGAAGGTGAGGTCTGGGGTCCGGAGTCCTGGCCAGGGGGTGGGGACCCAGGGGTGCCCAGCAAGCGTGAGAGGGCCGGGAAGATGGCGGCCGGGTGCTGACTGATAGGCCGCGACCGGCCGTGGAGATGTTTCCAGAGGCACAGCGGGGCAGATTAGGGCAGAGGGGGGTAGATCCGTAGGGCAGGATGGTGAGTGGGTACTTTAATAGTGCCTACCTCCCCTCTGAAGCGCCGGATGGCGGGCCGCGGCGGCCGCGCAGGCCTCGGGTCCGGTCCGCAGGAAAGTCCCCGGCTTTAGGCCTAGTTAGGCCACGAGCGGAAATCCTGGTCCGACAAAAAAATGTTTTAGTCCGGTGGGTCCCCCAGGGTCTGGGGAGTCGTGATGGGGTGCGGATGAGCCGTTGGGCTGAGCAGGGAAGGAGGATTGCGGACGATTGAATGTGAGCGGCGGAGCTCCTCACAAAGACGTCCGCCTCGGTCCGCTTCCGGTCACGCCCCCATATAATTTATTTTAACCTGTTGAACAGGGGATGTGATTCTCCCCAGAGAGTATCATAGACCAAATTTAATAAGGCTTTACATACAGTATGAGGACTGTCCAAAGCTTGCTAAAATCAGTTTTTGCAAACGTACTGTATCCTAGTCACCTGAAAGGTCTTGGCATCCTGTCTATATACATATTTAAATATTT
Organism: Pelophylax lessonae; assembly: GCF_965119305.1. Classification (NCBI taxonomy): domain Eukaryota; kingdom Metazoa; phylum Chordata; class Amphibia; order Anura; family Ranidae; genus Pelophylax; species Pelophylax lessonae. The sequence continues at coordinate 140,371,105 of NC_138774.1, forward strand.
GTTAGAGAGGAGTTGACTATGCAGAGAGAAATGTAGGCTTTATTCTTGTTTAATATTGTATTGAGACAATTTTAACATTTTTGTGTGAAAAAACTTTGTGGGTGTCAGGAGCATGTGCGCTCCAAGCTCTCTCTTTGTCTGTTCTACTCTGCTACTTTGATTCCCTTGTTGATGACCTTGGATCTGATATCGACTAATCTCTGAACTCTTTCTGCCTTTTAACTTTGAATTTTGACCCTGAATATTCTGAACCTTGCTTGTCTGCCAACTGCAAGTACCAATTTGCTTTGCTCAGTTTGTGCATGCCTTGGCGTGGTAACCAGGCACTAAAGCATTGTGTATAAGCCCTGGGGCAATGGAGTAGCAGTAGGCCTGCTTGCCTTATAGGAGAGGGGGCTGCTAAAAGTGAAGAACACAGAAGCTAGCAATAGTGTCTGACCACCTGTGTTAGGAGTAAGCGTGACAGTGGGGTGTATATTCCCCTCATTGTATACGTTATTGTACCTGTGTAATCCTTGGGGCACCTCAAAAGTCCGCTTTTTGGTATTTTGGTTATGGTCTGTGATTGATAGGATGTGGCACCCTCATCCCATATTTGTACATGCTAAGGCGACATTCTGTTAAAGGCAAAATATTTTCCTGGTGAAATCAAGTCTGACAAAATTGTCTGCTCATCCATTATAAAAGTCTGTTGCAAACATTTTCCAAATAAGATACATTTTATTAATAAATGTTAACTTTATACAAATGATCCTGCAAGGTTTTATTCACATCACGTCTCACATAGTTTCATTTACATTCCAATTGGTACTGTGATACTTTTACACTTTGTTGTGGAAGTTCTATTTTACAACTTGTCACGGAGCATTTATAAAAATCATACCATTGGCCCTAGGGGGTGTTGTTGCATCTCTCTAAATTAAACCCCATCTGTCCTGTGTTCTCAGCAAGAAATTCATTCCAGACCAGAACACTTTGCAACAGACACAGCGAATCCATAAAATATATATGAGAAACAGAATATGTTGCCGTGCAAAGCATTGATCTGCATGCCTCTGCTTTTCTTTCCTGACCTGTAGAGCTGTATTTTGTTATACAAATATCTATAAATCAACCAAATATAGAGACAGGGTTAAAGAGCGGTTCATCGATGACTCAATTGTGTTTGCTACAGGGAAGAAAAAAGGTTTTAAGGTCATACTAATCTATGTAATAATCCACATTTTTTAAAAAGGAGCGTTTCAGCTATCTAAATTCATTAAAAACTGTTCTATTGAGAAATTTATGGGTTACTAGAAGAACATATAGATAACTTTGGCTGAACATTTATCTAAGGGCTTTGGCCAGTGCAGACCTGGAACCAAAATAGTCTTAAGCTGATTATACAAGTTGGAATCCAATTGTACAATTTCCTTTGTATCCACCAACAACTACTGTATGTAGTTTTATGACTTTCCAAATTGGGTAAAAACAAAAAAAAAAAGATTGTTTAGGCAGGCACTCAAATTACATGATTTTGATAAATGCATTTATAGATTTATAGAGGTTGTACAATCAAATTTGTAACATGAATGGAAGATTTTAGGCTAAAGCCCCGTACACAAGATCAGAATATCGTACAAAGAATACCACTTTCGAACCAATCATATGATCATCTGATTTGTTAAGGAAGATATTGCTTTTTTTGCACTGGTGGTCTGTGCACGTTTGGAGGTGATCAAAATATGGATATATATATGCTGTAACAACAGGATCATACTTACTGCACTTACCTTTTATCCGCTGGGTAAGGAGGAATTTCACCAGGTGGAGGGATATTCCAGTCACGTTCACTTTATTTGATTCATTATTTTGGACTTTTCACATCACCTGTTTTTCATGATTAACGTTTATTTAAACACTATTGAAGGAGTTTCCTTTCTTCACCAATGGAATTGCTGGATTCCTAATTTATTCCACTATTTGTATGAACATTTACTTTCCACTTTACATTGCTTTTGTATATGATTTTTTTGAGCTTTCTACTTTAGCAAATATTTTTCTGTGGTCAATATTTATTTAACCCGTTATTGGTTAACCTATAATATCACTTTTAAGTGTATTCACCTAATAATTGAAATAGCGCACCACTCTTATTCACATATGATCATCTGATTGTTAGTACACAGCTGCCGTCCGAAATTTTCCAAAGGAACAAACACGAAAATGTTTCTCGTACGATACCAAATCGTACAAATTTTGTTTAATCAGAACAGTTTTCTTCAGAAAATCCAATACAAATACATTACATAACTTCCGAGTTTTTATTCTGAGGTACAAGAATTTTGGTACTTTAGTAACCTATTAATTTTCAATAAAAAAAATGGATGATCATCTCATCATGATAATCTCATCATGTGCACTAGGCTTTAGGCTACAATAACTACTTAACTCATTATGATACTGAAAGATTAAACCACCGATTGAAAAGCACCTCATTAGCAACACTTTGATTTCAGCATGCTGCAAATAAAGGCAACTGCCAATAAGTGGTGGAATCTATCAGTAACATAAAATTAAAATCATCTATGCAGCCATAGATTTCTGTGCTCAGTACAGTGGAGCAATAATGTTAATGTGCCAACCAACACCTTCACTGACTCAATAATAAAAAAAGAGATGAATGCATAAAGTAGTGTTTTCAATCTTTTATTTATTAACAGTTTTTTAGTGCACTAAAGTAAATACAGTAGTAGAGTAAGAGTGCCAGTGTGGGTCTTGTTCAGTTACTGAATACAATTATTAGGGTATATATAGGATTTATTGCTCTTTAAAGGGGAATGAAAAACAATGCCCACCTCCCTAGTAACTAGACTATGGATTTCTCTAATGGGATTTTTTAGAGCATAAATATTAACGTGATTTACAAGTTTATATGATATACTTTATTGACACATATATAAAAAAGAAAGAACATTTGTATACAATAAAATACCAAAGTGGTTAAAGATAGTACTATTGCTGGGTTTACAAAAGTAACCACATTCATCTGTATTTGGACAGTACAGACCCAATGTGTTTCAAAAACAGAAAGTTTCTTCTTCAGCGGTAAATGGTTACAATAAAAGGCTTTTACTATATGACTTTAGGCCCTCCTTCCTGACCCCTTGTGGGCTTAGTGATGTGGGTTACAGTGTCTCCGCCAGATGGATCTTTGGTAGCAGGCGACGGCAAAAATCTTTTTGTGTTTCTTTTAAAATTATGTGGTTTTTCACAACTGATGTGTGGGCTTTTAGGAAAAGCTTTTTTATTTTAACCACTTACCCCTGAAGAAGAAACTTTCTGTTTTCGAAACACATTGGGTCTGTACTTCTTTTCATATACAGATGAATGTGGTTACTTTTGTAAACCCAGCAATAGTACTATCTTTAACTGCACTGGTATTTTATTGTATACGAACATTCTTTTTTTATATATATGTGTTAATAAAGTATATTGTATAAACTTGTAAATCACGTTGATATTTATGCCCTACAAAATCCCATTAGAGGGTGTTGTGTCTATACAATTATTAGGGTGCCAGAATTTTGTCAGATTTAGTTACACAAGATTAACATCAAATCTGATTATACAAAAGACAACAGATGCAATACTCCATTGACCATTGCTCACACGGTTACCATTTGCCAAATATATGGGCAGATGTCGAAACCCATAATGAGGAGAAGTAAAATCTCTACCTGTCCTCTGAAGACTGTTGCACTGTATGCACCAACTCTGATCTTCTTCATCCCAATATGAATGATGGTGGATGTAGAGCATGTGTGGGGAAATCCATTTCCGTTCCTCCATGGAAATATGAAGGAAAATTTTGCAGTGGTATAAATATTGCTTGAGATATTCTGAAGTGCCACACATCGTCAAGGCTTAGGTTTAGTGAGTTGTGAACAGTTCAGATAAATTGGTCGTATCAGCACATACAAGGTTAAAAGAAGAAAATAACTGTTTACTATTGGCATCATCTCCAACATCATTTTCTTATCACCAATCAGCACCTTGTTAGTACATGTCTATCTGAAACCACCTGCCAATAGAAGCCTTGAAATACTGTAGCATTTGACTAAAAGTCAGTCACCACCAAATATTTAATTTTTGGTTTTGGGTTTAATACCGCTTTAAAGTTATTGTCTCCTGAAGCAAAGAAGTAAGGGTAGGGATGATGCACATTAAAAAAGATGTTGGCAATAAAAACCTCCATATATAATTCTGTGAGTTTAAAAATGCGTGTTGTTAATGCTTAGAATGTTAATTTCTTGCACACAAGTTTTCAAATATTATAAAAAAAAAAAAACTCTATATTTGGTGCAATTAATAGGCAGATAACTTACTAAGTAACTCTATGGATGTACTGTATGTGGAGTATTCACAAACCTGCATTTCTCCCTGCAGTTCCACTGTCAATGACTACAATAGCACAGATCTCATCATCAATTACATAATAGTGAATGGGACTAGGCATTTGCTTGTTGGCTGATTCCAGGAGAAAACAGCATAGCTCCTGGAACTCATAATAAAAGTGAACATGGACAGATGTCTCACATCTTGTCACTCTTGCTTAGCCATCTGCCTGTATATAGTTCAATGGTAGAAATAAACGCCCCTGATCTGTTACCTGATAATGTTTGGGCAAAGGTCAGATTAATAGGTCACACCAGTGCAACTTGTCATGCAATTTGATAGCTTCAAATAGCATAACAAGTCGCACCATATTTTCCAGAAAGGAAGCGGTCAAATCGGTGCGAGACACATTTTTGTAAATATTTTATTATATCTTTTCATGTGACAACACTGAAGAAATTACACTTTGCTACAATGTAAAGTAGTGAGTGCACAGCTTGTATAACAGTGTAAATTTGCTGTCCCCTCAAAAAAACACAACATACAGCCATTAATGTCTAAACCGCTGGTAACAAAAGTGAGTACACCCCTAAGTGAAAATGTCCAAAATTGGCCCAAGTAGCCATTTTCCCTCCCCGGTGTCATGTGACTCATTAGTGTTACAAGATATCAGTTGTTTATGGGGAGCAGGTGTGTTAAATTTGGTGTTATCGCTCTCACTCTCTCATACTGGTCTCTGGAAGTTCAACATGTCACCTCATAGCAAAGAACTCTCTGAGGATCTGAAAAAAACAATTGTTGCTCTACGTAAAGACATAGGAAGATTGCCAAGACCCCAAAACTGAGCTACAGCACGGTGGCCAAGACCATACAGTGGTTTAACAGGACAAGTTCCATTCAGAGCAGACCTCGCCATGGTCGACCAAAGAAGCTGGGTGCACGTGCTCAGCGTCATATCCAGAGGTTGTCTTTGGAAAATAGACATATGAGTGCTACCAGCATTGCTGCAAAGGTTGAAGGGGTGGGGGGTGAGCCTATCAGTGCTCTGATCATAAGCTGCATACTGCATCAAATTTGTCTGTATGGCTGTCGTCCCAGAGGGAAGCCTCTTCTAAAGATGATGCACCAGAAAGCCCGCAAACAGTTTGCTGAAAACAAGTAGACTAAGGACATGTATTACTGGAACCATGTCCTGTGGTCTGATGAAACCAAAATAAACGTATTTGGTTCAAATGGTGTCAAGTGTGTGTGGAAGCAACCAGGTGAGGAATACAAAGACAAGTGTGTCTTGCCTACAGTCAAGCATGGTGGTGGAGGTGTCATGGTCTGGGGCTGCCGGCACTGGGGAGCTGCAGTTCATTGAGGGAACCATCAATGCCAACATATACTGTGACATGCAGTACTGAAGAAGAGTATGATCCCCTCACTTCGCAACATGATAACGACCCCAAAAACACCTCCAAGACGACCACTGCCTTGCTAAAGAAGCTGAGGGTAAAGGTAATGGACTGGCCAAGCATGTCTCCAGACCTAAACCCTTTTGAGCATCTGTGGGGCATCCTCAAACGGAAGGTGGAGGATAGCAAGGTCTCTAACATCCACCAGCTCTGTGATGTCGTCACGGAGGAGTGGAAGAGGACTCCAGTGGCAACCTGTGAAGCTCTGGTGAACTCCATGCCCAAGAGGGTTAAGGTAGTGCTGGAGAATAATGGTGGCCACACAAAATGTTGACAATTTGGCCCCAATTTGGACAATTTCACTTAGAGGTGTACTCACTTTTGTTTCCAGCAGTTAAGACATTAATGGCTGTTTGTTGAGTTATTTTGAGGGGACAGCAAATTCACACTGATATACAAGCTGTACACTCACTACTTTACATTGTAGCAAAGTGTCATTTCTTCAGTGTTGTCACATGAAAAGATATAACAAAATATTTACAAAAATGTGAGGGGTGTACTCACTCACCATCTTGATCTTCAAAGAAACAATATTGCAGAAGGAGGACCAGCTCCTCACATGAGATACTCCTGCCATATTGTACATATTGCCATGTTTGTACATGTAGCCCTGCCCCCGAGGGAGTGGCTTGTTGCATGGGTATCCTCTTCACTTCTTGCACCCTGAGCCTGCCCCCATCTGACACTATTAGTTCTGTCATTAAGAATAATGGAGACCACAAGTATTGCAGTGAATAATCAATTTACTGCTTTTGACTTTTTATGCAAAACAAGAATATGCAAACAGAATCAGAAATAACACAGAGGTCGCTAAAGGGATAGATCCTGAATTCCCAACCAAGGATTTAGGCCTTTTAGTTCAGCACTCAGGATCCAGAACACAGGCCACACATACATACACACAAACAAATGTGTATGTATGCTAGAGGATTGCGTTCAGCAACAATAAACAATACTTTAACCAAAATTAGAGAGTGACTACAGATAAGAGTGACTACAATTGGTAACTTGGATGCAAAGTAAGCAATATCAATATTAAAACAATTATCAGAATGCACTCTGTGTACTAACGGGGGCCCCCTTTATAATGAATTGCAAGCATCTCCTGGAGAGTGAGGCCTCACTTGTCTTCACTGGCAAGGAACTCCCAACAATCCGAGGAAAGTATTTGTAATCCAATAAAGGTAGAGATGGTGAACTGTATTCCCCAAAGCAATCAATAGTCGTAATCCACAGAGTAGCAAATATAATAAATCCTAATGCGTCACAACAGGTTAACAGCCTAGTACTGAGTAGAGGGCTTGAGGCCTGGTTCACCCACCTCGCACTATATGTATATCTGCAGTGTCCAGTGGTTTATCAGGATGTCAGTATGGCCTTATGAAAGTACACAGTTTAGTTGGCCTGCCCTGATTCAGTCTAGATCTGAGTTTAACAGAGATTTGAATACTGGATGTCTCTCACCCAAATCGGGAGCTCCGCTCCCCTCTGCGACAAGGCCCCGCTCCTCTCAGAGTCTTCGTCCGCCTGTCAGCAACCTTCCGCTCAGTCACGCAACCGAGACTTCCTCTGCTCACTCACACTGCCGGCTTCACTCCTGTGTCCGCCACTAGGCCTCGGCCTATGTTCCTGCGATCCGCAGCAGCTCTTCCCCTTCTTTTCAGTACGCTGTCCTCGAGGCAATAGAGTGAAATGGAGTCCCACCCTCCTTTATATAGACACTCCCAGCAAGCTCTGCGCGTCCTATTGCTCCCTGGGAGAAGGGTCTCTCTCTCTCTCAGCAGTCTATGATCTTGCTCCTCCCGTACTACATCTCCCATAATGCCAAAGTCACTGTCTTTGCAGAACTTTAATAACAATAACAGTTTGAACAACCCCAGCCGTGCGACCCGGCTACATCCATATTGCATTTTATTTTGTTGTTTAGTTAGTGACAGGGAGCTGTCAACTATATGTATTTTTTGATGCATATATGCAACAGTAGTAGATTTATTTTTATACTGCTTTATTTATTGCCTTGTAAATATTGTTATCCCCTTTTCCAAGTTGTTCCCTCTTCCTCTCCGGATTTTTTTATGGGGCGTCCCACTCCTGGGCTCAGGAGCCTTTTTTGTCAGTCTATAAGTACAGGGCCTCTTTTTTTAGAGGGAGGCTAAGTCTGTGGTCCCCCCCTCTCCTCGGCTTCTGGAAGCTTCTGCAAAGTTTCAGAACTTAGTGGGTGGGGATATGGGGATGATAATCAGAGCCTGATTATTCAAGAGATCTCTGCCAATCCTTGGGCAAGGAGGGCCAGAAGCTGGGGAGATGGCCCTTAAATAATGTGGAAACTGGCCATGGGGGGGGGGATTTGCTGGATCCAGAGGCCTGTCCTGGGGGGCTCTGCCTTCAGGCAGAAGACCAGCAGTGATATAGAAGGAGAAGTGCTGCTGCTGGAAAGAGAGAGAGAGAAAAGGGACCAAGGAGGAACACCCAACCCCCTTCAGTCTCAGCTAAGTGACCCTGATTCATAGAGTAAGACTTGATATGCAGGCGGCCTAGTCAGAAGTCACCAGCTATGCTCCAGGACAAAGAGACTGTGTGAGTAAGCCTCCACATTCAGTGGTGTCACTAGAGCTGGTGTCCCCTGGTGCAGTAAAATATGGTGTCACCCCCCCCCAATAATTTTTGCAACATGGGGAGATGGGGGCTATAGAGGGGGGAGAGAGGGAGGGCAGAGAGAGAGGGGGCGAGGGAGGGGGCAGAGAGAGAGAGTAAAAGGGGGCTAGGGGGAGAGAGGAGGGGAGATAGAGAAGGCAGAGGGATAGGGGGAGAGAGAGAAATAGAGGGGGGCAGGAGGAGAAAGAGAGGGGGCAGGGAGAGAGAAAGAGAGAGAGAGGGGGTAGGGAAAGAGAGAGAGGGGGCAGAGAGAGATAAAGCTGAGTCAAGGAGAGAGAGAAAGGGCAGGGGGAGAGAAAGAGAGAGATAGAGGGGGGCAGGGAGAGAGATAGAGGCAGGGCAGGGGAAGAGAGGGAGGGGGGCAGGGGGATAGAGAGAAGGGGCAGGGAGAGACAGACAAAGAGGGGGAAGGGATAGAGAGAGAGGGGGGGCAGGGAGAGAGAGAGGGGCAGAGGGAGAGAGGGGGACAGGGAGAGAGAGGGGGGCAGAGAAAGAGAGAGGGGGCAGGTTCCAGATTGGCAGTTACACTTTAATGCGGGACTTAAATGAAAAACCTTTTTCTAATTTTGGTGGTGAAGAGTTAGACTTTCTGCATGATTTTTTGCAGTCTGTGACCCCTGTGGAAATATTTCACTTTCTTCCTGTTTCAGAGATACAATAGGAAGTGTGGAGAAATCCCCACAAGGTTAGGGGAAATGTTATCTTTGACAGCTGACACTGAAACAGCTGGTCTGATTACAAAATATCCTTCCCAATGTTTTTGATGAAAAATGTAATATATTCGATTTTCCTTTTTTTAGTCTTGATGATAACAGGCATTATTACAAATAGTAAAGCTGGCCATACATGATTAGAAACTCTTTATAACAAACAGTCATATTTGATAAAGATCTGTTGAACGTGCATATGATAACTCCATGATTGTATCAAAATATTTCCCCCAATTGTCAACATATTATTGATCATTTACAACATAAATGGTACATTTTTCATAGGTCGGCGGAAATTATGTAAAGATTTTTTGACCTTATTGAACCCTCCCACTCTCCAACTATATTAAATAGAACAATCTTTCTTTTCATTGCTTATACTTCTTTTTTAAACACGCACGTGCTTTGTAGGTTTTTTCGAACTGTTTTCGATATATCCCACTACCAACGTTTAGAAAATCAATAGTTTATGCTGCAAAAATCTGACATAATGGTTTGTTTTTTTGCCATAAAACGTTGCATTTCGAGAATCAAAATGAGGTCACTAAAGATCGAGCGTATCAAATACTTTTTTTTTTGTCTAAAAGAAGTCTATTGAGAAACAAATATATAAAAGAAGAGTTACAGGTTCCGGATGGGAAACCCCTGTGATATAATTAAAAACAGGAGTCGGGGATTGCATCCATGGTTCCCCACCTGATTGTGCCCTAATAGCATGTTGTAACTGTAGATAATAAAAATGCATTGAGTGCAGTACATGGAATTTAAATTGCAGGTCAGAAAAAGGCCTTAGTTTACTGTTAGAAAAAATGTGCCTGAAGCGTGTAACCCCATATCTTTTCCATCAAGCCCCATACTGTATAAGTTGCAGCTCCATGTAATATCCAAATACTTTTTTGAACAATTTTCTAACCATGTATGGCCACCATAAGAGTAAATCTCTTTAACGGGATTTAATACAGCAATAAAAACCTGACAGATGTCCTAACCCTTCCTCTGCCTATGCAAAAAAAAAAGTTTTGCTGGGATTGTACTTGAAGTTTGTTAAAAAAAACAGCTTTATCTAAGCTGTCCGGTCTCTTTGCTTCTAATTTGAATTTGCTGGTGATGTCTGCAGAGGTTCAGTAAATATTATTGATGGATCTACTCAAAAACATCTAGATTGGGGTCAGCCATCAGGTGTCTATGGGGCGGGCAGCTAATAGCTACCTTTAGGATGCCAAAGGAAGAAGTCAATATCTCACAAAGAGCCACATGGGTGAAATATCTGCTTGTCTATTAACAATTCATGGACCACTGGGGCTTACAACAATCTTATAACCAACTACACAACAGATGCATGCAGTGCACAGGCAGCCATAACCATGTTCCTTTTTCTTCTTAGAGAACAACACTAATTTAAAAAAAACCTTGCTACTTTTCGACTTGTTGAATCCCTATAATAATTTAAAAAAAAATCAAAAAACAGTTTGCTTCAGCAATGCAAAACAAAAATGATTTAACATATGCTAGACAACAATAATATTCATAATAAATCAGCAACCCCTGCTGTATCTTATTATCTTAATGAATCTCAATTTGTGTTTTATTTCCAGAATAGGAAGAGCTACTTTGCAAGATTATTACAGCTATCTTTATATGTAATTAAAACAAATCTAATAATAAGGATGTTATTAACGTAGAAAAGAAGTAATTTTTTTTTTGATTGCATAATAGATTTTTTTTTCGGTATCAGTGATGTAGCAGTGTGCGTAGATAATTTAAACAAGATGAGTCTGTGAAATTCAACAAATAAACAGATATGATATGCAGAGTGCCAGGAAGGACTGGATAGAATTCAGTAACTAATGATTACATTACACAGCATAGCTGACAATCTGTAGATTCACTATTATGTATCTGTGATGGTTTGCATGGGATTGTAGACCTAGAATAGACAATAAGAGACAATAATGCATCTGCTTTGCAAACATTTTTATATACTAGAGAAACTGGCTCCATCTGGTGCTCATTCAAAGCATCGCTTAAACTTTTGGGAGGTTTTGCTATTTGAAAAAATTGTGGTCCTAAATATTCTGTATAAACAGAGCAAAGTTTCTACGCTAGTCCAACTTCAGACATTTTTTTTGTTTTTTGTCTTAGAAGTATTGGTGCTACTGTCAAGTTTCTATTTTAGTCTTTTACTTCATTCACCAATTTTCCAGTTTGGCTGAAGGTAGAATTTAATACTAATACAGTAAATGTATATGTTAACGTTAGTAATAGGTTGGTATTGTCACTCAAAATCATTTAGATGTCTACTAACCTCAATAAAGGCAACTAGTTTCTAAAAATGATCCTATTGCAGCTAAAATATGGGAGTTGATTTAAACATTATTTGATGTTACACCCCATCTACTTACATAGTTTAGCGTGGAACCTTTCGCACGTTTCTGGCTCTCTTTCTCCCTACCGAGCTGTACACAATGGATTTAGCAAGAAAAAAACATTCTCATTGGGGGAAAGAATACCGATCAGCATAGATGTTCACCCAAGAAATTCCAGTCCAGATGGCAGTGTTGGTTTGATGTCCCGACTTGGCCCCTCCACAGCTTATTTTAGACAGGTTATTACAAATTTAAGTTCCACTAATGTTCTACAGTTGATGACTGTACTTTTGTCCTGTAATGTTGAATATGCACCAAAGTATTACTCCTTTATAGCTAACTGCTGGCATGTTAAGTGCATTTTGAGCTATTAAATGACACTCCAACCAATTGTTGCTTTATAGTGTAGCACCCTACAGGTAGGTGCTAGGTAAAGGTATAGTGGGCCTTGTCTGCCTAACAGCAGGGCTGTGATTTATTTAGTAAGGGTGTCATGGTTTCCAGGTGGGCCTGCTGAAGGGGGAGTCTCCCCACTGGCTCCTGTGGGAGGTTTCTCATAGGACGGTGGAGGAAACCCAATCAGGGGACACATCCAGGCTTGTAACTACCCCAGAAGGCAGATTGTGCTGCAAAGGATTCTGGGAGTGGGTATAAGTTTGGAGGTGGCACATGACACAATGTCTTTGGCGGGAGCAGATTCCCAGGATGGAGAGTGCGGCTGTCTCTCCTCCTGTCTGAGGAAAGAGGATGTCTCGAGGTGTCGCCTGAGAATCCAGAGAGTGCTGAGTTGAGCTGAGGGGATCCGGTGTGCCGAGAATCTGCGGAGAGAGAGAGGGGTTCAGTCCCAGGAAAGCCAACACAGGTCGTGAGTACTGAGGATTGCCCCTGGGGGGTCTGCCAGAGTTAAAGGGAACCACTCCGGAAGAGGTTCTGGGATCCAGTGCCAGCTAGCGGAAAGGGGGTACCTAGTTTGAGGATCCTGAAGTCACAGAGGGGGGTGCATAGACACCGAAGAATTCAAGTTTAAAGGTCAAAGGGAGCACCTACTATTGGGCCCTGAATTATACAGAGTGTGCCAGTTGGGATTTACAGTTTTTCAACGTACTACCTCAAGCCAAAGCAAAGTGGAAGGGAAGTATTCAGTGACTTGTTGCAGTGTAACAGTGTCAGTGGTTCTACAATTTCACAGTCCTGGATCTTTTGGACTTAAGCCAAGGATTCAGCACTTCTACTAAGCTACGGAGTATTCTCAGAGTTAGTGAGCGTTGGCAAGTGTATATAGTTGAAGCATAAAGGAGTATCCCACTCATTCCCTTCTCCCATCCCCTTTCTCTACAATAAAACAACAAAACCAAGATGCCGGAGTTGTCCATGTCTCAGTCTCTATATCCAGCGCTGGAGCTCACATGGGCTAGAAAGGTAACCGGTAACAGTGGCAGACCCACATCAGGCCACAGGCCTGGAAAACCTGCTACAATAGTATGTTAATAGCTTTTATTAGTTTCTCCAATTTATTACAACTTGAGATGAGGGTTGTTTACCCCAATGAACAACATTCATTGTATATCATTTAATATGCTTGATGAATACTTGTAATCCTTTATTTTATTAATAAACTTTTTTCTTGATTCAAAAAAAAAAAACAAAAAAACATGATTTGATGTAATGTATATGTTTTGATTGATATGTTATCATTAGACTGATATAAATATTGTACATTTTCATATTTTTAAAAGTGCAAACTTCATGACCATCATCCTTTCCCTTATTTTAATACCTGGTAAATCAATGACCTAGAAATCAAACATGTGTATAATAGGTACTGGGAAATCTGATATGCATATGCTTGTTCCAGATGAGTCACTGATCCTTTGCATTAACCAGGCAGGTAAATAAAGTGGTTCCTTCATGATCCATTTCCACTTTTTTTTACCAAACACACTCCTATATCCAAAACATGCACCCTAAGCAGACTAACCAGAGCTGTTACTGATATGCAAATGTTGACTTTTTGTCAAAAATTAAGCTCTCAACTCCATCCCTAACTGATGTACAGTATGCAGTGAGTAATGACACATGACTGTCACTGAAAGGTGTCATTACCATATTGATTTTAACTGACAGCCTAGCTGAGATCAAGTAAACTTTGGATATTTATCCTAAATGTATATAAAATATATTTAATGGATTATTGATAAATACATAACTGCATTCATTGGTGTTTTGTTAATTTTTCCATTTAGGTAAGCTTTAACGTGATTGTAAAGTCTTATTTTTTTTTTAATAACAAACAAGTTATACTTACCTCCTCTGTGCAGTGGTTTTGCACAGGGCAGCCTGGATCCTCCTCTTCTCGGGTCCCTCGTTGCTGCTCCTGGCCCCTTCCTCCTATCGAGTGTCCCCACAGTAAGCAGCTTGCTATGGGGGCACCCGAACCAAGCTGCAGCTTCAGACACACCGCCCCCTCTCTATCCTGATTGGCTCACTGACTTTGACTGACAGCCGAAGGAGCCAATCAGGAGGAAGAGTTCCAGGATGGCTGAGGGACTCATGGACATCCCTGGACAGAGTGGGGGGTGCAGGTAAGTATTAGGGGGTTCTGGGGGGGCTGCTACACCCAAAAGGTTTTTTATCTTAATGCATAGAATGCATTAAGATAAAAACAAAAACTTCCTGACTTTACAACTAGAGATGGCCTTGCGGTTCGCCCGGCGGTGGGTTCGCGGCAAATTTTGCTTGTTCGCTACCCGCCAAATTTGCGAACACATGGCGTCGTTCGTGGCGGCCATATTAGTTTACATTGGGGAGAACTTTGACCCATGACACAGCCGTCAGGTGGAACAGGACAGCCAATTGAAACATTCCAGCACATGGACAGTCCCCCTACCCCATAAATAGACCTGAGCTGTCGGCCATTTCACATTCCGCTTTCTGCCAGTGTAGAGAGAGGTCTGCTGTGCTCTTGAGGGAGAGTTTGCTAGACACAAATAGCGCTGTGAAGATCCACAAAAGTCATTTTCAGGGCTGGTATTTCGGTATAGGTCTACTAGTATCTTTTGAGTTTAGGGAGAGTTATCCAGTCATTGCTTTAGGGGCAGTTAGAGATCGGCTGCAGTCACACAAATCACTCTGTTAATGTCCACAAAAGTCCTTTTCAGGGCTGGTATTTCGGTATAGGTTCAGTCTCTCTTCAGTATAGGGACAGGTTATCCAGTCTGTGCTGTAGGGGCAGTTAGAGATTGTGATCTGCAGTGACACAAATCGCTCTGTTAATGTCCACAAAAGTCCTTTTCAGGGCTGGTATTTCGGTATAGGTCCAGTCTCTCTTCAGTATAGGGACAGGTTATCCAGTCTGTGCTGTAGGGGCAGTTAGAGATTGTGATCGACAGTGACACAAATCGCTCTGTTAATGTCCACAAAAGTAATTTAAAGTGCTGCAATGTCGGTATAGGGTCTATTACAGTCTCTTTAGTATAGGGGCAGGTATCCAATCTGTGCTGTAGGGGCAGTTAGAGATCGTCAGCTGCAGTGACACAAATCGCTCTATTAATGTCCACAAAAGTCATTTAAAGTGCTGCAATGTCAGTATAGGGTTTATTACAGTCTCTTTAGTATAGGGGCAGGTATCCAGTCTGTGCTGTAGGGGCAGTTAGAGATCGTCATCTGCAGTGACACAAATCGCTCTGTTTATGTCCACAAAAGTCATTAAAAGTGCTGCAATGTCGGTATAGGGTCTATTACAGTCTCTTTAGTATAGGGGCAGGTATCCAGTCTGTGCTGTAGGGGCAGTTAGAGATCGTCAGCAGTGACACAAATCGCTCTGTTAATGTCCACAAAAGTCATTTAAAGTGCTGCAATGTCAGTATAGGGTCTATTACAGTCTCTTTAGTATAGGGGCAGGTATACAGTCTGTGCTGTAGGGGCAGTTATAGATTGTCAGCAGTGACAAATCGCTCTGTTAATGTCCACAAAAGTAATTTAAAGGGCTGCAATTTTTTTGGTATTGCTGTGCAGTGCACTAAAAAGGGGGGGGGAGGGGGGTAATCCACAGTATAATATACTTTGTAGAAAGCATATTATAGTGGATTAGTGGTATTATTGTTCACTGTGCAGCATTGTGACAGGTGTGGTGGTGAGACTGAGCTTTTCTGTAGCAATACTACACACAGTGACAAAAGCACTTATAATGTATTATAACTGGTGTGATAGACCCCCCAATACCACATATTGAAGTGGGGTGTTATCTGAGCATACTTTTACATGTTTATTTGTGTCCTGCAACAATATTGCCTCTTTTGCTGAGTTAAGTCTGATACACAGTGCCAAACTCACTGGCCAATTTGTTTGAACTGCTGTGATAGACCAGTGGCCCCCCAATACCACATATTGAAGTGGGGTATTATTTATCAGTATAATTTTCTAAGAGTGTATTTTAGTCCTGCAAAAATTTGGCCTCTTGCTATGTAAAACAGTGCTACACACAGTCACAACAGTTACTGGCCAATAATTTGTAGAACTGGTGTAATAAACCTGTGCCCCCCCCCCCCAATGCCACATATTGAAGTGGGGTGTTATCTCAGTAAACTTTTACAAGTGTATTTGTGTCCTGCAACAATATTGCCCTGTTTGCTGAGTGAAATCTGGTACACACAGCGCCAAACTCACTGGCCAATTTTTTGAACTGGTGTGATACACCAATGGCCCCCCAATACCACATATTTAAGTGGGGTGATATTTAACAGTATAATTTTCTAAGAGTGTATTTTAGTCCTGCAAAAATTTGGCCTCTTGCTGTGTAAACAGTGCTACACACAGTGACGAAAGTTACTGGTAGTGATGGACAAACATCAGCCGGGGCGGTTCGCGAACGCCAGGCGCAAAGTTTCTCAAAAGTCCGCGAACCGCGAGTCCACGAACCACGAGTTCGCGGTGGGCCCCATTGACTTTAATGGGAGGCAAACTTTAAAAACCTTTAGGTCATATTTGCAGCCACAAAATACGTACTAGCTGTGCACAAATAGTCCCAGCACATGGGTAATGTCATAACAGAAGTATTGCAATTGAAAAATTTGCCCTAAATTTTTTTTTTTTTACAGCAAAAAATATTATTTTTTTTCATAAATCAGCCAGAACTGACAGCAGCCGGTAAATACATTGTCTAATACATATAGGGTCCATTCACACATCTGTAAAATGGGTCCGCATCCATTCCGCATCCATTCCACAATTTGGCAGAACCTTTACAGACCCATTGTTTTTCATTTCCAGTCTGAAAAATTAGGCATTCACAGGATAAAGAAGTAAGTGTCGGCCATTCCAGGCCCCAAAAATTAACCCACATGCGTTTACCTGACAGCTAAGAACGTAGTATTCTGTGGCTGAAGGTACATTAGGCATTCACAGGATACAGAAGTAAGTGTCGGCCAGCATTGGCCCCAAAAATTAGCCCACATGGGTTTACCTGACAGCTAAGAATGTAGTATTCTGTGGCTGAAGGTACATTAGGCATTCACACAGT
Organism: Pelophylax lessonae; assembly: GCF_965119305.1. Classification (NCBI taxonomy): domain Eukaryota; kingdom Metazoa; phylum Chordata; class Amphibia; order Anura; family Ranidae; genus Pelophylax; species Pelophylax lessonae. Next base: position 140,388,188 of record NC_138774.1, read on the forward strand.
ATACAGAAGTAAGTGTTGGCCTGTATAGGCTGCAAAAATTAGCTCACATGGTTTGAACTGACAGTAAAAAACGTAGTTTTTGATGGCTAGAGGTATGGTAGGCGTTCACAGTACACAGAACCGTAAGTGTCGGCCTGTATATTCCCTGCCCGTGTTCGCTAGACCATATGTCTGTGTAGATAACAACCCGCTTCAATCTGTGGTATTGGGGGGCCACAGGTTTATCAAACCAGTTCTACAAATAATTGGCCAGTATCTGTTGTCAATGTGTGTAGCACAGTTAACACAGCAAAAGAGGCCAAATTTTTGAAGGACTAAAATACAATCTTAGAAAAGTATACTGTTAAATAACACCCCGCTTCAATATGTGCTATTGGGGGGCCACTGGTCTATCACACCAGTTGTCCAAAAAATTGGCCAGTGAGTTTGGCACTGTGTGTACCAGACTTCACTCAGCAAAAGAGGCAATATTGTTGCAGGACACAAATAAACTTGAAAAAGTTTACTCAGATAACACCCCACTTTAATATGTGGCATTGGGGGGAGAGCATCAGTGTAGCACACCAGTTCAAAAAATTGGCCAGTGAGTTTGGCGCTGTGTGTACCAGACTTCACTCAGCAAACAAGGCAATATTGTTGCATGACACAAATACACTTGAAAAAGTTTACTCAGATAACACCCCACTTTAATATGTGGCATTGGGGGGGGGGGGCATTGGTGAATCACACCAGTTCAAAACATTGGCCAGTGAGTTTGGCGCTGTGTGTACCAGACTTCAATCAGCAAACTAGGCAATATTGTTGCATGACACAAATACACTTGAAAATGTTTACTCAGATAACACCCCACTTCAATATGTGGCATTGAGGGGGGAGAAATTGGTCTATCACACCAGTTATAATACATTATAAGTGTTTTTGCCACTGTGTGTAGTGTTGCTGCAGAAACGCTCAGTCTCACCACCACACCTGTCACAATGCTGCACAGTGCACAATAATAGTACTAATCCACTATAATACTATAATATGCTTTCTACAAAGTATATTATACTGTGGATTACCCCCCCCCCCCCCTTTTTAGTGCACTGCACAGCAATACCAAAATAATTTGCAGCCCTTTACATGACTTTTGTGGACATTAACAGAGCAATTTGTGTGTGACTGCAGCCGATCTCTAACTGCCGCTACAGCAAGCACAGGATACCTGGCCCTATAGTAAAGAGACTGTAATAGACCCTAAAATGACATTGGAGCATTTTAAATGACTTTTGTGGACATTAACAAAGCGATTTGTGTGTGACTGCAGCCGATCTCTAACTGCCCCTACAGCAACCACAGGATACCTAGTAGGCCCTATAGTAAAGAGACTGTAATAGACCCTAAAACGACATTGGAGCATTTTAAATGACCTTTGTGGACATTGACAAAGCGATTTGTGTGTGACTGCAGCCGATCTCTAATGGCCCCTACAGCAACCACAGGATACCTAGTAGGCCCTATAGTAAAAAAACTGTAATAGACCCTAAAACGACATTGGAGCATTTTAAATTACTTTTGTGGACATTGACAAAGCGATTTGTGTGTGACTGCAGCCGATCTCTAATGGCCCCTACAGCAACCACAGGAAACCTAGTAGGCCCTTTAGTAAAGAGACTGTAATAGACCCTAAAACGACATTGGAGCATTTTAAATGACTTTTGTGGACATTGACAAAGCGATTTGTGTGTGACTGCAGCCGATCTCTAACTGCCCCTACAGCAACCACAGGATACCTAGTAGGCCCTATAGTAAAGAGACTGTAATAGACCCTAAAACGAAATTGGAGCATTTTAAATTACTTTTGTGGACATTGACAAAGCGGTTTGTGTGTGACTGCAGCCGATCTCTAACTGCCCCTACAGCAACCACAGGATACCTAGTAGGCCCTATAGTAAAAAAAACTGTAATAGACCCTAAAACGACATTGGAGCATTTTAAATTACTTTTGTGGACATTGACAAAGCGATTTGTGCGTGACTGCAGCCGATCTCTAATGGCCCCTACAGCAACCACAGGAAACCTAGTAGGCCCTATAGTAAAGAGACTGTAATAGACCCTAAAACGACATTGGAGCATTTTAAATGACTTTTGTGGACATTGACAAAGCGATTTGTGTGTGACTGCAGCCGATCTCTAACTGCCCCTACAGCAACCACAGGATACCTAGTAGGCCCTATAGTAAAGAGACTGTAATAGACCCTAAAACGACATTGGAGCATTTTAAATGACCTTTGTGGACATTGACAAAGCGATTTGTGTGTGACTGCAGCCGATCTCTAATGGCCCCTACAGCAACCACAGGATACCTAGTAGGCCCTATAGTAAAAAAACTGTAATAGACCCTAAAACGACATTGGAGCATTTTAAATTACTTTTGTGGACATTGACAAAGCGATTTGTGTGTGACTGCAGCCGATCTCTAATGGCCCCTACAGCAACCACAGGAAACCTAGTAGGCCCTTTAGTAAAGAGACTGTAATAGACCCTAAAACGACATTGGAGCATTTTAAATGACTTTTGTGGACATTGACAAAGCGATTTGTGTGTGACTGCAGCCGATCTCTAACTGCCCCTACAGCAACCACAGGATACCTAGTAGGCCCTATAGTAAAGAGACTGTAATAGACCCTAAAACGAAATTGGAGCATTTTAAATTACTTTTGTGGACATTGACAAAGCGGTTTGTGTGTGACTGCAGCCGATCTCTAACTGCCCCTACAGCAACCACAGGATACCTAGTAGGCCCTATAGTAAAAAAAACTGTAATAGACCCTAAAACGACATTGGAGCATTTTAAATTACTTTTGTGGACATTGACAAAGCGATTTGTGCGTGACTGCAGCCGATCTCTAATGGCCCCTACAGCAACCACAGGAAACCTAGTAGGCCCTATAGTAAAGAGACTGTAATAGACCCTAAAACGACATTGGAGCATTTTAAATGACTTTTGTGGACATTGACAAAGCGATTTGTGTGTGACTGCAGCCGATCTCTAACTGCCCCTACAGCAACCACAGGATACCTAGTAGGCCCTATAGTAAAGAGACTGTAATAGACCCTAAAACGACATTGGAGCATTTTAAATGACTTTTGTGAACATTGACAAAGTGATTTGTGTGTGACTGCAGCCGATCTCTAACTGCCCCTACAGCAACCACAGGATACCTAGTAGGCCCTTTAGTAAAGAGACTGTAATAGACCCTAAAACGACATTGGAGCATTTTAAATTACTTTTGTGGACATTGAAAAAGAGGTTTGTGTGTGACTGCAGCCGATCTCTAACTGCCCCTACAGCAACCACAGGATACCTAGTAGGCCCTATAGTAAAAAAACTGTAATAGACCCTAAAACGACATTGGAGCATTTTAAATTACTTTTGTGGACATTGACAAAGCGATTTGTGTGTGACTGCAGCCGATCTCTAATGGCCCCTACAGCAACCACAGGAAACCTAGTAGGCCCTTTAGTAAAGAGACTGTAATAGACCCTAAAACGACATTGGAGCATTTTAAATGACTTTTGTGGACATTGACAAAGCGATTTGTGTGTGACTGCAGCCGATCTCTAACTGCCCCTACAGCAACCACAGGATACCTAGTAGGCCCTTTAGTAAAGAGACTGTAATAGACCCTAAAATGACATTAGAGCATTTTAAATTACTTTTGTGGACATTGAAAAAGCGGTTTGTGTGTGACTGCAGCCGATCTCTAACTGCCCCTACAGCAACCACAGGATACCTAGTAGGCCGTATAGTAAAGAGACTGTAATAGACCCTAAAACGACATTGGAGCAGTTTAAATGACATTTGTGGACATTGACAAAGCGATTTGTGTGTGACTGCAGCCGATCTCTAATGGCCCCTACAGCAACCACAGGATACCTAGTAGGCCCTATAGTAAAGAGACTGTAATAGACCCTAAAACGACATTGGAGCATTTTAAATGACTTTTGTGGACATTGACAAAGCGATTTGTTTGTGACTGCAGCCGATCTCTAACTGCCCCTACAGCAACCACAGGATACCTAGTAGGCCCTATAGTAAAGAGACTGTAATAGACCCTAAAACGACATTGGAGCATTTTAAATGACTTTTGTGGACATTGACAAAGCGATTTGTGTGTGACTGCAGTCGATCTCTAATGGCCCCTACAGCAACCACAGGATACCTAGTAGGCCCTATAGTAAAGAGACTGTAATAGACCCTAAAACAACATTGGAGCATTTTAAATGACTTTTGCGGACATTGACAAAGCGATTTGTGTGTGACTGCAGCCGATCTCTAACTGCCCCTACAGCAACCACAGGATACCTCTCCCTAAGTTCAAACGATACTAGACCTATACCAAAATACCAGCCCTCAAAATGACTTTTGTGGATCTTCACAGCGCTACATGTGTCTAGCAAACTCTCCCTACACTGGCAGAAAGCAGAATGTGAAATGGCCGCCAGATCGGGTCTATTTATAGGGTAGGGGGATTGTCCATGTGCTGGAATGTTTCAATTGGCTGTTCCGTTCCACCTGACGGCTGTGTCATGGGTCAAAGTTTTTCTGTTTGAAAAAGAAAATGGCGGCGCGGACATACTCGCGAACATCTGCAAAAGTCCGACTTATTGCGAATTTGCGAACAAGCAAAATTCGCCGCGAACCGACCGCCGGGCAAACTGCAAGGCCATCTCTACTTACAGGCCAATTATTTGTAGAACTGGAGTAATAAACCTGTGGCCCCCCAATACCACATATTGAAGTGGGGTGTTATCTGAGTAAACTTTTACAAGTGTATTTGTGTCCTGCAACAATATTGCCTCGTTTGCTGAGTGAAGTATGGTACACACAGCGCCAAACTCACTGGCCAATTTTTTGAACTGGTGTGATACACCAATGCCCTCCCAATACCACATATTGAAGTCGGGTGTTATCTGAGTAAACTTTTACAAGTGTATTTGTGTCCTGCAACAATATTGCCTTGTTTGCTGAGTGAAGTCTGGTACACACAGCGCCAAACTCACTGGCCAATGTTTTGAACTGGTGTGATACACCAATGGCCCCCCAATACCACACATTGAAGTGGGGTGTTATTTAACAGTATACTTTTCTAAGATTGTATTTTAGTCCTGCAAAAATGTGGCCTCTTTTGCTGTGTTAACTGTGCTACACACAGTGACAGCAGTTACTGGCCAATTATTTATAGAACTGGCGGACTGACGGACCGGCAGATAGGGAGGAGAGGCAGGCAGAACTTGCATTGCACAAGAGGTACAAAGCAGACTGCAAATGTATCAGGAGTGAGCCATCAACCATGTACAGTCACATCTGTCACTCCCAGGATGCCGGCACATGGCTCCGCAGTGTGGGCTTTTTTTAGTGTGTCCGTTGCTGACAACAGTGTTGCCATCTGCAGCCTTTGCAGTCAACGCATAAGTCGCGGTAAGCCCAACACTCACCTAGGAAAAACCGCCTTAAGAAGACACCTGAAATCACATCACCAAGCCCAGTGGGAGCAACACCGTCAGAACCCACAAAGCCACACTCCATGCTCTCACCGTCCAGCCTCTTCTCCTTCTCCTGTCTCCTCACAGTTGTCCAACACTCCACCGTCCATGATGCCATCGTCACGTTGTTCTGGAAAAAGGCAGGCTTCTGTGGCTCAAATGTTGGAGTGTAGAAAAAGGTGTCCGACAGGTGTCTGACTACATCGGGTTAACGGCCGATGTGGACGCTCTGAGGAGTGATGAACCCCTAGACTACTAGGTGGGCAGGCTTGACCTCTTGCCAGAGCTTGCATAATTTGCAATGGAACTGTTGGCTTGCCCCCCGTCCAGTGTCCTGTCCGAAAGGACGTTCAACGCAGCAGGGGGGATCGTGACCGATAAGCGCACTCGCCTAGCTCATGACAGTGTAGACTACCTCAAATTTATAAATGTGCCAGACTGCCATCCACCCACAACAATTCCTAGTCATTTTCTTCGCTAAATACAGCGGCCTAAAAGACATTTCATGTCCATTGAATGGCTAATTTTTGGGGCCTATACAGGCCGACACTTCTGTATACTGTGTGAATGCCTAATGTACCTCTAGCCATCAAATACTAAGTTCTTTGCTGTCAGTTCAACCCATGTGAACTAATTTTTGGAGCCTATACAGGCTGACACTTACTTCTGTATACTGTGAATGCCTACTGTACCTCCAGCCATCAAATACTACGTTCTTTGCTGTCAGTTAAACCCATGTGAGCTAATTTTTGCGGCCTATACAGGCCAACACTTACTTCTGTATAGCATTAAACAAAAAGTGATGAATGTTCATGAAAGACAAGAGATTATCTGTTGATAAGTAATGTCCAAAAAGGAATATTGCCTCCTTTGAGAACATTAGAATGACGAAATGCATCAGGAGGGGCTAGCCGAGCGTCTTACGTCACACCCGGAAGTCTAAGCACGGCCATCTTTTTGGTTTGCGGAAGGAACACTGCGGGACAGACTCAGGCTGATTACTATCTGCTGTGATATGTGCTTGTTATACATGAAATGGTGTTGGGCTTGGACCATTCAGTGTGCTGACTGGTGTAATATTGCGGCTCTCTGCTGGATTGCTTAGACCACCCAGAGAGAGGTACCACACCACCTACAGGATTCCATTGGAGTTTCCAGTACATGTTGAATGCCTGTATTTTCCCTGGTTCTGGTAAGTGTTTAGTGTGCTCATAGCATGCAGCACTAATTGTGGAAGAAGTCACAGGAATTGGTGGTGGATTCTTTTCTTGCACTTGGCACCCTAAATTAGACTTTACTGTTCCTTTTTGGACATTACTTATCAACAGATAATCTCTTGTCTTTCATGGACATTCATCACTTTGTGTTTATTGCTATACACGCAATTGGTTAACAATATTTTATAGCACAGTTTACTGTCATTATTGTTTATAGTTTGATTCACTATCAATATATCAATTTAGCGCGGCTTTCCTTTTACATATACTTTTTGGTGTTTCCCACTACAGCTGCAGCTTTTTTGACGTTACTTAGTTTATTGCTTTATTCATTTTTTTGTGCTTAGTGCGGTTATTTTTATACACTTACTTCTGTATACTGCGTGAATGCCTAATGTACCTCTAGCTATCAAATACCAAGTTCTTTGCTGTCAGTTCAACCCATGTGAGCTAATTTTTGTGGCCTATACAGGCCGACACTTACTTCTGTATCCTGTGAACTTCTACTGTACCTCCAGCCATCAAATACTACGTTCTTTGCTGTCAGTTCAACCCATATGAGCTCATTTTTGGGGCCTATTCAGGCCAACACTTACTTCTGTATCCTGTGAATGCCTACTGTACCTCTAGCCATCAAAAACTAAGTTCTTTGCTGTCAGTTAAACCCATGTGAGCTAATTTTTGCGGCCTATACAGGCTGACACTTCTGTATACTGTGTTAATGCCTAATGTACCTCAAGCCATCAAATACTAAGTTCTTTGCTGTCAGTTCAACCCATGTGAGCTAATTTTTGTGGCCTATACAGGCCGACACTTACTTCTGTATCCTGTGGATGCCTACTGTACCTCTAGCTATCAAAAACTAAGTTCTTTGCTGTCAGTTAAAACCATGTGAGCTAATTTTTGCAGCCTATACAGACCGACACTTCTGTATACTGTGAATGCCTACTGTACCTCCAGTCATCAAATACTACGTTCTTTGCTGTCAGTTCAACCCATGTGAGCTAATTTTTGGGGCCTATTCAGGCCGACACTTACTTCTGTATCCTGTGAACGCCTACTGTACCTCTAGCCATCAAAAACTAAGTTATTTGCTGTCAGTTAAACCCATGTGAGCTAATTTTTGCGGCCTATACAGGCCGACACTTACTTCTGTATACTGTGTGAATGCCTAATGTACCTCTAGTCATCAAATACTAAGTTCTTTGCTGTCAGTTCAACCCATGTGAGCTAATTTTTGGGGCCTATACAGGCCGACACTTACTTCTGTATACTGTGAATGCCTACTGTACCTCTAGCCATCAAATACTACGTTTTTTGCTGTCAATTCAACCCATGTGAGCTAATTTTTGCAGCCTATACAGACCTGCTCACTGATATAGAAATACGGGAAAACTTAGGGAACAGTGACCATAGGTCAATTGGTTTCAGTATTAATTACAGTAATAGGAAATACAAGGGTAATATAAGGACGCTGAATTTCAAAAGAGCAAATTTCCCTAAACTGCGCTCGCTGCTAGAAAATATCAAATGGGATAGAACCCTGGGAACAAAGAACACGGAGGAAAAATGGGAGTGCTTCAAGAGCATACTTAACAAGGGGGTGGGTCAGTGCATTCCACAGGGAAATAAATTTAAAAGAGCAAAACTAAACCCTGGGTGGCTAAACTCCAACATAAAAATGTATATTAGAGCTAAAGAAAAGGCCTTCAAAAAATACAAGACTTAGGGGTCATTAGCAGCATTTAAGCACTACAAAGAGTGTAATACGAAATGTAAAGACGAAATCAGGGCGGCTAAAATAGAACACGAGAGACATATAGCGGAGGAGAGTAAAAAGAACCCCAAGAAGTTCTTTAAGTATATAAACAGTAGGAAAGCGAGGCCAGAGCACATTGGCCCCATAAAAGATGATAAAGGAAAAATGGCCACTGAGGACAGAGAAAAGGCGGAAGTGTTAAATAATTTATTTTCTTCAGTCTTCACAAAGGAATCGGGGGGCTACACGAACCCAGCTTGTAAGGCCGAACTAAATAATACACCTCAGGAAGTGCCGCCATGGCTAACAGAGAATAGACTTAGAGCTAAACTAGAGAAACTTAACATAAATAAATCCCCGGGACCAGATGGCTTGCACCCGAGGGTTCTTAATGAGCTCAGCCAGGGGATTGCCAGACCATTATTCTTGATCTTTAAGGATAGTTTACAGATTGGTATGGTGCCAGCTGATTGGAAAAAAGCCAACGTGGTACCAATATTTAAAAAGGGGCCGAGATATATCCCGGGTAACTATAGGCCGGTCAGCCTAACATCAGTAGTCTGCAAGATTTTGGAGGGGATGTTAAGGGACCACATACAAGACTTTAGTAATGAAAACGGTATTATAAGTAGTAATCAGCATGGATTCATGAAAAATCGTTCGTGCCAAACCAATCTATTAACCTTCTACGATGAAGTGAGCTGCCACCTAGATAAAGGAAAGCCTGTGGATGTGGTGTATCTGGACTTTGCAAAGGCCTTTGACACCGTTCCCCACAAACGCTTACTGTACAAACTAAGGAAGGTAGGTATGGACCATAGGGTGAGTACCTGGATAGAGAACTGGCTCCAGGGGAGAGTACAGAGGGTGGTGATTAATGGGGAGTACTCGGATTGGGCGGGTGTGGAAAGTGGGGTCCCCCAGGGTTCTGTCCTGGGACCAATCCTGTTTAATTTATTCATAAATGATCTGGAGGAGGGGATATCGAGTACAATCTCAGTATTTGCAGATGATACTAAATTAGGCTTGCCAATATCTTCTATGCAGGATGTGGAAACCTTGCAAGCGGACCTGAACAAAATAACGGGGTGGGCAACTACATGGCAGATGAGATTTAATGTTGAAAAATGTAAAGTAATGCACTTGGGGGCCAGAAACCAGAAAGCAAGCTACTCACTAGGGGCGGGAACCTCTGGGTGAGTCTAGGATGGAAAAGGACTTGGGGGTACTGGTAGACAACAGGCTTGGCAGTGGCATGCAATGCCAAGCCGCCGCAAGCAAAGCCAACAGAATACTGGGTTGTATAAAAAAGAGGATTCACTCCAGAAATAAAGAGATTATTCTCCCGCTCTACAAGACTCTGGTCCGGCCACATCTGGAGTATGCTGTCCAGTTCTGGGCACCGGTCCTCAGGAAGGATGTGCTGGAATTGGAGAAAGTCCAGAGAAGGGCAACAAAAATAATTAGGGGAATGGAGGACATCAGCTATGAGGAAAGACTACAAGCACTGAACCTATTCTCTCTGGAGAAGAGACGATTGAGGGGGGATATGATATCAATGTACAAATACTGTACTGGCGACCCGAGCATAAGGAACAAACTATTCAGAGAAAGAAGATGACACGTGGCCACTCACTAAAACTTGAGGAAAGGCGGTTTAACCTTAAAGTGCGTAAGGGGTTCTTCACTGTAAGAGCGGTAAGGATGTGGAATTCTCTTCCACAAGCAGTCGTATCAGCAGGGAGCATTGATAGTTTCAAAAAACTATTAGATGGACACCTTAAAGACCACAACATACAGGGGTATACAATGTACGGTTAAAAGCAAACACACACACACATCATAGGTTGAACTGGATGGACTGATGTCTTTTTTCAACCTCACTAAATTTGTAACTATGTAACTATGTAACTATGACACTTCTGTATACTGTGTGAATGCCTAATGTACCTCTAGCTATCAAATACTAAGTTCTTTGCTGTCAGTTCAACCCATGTGAGCTAATTTTGGGAGCCTATACAGGCCGACACTTCTGCACACTGTGAATGCCTACTGTACCTCCAGCCATCAAATACACTACGTTCTTTACTGTCAGTTAAACCCATGTGGGCTAATTTTTGGGGCCTATACAGGCCGACACTTACTTCTGTATACTGTGAATGCCTAATGTACCTCTAGCCATCAAATACTCTACATTCTTTGCTGTCAGTTAAACCCATGTGGGCTAATTTTTGGGGCCTATACTGGCCGACACTTTCTTTTGTATCCTGTGAATGCCTAATGTACCTTCAGCCACAGAATACTACGTTCTTAGCTGTCAGGTAAACGCATGTGGGCTAATTTTTGGGGCCTTTTATGGCCGACACTTACTTCTGTATCCTGTGAATGCCTAATGTACCTTCAGCCACAGAATACTATGTTCTTAGCTGTCAGGTAAACCCGTGTGGGCTAACTTTTGGGGCCAATACTGGCCGACACTTACTTCTGTATCCTGTGAATGCCTAATGTACCTTCAGCCACAGAATACTACGTTCTTCTCTTTCGGGGAAACGCGTGTGGACTAATTTTTGGGGCCTGGAATGACCGACACTTACTTCTTTATCCTGTGAATGCCTAATTTTTCAGACAGTAAATGAAAAACAATGGGTCTGTAAAGGTTCCGCCAAATTGTGGAATGGATGCGGACCCATTTTACAGATGTGTGAATGGACCGTATATGTATTTTACATGTACCGGCTGCTGTCAGTTCTGGCTGACTTATGAAAAAAAAAAAAAAAAATGTTTTGCTGTAAAAAAAATAAATACATTTAGGGCAACTTTTTCAATTGCAATAATTCTGTTATGACATTGTCCATGTGCTGGGACTATTTGTGCACAGCTAGTACGTCTTTTGTGGCTGCAAATATGACCTAAAGGTTTTTAAAGTTCACCTCCCATTAACCACTTGCCGACCGAGTACGGTAATAGTACTGCGGCAAAGTGGTTCGTTATCGTCTGACGACGTAGTATTAACGTCGTCAGACACTCCCCCATCTGGGCGGCGCTTGCGCGCCGCCGGAGGCTCGCTCCCGCTGTTTTCATTCACAGCGGGAGTCGGGCCAGGGGAGGAGCAGCGGCGATCGCCGCTGCTCTGCCCCGATCGCCGGGGATCTAGTGTGGAGATCCGCCCGCTGTGTGTAAAAAAATGTTAAAAATATTGTTATTTTTTCAAAATAAACGCTCTTTTTTTGTTTATAGCGCAAAAAGTAAAAATCGCACAGGTGATCAAATACCACCAAAAGAAAGCTAAATAAAACGTAAATTTCGTTTGGGTACGGCGTCGCACGACCGCGCAATTGTCAGTTGAAGTCGCACAGCGCCGAATCGCAAAAAGTGGCCTGGACGGAAGACAGCAAAATCCTCCGGTGGTAAAGTGGTTAAAGTCAATGGAGCCTGCCGCGAACTCGCGGTTCGCAGACATTTGAGAAAATGTGCGGCTGACGTTCGCGAACCGCCCCGGCCAATGTTCGTCCATCACTATTTACAACTTCTTTAAAGTGTACCTATGGACAAAAAATATATAATAAATATACTTTTATATATATATATATATATATATATATATATATATATATATATATATATATCAAATCATATATACAGTATATATGAAACCAAATCAAATCTCAATGGGGAAAAATATCATGCTGGATATCTATACTGATATGGGCTGGGTAATGTGTTAGGAATAAAAGGATGCCACATTGTTTGATGGAAATTAAAATGATCAACCTACAGAGGATTGAACTCAAAGATGCCCCCAAAAATCAAAGTAAAAAAATTATGCAGTAGGCTAGTCTATTTTGCTGAAATTTAATTGCAGCAACTCAAAATGGTACTCAGTAGTTTGTATGACCCCCACATGCTTGTATGCATGCCTGACAAGGTCAGGGCATGCTCCTGATGAGATGACGGATGGTGTCCTGGGGTATTTCCTCCCAGATCTGGACCAGGGCATTACTGAGCTCTTAAACAGACTGAGGTGCAACCTGGTGGCGTCAGATGGACCAAAACATATTGTCCCATAGGTGTTCTATTGGATTTAGGTCAGGCGAGCGTGGGGACCATTCAATGGTATCAATTCCTTCATTCTCCTGGAACTAGCTGCATGCTCTCTCCACATAAGGCCTGGCATTGTCATGCCCGGGGAGGAACCCAGGACCCAATGCACCAGCGAAGGGTTTGAAAATGGGTCCAGGGATTTTATCCCAATACCTAATGGCAGTCAGGGTGCCACCTCTGAGTCACATTTCTATTACCTATGTAAATCCTGTTGGGGTGATAAAGCTGCCAGTCAAAAATCCATATGCTGTCCAAATACCACCAGAAGTGTGGATACTAATAGGCTAAGCCTTGGGTTCCAGTGCCAATTGTCCTCTTTTCCCAATAGCCTGTAGAGGTCTGTGGGTCCCTCCATGGATATGCCTCCCCAGACCATCACTGACCAACTACCAAATTGGTGGTGCTGGACAATGTTAGACAGCATAATGTTCTCCACGGCTTCTCCAGACCCTTTCACATCTGTCACATGTGCTCAGGGTGAACCTGCTCTCATCTATGAAAACCACACAGCGCCAGTAGCAGACCTAACAATTCTGGTGCTCAATGGCAAATGCCTATTGAGCTTCATGGTGCCGGGTAGTGAGCACAGGGCCCACAAGAGGACGTCAGGCCCTCAACCCACTATTATGAAGTCTGTATCTGATTGTTTGATCAGAGTAATTTACACCAGTGGCCTGCTGGAGGTCAGCACAGTAGGGAACCGGCTGTGAAGCCAAAAGGCTTCATTGCTGGCTTCCCTTAGATTAAATGGTGGTGGCAGCACCCAACAGCCGATCCGAATATCGGCTGGGGTGCTGACATCGCGGGATCCCTGGACAGGTAAGTGTCTATATATTAAAAGTCAGCAGCTACAGTATTTGTAGCTGCTGACTTTTAATGTTTTTTTCCGCAGCTGGAACACCTCTTTAAGTTTTTACTGATGTAATAATTAAATATTAAAAATGTTATTTCTACATACATTGTATTCGAATACTAGCGCCTCAAAAGTTATGAATACCCAGATCTATTGCATACCTTGATATGTTGTTTGGGGTGTTGGCAAGGGCACACTTCTGAGTCACATTTCTATTACCTATGTAAATTCTGTTGGGGTGATAAAGCTGCCAGTCAAAAATCCATATGCTATGTCCAAATACCACCAGAAGTGTAGATACTAATAGGCTAAGCCTTGGGTTCCAGTGCCAATCTTCCTCTTTTCCCAATAGCATTAACACTGCTTTTTTTGTGGGTCTTCCCGTGCAAAATAATTGTATGATCCGGCCAGTAAATCAATTTTTTTTACTTCCTCTAATAAGCTGACAACACTGTGCATTCAGAAGTGTAATCATGCAGCAGCAGTGTCACCCTGTGGACAGGGTCATTTTAAATGCACATTGAATTTAAATGGACTTTAAAAAAAGACAGCTAACACTTGTAAGCGGTATAGCAACATGTTTTTATTTCTTCTGGAAAAACGGTTCAAGCCATAATAATAAAAGCTGACTGTTGGCAACCCTGGTAGTGCAGTATGGCTTTTTCCAATCCCTCCTGCTGCCGCTTGTGCTGAGCAGCTTGACCATTTACAAAAAGTGAAGAAAATGAGGGATATATTGGTAGAACCAACAGGAAATAATGATGTTACAGTGGGGACCTAGAAAAACAAAACCTACTGTGCCATTGACAGACTGCATCATATAAGTAATTTTTTTAAAACTTTTGTCCATAGTTTCAGCAAAGCAACACAGTCTATCACAGCCCTGGAACATGCACCTTCAAATACAAGCAATACAAACTCTTCTAGTTCTATCTTCACCGATTCCCTTTAATTGATCCCTGCTGGCTAAGCAAATGCTTTTGCCGTACTTTCTTCAATTTCCATAAATGATTTTGATAGTTTGTTATGTTTCATGTTTTATTTCTTGTTTCTAAAATGAAAAGTCTGGCTATTTTACAGTGATGGTATCAGACATCCATAGACCTACCATTACATTGTTTCTGTCATTGATTGTTTTTGTTCTAACTATTTAAACTTTACAGGAATCGTTTAACAATGTGACACAGAAACTATGAATTTAGATAGCTCATTGGTTTTGGGAGGTTAAGCATATATGAGAACCAGGGATATTTTCAGACCTGAATAGCAAGAAGTGAATTCAAAAATTCAAGTGACAAATGTTACTGCTTCTATTCCCTTGACTTCCCATCAAAGCCTGCACATAAAACTTCCTAACTGCTTATTAATTTGAAGGAAGTATGGTGTGTCATTCAGTTACTAACAAGGTTATAAGCCGCAATGGGGCTTTTTTTTTCTCTCCCTCTCTCTGGATTTCCACGGTATCTGCTGCTGTTTTATTTAGTACAATTACCTAATGGGATTAATTGGCGTTTTTAAGCAAGTTGCTCCTGCCAGATTGATTTCCTTGCCTTCTTTCAACAACATTAATATGTGTTCCAGGAATCATTTAATATGAAGTTCATGGACTGCAAGTAGAAGATTAGATTCCTAGGGAAAAAAGCATTTGACCTGTTGCCATGGCAACATCTTGTCTGTAAACGTTCTCTAATCTCAAGATAACACTACATCCCAAACACCGTTTTCATGACAAATTCTGATTAAATTTCTGCTAGGTAGAGATTATGGATAGCCATAGACATAAGACAGTGGTTGCCGGACCTGTGGCCAATCTTCCGGTCGCAGAGCGTTTTGTGCTAATGATCATTATTCCATAAGCACCTAAGACGACTATGTTTATAGACATACAAAGGACAATGTCAAAGCTTTAAAGTGCAGGAAATGTGTCTATTGTGTGGAAATTATTATAGTAAAATAGCAAAATAGATGCACTTGTGTAATTGGAAATTACCTAATAACTCTAGATATTTTTTCTGGAAATGTCATTCTTTTGAATAGATCCATTTGCTAATAATTGATGTGATTGACAATATTATCATGTACATGCAGGGCCAGTGTCCACCTCTGGTACTGCATTGTGCATGATGATGTTGAAGTTCCCATCCTTCATGACTTCTATGGAATAGTGCTGGTTGTTTCATAGTATCAGTCTTTAAAGAGATTGTAAAGTCTCGGTTTAAAAAAAAAAAAAAAATAACAAACATGTGTTATACTTACCTCCTCTGTGCAGTTGGTTCAGCACATAGTTGCCCAGATCCTCCTCTTTTTGGGTCCTTCTTCTCTGCTCCTGGCCCCATTCTCGTGTCGAGTGCCCCCAGAGCAAGCAGCTTTCTATGGGGGCACCTGAGCCAAGCTGCAGCTCCCTGTGCCCATTCAGACATGGAGCTGTATATTAGCTAACTGACTTTGATTGACAGCTGCAGAAGGCAATGGCGCCGCAGATGTGTCTCAGGCATTAAGGAGGGAGAGTCCAGGACGGCCGAGGGACTCGTAGACATTGCTGGACAAAGAGGGACCTCCGGTAAGTATTAGGGGGTGCTGAGGAGGTTGCTACACACAGAAGGCTTTTTATCCTAATGCATAGAATCCATAAAGATAAAAAAAAACATCGGAATTTACAACTCTTTTAAGGCCCAACCCATAGAAACCAAGGTTTCCAAACACTGCACTGATGATAGCCAGCTAGCTTAAAACTACTGTATGCAAGATGGAATAATTGATTCTATGATGTTTGGTGGGATCTGTATTATAAGCCAGCAATCTTGGATGTGCAGTTGGTTCCATGGGCATAAAGGAATAATTTGCATGGCTCCGCCCACTAACTTAACCACTTAAGGATTTGGCTGCTCAAAGACCAGGGCCTATTTTGCGATTTGGCACTGCGTGATTTTAACAGACAATTGCGTGGTTGTGCAGCGCTGTACCCAAATAAAGTTGACGTCCTTTTTTTCCCACAAACAGAGCTTTCTTTTGGTGGTATTTGATCACCTGTACGATTTTTACTTTTTGCGCTATAAACAAAAAAAGAGCGACAATTTTGAAAAAATAACAATATTTTTCACATTTTTTTTATATGAAATTCCCCCCAAAAAATGTAAAAATCTAAATTTTTTAACAGTTTAGGCCAATTGGTTTTCTGCTACATATGTTTGGTAAAAAAAATCGCAATAAGTGTATTTTGATTGGTTTGCGCAAAAGTTATTGCGTCTACTAACTACGGGAAAGATTTATGTAATTTTTATTGGTTTTTTTTTACTAGTAATGGCGGCGATCTGCGATTTTTTTGGCAGGGAAGCGGTTAACTTTATTGGTGATCAGTGGGTTAAATGTATCCCTAGGGGTGTGATTCTAACTGTTAGGGGGGCGTGTCTTGTGATTTAACTACAGAGACACACGATCCTACATAGCAGGATCGTATGATCTCTGCAGTTACACTAGGGAGAATGACAGGCGGCTTTGTTTACATTAGTCGCCTGCCTTTCTCCCTCTCCAGCAGGAGATTGCGAGTGACCGGTGGACGTCGGAGCCGCCGGTCACTTGCGCGGGGATGTTAGTGAATGAGCGGGGGCGGGAGCGCGCCTCAGGCGGCGCTCGCTCTCCCCCTACAGGCACGTGGGAGAGTGACATAACCCTACGGAGTTTTGCCTGTAGGGGGCTGACTGCCGCAGTAAATAGTCGTGCGGCGGTCGGCAAGTGGTTAAAATGCAAATAAATATATCATTTTTTGGATCAATGGTGGAAGTGAAACCTGAAAGAAGTGAGATCTGAAAATACTTTCAATTGTAAGAAGAATCGACTGTTTTTCATGCTACACTAAAAGACACACAAAGAAAGGTATCAGTTGACAGAAATGAAACCACATCCACATCCCAATTAGTAATGGTTATATAAAAAAAACTGAAAATTTTGACTTTAATAAGGTCGTCTTTCAAAAAACAATAAACAAATATTTTTATAAAATCAGAGTTTTTTTTTTTATTTATCCAAGTAGTGAAAGATAAAATTCATAAATATGAAACCATATATTGTAGGCATCTTCATAGGATTCAGTGAGATCCCCTAGTTGGTATGGAGTGGCCATCATATGAAGATGTTTACTATACTGGACATGGTGTTATACTTATCGTTTTAACTTTTACTATTTGGATGAATTGCACATTCTTGTGGTTTTAATAATACATTTTTTATTGTTCTTTGAGAGACAACACCAGTAAAGTCCCAACTTTTGAGACACCCAAGAAATATATGATCCACGCTGCTGTGCTTCTCCTTAACACAATACACGTCTATGTGTTGGCCACCCCATGGACAGCAATGAGTTCCCTGTGTAGCGGATCTCTTTTCTCAACAGTTGTTAAACAGGGAGTGACACATTGGCTAAAATACACTCTTTCTAGTGGATAGGCTACATCTAGTGGTTACAATCTTTCTAACTAATTACTGTCATAAAAATATGACACAAGATCCATCTAAACATGAGTATTGTGCTTACATTAGATCAAAATGAACATGAAGTAAAAAAAAATGCAACCTGGATAGTTACAAATGCACCAAGGCAGATTTCCCATTTCCTAATGCATGACTATAGGAATGAGGCATCAATAACAGACAAGGTCTGTAACAAGCACAAATGCTTTAGGGATATGGTTGTGGCCTTTAAGCCATAGCAGCGGTTTCACATTGATTTCCAATGTCACATAACATCAAGCATGCTCTGTACAGCATTACTGCTGTTGTTACAGTGAAGTGATTAAATTAGTCATTCCTGGCTCTTTGTTTATTCTTGCCTGAACTCAAAACTGTCTATCTCATTTCACCTATTAAGTTGCATGCCAGAGTAAGTTTTTTATAAGCTAAACACACGCATAAGCCACATATTTTATTATGTTTCATAATGGATGTAAAGGTGTTGATTTTCCTAATGTACTAAAATGCTAGAGAAAAATTCTATCTGAATTTGATTTTTTCATTTGTTTGGCACAGCACTGGGTTAGAAAGCTGGTAAACTATTCAGCTGAGCAATTTGTCTGTGAGGACCCATTCATGTAGGGGCAAGTGCAGCAGCTGGTACAGTATTTTATGTAAGACTCCCTCTAGTGGTTTCTTCATGGTAATATACAACTTCTAACAACAGTAGTCCATCTGAACAATCAAGCATCACCTTATGGATGTTGTGATTTTATTTTGCTATATTCTAGTACAGGGATTGCTAAATGGCGGACCGCGGGCCAAATGCGAACCACATCACGTTTCCATTCAGACCGCTGAGGTACCGCTATTTAGCAGCCTTTTCTTCCCCTGCTGTCGCTCCGTAGACCTCACAATGCAGAGAGCAGGAGGCAAGACAGTTCTGGATGGAGGGCGGAGCTGGGCAGAGCTTCCCAAGGTTAACAAGCAGGTAATTGGCTGCTAGGATGAAGGGCGGTCCTAGCAACCAATCACGATCTTGCAACACCCCCCTCCATCCAGATATGCTGTGCCTGTGCCTCCCTCCAATCTTCGATCTGTGTAAGCAAGGTAAGACAGTGAGGGAGGGGGTGAAGTCACAGGGAGTGAGGACACTAGTTTGAAAAGCTGAAAATTAGGAATGTGTGTGCTGAAGACTGTGGTGTGTGTGGCTGAGGACATTACAGTGGGGGGATCAGGACTGTGATGTGTTTGTGTGTGGGGGGGGGGGGGCTGAGGACATTAAAGCAGAAGAGTAAGTACTATAATGTGAGGGGGTTAGGACATTAAAGTGGGGGGGGGCTGAAGACTGTAATGTGAGGGGGGGCTGAGGACTGTAATGTGGGGGGACTGATGATTGTAATATGGAGAGAGCTGATGACATTAAAGTAGTGGACTGATGACTGTAATGTGTGTGTGTGGACATTAAATTGGGGGAGGCTGAGGACTGTAATGTGGGTGGACTAAGAAATGTAATGTGGGGGGCAATAAGCACAGTAATGTGAAGAGGGCTGAGGACAGTAATGTTGGGTAGCTGAGGACTGTATTGTGGGGAGGGGGGATTGGGGGACAGAGGACAGTAATGTGGGGGGGGGGATGATGTAAATAGGGGCAGAAGATAGTACTGTTGGGGGGTCCATGACAAGGAATTGTGAGAACACTACTGTAAAAGGAGTGGATGATGTAAAGGGGGACCTGAGGAAACTCATCAAGAGGGGATCTTGATATGAAGGGGGGAGGGGGCTGTGATGTGCAGTGGGGACTGAGGACTCTGATGTAAGAATGGGTTCAGATCTGTGCATGTGGCACACACATCGTGGGTAGGTCAGCTCATTTTAATGGGCTGAACTACCCACGAGAAACATAGAGAAAGAAGTCCTTGACCTTTTTTTTCCAAAATCACACAGAACCAAGCCGAATGGTGCTGCGGCAACATGCTGTTTGACACATGCGAAAAGACGCCACAGGTACCAACATGGTATTCGGACCTCGGCTAGAAGAACATTTTACTGACCGACCTCTGTGAATTTTAATTCAATACCCCTGTTCTAGTATATACATAACACCTATTTAGAATGTTTAGGATATACACTATAGTGGCAAAAGTATTGGGGCGCCTGCCTTTACACGTACATGATTTTTTTTGTCATCCCACTCTTAGTCCGTAGGGTTCAGTGTTGAGTTGGCCCACCCTTTGCAGCTATAAGAGCTTCAACTCTTCTGGGAAGGCTGTCCACAAGGTTTAGGAGCATGTCTTTGAGAATGTTTGACCATTCTTCCAGAGCCACATTGATGAGTTCAGGCACTAAAGTGAACGAGAAGGCCTGGCTCACAGTCTCCACTCTTATTCATCCCAAATTCATCCCCTATTGGGTTTCCTCCACCACAGACTCGCTCATCCATGTTTTTATGGACCTTACTTTGTGCACTGGTGCGCAGTCATGTTGGAACAGGAAGGGGCCATGCCCAAGCTGTTCCCAAAAAGTTGGGAGCGTGAAATTGTCCAAAATGTCTTGGTATTCTGATGCCTTAAAAGTTCTATTCACTGGAACTAAGGGGCCAAGCCCAACCTCTGAAAAACAACCACACACAATATTCCCCCCTCCAAAAAATGATTTTGACCAGTGCACGAAGCAAGGTCCATAAAGACATGAATGAGTGGGTTTGGGGTGAAGAAATTTGACTGACCTGCACAGAGTCCATAGTTTTGTTAAATTTAAAGGTAATTTTACAGAGATTGTTAAATCAGATTGCATAGCGTATGGCCAGCTTTATACAAGTACATAGGAGGGAGACATTTAGCTATCAATGTTCTTGTAATACACCTCAAGCTCAGGGAGATGGAGGGTGTAAACACACCACCACCAATTTTCACTTTCAGGCCCCATTCACATAGTGTAGTGGGAGTGCGTGGTTTTGAGGCGTGTTTCCCGCAATGCGCATCGGGCAGCCTATTGATCTAAATGGGCTTCCCCACGCGTGACAAATGCAGCAAAGTAGCCCATAAGGAATTTTGGCTCATTGCAGTTTGCACATTTTTTACTGCGTGTTTGGTGCGCATTTTTTCACTTGACAAAATGCGCATTTGCTTCCATGTTTGGGGTTCCATTAACAATGGGGGATAGCACAGGAAGCTCAACTAGTTCATTCTAGGTGTGTAAAGTTGACCATACACTATACAATCTGATTGTACAATCTCTATACAATCTCTTCTAAATTTAACAAAACCAGAAGACATACCTATCTATCCAACCACTCTGTATGTAATCAGTCAGGTCCTTGCTCTACATGGGTGAAGGTAGATTTAGAGGAGATTGTGCAATCAGATTGTAGTGTATGGTGAGCTTTAGACTTTGAGGGACACACTTCTGTTTTCAGTACTACAGCCCTGCTCCATATAGGCAGCTATGTGATCACTCAGCTCCTCCACACTCTGCCAAATGAACAATCTGTTAAAGAAGGTAAGGTACAAATGATTTTTTGCAGTGGAAGACTTTGGCTGTGTGTTTACAGAGAACAGTGCTCACTGACATTGCCTACTTTGGAGAAGCATGAAACTGTAGAGATGGGTGAAAGAACGTTCAGTTCTCAGGCTTAAAGACATGATTTTTTTTTTTTTTACAATCAAAGTGTCCGATTTTTTAATTTTTATTTTGCTTTTAAGGCTAAATGAGAGATCTTTTTTACATCAGATTCCTCAATAAAGAGGACCTGTCATGCTTATTTCTATTACAAAGGATGTTTACATTCCTTGTAATAGGAATAAAAGTGTTTAAAAAAATATAAATAAAATAAAGGGACAATGTAAAAATAAAAGTAAAATAAATAGGAAAATAAAGCAAAGAAGCAAACACATACATAAGTTGCGCCCGCATATGTAAATGGTGTTCAAACCACACATGTGAGGTATCGCCACAATTGTTAGAGTGAGAGCAATAATTCTATCACAGGACCTCCTCTGTAACTATAAACAAGTAACCTGCAAAACTTTTTAAAGCATCGCCAATGGAGAGTTTTAAGTACCATAGTTTGTTGCCATTCCACGATGGTGTGCAATTTTAAAGCATGACAGGGTAATAGGTAACTATTTACTCGGTGTAACATCATCTTTCACCTTATACAAAAAAAAATTGGCTAACTTTACTGTTTTTTTTTTTTTAATTCATTAACCGGTTGCCGACCGCCGCACGACTATATACTGCGGCGGTCAGCCCCGGCCAGGCAGAGTGACGTATCGGTACGTCACTCGCCTGTCACTGACTTGCGAGCCTATAGCGAGCGGGCGCGCGCCCGCCGAGGCGCGCGCCCGCCGCGGCTCGTTCACAGGCAAGTCAGTGCGTGTGACCGGCGGACTCGATGTCCGCCGGCCACACTACGATCGCTCCTGTGAAGGGAGAAAGACAGAGCAGCTTGTGTAAACAAGCTGCCTGTCAGTTCTCCCTGTGTAAAAGTAAAGATCTGACCGTTCTACTATGTAGAACGGTTGATCTTTGCTTTTACACCAATAGCAATGTCCCTACACAGTAGAAAGCACGCCCCTAGGACACACTTAACCCCTCCCTTCCCAATAAAGTTAACCCCTTCCCTGCCAGTGTCATTTTTGCAGTAACAGTGCATATGTATAGCACTGATTACTGCAGTAATGTCACTGGTAACCCCAAAAGTGTCAAAAATGTCAGTCAAGGGTCCGATCTGTCCGCCGCAATGTCGCAGTACCGAAAAAAAAATCGCAGATCGCCGCCATTACGCGTTAAAAAAAAAAACACCAAAAATGACAAAAATCTTTCTCTTTGTTAGTAAACGCGATAACTTTTGCGCAAACCAATCAAAATACGCTTTTTGCGATTTTTTTTACCAAACATAGGTAGCATAAAACAAATTGGCCGAAAAATGTTAAAAAATTTTGATTTTTACTTTTTTTTTTGGGGAATTTCATATAAAAAAATGTGAAAAATATTGTTATTTTTGCAAAATTTACGCTCTTTTTTTGTTTATAGCGCGTGATCAAAAAATCGCACAGGTGATCAAATACCACCAAAAGAAAGCTCTGTTTGTGGGAAAAAAAGGACGTCAAATTCGTTTAGGTACAGCGTCGCACGACCGCGCAATTGTCCGTTAAAGTCACGCAGTAAAAAATCGCAAAAAAACCCCTGGTCCTTTAGCAGCCAAATCCTCCGGGGCTTAAGTGGTTAAAGTCTATTTTTTCCAAAAGAATTGCATTTGAAAGACGGCTGCTCAAATACAGAGTGGCATAAAATATTGCAACGACTGTCGTTTTATTCTCTAGTGTCTCTGCTAAAAAAAAATAATATATACATTTTGGGGGTTCTAAGTAATTTTCTAGCAATAAATACAGATTTTTACTTGTGAACAACAAATATCAGAAAAATACCTGTTTTTAAAGTGGTAATGGTATATTGGTATAAGGAAAGCTGGATTTTAGAAACAAAAGTGAATTCAGCCTTTAGGGTAAAAAAAACCTTTCACTAGCTGTTTGTTTCCTCCTCTTTCCCTAACTACATACCGGAGTCCTACATTTATCCAGCGCTGTGCCTGTCTGAAGCAGTGCTGGTCTCCCTCACTGCTCTTATAGGACAGACTGGTAGCAGAGGGAGCCATTGGCTCCTGCAGCTGTCAATCAAATCCAGTGAGGAAGAAGCAGAAGGGCATGGCTGAGCCCACTGTGTGTATCTATGGACACACACAGTCTCTAACAATGACTCAGGAACATGCCTGCATTTGTGCCTCCATAGCATACATCTTGCTATGGTGGCACATTCAGGAGAGGAGCAGCAGACAGCACCATCAGCGGACCCAAGAAGAACAGGAAAGAGGCCGCTCTGTGCAATATGCTTGCACAGAGCGGGTAAGTATAACATCTTATTTTCAATGTAGGTAAAAAAAGGGGGACTTTAGTATCACTTTAGGTTTGACTTAGCAAAAGGTGTTTACTGTTAGCCTGACTTTGTGATTTAGAATTTAGTTGGAATGGGTTCCTGCAAATCTGTTTCCTTGTACCTTTATCCATGCAGGAGACAATTGAGAGGATATAGAAATATATTTTTTTTTATTGCACAGATAAGTAACTATAACAGGTAGAAGAATCAGTCAAGTGATCAGGCAGAGGGTATCTTTCTCTTGAAATTTGCTAAACAGATGCAGAGTAGGAATAACAGTAAAAAATGGTTCAAAATTGCATTATGAAGCTGTACAAACAGGACCCCATAAGAACAATGTATTTGTGGCTCAATAAGGACACTAAGAGGTAGCACAGTACAGCCTCAAAAAACTTTTCAGCTACAGATACTAGAGAATGACCACTCTTTCAGTAAACAGAACAGTACATAAACAGCTACTTTCACCTCTCACAGTTAAGTCCAGGGTATGTCTTGCTACACAGGGGATGAGGTGGAGGGATCTTTGGGATGGCACCACAGGTGAGTGGCTGGAGGAATCCCAAGGCTGGTACATGGAGATGCAAAGCCACCCCATTTGTAGGGCTGTAGTCTGGTATCAATTGAAGACCTGCTCTCCATAGAAGCTGGGTTTTCTGTAAAAGCTGTATGCTCTTGAACTATTGCCTAGCTGCCCACAAGTCAGGAATAACAGGGAGAACCATACATCTGGCTGCAGATCACATAGCCAGCCACTTCTGCATTATAAGGTGCAGTCTCTCTAAACTGAAGAGGACAAGAAAAAGGGAAACCTATATTCCCTGGGTGTGTCTAAGAGCCCAGAGGCTTGTGTGAACCTAGAGAATAGTGCGAACACAAGGGATTAAGAGAAAAATAAACGAAAAGAGCCCACTCCTGCAGTTGAGCATAGAAAGTCAAGGAGCAACATGCTACAAAACTAGATGGAAGTATGTCACAGCTGGGATAGAGGGGAGAACCTTACTTGGTTCCTTGATTGTTTAGGTTACAGATCTTGTCTTACATATGTTTTGATTTAACAGTGTGTGACACCAGATGAACAGATTTTGTCACTGTATATGTGGCACTGCAAGCTTCTGTAAGCTCAATATTAATTATTAATGTCATTGTGGCAATGAAGGAGACAGCTTTGGCCTGCTGGGTCTATTATGTTTTTGGCTCTCTACTGTTGCTGAAACCCTGTAAGGTACCTGGTGGTGGAGCCTAAAGTGTTGAGGAAGGCTGCCCTTAGAGCCCTGGCTCTGGAGTTTCTAGTAGGGTGGCAGAAAATGCCAGAACACAAGATGGCATGAGTGCCTAATAAGTCTCTACCTGGCAAGTGCTGATGTGCATCTGGATAGTAGGGATGACAGGATGCTGATGGAGGAGCAGGAGCCAGTGAAGAGTGCAGATAGGCTGGTGTGGATGCAGGAGTAAGTCTCTTGCTGGCAGGTGCTTGTGTGTGATTGGAATGCAGGGATAGCCACAAGACAGAGTTGGAAAGTTCGGGTCAGGTTCAGCCAAAAGGCAGGAGAGTAGTCAGGAGGTGGGCCAAGGTTGGTAACAGCAGAACAGAGGAGCAGAAGGGGCAGGCAGAAGCGTAATCAAAGTACAAGCCAGGGGTTGGTACAGGATTTTGTTCAGTTCCAAAAAACGGAACAGAACTGACAGGAAGAAAATCGGATGTCAGCGTATGGTATTCCGCTGACATCCGCAATGCCATAGACTTACATTATGTCCGCAAATCATCCGCAAAAAAATAGGATGATTTGCGGACATACGGAGCGCACGAGTGAAAGGGCCCTTACATTATGTCCGCATATCATCCGCAAATGGATGGGATGATATGCGGGCATACGGAGCGGATGACAGAAATGTCATCCGCTCCATGGAAAAAAAAAAAAAGGACCGCAGCGGAGCTCTCACACGGAGCGGCCGTGTGAAAGAGCCCTTAATAAAAAATATTTCACTTGTATAGGTTTCCAAACAGATATTGAAACATTTATAAGCTCAGAAAACTAGGCATGTGACCCAGTGACTTCATAGAAAAGGGTGCACTGGGTTGCTATAAGTCCATACCCAAAAAATGGGTACCCAATTCAAAACAATGTCCAGGCTCTTAGCTAGTGCCATCAGCATTCTTAGTAAGCTTAGTTTTAGAAGCCCTAAGACAAAGGACTTATGGACTATTTATATAACTCAATTCCTTTGTAAAAATTCTGGATCATAAAATATTGTACAGTAAAAGAGCGATCTATAAATTTTCTTTAATTACATATAAGATGAGTAAAAATAAAATCATAAAACATGCTCCGAGCTATGTTTAATTTATCCACTAAACACATGAGAACAGGGAATGCAAAATAAAGCAGCAATGAAATGAAACCCAGAATACGCCTTGTTGTTTTGTGGCTTCATCATTAAAAGAAATTACTCATATCAATGTTTGCATAAAGCTGACAGATGTTAATGTTCTACAGATTGTTGTTCTTTTTGCTACACGAAGAAGGAATTTCAATACAGCCAATCACTTTCGACAAATGGTGTTTACAATATTAACAAATGTCAATCCCGTTTATCTTTCTCATTCGACGCTGTAGCAGTTTTATGAGCTATTTGTCATGCAAACATGCAAATCGCTGCAAACAGAGCTGAGTGGCAGATTATGTTCATGTCATCAGCAGTGCCATACAGATGCTGCAGACATCACCTGCATGTCATTGGAAGGAAAATTTTTAGGCATGACAAAGTCTTATGTTAAAAATAGTTACAATGTACCTGTGTCTGCTTTCATTTATGACTACGTCATTAGAAGAAAATGTAATGTACTTTTTTTTTTTGTTTAAGTGTACATCAGGGCAAAATAAAACAATAAAAAAAAATGTGCTGTACGTCTCTTTAGTACATGCACCATTGAAATAGTTATGGCTCCAAGAAGGCCATACTGTAAGTAGAAATGCCCAATATGCATGCATCCCCAAACTACCACCTCTCCTCCTTTCTATTAGGAAATGGACATAATTACACAAACTTCTATTTAACCACTTCAATACCGGGCACTTTCACCCCCTTCCTGCCAAGGCCAATTTTCAACCTTTAGCGCTGTTACATTTTGAATGACAATTGCGTGGTCATGCAACACTGTACCTAAACCAAATTTATGTAATTTTCTTTCCCCAGGAATAGAGCTTTCTTTTGGTGGTATTTGATCACCGCATGGTGTCTTCTTTTTTGCTAAACAAATAAAAAAAGACTGAAAAGTTTGAAAACAAAAAAAGTTTTTTTGTTTATGTTATAAAATCTTGTAAATAAATATGTTTTTTTCCTGCACTGACAAGCACTGATGAGGCCGCACTGGCAGGCACTGGTAAGGAAGCACTGATGGGGTGGCACTGATGGGGCGGCACTGGTGATGAGACACTAATGTGCAGCACTGATGGGCACTGATAGGAGGCACTGATTTGCAGCACTGATGGGCACTGATAGGTAGCACTGAAATGCAGCATTGATGGGCACTGATGGGCACTGATAGGCGGCACTGATGGGCACTGATAGGCGACACTTATGGGCACTGATGGGCACTGATGGGCACTAGTGGGCTGCACTGATAGATGGCAATGATAGGCGGCACTGATGGGCACTGATAGGCGACACTGATGGGCACTAGTGGGCTGCACTGATAGATGGAAATGATGGGCACTGATGGGTGGCACTGATAGATGGCAATGATGGGCAGCACTGATGAGTAGTGATGTCGCGAACATAAAATTTAATGTTCGCGAACGGCGAACGCGAACATCTGCAAATGTTCGCGAACCGGCGAACCGGGCGAACCGCCATAGACTTCAATAGGCAGGTGAATTTTAAAACCCACAGGGACTCTTTCTGGCCACAAAAGTGATGGAAAAGTTGTTTCAAGGGGACAAACACCTGGACTGTGGCATGCCGGAGGGGGATCCATGGCAAAATTCCCATGGAAAATTACGTAGTTGACGCAGAGTCGGGTTTTAATCCATAAAGGGAATAAATCACCTAACATTCCTAAATTGTTTGGAATAACGTGCTTTAAAACATCCAGTGTGTGTATACGATCAGGTATGATGTTGTATCGATCAGGTAGTGTAAGGGTTACGCCCGCTTCACAGTGACAGACCAAACTTCCCGTTTAACGCACCGCAAACAACCGCAAACAGACCAGAACCGACCAAAATGGGACAGGAACTGGGCTTTAAGGGTTAGGGTTAGGTTTAGTGTTAGGGGCTAGGGTTAGGGTTACGGTGAGATACTTAGGGTTAGAGTTAGTAACCCTACCCCTACGCCTCTAACCCTAACAGTCTATCCCTAAGCACTAAAAATAACCCTAACCCTAGCCCTAACCCTAACCCTAGCCCTAACCCTAGCCCTAACCCTAATTCCAATTTTTTTTCGGGTTCTGGACATGCTACAGAGCTGAAACTTCACAGGTACACTTTTTAGACCCCCAGACACTGAATCACACAAAAAAAGTTCTTAAAAATTTTAATTTTTTGATAGAGAGCCAATTATTGGAAAAATTAAAAAAAAAATAAAAAAAAAAATAAAACATTTCTTTGGATTTAGCGTCTGGGGGGTCTAAAAAGTGTACCTGTGAAGTTTCAGCTCTGTAGCATGTCCGGAACCAGAAAAAAATTACGAATTAGGGTTAGGGCTAGGGCTAGGGCTAGGGTTAGGTCTAGGGTTAGGGTTAGGGTTAGGGCTAGGGCTATTTTTATGGCTAGGCTTAGAGGGTTAGGGTTAAGGTTAGAGGGTTAGGGTTATGGTTAGAGGGTTAGAGTTAGGTTTAGTGTTAGGGGATAGGGTTAGGGTTACAGTGAGATACTTAGGGTTAGAGTTAGTAACCCTATCCCTACCCCTCTAACCCTAACCCTCTAACCCTAAGCACTAAAAATAACCCTAACCTTAGCCCTGACCCTAACCCTAACCCTAACCCTAATTCTAATTTTTTTCTGGTTCTGGACATGTTACAGAGCTGAAACTTCACAGGTACACTTTTTAGACCCCCCAGACAATAAATCCAAAGAATTTTTTTTTGTTTTTTTTTTTGTTTTTTTTAATTTTTCCAATAATTGGCTCTCTATCAAAAATGACAATTTTTAAGAACTTTTTTGTGTGATTTAGTGTCCAGGGGGTCTAAAAAGTGTACCTGTGAAGTTTCAGCTCTGTAGCATGTCCAGAACCAGAAAAAAAGATAATTTTTCAGTAGAGCAGGGATGGCGGGAACCCCTTTTACACCTATATGATCTTTTTTTCTGGTTCTGGACATGCTACAGAGCTGAAACTTCACAGGTACGCTTTTTAGACCCCCCCCCCCCAGACACTAATCCAAAAAAAGTCATGCCTGCCACCGTATATATCAGTGGTGGGTGGGCAGTGGCACTGCAGTGGGCACAGTACACTCTGTGGACCTGACAGTCACTGGCACCCAGGCAACTGCAATTATAAAAAATATATATATTTTTTTAATTTGCAAGCTGCTGTGCCACCGTATATATCAGTGGTGGGTGGGCAGTGGCACTGCAGTGGGCACAGTACACTCTGTGGACCTGACAGTCACTGGCAGCCCAGGCAACTGCAATAATAAAAAATATATATTTTTTTCAATTTGCAACAAGATGCTGTGCCACCGTATATATATCAGTGGTGGGCACTGCAGTGGGTACAGTACACTGTGTGGACCTGACACAGCACTCACTGCAATTATTACAGAGGAAAAAAAAATATTTTTTAAAATGCAAGGTACTGTGCCTGTGCCACCCGAAATGAGTGTGGTGTGCACACAATACAGTCTGTGGTGGGTCTGTGGCCTCTCACACACAGCAGGCAGGCAACTGCAGTGCACAATAGATATATATATATATATATATATATAAAAATACTCAAATACCAGGCCTAAAAAGGGCTTTTGGGGACAATATATATATATATATATATATATATATATATATATATATCACAGAACAAAAAAAAAATCCACAAATACCAGCCCTAAACAGGGCTTTTTGGGGACAATAGATATATATATATATATATATATATATATATATCCAAAAAAAACCTCAAATACCAGCCCTAGGAAGGGCTTTTTGGGGTGCTGTTCTTACAGCAGGAGTGTACCAAGAACACTGACTAACAAGACCGGGAACACTGACTAACAACTGTCCCTAGCTATTAACAGCAGCAGCAGCAGCACTCTCCCTGCTCTCACTAACACACTGCTTCAGAAATTATCTAAAATGGATGCTGCCCTTGCTTATTTATAGGAGGTGGGAGGGTCTGGGAGGGAGTTATGCTGATTGGCCTGGAATGTGTCTGCTGACTGTGAGGTTCAGGGTCAAAGTTTGCCTCAATGATGATGTATAGGAGGCGGACTGAACATCGTATATGTTCGCCCGCCGAGGCGAACGCGAACATGCGAAGTTCGCCAGGAACTGTCCGCCGGCGAACAGTTCGGTACATCTCTACTGATGAGGAGGGCACTGACAGGCTGCCTGAGCACTGATTGTCATCCCTTGTGGCATGGGTGGGCATCCCTGGTGGCCATGGGTGGGCATCCCTAGTGGCCATGGGTGGGCAATCCCTGGAGGCTCTAGTGGCATCCCCCAAGGGTCTTTACTGGTAATCAATGCTCTGATTACCAGCAGAGACCCCCCCCCCATCAGGAGAGCTGCCGATCAGCTCTCCTCTACTCACGTCAGGGCATGGCACTTCCTATTTACTATGTGACCAGCTGTGATTTGACACAGCTGATCACATGGTAAAGAGCCTACATCATAGGCTCTTTACTGGGATCAGAGATTCGGTGTGTCAGAGTGACACAACGCACCACCGATCACCGTCTGCGCGCCCCCCTGGCACAGAGCAGCCTAACCCGCTGGACGTCATATGATGCCCAGCTGGGATAGGACAACCACTTTGCGGCCGTCATTTTACTATATGACAGGCGGGAAGTGGTTAAACTTCTTAACCACTTAAGCCCCAGAAGATTTTACCCCCTTCCTGACCAGGGGGTTTTTTGCGTTTTTTTACTGCGTGACTTTACCGGACAATTGCGCGGTTGTGCGACGCTGTACCTAAACGAATTTGACGTCCTTTTTTTCCACAAACAGAGCTTTCTTTTGGTGGTATTTGATCACCTGTGCGATTTTTACTTTTTGCGCTATAAACAAAAAAAGAGCGTAAATTTTGCAAAAATAACAATATTTTTCACATTTTTTATATGAAATCCCCCCCCACCCCCCAAAAAATGTAAAAATCAAAATTTTTTAACATTTTTGGCCAATTTGCTTTCTGCTACATATGTTTGGTAAAAACAATTGCAAAAAGCGTATTTTGATTGGTTTGCGCAAAAGTTATTGCGTTTACTAACTAAGGGAAAGATTTCTGTCATTTTTGGTGTTTTTTTTTTAACGCGTAATGGCGGCGATCTGCGATTTTTTTTGTGGTACTGCGACATTGCGTCAGACAGATCGGACCCTTGACTGGCATTTTTGACACTTTTGGGGTTACCAGTGACATTACTGCAGTAATCAGTACTATACATATGCACTGTTACTGCAAAATGACACTGGCAGGGAAGGGGTTAACTTTATTGGGGAGGGAGGGGTTAAGTGTGTCCCTAGGGGCATGCTTTTTACTGTGATTGGCTGTGGCTACTAGTGTAGGAACAGTGATCAATGGTCCTAGATAGTAGAACCGTATGATCACTGTTTCTACACAGGGGAGAATGACAGGCGGCTTGTTTACATCAGCCGCCTGACTTTCTCCCTCTGCACTGACGATCGGCGAGTGACCGGCGGACATCGGGTCTGCCAGTCACACGCACTGACTTCCCTGTGAACAAGCGGCGGCGGGCGTGCGCCTCCGCGGGCGCGTGCTCGCCGGCTATTGGCTCACAAGGAAGTGACAGGCAAGTGACGTAGATCTACGTCACTCTGCCTGGCCGGTGCTAACCGCCGCAGTATATAGTCGTGCAGCGGTCGGCAACTGGTTAAAGCAGAGCTCCACCCAAAAGGCACTGGGGAGAGGAGAGGGAGAGAAGCAACGGTTCGGGTGACCACATATCTGGATCTTGGGACAGGTGAGTGTGTGTTTATTAAAAGTCAGCAGCTACACTTTTTGTAGCTGTTGACTTTTTTTTTTTAAAGCTACACTTTAATAGAAAGCCTTGGGAATATCCCAGTCTATACAATTCTGTACTACCTTGTTGTATGTAGCAGTTTCCCTGCCCTGTTTAGCACATCATGAACTAGAGCAGTGATGGTGAACCTTTTTGAGCCCAAGTGCCCAAACTGCGACAAAAACCAACTTATTTTTTTCAAAGTGCCAACACTGCAATTAATAACAGCCACAGATAATGGCCGCAAGGGCCTCTCACCAATCCCAACGACACAGCAACACTTCCTCCGAACTCTCGGTTGCCCGTGGCACTGCAGGTGGGGTATCCTCGCAGCCTCTCTGTCTCTGGCTCACAGTGTGCTGCTCCATTCTTTCTCATAATCTCTCTCACAATCTCTCTTCCGAGACTAAATGTCCCACGGTGCACTTTTCAACCTCCTCATTGGTGCTTGGCTGCAACCAATGGGGAGGCAGGAGGAATCAGAGCGGAGGCGATCTCTGCAAGCGCCGCTCTGTCCCTGTCCACGCTGCTTGAAAGAAGGGGGGCAAGTGGGGAAATACACTGACAGTCCAACTCGCTTCCCCCCTTGACACAGCGCCGCTGCCATGCGGGGGGAGGGAGGATTACAGAGCCCAGGCATCAGTGGCGACAGCTTCCCAGTATAGCTAGCTTGCCCACAGCGAGGGCCCTGAGTGCCATAGGTTCGACATCAATGAACTAGAGGGTTCCCAAACTTATCCAAGAGATAAAGCTTTCAGTTAGTCCTACATAAGGTAATTATGGCCTCCTTGGGGCCTATCTCTCCCACCCCCCATATCTGGCACACTTTAGACCTCATTTTGAATATTCAATGGGATATTGGTTATTGTATTATTATGAATTGTAAATAAGGGTGGCTAATATTCTGTTTAGATTGTTTGCTGTAACAACCTATATCAATGGCCCCTGAAGAAGTGGACTAGGTCCAGGAAACGAGTCAAGCCTTAGGATCATCGATCTTGGACATGATATACTGTATTGTCAAATCATTTTTATAGTTGTGTATTGTGATATGATAATATATTAAATGTAACGATTATGCTTTTGCAAGCTTTTATAAACATGAAAAATAATGTATTTTATGTAAAAAATGTTGTGCCTCAAAAGTCCCATTTGATATTGCAAAAAAAATATTTGGAAAATGCACACCTCTTGATAGAAACATGTACATTTCTCAGGTTTTATCTTTTTAAATATACCGCAAGTACAATAAAATTGTTGATGTGTCAAAAGATTTAGCATGCTGCTACTTTCCTCTTGGAAATGACAACACAGTATATTTTTGACAGTGAATTCCAAGGCACATGGTGTCAAGATTTCTGCAAAATCCCAAATGTTTGCTTTTATCAAACAGAAATAACACAATTATTTCAATGGTGTATCTAGCAGACCAAAGGGAAGAAAATAGGAAAAGCTCATTGTTAGGATTTACTGTACATACGCTGTAAGATCTTACAGATGACAAAAGGTTTAATTCACAAATCCTTAACACAAGGATGAAGATTCATATTTAGTCATGTGACTGAAATATTTATATCTCATTAACCCAGCAAAAAATAATTATCACCTTTTTAAAAAATTAAAGATTCCTGGTTGAGTTTGGTTTTCTGTATTGAGCCTAAAGTCCTACATTTGTGTATTCCAGCCAACACAATAACCATTAGACAAAATGTAATTTCATCCTATAGGTCATTTCAGGAAGCATTTTTTTTCCCGATTTGTTTGCCATTGGGCTTATAGGAAACCCCCTTTACCATAGGAACTCCTGATCTGCATACTTGTTTCAGGTTGGTGCTTCAGAAAACATTGAAGCTAATGAATAACATTTACAGCAAGGAAAGCAGCACTTTCATAAGGAGGTCAGTAAAGAAAACATCTCTATTCTCTTCTGCAGTTACCTTTTTTATTTTAGATAGAGTAAAGGCCCGTACACACTTGACGGAAATCGGACGAAATATCCTCCGATTTTTCTCACTCTTGCTCAGCGTTCATAACCGCTTTTAGTTGACAGTGCATAAATGTTCACAAAATTTCTCGTCTGATTTTTTTCTTTTTTGGGACATTTGTTCCTAGACTTGTCAGCAACTTCAGATCATGCGCGGTCTTTCGTATCCGATTGTCCTTTGAGACACACATTGCACCACTTTTGATTTCCAACAGGGACCCCACTCCCATGGTAGTCCATTCACTATAGTTTGTGTTGTCTTCATGCCACTGGTTACTGCCACAGCTCCCGGAGATGAGTCCCCCACCATGTCTTCGGCTTCCAGCACCCCATTTGGAACCTTTAGCTGATCTGTGAGTGACCAGGGGGGATTCTTCCCCCCCCCCTTTCTATTCCTTCTCCTCTTTTTCTTTGTATTAAACAACAGACATATATTTGCACTTTATTGCAGATACAAGCATACTGTATGTACCCTGCATCGCCTCCCAATGAGTGGAAAGAACCCACAAAACGCATAAAGCCCTTCTTGATGCTATGCCATTACTACCAACTGATCAATTACTTGCTTTTACAATCATGATCCATCAATGTATTTTTATCGAGAGGTCTAGGTCACCAATTAACACTACAATGGTGCTGCGATATGTATGAATATCTACATCTACTATGTGTTATTAACCACTTAAGCCCCGGAAGATTTTACCCCCATTCCGACCAGGGGGTATTTTGCGATTCGGCACTGCGTGAATTTAACGCACAATTGCGCGGTCGTGCGACGCTGTACCTAAACGAATTTGACGTCCTTTTTTTCCCATAAACAGAGCTTTCTTTTGGTGGTATTTGATCACCTGTGCGATTTTTTGATCACGCGCTATAAACAAAAAAAGAGCGTCAATTTTGCAAAAATAGCAATATTTTTCACATTTTTTTATATGAAATTCCCCCCAAAAAAAATGTAAAAATCTAAATTTTTAAAAATTTTCGGCCAATTTGTTTTATGCTACCTATGTTTGGTAAAAAAAATCGCAAAAAGCGTATTTTGATTGGTTTGCGCAAAAGTTATCGCGTTTACTAACAAAGGGAAAGATTTTTGTCATTTTTGTTGTTTTTTTTTTTAACGCGTAATGGCGGCGATCTGCGATTTTTTTTGCGGTACTGCGACATTGCGGCGGACAGATCGGACCCTTGACTGACATTTTTGACACTTTTGGGGTTACCAGTGACATTTCTACAGTAATCAGTGCTATACATATGCACTGTTACTGTAAAAATACACTGGTAGTGAAGGGGTTAACTTTATTTGGAAGGGAGGGGCTGTGTGTGTCCCTAGGGGCGTGGTTTCTACTGTGATTGGCTGTGGCTCTAGCTGTAAGGACACTGATCAACGGATCTACATACCAGATCCGTTTTATCAGTGTCTTTGCAGCGAGGAGAATGACAGGCAGTTTGTTTACACAAGCTGCCTGACATTCTCCCTCTCCCCCGCCGATCGCCGAGTGACCGGCGGACATCGGGTCCGCTGGTCACACGCGCGGGGGGGTCCGTGACCACGCGGGAGCGGGAGCGCGCCCCCGGGGGCGCGCGCTCGCTCCCTAGACCCTCACAAGCAAGCAACGTAGCCCTACGTTAGTTTGCCTGTGAGGGGCTGACCGCCGACGTAGATAGTCGTGCGGCGGTCGGCAAGTGGTTAATGAGCAATACTATTTATTCACTGTATTTTGTAATGACTCAATATGTGCATATGTATTAATAGACATATTAGTATACATTGATTTTTCATCACCTTATAGCCGTGTGCTTCATTTAAAGTCCCAAATCTTCCTCCTACTTTATCTGTACCAGGGATGGAGGCATATGACTTTACACAGTCATTATCCCATTAAAATTTCCACCCATCCCCCCTTCTGAGCAAACTCTGCACTGGAGGTGCCCCGATCCAGCAGATAAATAAACTGTAGGAGACGGTCTTGGCGCTTGCTGGCTTTTCTTGGGCACCCTGAAGACTTCTTCACAAATGCAGTGGAAATCTTTTTTTTTATCTATTAAGTTCATTTTCATGACAAAGAGGAACTTTACTTCAACTGATCACTCTTCATAACATTCTGGAGTGTATGCAAGTTGCCATCATAAAAACGGAGTCAGCAGACTTTTGGCCACAGTTGTATACTGCAACAAGGAAAGTGTTGGCAACATCAAATACTTTATTCTTTGAATATAAGTTTTTTTTACATTGTTTTGATGTCATGATTTTGTGTCAAATTTCTAGTTAGCTTTTCTGGTTAGGCATTGAACCCGGTAGGGATCCTCACACTGGTGCCAGTTCTCCAGCAAAAGGATTGCTAGACAATAAAAATAAACCTCTTAGCTGTTTTTAAGATGTCGTTTTATTGCTAGCATGGGAGATTCTACAGCATAACAGCTATGGAGGGCTGATAGAGGAGCTATACAGTAAAAGCAGGTGAGCGGCTTTGTTTTACTCTCTGGAGATCTTGTCGCCAACCAGTTGCTGCCAGCCACAGGGTCACATGTGTTATAGGCCTTAATGTGAATAAAGGTTCCTATTGGAGCCATAAGAATTTGTATTTTCTAACCTTGCACATTCAGGGGTTTTTGTATGGAAACGCGTTGTGTCCATTGTTGCATACACATGTTGTGTACTTTCTGACAATACAAAGGTATGTAAAACAGTAGAGCGCATCCTTTATTCAATTTTATTCTGCAGCAGTCCTGCAGATCCCTCTGCTCCTTCACTTTAACCTTGACTCTTATATATAAGGAATGGTAAACTTTAGTTTTACTGCCTGTAACTATGGCTTGGCAATGCATGTGATTTTCCCTTAGCAAAGGGTAATGTATATTGTAATTAGCTTGTGCTAAGCATGCAATGCTAAGAGGTAATCACAGCAGCAATACTGTACGTTTTTTTATGACCCTAGGGCCCAAGTGCGCACAACCTGATATTATGTAAGCTAACTTGTGATTTTTATCCAAACTGGGGGTATGCCCTTAAACATATGCAGCCAAGTAAAGACACACATCGCTGAGAGTAAAGGAAGCATTAGATGATGTAATCTGTGTTTTCAGTCAGAGAATGATATACTGTATATCTATTGAATTACTAAATATAATGAGGTGTATATTTTTCTCTGTCGCACATTGTCAGCAATAGAGTAACAGATAGACATAGTGACACTGGGAGTTTTGAAGTGACACGTTTAAAATAGATTGGAAAGTAAAGTGGTATTAAACCCAAAAGCAAACATGTATTATATTGCAGCATACCAATTCTTAGACAAGATGGCTGTATTAGTTTCCTTTATTAGGCTTTCTTTCTTTCTATTTTCATCTGGTGATCCAGTCACCAAATCTGTTGTTTTTCAAAATCACAAGCTCTGCAGAAGAATGTATCAATGTACTTGGATGAGACAAACCATTTAATACTGGTAGGGGTAAATAAAATGATTAACTTGTATTAATTAATGCAAAACCTTTATCCTAAAATAAAACAATTTTTTTCTCTAACTGATTCTAAAATGTGAGCTGGAGTTTGGCTTCAATTTGTTAGTATATTTAAATCTGCCAATACATTTAACACTACTCCACCCCTCCCCAGACTCCTGTACTCATTCCTCCATAGCTTTGTCTCACTACTAATACAGGAGGTGTGTTACTGGCCAGAACACCAGTGGAAAACAGAGAGGAGAAAAGCCAAAGAAAAGAAAGCTGGTGCAGCCACCACATGATTGGTAAACTGTAATATAATACATTTAGGCTACATTCACACCTGAGCGTAGCGTTTTTCGCGCGTTTTTTACCGCGATTTTACCGCGATTTTTGCGGCGTTTTTTACCGCGATTTTACCGCGATTTTTACCGCGATTTTTACCGCGATTTTTGTGCAGGCGTTTTTAGATTCAATAGAGATCAATGGAAAACGCCTGTAATCTGCCCAAAAAGAAGCTCATGTACTTTTTTGAGCGTTGGGCGTTTTGTATACAGCTTCAAAACGCTCAGATGTGAACAGGGGCCATTGAAATGAATAGGATTTGTCTTGTTGGGCGTTTTGAGAGCTGATCCTAGAGCAGAAAAACGCCCCAAAAACGCCCCAAAACGCCTACATGTGAACGGAGCCTTAGGGTTTTGGGTTTAATACCGCTTTAAGTTCAGTTAATAGAAAAACCTTTATGCTCACCTCTCTGTCGCCCATTGCCACCTGCCTTTGCTCTGTTTCCAGTGCTGCAACATCCATAAGAATCTCTGGAGTGTCCCCCATTATGTGCCATTATTCTATGCTCCAGCCCTATGTCACTACAGAACTCGGCAGTAACACTGTGCTCTGGTACTCTGGTAGCAAATTTATGACAGCCACCTTGAGGTTTCTACATCTCTTCAGTTTTCCTTTAAGGACAAATGTTGTCCTCTGAATAGTGATCTATGGTGGATTGCTTTTCAGAGGGTGTTTGACAGGCGTGAGGAAGTATTATATCACATCCTCACTGCCTTTTCTAGCCTCAAAAGCCCACACCACTGTGCCACAACTACATGCATTGCACGTGGTTGCATGATATTTGTGGAAAAACTCCAATAACTTGAATGGATTGCATTCAGCGGAAAATACTGCCTGCTGAATGTGATGGGGGGGGGGGGGTAATTTATGCATGTGTATACCCACATACAGCTGGAGGGGCAGTAAAAACGTATATCAACAGTTAAACTAACCCTAAGTTACACTGACGAGCCAATTATAATGAGCTGCTGTATTTAAGAGTTTGGTCCTGCACACTCCTGTTTCTTGCATCTAAATATTGGCCAGTTAGGCTTCTAATTACAGTGAGGACAGGATACCAACCAGCTGCCCTAGTCTGCATAATAAAATGTCCTGGTGCAGGTGGGGCAGTGGCATGCAGACGTTGCTGCTATAGCATACTTTGTAAAGTTTAACTATTTTTATCCCAAGTCAGAGCCAGGTTTACCACTGGGCACAGTGGGCAAATGCCTATAGGCAGTTGAGGCAAAGAGGCAGTGTTCCCCTGTATAATTATGGCTACATATTTTCTCCATTGTCAGTAGGGAAATTATCTAATTTAACTGTATTTTCTACACAATATGCCAGGTAAGGGTCAGGAAAAGAAGAAAAATGTCCGATGTATAGGTGGCAATTGTAGCAAAGGGGCTTTAGTGTTTAGTTTACTTTAGTTAGTTAGTCAGTGTCGCAAGGATTTTGTGATGAAAATCTGCCTGTGGTTGCAGTTAAATGTTGCTGATCTATCAGATCCATGCCTAGAGCTTTCCTCTATCCATCTTCTCAATGGTGATTCTTATGTGAAGCAAATTACAGACAAAATAAAACCTGGCAGTTATGAAAACACTAAATAAAAAAAATGATACC
Organism: Pelophylax lessonae; assembly: GCF_965119305.1. Classification (NCBI taxonomy): domain Eukaryota; kingdom Metazoa; phylum Chordata; class Amphibia; order Anura; family Ranidae; genus Pelophylax; species Pelophylax lessonae. The sequence goes on from NC_138774.1 coordinate 140,427,571, forward strand.
GTAAATGTAGAAGAAGGTTAAGGAATCTTATTTGGGAGTAACCAAAGTGTGTGTTTGTAAGGAGTTGGAGATTATGGCTGAATACAGGTGTTTATTTAAAATTGAACTCCAAAAAGCGCATGAGCGGATGGCCGGAGAGGATGGAAGCCTGAACCGCTTCGCACACTCCCGGCACAAATAGCATTCTCTAACAGCCCTCTCTCCCCGCTCGATCCAGTACAGTGGTGGGGCAGCGAGCAGACATCATGGAGACCTACTCAATGTCATCCCGGTCATCGGGGAAGACTCAGACAAACCCGCGCTACCAGCTTCGTGCTCCCGGGAAAGGACCCAAGATAACAACCGGCGCCAGCTTCACACATACAGGAAGGGGGCAGCTGCAGCCACAACCTCAGAGGGAGAAAGTGAAGCCTCCTGGCTCAGAGGCACACAGTAAGGATCCCCCAAGTTCCATCCATCCTCCGGTGAGCCAGCAGACCCTCTTTACATTCCTTTCAGCCCTGCCAGACTCCCCTCACAGGCCTCTATGCAATCTCCACGCCAGGCCTCTCACACCTCCTCTGCTCCGAAGAGGGACATGGCGGACATTTTCTTCAGCCAAACTAGTGGACAAGACACAGATGCTGATAGCCCTGACGGGTCTCCGGCTCCTCTACCTGCACCATTACCATACTCCCCTTAAACAAGATTTCCAAGCACTGGGAAGTCACCGGGACATCATTAAATCTAAAGTTGATGATAATGTCCACAGAGTGGTGCAAAATTCCTCTGTGATCACTAATCTTTAAGATTGCCTAGAAGAAGCTTATGCTAAGATTGACGACCTTGAGAATCATGCCAGGCGGTATAATTTCCATATACAGGGACTGCCAAAAGCGGTAAAAGATCTTATCTCTACCTACTTACACCTTGATGCCATCTGCTGTACCAGACATTGATGAAATCCACATGGAGATTGACCGCATTCACAGGGCCTTAGTTCCCCTAAAACCTGATAGGACCCCTAGAGACGTGATTATGAAGCCCCATTTCTTCAGAATCAAGAATAGCGCACACATGCAAAAGAAATTACCAAATTTGAAGACAATCCATAAATAAAAATGGGGATTTGGTCCCACCATATGGCCATATAGTGCTCTTCTTTTTTAATATACATGTCTTTTGGTTCATAGCTGCACCAGCTTTAGAAATACATGGGTATGCTCCCCCAAATTTTTTGCTTGTTTATTATGTATTCGGTCTGACCAGACTACCGAGGTTGAGCAACCCACAGCACCCCCCCCCCCCACACACACACACCTGTACTCCATCAGTGTCCACTATCAAGTGGATATAGGAGGAGTCCCCTGTAGTGCATTTGCACATCTTTCCCAGCAAGGAGTATTATCTCCAAGGGTTAGAAAGGCTGGATTCATCTCTTTTTCATGCATAGTGTAGGACCCACTTATAATGGGGTACTTTGACGTAGTGGTGGGCTTGAGCACTATATGGCCATATGGTGGGACCAAATCCTCATTTTTATTTATGGATTGTCTTCAAATTTGGTAATTTCTTTTGCATGTGTGCGCTATTCTTTTTTAATATACATGTCTTTTGGTTCATAGCTGCACCAGCTTTAGAAATACATGGGTATGCTCCCCCAAATTTTTTGCTTGTTTATTATGTATTCGGTCTGACCAGACTATCGAGGTTGAGCAACCCACCCCACCCCCCACACACACCTGTACTCCATCAGTGTCCACTATCAAGTGGATATAGGAGGAGTCCCCTGTAGTGCATTTGCACATCTTTCCCAGCAAGGAGTGTTGTCTCCAAGGGTTAGAAAGGCTGGATTCATCTCTTTTTCATGGATAGTGTAGGACCCACTGATAATGGGGTACTTTGACGTAGTGGTGGGCTTGAGCACTATATGGCCATATGGTGGGACCAAATCACCATTTTTATTTATGGATTGTCTTCAAATTTGGTAATTTCTTTTGCATGTGTGCGCTATTCTTTTTCAATATACATGTCTTTTGGTTCATAGCTGCACCAGCTTTAGAAATACATGGGTATGCTCCCCCAAATTTTTTGCTTGTTTATTATGTATTCGATCCGACCAGACTACCGAGGTTGAGCAACCCACCCCACCTCCCAAACACACGTGTACTCCATCAGTGTCCACTATCAAGTGGATATAGGAGGAGTCCCCTGTAGTGCATTTGCACATCTTTCCCAGCAAGGAGTGTTGTCTCCAAGGGTTAGAAAGGCTGGATTCATCTCTTTTTCATGGATAGTGTAGGACCCACTGATAATGGGGTACTTTGACGTAGTGGTGGGCTTGAGCACTATATGGCCATATGGTGGGACCAAATCCCCATTTTTATTTATGGATTGTCTTCAAATTTGGTAATTTCTTTTGCATGTGTGCGCTATTCTTTTTTAATATACATGTCTTTTGGTTCATAGCTGCACCAGCTTTAGAAATACATGGGTATGCTCCCCCAAATTTTTTGCTTGTTTATTATGTATTCGGTCTGACCAGACTACCGAGGTTGAGCAACCCACCCCACCCCCCACACACACCTGTACTCCATCAGTGTCCACTATCAAGTGGATATAGGAGGAGTCCCCTGTAGTGCATTTGCACATCTTTCCCAGCAAAAAAGTGTTGTCTCCAAGGGTTAGAAAGGCTGGATTCATCTCTTTTTCATGGATACTGTAGGACCCACTGATAATGGGGTACTTTGACGTAGTGGTGGTCTTGAGCACTATATGGCCATATGGTGGGACCAAATCCCCATTTTTATTTATGGATTGTCTTCAAATTTGGTAATTTCTTTTGCATGTGTGCGCTATTCTTTTTTAATATACATATCTTTTGGTTCATAGCTGCACCAGCTTTAGAAATACATGGGTATGCTCCCCCAAATTTTTTGCTTGTTTATTATGTATTCGGTCTGACCAGACTACCGAGGTTGAGCAACCCACCCTAACCCCCAACACACACCTGTACTCCATCAGTGTCCACTATCAAGTGGATATAGGAGGAGTCCCCTGTAGTGCATTTGCACATCTTTACCAGCAAGGAGTGTTGTCTCCAAGGGTTAGAAAGGCTGGATTCATCTCTTTTTCATGGATAGTGTAGGACCCACTGATAATGGGGTACTTTGACGTAGTGGTGGGCTTGAGCACTATATGGCCATATGGTGGGACCAAATCCCCATTTTTATTTATGGATTGTCTTCAAATTTGGTAATTTCTTTTGCATGTGTGCGCTATTCTTTTTTAATACACATGTCTTTTGGTTCATAGCTGCACCAGCTTTAGAAATACATGGGTATGCTCCCCCAAATTTTTTGCTTGTTTATTATGTATTCGGTCTGACCAGACTACCGAGGCTGAGCAACCCACCCCACCCCCCACACACACCTGTACTCCATCAGTGTCCACTATCAAGTGGATATAGGAGGAGTCCCCTGTAGTGCATTTGCACATCTTTCCCAGCAAGGAGTGTTGTCTCCAAGGGTTAGAAAGGCTGGATTCATCTCTTTTTCATGGATAGTGTAGGACCCACTGATAATGGGGTACTTTGACGTAGTGGTGGGCTTGAGCACTATATGGCCATATGGTGGGACCAAATCACCATTTTTATTTATGGATTGTCTTCAAATTTGGTCATTTCTTTTGCATGTGTGCGCTATTCTTTTTTAATATACATGTCTTTTGGTTCATAGCTGCACCAGCTTTAGAAATACATGGGTATGCTCCCCCAAATTTTTTGCTTGTTTATTATGTATTCGGTCTGACCAGACTACCGAGGTTGAGCAACCCACCCTAACCCCCAACACACACCTGTACTCCATCAGTGTCCACTATCAAGTGGATATAGGAGGAGTCCCCTGTAGTGCATTTGCACATCTTTCCCAGCAAGGAGTGTTGTCTCCAAGGGTTAGAAAGGCTGGATTCATCTCTTTTTCATGGATAGTGTAGGACCCACTGATAATGGGGTACTTTGACGTAGTGGTGGGCTTGAGCACTATATGGCCATATGGTGGGACCAAATCCCCATTTTTATTTATGGATTGTCTTCAAATTTGGTAATTTCTTTTGCATGTGTGCGCTATTCTTTTTTAATACACATGTCTTTTGGTTCATAGCTGCACCAGCTTTAGAAATACATGGGTATGCTCCCCCAAATTTTTTGCTTGTTTATTATGTATTCGGTCTGACCAGACTACCGAGGTTGAGCAACCCACCCCACCCCCCACACACACCTGTACTCCATCAGTGTCCACTATCAAGTGGATATAGGAGGAGTCCCCTGTAGTGCATTTGCACATCTTTCCCAGCAAGGAGTGTTGTCTCCAAGGGTTAGAAAGGCTGGATTCATCTCTTTTTCATGGATAGTGTAGGACCCACTGATAATGGGGTACTTTGACGTAGTGGTGGGCTTGAGCACTATATGGCCATATGGTGGGACCAAATCCCCATTTTTATTTATGGATTGTCTTCAAATATGGTCATTTCTTTTGCATGTGTGCGCTATTCTTTTTTAACCGCTTCCATACAGAGCAGTTTAAAGACACCCTTCCTGCCCAGACCAATTTTCAGCTTTCAGCACTCTCACACTTTGAATGACAATTGCTCAGTCATGCTACACTGTAACCAAACAAAATTTTTATCATTTTTTTCACACAAATAGAGCTTTCTTTTGGTGGTATTTGATCACAACAGGAGTTTTTTTTTCGTGATATATGCAAAAAAAGAGCAAAAATTTTGAAAAAAAAAAACACTTTTTTTTAGTTTCAATTATAAAATTTTGCAAAAAATGTATTTTTCTTCATACATTTGGGCCAAAATGTATACTGCTACATGTCTCTGGTAAAATTAACCCAAATTAGTGTATATTATTTAGTCTGTGTGAAAGTTATTGAGTCTAGAAGCTATGGTACCAATTACTGAAAATTGATCACACCAGATGTACTGACGGCCTATCTCCTTTCTTGAGGCCCTGAAATGTCAGGACAGTACAAATACCGCCCAAATTACCCCTTTTTGTAAAGTAGACAGTCCAAGGTATTTAGTAAGAGGCATGGTGGTTTTTTTGAAGTTGTAATTTTTTCCCACAATTCTTGGGAATATGAAGAAAAAATTTTTTTTTCTTTTTTTTCCCACAAAGTTGTCAATTTATAAGCTATTTCTAACACATAGCATGTACACAGCAAAAATTACACCCAAAAATACATTCTGCTACTCCTTCCGAGTATGGCGATACCACATGTGTGAGACTTTTACACAGCCTGGCCACAAAAAGAGACTCCACGTCCAAGAAGCACCTTCAGGCGTTCTACGAGCATAAATACACATAAAACTTTCTGACTACCTATCACACTTTTCAAGGCCCTAGAGCACCAATACAATGGAAAAGTCCACAAAATGACCCCATTTTGGAAAGCAAACACTCCAACCTATATTCTATGAGGCATTATGGGTCATTTGAACATATCATTTTTTCCACAGGTTTTTGGAAAATGTGGGAAAAAAATGAAAACTTTTTTTTTTTTACACAAAGTTGTCAATTTATAGGATATTCCTAACACATAGCATGTACATAGCAAAAATGACACCCCAAAATACATTCTGCCACTCCTCCTGAGTATGGCAATACCACATGTGTAAAACTTTTTCACAGCCTAGCCATATAGAGGGGCCTAACATCCAAGGCGCACCATCATGCATCCTAGCCACTTGCCTAGGCCTATTTTTGACATTTGGTGTTTACAAGCTAAAATCAGTTGTTTTGCTATAAAACTGCTTAGAACCCCCAAACATTATATATTTTTTTTTAGCAGAGACCCTAGAGAATAAAATGGAGATTATTGCAATATTTTTTATCACACCGTATTTGCGCAGCGGTCTTCCAAACACAATTTTTTTGGAAAAAATTCACTTTTTTTAATTAAAAAATAAGAAACCAGTAAAGTTAGCCCAATTTTTTTCCATAATGTGAAAGATAATGTTACGCCGAGTAAATAGATACCCAACATGTCATGTTTCAAAATTGCACACGCTCATGGAATGGCGACAAACTTTGGTACTTAAAAATCCCCATAGGCGACAATTTAAAAATTTCTACAGGTTGCCATCTTTGAGTTACAGAGAAGGTCTAGGGCTCAAATTATTCCCCTTGCTCTAACGATCGCGGCGATACCTCACATGTGTGGTTTGAACACCGTTTACATATGTGGGTGGGGTTTCTGTATGCGTTCGCTTCTGCGCGCGAGCTCACGGGGACAGGGCGCTTTAATTTTTTTTTTTTTTTTTTACTATTTATTTTATTTATTATTTTTTATTTTTACACCGTTTAAAAAAAAAATGATCATTTTTATTTCTATTAAAAGGAATGTAAACATTCCTCGTAAGAGAAATAGGCACGACAGGACCTCTTTTTTGTGAGATCTGGGGTCAAAAAGTCCTCAGATCTCACAAGTACACTAAAAGATAGAAAAAAAAGAAAAAATATTATATAAAATGAAAAAAAAAAAAGGACCTTTAAACCGGTTGCTAGGCAACAACATTTTCCGTAGCTCCGGTCCTCCAAGACCATAGAGTCAAGTGAGGGCAAGCTTGCCCTCACTCGACATCCTGTCTGTGAGGATCTGGGACCGGATCGTTTTCCCCACTGCCGGCGGGTCCGGTAAGCGGGGAAAAGGACCGGAACGTGGCGGGAGGGGGGGGGGGCGCCTCTTCCGCCTCCCCGGAAGGGTGATCCCACGGCGAATCCGCCACTGGGACCACCCTTATCGGAAAGCCAACCGTCCACCGTTTAAAAAAATACCAGGGTTATGGCAGCTATCTGCTGCCATAACACCGATATTTAGGTTTAAACGGAGGACGTATATGAACCTTTTTGGACTTGGACATGGTGGCTGTATGAAGGATGATAGGTACTCGGGTACTTTGTTGGGCAGGTGACAGGTACTCTGGTACTGATGAGCAGGTGGCAGGTACTCGAGTACTCCGATAGGCAGGTGACAGGTACTCGGGTACTCTGATGGGCAGGTGACAGGTACTCGGATACTCTGATGGGCAGGTGACAGGCAGGTGATAAGTACTGATGAGTAGTACTGATACTGATAGGTGATACTGTACTGATGGGTACTGATGATCAGTACTGATACGTGATAGGTACTGATGAGTACTGATGAGTAGTGATGGGTACTGATGAGCAGGCGGCAAGTACTCGGGTACTTCAGGCGTCAGGTACTCTGATGAGCAGGTGGAAGGTACTCGGGTACTCTGATGGGTAGGTGACAGGTACTCAGGTACTCTGATGACGGGTACTCCGTTGACAGGTACTCAAAGTACCCGAGTATCTGTCATCAGAGTACCCGAGTACCTGTCATCAGAGTACCCGAATACCTGTCACCAGCCCATCAGAGTACCCGAGTACCTGTCATCAGAGTACCCGAGTACCTGTCATCAGAGTACCCGAATACCTGTCACCAGCCCATCAGAGTACCCGAGTACCTGTCATCTGAGTACCTGATGGGCTGGTGACAGGTACTCGGGTACTTTGATGGGCTAGTGACAGGTGCTCTTTATTGGGGGGGGGGCAATCAGTGTGTTTGGGGTGCACTATGATTGGTAACTAGCTGTTACCACACTCTCTTCCTCACACAGGATCAGTGTGTGAGGAGGAGAACACGGTGACAGCTAGTTACCGTGTTCTCTGTTGACATTTGTGACCGGCTGTGATTGGACACAGCCGGTCACGTGGTAAAGAGCCAATTTCATTGGCTCTTTACCTAGATCGGGGATCGACTCTGTTCGAGGGACGAGCCTCGTCCCCGATTGCAGAGAGAACGAGCGGCTCGTGCCGGAGCCGCTCATGTGATCGGCTGTGATTGACACAGCCGATCACGTGGTAAACAGCCAATTTCTATTGGTTGTTTACCTTGATCAGGGATGGGCTATGTCCGAGGGACGAGCCTCACCCCTGATCGCCGCGCTGCGCGCTCCCGGGGGCGCGCAGTAGAGGGGAGAACCGGGCGACGTCATATGACGGTGGCCCGGATCCTCACAACCACTTTGCCGACGTCATATTACATGACTCGGTATGGAAGTGGTTAATATACATGTCTTTTGGTTCATAGCTGCACCAGCTTTAGAAATACATGGGTATGCTCCCCCAAATTTTTTGCTTGTTTATTATGTATTCGATCTGACCAGACTACCGAGGTTGAGCAACCCACCCCACCTCCCACACACACCTGTACTCCATCAGTGTCCACTATCAAGTGGATATAGGAGGAGTCCCCTGTAGTGCATTTGCACATCTTTCCTAGCAAGGAGTGTTGTCTCCAAGGGTTAGAAAGGCTGGATTCATCTCTTTTTCATGGATAGTGTAGGACCCACTGATAATGGGGTACTTTGACGTAGTGGTGGGCTTGAGCAATATATGGCCATATGGTGGGACCAAATCCCCATTTTTATTTATGGATTGTCTTCAAATTTGGTAATTTCTTTTGCATGTGTGCGCTATTCTTTTTTAATATACATGTCTTTTGGTTCATAGCTGCACCAGCTTTAGAAATACATGGGTATGCTCCCCCAAATTTTTTGCTTGTTTATTATGTATTCGGTCTGACCAGACTACCAAGGTTGAGCAACCCACCCCACCCCCCACACACACCTGTACTCCATCAGTGTCCACTATCAAGTGGATATAGGAGGAGTCCCCTGTAGTGCATGTGCACATCTTTCTAAGCAAGGAGTGTTGTCTCCAAGGGTTAGAAAGGCTTGCTTCATCTCTTTTTCATGGATAGTGTAGGACCCACTGATAATGGGGTACTTTGACATAGTGGTGGGCTTGAGCACTATATGGCCATATGGTGGGACCAAATCCCCATTTTTATTTATGGATTGTCTTCAAATTTGGTAATTTCTTTTGCATGTGTGCGCTATTCTTTTTTAATATACATGTCTTTTGGTTCATAGCTGCACCAGCTTTAGAAATACATGGGTATGCTCCCCCAGATTTTTTGCTTGTTTATTATGTATTCGGTCTGACCAGACTACTGAGGTTGAGCAACCCACCCCACCCCCCACACACACCTGTACTCCATCAGTGTCCACTATCAAGTGGATATAGGAGGAGTCCCCTGTAGAGCATTTGCACATCTTTCCCAGCAAGGAGTGTTGTCTCCAAGGGTTAGAAAGGCTGGATTCATCTCTTTTTCATGGATAGTGTAGGACCCACTGATAATGGGGTACTTTGACGTAGTGGTGGGCTTGAGCACTATATGGCCATATGGTGGGACCAAATCCCCATTTTTATTTATGGATTGTCTTCACATTTGGTAATTTCTTTTGCATGTGTGCGCTATTCTTTTTTAATATACATGTCTTTTGGTTCATAGCTGCACCAGCTTTAGAAATACATGGGTATGCTCCCCCAAATTTTTTGCTTGTTTATTATGTATTCGGTCTGACCAGACTACCGAGGTTGAGCAACCCACCCCACCCCCCACACACACCTGTACTCCATCAGTGTCCACTATCAAGTGGATATAGGAGGAGTCCCCTGTAGTGCATTTGCACATCTTTCCCAGCAAGGAGTGTTGTCTCCAAGGGTTAGAAAGGCTGAATTCATCTCTTTTTCATGGATAGTGTAGGACCCACTGATAATGGGGTACTTTGACGTAGTGGTGGGCTTGAGCACTATATGGCCATATGGTGGGACCAAATCCCCATTTTTATTTATGGATTGTCTTCACATTTGGTAATTTCTTTTGCATGTGTGCACTATTCTTTTTTAATATACATGTCTTTTGGTTCATAGCTGCACCAGCTTTAGAAATACATGGGTATGCTCCCCCAAATTTTTTGCTTGTTTATTATGTATTCGGTCTGACCAGACTACCGAGGTTGAGCAACCCACCCCACCCCCCACACACACCTGTACTCCATCAGTGTCCACTATCAAGTGGATATAGGAGGAGTCCCCTGTAGTGCATTTGCACATCTTTCCCAGCAAGGAGTGTTGTCTCCAAGGGTTAGAAAGGCTGGATTCATCTCTTTTTCATGGATAGTGTAGGACCCACTGATAATGGGGTACTTTGACGTAGTGGTGGGCTTGAGCACTATATGGCCATATGGTGGGACCAAATCCCCATTTTTATTTATGGATTGTCTTCACATTTGGTAATTTCTTTTGCATGTGTGCGCTATTCTTTTTTAATATACATGTCTTTTGGTTCATAGCTGCACCAGCTTTAGAAATACATGGGTATGCTCCCCCAAATTTTTTGCTTGTTTATTATGTATTCGGTCTGACCAGACTACCGAGGTTGAGCAACCCACCCCACCCCCCACACACACCTGTACTCCATCAGTGTCCACTATCAAGTGGATATAGGAGGAGTCCCCTGTAGTGCATTTGCACATCTTTCCCAGCAAGGAGTGTTGTCTCCAAGGGTTAGAAAGGCTGAATTCATCTCTTTTTCATGGATAGTGTAGGACCCACTGATAATGGGGTACTTTGACGTAGTGGTGGGCTTGAGCACTATATGGCCATATGGTGGGACCAAATCCCCATTTTTATTTATGGATTGTCTTCAAATTTGCTAATTTCTTTTGCATGTGTGCGCTATTCTTTTTTAATATACATGTCTTTTGGTTCATAGCTGCACCAGCTTTAGAAATACATGGGTATGCTCCCCCAAATTTTTTGCTTGTTTATTATGTATTCGGTCTGACCAGACTACCGAGGTTGAGCAACCCACCCCACCCCCCACACACACCTGTACTCCATCAGTGTCCACTATCAAGTGGATATAGGAGGAGTCCCCTGTAGTGCATTTGCACATCTTTCCCAGCAAGGAGTGTTGTCTCCAAGGGTTAGAAAGGCTGGATTCATCTCTTTTTCATGGATAGTGTAGGACCCACTGATAATTGGGTACTTTGACGTAGTGGTGGGCTTGAGCACTATATGGCCATATGGTGGGACCAAATCACCATTTTTATTTATGGATTGTCTTCAAATTTGGTAATTTCTTTTGCATGTGTGCGCTATTCTTTTTCAATATACATGTCTTTTGGTTCATAGCTGCACCAGCTTTAGAAATACATGCGTATGCTCCCCCAAATTTTTTGCTTGTTTATAAAGTATTTAATTACTATAAATCACTAGGAGTCACTCGCGGCCCCTACTGCTCTGGATGCCTGTTTACCATAGATTTTATGTGAGTACTTGACTTTTATTTGCCTAATAAAGTATTTCAAACGGTACATCACTATATTAGCGCTTCTTCCTTGCATATTACCATCGATTGAGGAAAGGGGAGACCCCACTACCCAAGTGAAAGGGATATTTTCCCCCCCAGGAGCCCCACACATCACCGGATAAGAGGATACTGTATCAAGGCTTATTACCCCTGTAGGGGTATATATCTCTGGTGAGTGCGGGAGAAATTGGAGGGGTGCACCTGTGTTTCTCACCCATCACCTAGCATTTGGATCACCTGGAATCTCACCAATTGATTGAGAATTTTTTCTTCACCTTATAGCACCTTTAAGACTGTTTGTCACCTTTCGGAGAATATCACTTTTTTATTCATCACTTTTTTATTCAGCATTTAATGGACTGTTTATTTGTATATTAGATTATTATATCGTTTTAACTGTGTGATCACCACTACTATTTTAATCTGTTTTTACCGGCACACTGGCTGTTTTGCAGATTGAGTGATTTATTTATTGGATTCATTTTTTTCATATTTTATTAGATCATATTTTTATCTAGGGAATATATCACCCATACATTTTTTCACTGACTTTTTTTCACTGGTATATTAGTATATTAATTTATTTATCTATTTATTGCACTCAACACTTTGGAGCTCTTAGTTGGGGAGATTGCTCCCTAAACCTGTTTTTGCACTTTTTCACGCACGCACACTCCACACTCTGGATTGGATATTACTATTTAAGCCAACACTATAGCACTTTACTTTGTGACCATTAGACCAAACTTTGTTACACCATCCATAATTAGGCAGTGCCACCTTACCTCACCTTTTCCCACATATTTAGATATAGTCCTCGGACTATATTTTGAGGTCGGCTGCAGTCCCCTTCCTTATCCATAAGTGTGGAATTCTTTCTACCCTTGAACTATTGCTAAATACTGGAAGCAGTTGACAGCTCCCCTTGAGTACGTAAAGAATAAAATTAACTGGATAATGGTTAAAGATACACTTACCTGTATTCTTTGCATTTCCACCAAGAAATATGAGGTGACATGGGATCCATGGATACGATACTTATCCATACCCTAATGAAAATTTGACTGACTCTCCCTTCCTTTCTTTTTCCTGATCTATTCCCCTTTTCTTACCTTTTTTCCTACATAAAACTATTTCTTCTCTGTGTTTGTTTGATTTCTTTAATAGATCCAAGATATATTGATAGCGCATATAGTTCTATATTGATGATACATATAGGAATGTACTATGGAGTTCCGCTATACCTGTGTTGTTTTTTGTTTGTTTTTTTCCCCTCCCCTCGTCTTTTCTTGTATTTTATATATTGTTTTGTTACCCCGACTGACAATTCTTTTGAGAATACTCAATGCTGGGATCTCCTGGCTCACTGTTAGGAGATTCCATGTTTACGAATAATTGAAGAAAACACATCCCTGTATTTGTACTTGATTTTATACCTGTTTGTGCTATTGTTTAAAATTGTGCCTTTCTTGGCATTGTCTTATTACTTTAATAAAAATATTGAAACTATGAAATTGAACTCCAAATATGATCTGTATTGCATACTTACATTGGTCAAAAACGAAGGGATTTCCAGTCACTATTTACCAACCAGCCAGCAACCAGCCAAATTAACCTGTCTAACAGTATGCGTTAAAAACAGAGGTTTAGTTGCACACATTTGCAAATACATGCATAAGCTGCAGGCCGCGCCAAGGCACCCTGATATCTGCAGTCCCTAACTCTACCTTTAAAGAGTCTCCACAATGGGAGCACATGCATTCTGATGAGATAGATGGAGGACAGGTGACTGGAGGGAGCCCACCCCTCCTTAAAGGCGCAAGGTCACACTGAACACCCAGCACATAGCACAATGGCAGCGAAGGTGTCAGTGCATTGCCTGACCAATATAAACGTTATACGATATTGCAAAAAGTGGTCACCTCCTCCACCTATAACTGGTCTAGATAGTAAGGAGCACTGGAAGGGCAAACGCAGATCAAAAACGAAGGGATTTACAGTCACTACTTACCAACCAGCCAGCAACCAGCCAAATTAACCTGTCTAACAGTATGCGTTAAAAACAGGGGTTTAGTTGCACACATACATTGGTTGCATACTTACATTGGTCCAGCTTGACACAATCTATAAATACATATATCATACCTGATTGGTTGCTGGGAAAGCTAAAATTCACTGTAGTAGTTGACTTGGCACTAGCCCTATGTTCCCACCTATGTGTTTTTTTGTGGGTTTTCCATTTTTCAGAAATGCACTATAGTCAATTTAACATGGTTTCCTATGATACACGTTCACATCTATGCATTTTCAGCCGATGCGTTTTTGGATTGGGACTTTTTTTTTCAGCAGCAGATTTTTTTGCATATAATAAAAAAGCAAAAAGGTTTTATATACTACAACCACCCAATCCAAATAAAAAGTTCACTGGAATAGAAATAAGTAATTTATCGAAAAAAGAAGAAAAACTCATAAAAATCACAAAACATGTATCAAAAAATTCTGGCATGATGAAAAAACCCCACAAAAGGACAAACCAACACATACAAGACACCCATGGATAAAATCAATCAAACATAATCATTCCCCCTCTATTCCTATATTGTGTAAACCATGTATCAAAAAGATACAATAAATATCAAAATATAAATATATGTATGACCATGAGAGGGATGAGAGGCTGGTTTGGGGTGTATAATATAGCTCTTTGTAGGTAATTAACATAGGCATTGCCTCTAAAGCAGCCGGCTTGTCCGGGGAAACCGGTCAGGCACCAGCACGTCTTTTTTCTCATATCTCCCCCCCCCCCCTCCCTTTCCTTATGGGATTTCTGGCCGGCTAAAACTGCACTGGGCTGTCTTAATCTACTTCCCCATGGCTGGACAGTGGACTTTATCTTGGACTAATCAAATCATTTGGGTTTTCAGGTTTGCATGTAATAGACTTCATGTAATAGACTTCAAAGAAGTCTTTTAGGCCTCCCTTGTGAGTAAAGCCCCGTACACACGTACCGATCGTCGGCCGAACGATCGGCCGTCTTTTGTCCGAGGGCTGTCTTGTCTGTTGAAAAGTGTAAAAGACTGCACACAAATTTTATCGGCCAACAACAGCCGACTGCAGAAGTGATGTCATGTGATGGTTAACTTTCCTTGTCTTTTTTCTTTTCTGAGCATGCCCAGTCTTGCAAATCTGCTGTCTGTCGGCCGATATCTGTACTGACTGGCGAACAATCGGCCGTTCTGGTGTTGGCCAACAAAAATTTTAATGCTTGCACGACAGATTCTGTTCGGCCGAAAATGCGCTGTCGGAAGCATCATACTAACAAGCCTACAATCGGCCGATCGGTCGTCGGCCGAATCTTTACGGCCGACAATCGGTACGTGTGTATGGGCCTTTAGTATGGTGTACATTGTACCCCTACCTATTCACCAAAAAAAAAAAAGCAGTGTAGTGTTACAAAAAAACAAGAGATGTTTTTTTGACAAGTCCTTTATTAGATATGAAGTATATTCCCCATCATAGCTCCATCAATCTCAATGTTTTCCTTCTCAGCTTCCTCCATCAATATCTTCTTTCTTTGCTTCCTCTGCCGATGTCTTCTTTCTCTGCTTCCTCCGCCGCCGACGACCTGCCGAAAATAAAAAAACTCTCCTCCTCCTCCGAAGCTGGCTACCGCCATTCTGTCAGCTCCACTGCCTGACAGTTCTTATATAGCTTTGGGGCGTGCCCATGCGGTGACGTCACCCTAAAACCCATGCCCTCTTGTGATGCCATGGACCCGAGCATGATGGTTTCTTGATGCCACAAGGGGACGGGGTCTGTGGAGAGATGGAGAAAGAAGACATCGGCAGAGGAAAAAGAAAACATTGGCGGAGGAAGCGGAGAAAGAAGACTTTGTGATTGATGTTGGCACTACAAAGGGGGACATTCTTCATTTTCAATAAAGGACTTGTCAAAAACTATCTCTTGTTTTTTGTAACACTTCACTGCTTTATTTCTGGTAAATGGGTAGGGGTAAAATGTACCCCATACTCATTTACATGGGAGGGGCAGGATCCGGGGGCCCCCTGCCTGAATACCCCCACAACCACCGGCCAGGGTTGTGGGGAAGAGGCCCTTATACCCATCAACATGGGGACAAGGTGCTTTGGGGTGGGGGGGCAGAGTTCCCCCCTGCCCCAAAGCACCCCCCATGTTGAAGGCATGTGACCTGGTAAGATTCAGGAGAGCGGACGGTCACTCATCCCCTCTCTTTCATGACCTACTGGGATGCATGCTTGGATAAGGGACTGGCATAGATTTGGGGGTGACACCACGCCAGTTTTTGGCCAGCTGATGACTCATTGTTTGTTAAGGGCATTGCAATCGGCTTCCTGGTCTGATCCTTAGCAACCAGCTATATGCATTATTACAATACATGCATATATTATTTTTAAAGGCACACAAACACACAAAACGCAAAAAGGAATGAAAAACGCGTGATTAAATGCTTAAAAAAAAAAAGGGTTTAAAAACACACCGCAAAATGTGTCTGAAAAACGCATCAACTGCAACCACTTGGATGTGAACCTAGACTTATACAGCCATAGGAATTCATAGGATTCAAATTCTGTGCGAGTGGCTTCCCATCTGCACACCAACCACAGGGCTCGCTCATCACAGTCATCATTAATAGAATGCCTTACATTTTTTTCAGTGAATACAAGGTGTTCTCTGATTGGATTAGGTGGAGAAAGCTGCATTACTATGCCTCCTGTAAACCCCATCCAATCAGAGAAAAAAAATACAGGGGGTTTTATGAATGACAGTGATGCTGACTGAGTGACCCCCTGTGTTGTGTTTGCAGAGAGGAAGCAGCTTACACAGAACCCCAGTGGGACCCGCATGATTATGTCTATCACTGTAGTACCAAGTACAGTGATTTCAGCTTCTCCAGCATTCGATCAGATATGAGATAAGCATACTTACTGTATTTTGTGTCAAGCTGGCCCAATGTAAATGTGTAATGCAGATCATTCTTGAAGCTGAACTTTAGGGTACGATTACACCTGTGAATGCAACCTGCCGAAAATTATGTGAGAACCCCAGTATCTGCAAATACTGTAGGCAGACCCTTTAAAAGCAATAGGAGGCTGCTGGCTCTTGCAGCTAATTGTGCCCACTTACATGTAATCTCTTATGCTGCAACCACATGTGAGTAACTGGCCCTGGACACAGAAAGACTGGGCGCAATTAGCTGCAAGATCCGGCAGCCTCCCATTGCTTTCAAAGAGGCTGCCTATCCACAGCTAATCATGGGAGCCCCAGCTGGGTTTTTCACATGTAATCGTCAGCAGTGTGCATTCGCAGGTGTGAATGTACCCTTAAAGTCAAACTCCAGGAAGATATAAAAGATACAAATTATGCAGCCTTTTATTCATTGATACATCATTATATGTATTTTTAATAAGCAAGTCGTGTAAGTACCTGAATTTTGTTTGGTAGCAGCCTCCTGCAGTCCTTGTAAAGCAAAGCTCAGACTGGGAGAGTAAGTAGTAGTGCAAGGAGCCAGTCTATTGTGCTGTAGTGCTCATGTGCTAGCAAGGGATATGCTGATAGGAGGAGAGACTGGAATGACAGCGAGATGGGTTTATCATTTCACTGCCTATCCTTCTATTGTCCAGTCACAGCCTGGGGGAGGAACAAGATCTGTCCTCTGTAGCAAAGGACAATCAGGCTTCCTGGCCTACCAGACAGATGTGGTTGAGCTGTGTAAATCTCAAGATGGAATGGACAAGTCCTATGGGATAAGAAGTGGACAACCCCACTCAGATATGCAGAAGATCGCAGGAGTTTAATGGAGACAATTCATCAAAACAGACATATGTACAACATCTTCAGGTCAGGAAAAGCATGGATGCATTTAAAGCTCCAAGCACCCAGTTGTTACCAGTGGACGCTTGGGGCCAAACGTGACAACACTGTTCCTGTCCTGTAGATGCTGTGTATATGTCTGTCTTAATAGATTGTCTCCAATAAACTCCTCTAAACATCTGCATATCGGTCGCCCATATCTGAGTGCGGCCGTCCATTTTTTCCTCCAAGAATCTGCAGTTGCACGCTGGACCTGCACTTTTTCTTGCACAAGCATTGTGCAGATTCTTTACCCTATCCCTTGGAGGTAAACAGCTCCCATAAATGTGTTTTATCAGAGTATTTAGCTGTTTGCCTGAAGTTCTGCTTTAACATGAATCACAGCTTTATTGAGATCTGATATTTAGCTGGAGGTTTGAGCTGCAGAGCTGTTATTAGAATCCAGCAGGCCAAGGTGATCCAAGAAAGCAAATATTCCTAGATTCACTTAGACTTTTTAACAAAAGAAGTATAAAGTGTACAGTGTATTTTCGTACATAAAATGTATGAGCAGAATTATAAAAGAATATGATTTTATAGCTTTTTTTTATTTTCGCAAAACAAGCTCTAACTATAAATCAGAAATGCATCAGTACTTTGTGTACACATAACTTTACAAAAGAATACTTAAGAAAAAAATGTTATTTTTGTAAATTAAAAAGTTAGTATTGTGCGCTCTAAGGGACTGATGATGGTATTTAGCGGTATTACCAAGACTTCTCCAGAACACAGTGTACTTCCTAATAGAGAACAAATAAAAGAAGCGTACATAGCCCTTGGTGAATTTAATCACTGATGGCCCCATAAAATGTTACATAATGGGAAAAAGTAATGTATTTTTTGATTATGTAACAAAGTGAACAGTGTGTAGTGTCTTTCTATACATCCACATTAGGTAATAGGCGATGGGACAAATTTGTCAGCACACTTGCAGCTGCAATTTCCATAATTTGCGAGGGCTTAATCTATTCAGAGAAATCGTTTGATAATCCACATCTGAAATTAAAGCCATCATATTCATCCAGTTATTTATTATCTCGCGTAATACATGGTAAAATCCAGCCTAGTGAATAATGCTTCCCTATAATAGTTCATTTACTTCTATTCATTGGCAGTAATAAAATCGTACAAGGGGATGCAGAAACACCATTATTTCTTGCTTGAAGTGCAATTTCATGTGGTGAGGGAAACATGGTAATATGATGCAAAGTGCTACAGGAATTTAGTCCTCAAAAGAATGGTAGCATTAAATGCATTCTGACAAGATGGGGCAGCTGAAAAGAAACATTTATCTTCATAAAGTCATTAAATTTACAGAGCCGCATCACAGTCTTTCAGCAATCTGCTCTCTCCATTAAGAGAAGTTCCAAGAACAGCTTCACTCATATTTTTTGTTTCATTTCTTTATTATTTCTGTTATATGTGCAATGTGTTTACTGTTTATATATTATTTTCTGAAAGCCTCAAAACAAAATTATTAAAACAAGAATTAACCTAATCATAGTTAACTCTACATCTGCGGCTTCTAGTATTGAACGTTCAAATTGACCATAAGCAGAACACAAACCCAACTTGTTGAACAGGCAATATAAGTGGCCACATTTAGCCAGTTCACCTGTCTGTCTAAACCTCTGATTTCTGCCTCTGGGCACCACCACTAAATGACAGCTTCCCAAAGGCTAGCTTTAGAATGTAAATAAGCTGACAGGGATCCCAAGTGTCACCCTTGACTAAGTATGGTTCCTTGATGCTGCGATGACATTCTAGCAGTGACAGGGAACTGTCATTTGGAACAGGAATGACGGCGCAAGATGCTAAAGCGCTGTGTAAACTGATGAAGTACCTGTAGTAAATAAATAGATCAAACAATAAATTGTCAAAGCGCAGATAGTCCTTTCAGCAGGATTTTGAGGCATTATTCATCATGATTGACATTAAGGACTCTTGCGCACAGTGTGCTAAAAATGCAGCTGTTAGAGGCATTTGCCTTTTTTTCCTGCCTCTAAACACCCCTCTATAAAAGTCTATGTACTCTTGCACACATACTTATGTGTCTACACATATGTTATGTGTCTTATGTCTACACGCATTTAGAGGCGGAAGTGTTTAGAGCACTGGCGCCCAACCTGCAGCCCAAGGGCCTCATGTGACCCTTTGGAATATAATGTGCAGCCTGTGGCCCTCAGCAGTCTGTAGTGGGAACATTGATTAGGTTAAACTAATCAACTAGGTTTCCACTACTTCCCTCGACTTTGCCTCTCCTTTCATTCTCTTTCGGGATTGCGCTGTGCTTTTTACCTATTCTTAACTTAAAATGTCCAGACTCACCTACCTATGCATGTCAGTCATCTTAGGTGAATGGCACACACACTGCCCGCTGTGCCTCCCTGTATATGCACCTCACATATCCCAGGAGGCATAGCCTTCTATTCAGAAAGGGAGGAGGGGGTGGGCCTATTGGTGCATCACCGGGAAGCCCGTCCACTGAACCAGGAAGAGCCAGCGGGCCTCTCGATGACGTTAGAGAGGACATGGTGGCACAGGACAGAGCTGTAGCCAGACACGAGAGATTAAATTGATGGATCCACTGGATCCATGAGTATCTGAAATGTGCAGATACCACCTTAATGTAAGGGGGGTGAAATAAAAAAAAATAATAAAAAGGGGGGGGATCCTCTTTAAAAGCATTAGTCTTATGTATTATGTTCCCAGTTCTGTATTGTTTACTGCAGCATATCCTTAGACAAAAATGTAGCATGTCCACAATTTCTGACCCTCATTTGTTGTATTAGGGCTGAGGTTTCTGTCAATCGTCTCAAGTATTACATATAATAAAATTTATGTGCAGCCCTTTGGTGATGTCAGGAGTCACATTTGAGGACCCTTTAGCTCATAAGTTGAAAACCACTGTTTTAGAGGCAGGAAAAAAAAACTCCCATCCCTTGTGCTTTCAGGAGAGGAGCGTTTTGGCACAAAAAAAGCCAAATGTGGGTAAACGCCAGGCCAATCAAATTAATAAATGCTCAAAAGCTTTAAAAACATTTAATGGTTAAGAGAATCAAATACAGCCAATGTGTTTTGGGGGAAAAGTCTCCCCTTTTCAGGGCTTAAGTAGTTGATGTTATTAAACTTAAGACAGAATGTACTAAGGGACCTGTGTTAAGGCTTGATGAGGACTAGTGTCTACTAAAGGCACTGAAGACATTTAGAAATGGAGGAGGCCTGAAACAGGTCTACATTATCAGTGCAGGTTACTTTGATTAGTAATAGAAATATACAAGCTTTATTGCCTGTTTGTAAAGGCTCCGTTATTTTTCAATATGAAATACTTACCTGGTATTGCACAGAGCGGCTATGAACCGGTGTCCCCTGCTGGTGCTCCATGCTCCTCCTCCTCTTCTAAGTGCTCCACTATAGAAAGCAGCTTCCTATAGAGACACACCTGCGGGCTCACTCCTGTACTGGTCTGTGGGCATCTGTAGAAACACACAGCATGGCTCGGTCCTGCCCCCACTCTCTGCTCACATGATTTGATTAACAGCAGAATGAGCCAATGGCTCCAGTTTCTGCCTCTCTGTCCTGTGAGGAGAGCAAGAGATCAGCACCACTGCAAACAGACACAGCACTTGATTGAGATAGAACTCAGGTAAGTATAAGGGGGGATAGGGGGCAGTACTTTCACTGGAACATTTTGTACAGGGAATGCACGAAGGTAAAAAATGTTCTGCCTGTAGAACCACTTTAAAGGCTAAGTTCATCTTTAAAAAAAAAAATGTAAAAAAATGATAATAAATGCACATACAGTATTTTTGCAGGTAAAACAATTCCCAGTTTTTTTATTTTTTATTTTACTGGAGCCTGCAAAGCATTGCACCCATGATCAGCAGATAGCGGGTGCAATATCAAGCTACTGCACAGTCATCTTCTAGTTTGTGCCCATATTTCGTATGAGCTTACTGTTACAAATCTAGGAGAAGAATGAATGAACTACAAGCGTGCTGAGCAGTGTGCTTGCAGCCCAATCAAACTAAAAGTGCATCTGCTATGGTGGCAAACGGTACTTGCAGTTTTTTGATTCATTGAATGATGCAGCTGTGTGGGCAAAGACCCGTACAGCCGCGCTGTTTTCAAAAAGTAACATCGAGATTGGAGAGAAGATCCGCTGCCTGCTGACACAGAAAGGAGCTCTGGGTTCGGGGGGGGGGGGGGGGGATACATAGGAGCATGTTACAAATATGGGTGTAACATGCTTCTAAAGGAGAACTTATTCTTTAAGTCACACTTGAAGGGACTAGTGAAATTAGTTTGTTTTCACTCTTACTGACTTTTTAGTTGTGCCAGCTTTAATGGTCGAATAGATATGTATGCTGCTTCTTTGGTTATTCTTGTGTAGCGCTACCCCCATAGCAGCCGCTAGAAATTTGCCCAAGTTCTTTTTCCCAGTAATTGCCATGCAGCCAAGCACTCTTTGACTGAATGAAAAGTCCAGGGGTGTTCTTTTTAATGTTTTTATTTTTGGGGTGACTTGGATAGGGTTTGGGAATTGAGTGGGATACTCAAAAAAAATGAGGACAATAAACTTGCTTTATTGGAACTGAAGCAAAATTCCTTGCTTCCCGTGAACTTTGCTTTGAAGTACTAGTAAGCAAACGGCACAAAAGCCTCCTTGATTTAGCAATTAGAGCCGAGTCCCTTCACAAAGAATCAGACTGGCTAGCCGATGTCCCCTTTAGACAAACACACAGCTGACTCTCTAGCACCAGAGGGGTGGCAGCAGCCCACAGTCTCTTATATCCCTCACAGCAGTCTGTATTCACAAAATATCCTTGGAAAGTTGGGTACCTCCTTCCAACATCCATGCAACATGTCATACCAAACTAGATCTTCAGATGATGGTCCTCAGCCAGCTTTCACTACTTTCAGCAAGCAGGACCTCAGGTCAACCACCCTGATGTCTCATGAACAGTAAGCACATGCCAAGGTTGCCTCTTCTACAGGAAAACATGGCTGCTTGGGTACTGATGCCGTCCCCCTTGCCGAGCACACCAATAGCGTGGCGTTTGGGAGTGGTTTAGTGGCATGACCTCACTACAAATATCACTTCCAGGTTAAGCACTCACTTCCTGTTTCTTGCTGTCTGCTATACTACACACCTGTCTGGATCATGCTCTCTCACCCAGGATTCAGGTATCACTTGATTACATTGTTCACTCTGGCTGTTTTGTTTTCTCTGGTCTCTTGGTGTTTTTCTCATATCATTCCTTCCTTTGGTGAGAGCTATATGTTTCCATTTTATGTCATTATCTACTTCTACTTCTCACCTGGGTCTAATCCTACTGACACCTTGCTTTTGGGCTTCAATCCTCACTATATCATCAGACGTGCATTATTTACATTGATATATATTATATTACTCCCCACAGAATGTCCTTTTAGACACATTCAGCACCATTTTTGATTTTTATTGGGGACCCAACTCCCATGGTAGTCCATTCACCCTTGTTTGTGTTGGTTTCATGCCGCTGGCCACTGCCACAGCCCCCGGAGATGAGTCCCCCACCATGTCTTCGGCTTCCAGCACCTCATTTGGAACCTTTAGCTGACCTGTGAGTAACCAGGGGAGGCTTCTCTCCCCCTTTTCACTTTTCTTCCCCTCTTTTTGTATTTTAATACTAGACTACAAATATACTTTATTGCAGGTACAAGTTTATTTACCCTGCATCGGCTCCTGAGTGGAAAGAACCAATGAAACGTGTAGAGCCCTTCTCGATGCTACGCAATTACCCCCATCTGATGTATTACTTGTTTATACAACCATTACCCATCAATGCATCTTGACAGCGAAGCCTAGGTCAACTTATAACACCCACAACACGATGGTGTGGCGATATGTCTTAGTGTATATATATATATATATATATATATACATGTACTATTTGTGATTAATAAGCAATACTATTTATTCATTGTATTTTGAAATGACTCAATATGTGTATATGTACCAATAAACATTTTATACATTAAGTTTTTACATCACTTTATAGCTGTGTGCTTCATTTAAAGTCCCAAACCTCCCTCCTCATTCATCTGTATCAGGGATGGAGGCATATGACCCTACCCAGTCATTGCCTCATTTAAAGTCCCACATATCCCCCCTTTTTTTGAACTCTTCTACAGGAAAAGACCCGGATGCTCTGTATCCCAGAGTATTTATACAGACTCCCAGCAGTCATCTGGTTCACCATCCCAGGGATTTATCAGGGGTGTATAAATATTCATTTAAAATACACTGAACAAAATTATGAATGCAAACTTTAGTTTTTGCCCCATTTTTAATAAGCTGAACTCAAAGATCTAAGACTTTTTCTATGTACACAAAAGGCCTATTTCTCTCAAACAGTGTTGACAAATCTGGCTAAATCTGTATAAGTGAGCCTTTCTCCTTTGCTGAGATAATCCATCCACCTTACAGGTGTGGCATATCAAGATACTGATTAGACAGCATGATTATTGCACAGGTGTGCCTTAGGCTGGCCACTATAAAAGGCCACTCTAAAGCCCCGTACACACGTACCGATCGTCGGCCGAACGTTCGGCCGTCTTTTGTCCAGGGCTGTCGTGTCTGTTGAAAACTGCAAAAGACTGCACACGAATTTTGTCGGCCAACAACAGCCGACTGCAGAAGTGATGTCATGTGATGGTTAACTTTCCGTGTGTTTTTTCTTTTCTGAGCATGCCCAGTCTTGCAAATCTGCTGATTGTCGGCCGAATTCTGTACTGACTGGCGAACAATCGGCCGTTCTGGTGTTGGCCAACAAAAATTTTAATGTCTACACGACAGATTCTTTTCGGCCGAAAGTGCGCTGTCGGCTGTCGGAAGCATCATACTAACAAGCCTACAATCGGCGGATCGGTCGTCGGCCGAATATTTACGGCCGACAATCGGTACGTGTGTATGGGGCTTTAAATGTGCAGTGTTGTTCAGTTCACACCATAACACACATATACATGGTATTCATAGTTATTTGCACCACATTGTGCGTATACATTGAGCTATGGCACACCACAAGTCACAGATTCAATTGCTTTGTGGTGTGCTGTGCACTGCACTACTCTTTGGAAAATTGTGCAGACAGTGCTTTCAAAATGAATTGGCTACCTAATAGAATACATAAAAATGCATGCATTGAAGTACACACATTGTGGTGTAAATGAGGCCTACAAATCACTTAATGATTTGTTCATTAGTATGACTATATAGTCACATGGTTGAGGGCCCACTCACATTTTGGAGACCAAAAGACAGAACTAGCTGGAGGAGTAAAGAATAAGGTAACCATTGCGCTTTTTCCAACCCCCCTGCCAAAAATAAGCATTTAACCCTTGAATGTCAGAGGGGTGGGCATTTAGCTGGCGAGCCTTCATTACATAACAGTTAGCAGACACTTCGGGGTAAATTGAGCCTTGACAATAAAACCTGGAAGCTGATTTGTTTCTGTGCGGTGCTGCACCAGATTTTATACGTGCCATTTCTAGTAAATAACCCCCTTGATTTGTGGTCTCCATACAATGAAGCACATTTTCTGAGATGTTGGATAAAATCTCATACCTAGATTCAATATCAAACCTAGAAAATGTTTGCTCCATCTCAGTCTCGCTTCTTAGGTTTTCGCAGATTAGCAGTGGGACTCGCTTAGCAGACAAGAGCCAGAAGTCTATGAAGTGCTGTTGGCACTTTTCCATTATTAGAGCTGTCCCTCACCAAATTTTAACCACTTCCAGACCAGACACTTTCACTCCCTTCCTGACCGGGCCATTTTTCAGTTTTCAGCACTGTCACACTTTGAATGACAATTACTCAGTCATGCACACTGTACCCCAATGAAAATAGACCCCAGATCTTGCCACAAAGAAGGACTGTCATCGCCTGTGCTATCACAAGGGATGTTGTTCATCCCTTCTGATAGCAATAAAAGAGGTTTTCAAAAAATTAAAGATACAGTGCATTTTAAAAAAATGTGCGAACACGCACGTAGGTCCGGTAGGTCAAAAGGCGATCACCCCACACATGTGAGGTATTGTTGGGAGCAAGGAAAATACTTTCAGTGTCAGACCTCTTCTCTATTTCTAAAATGGTAACCTGTAAAGGCTTTTAAAATGTCGGCTGTGGAGATTTTTCAGGTTAACCAGACACCGATAGAAGTACAAGGCTGCTATATACTGCTGATGAGAAAAGGTGTTTATCAGTTTATACTTACTAAAATAATTGCATTTTCATGTTCTGTGTGCTGTGGGAGATTAGATATAGTGAATGCAGAGTCCTGGTTTTAGTAATACTTTAAGCCAAAACACAATAAATCAAAGTATACACTTTATTCTTAAATTTGTTTTCAGGTCTCATAGCACTTCTCAAATTCTGCAATGCTTAGCCCTGTAATCAACCTTAGCAATATTGGTATCTGTAATTAAAAACGTATCCTTGCACCAGCGTTAATCCTGACAGCATATTGGCTTTTCACATACATTAGCTTGCAGTGTCACCTAATATGCTGTAGCATTGCAATTGAATTCAATTAGTTAGAAACTGAGGCATGAAATGGCGTGGTATGACTGGGGACTTTACTCTCAGCATCTCACTGGAAGTTTTATCATATGCTGGTACTATTTTTTTTCTCTTTTGACAGTAAGAGGAAAGCTGCCTCAGAATGTAAATCCTGATACACGCTAAGATTATTAAAGTAAAACTATGGGCAAAACTTTTTTTTTTTTCATTTTGGATAGAGTAAGGGAGAGTAATAACTCCTTTCAGTTTTTTTGTTTGTTTGTTTTTGCCATCTGCATCCCATTGGGGAGATTTACCTTCGCTTCCTGTCGCACAAGCAGAACAGGAAGTGAGAGGAAATCCCTACAAATTAGGGGAATTCCTTGCAGACCCCAAGGTCATCTTAACTAGTGTCCTCATCAGGAAAGTTTCCCTCTTTTACTTTTCTGGGGACAACACAAAGTTTGGTGTTTTATTTTACTTTCACTGTTGATGATAATGGTAAACAAGACAAATATAGAGAGGGTGAATTTTCCTAATGGGGACACAGACAGAAATACAAACTGACAGGTGTTCTAATCCCTCTCCACTCTATTCAAAGCTAAAAAAAGTTATGCCTTTAGTTATACTTTAAAGTGGTTCTAAAGGTAGAAGTTTTTTTATCTTAATGCATTTTTTTGCATTAAGATAAAAAAAACCTTGTGTGGGCAGCACCCCCCTAATAGTTACCTGAGCTCATCTAAATCCAGCAATGTTGCATGAGAGACTTGGCTGTCTTGGACTTTCCCTTCTCATTGGCTGAGACAGCAGCGTGTGCCATTGTCTCCTGCTGTCAGTCAAAGTTAGGGAGCCAATGAGGAGAGAAGGGGGGGCAGGCCGTGGTTCTGTGTCTGAATGGACACACAGAGCACTGGCTCGGCTCAGGTGCCCCCATAGCAAGCTAATTGCTGTGGGGGCACTCGACAGGAGGGAGGGGCCAGCAGCGCCAAAGAGGAACCCAAAAAGAGGAGGATCTGGGCTGCTCTGTGCAAAACCAACTGCACAGGGCAGGTAAGTGTAACATGCTGGTTATTTTTAAATAAATAGAAAAATAGACTTTAGTATTACTTTAAGTACTAAGATGTGCTACAAAAATTGAAAATATTGAAGTTTGTCTGTTCCCAAGTCTTCTGGATGATTTGGAAGCTGTTTGGTCTCTGCTCCCCTGTCCATTGTTCCAGCATCTAGGACCACCTGATCTCTCCAATGCAGATGTCCATATTCAGTGACACTTCTTCTAGCAATAGTGATTTAGCAGGGCTGGACTAGTTTTCTGAAAATATCCAGACCAACAGTATAATCATTTTCTTTTTCAGAAAAAGTATGATGAGAACATATAAGACACGGGGCTCTTTTAATCAAGTAATGTACAGACACTGCTCCAGGTGGGCCTTCCTTGTATTTTAGTCCCTTAACCATAAGATTAGGTTCAGGTCTGGCTCGCAGCCGTTACATACTCCACATGTATGCAAAGAGGTTGTCTGCACTACAATTCACAGACAATCCAACTAATTTTATTGATAACTGCCCATGATAAAACACATCACATCTCAAATAGCCAGGGAATAAGTTGTTAAAGCGGAATTCCGGGCACAAAAACATTTTTTCAATGAACATACCCCCGGGACAGTCAGGGCTAGTACATTCCACAATGGCTAGCCTCTGATCTGTCCCGGTTCGCACTTACCTGCAAGAAGAAATACTCACTGATAAAATTTCTTCTCCAGCGTTGCCATCTCTGTTGTGGGCAGCTGAAGCCAGCGCGATCCTTTTCTGCGTCCTCTTCCGTGTCTTCTTCTCCCAGAATGCGCCTGCACCGGCCCCTCTCGTCACTTCCGGTGCGGTGCCGCATTCCTCCACAGCTTCTGGGCATGCCCAGAAGCTGTTTAGCAGGGAATGCGGCGTCGCACCGGAAGTGACGAGCGGGGCCGGTGCCCTCGCATTGATTCCTGGGAGCGATGACGTTCAGCTCCCAGGAATCATTGCAAACCGGAAGTGACGGCGTGGGCCGCGGCCACAGAGGGAGGAAGTGGAAAATAGGTGAGTATTTCTTTCTACAATTACAAGGTAAGTAAAAAAAAAAATAATCCTAACTATCCAATTCCTTTTCAGGTGAAGAAGAGCAAGCGGATGGCCACAAAATAGATTAGGTCGATTTTGTGCCCGGAACTCCGCTTTAATGCGTTTCACGCAATATGTGCTTTAATCACAACCCTTTTAATCAATGCATTTCTTTTCAGTGGTTTTGTCTTTTATTTCTATTTAAATGATATGGGTTGTTAACTTGTTATACAAGGTGATCATTTACAATCACTTTAAGGTAAAAAAAAACACTTTCATTTTAGAACCACTTTAAACTGTATCTGTGGTCAAACGGTAAAATCATTTATCTATTTTATTTTTATTTATTTATCTATTTATCACTTTGTGGATATCTATTGTATATATTTTTAAAATCATTTATTAATTTCCACATTGTATTTCAATTTTTTTCTAGACAACACTGATTAAGCTGAACAATCTTAAAGTTTGTAAAACTTACTTTGTGAAGATTCCCAACACATTTCCTTCCTTGAATTATGTGACATGTATTTACTATGCCCTGTGAGTAGGCACTGCCGTGTCACACATGTCACAGAGCCTGCCACCTGAACTACAGAGGTGCTGAGAGGAGGAGTTTCAGGAGGCGGAGTCAGTAGAGGAATCAAAATACCATGGGATATGTGGTCCTTAGAAATGGAAGGTAAACAACAGAGAAGAAGCTGAAAGGCATGCAGGGAATCCAGGAAGTTGTGGTAAGAGATGGTCAGCACTCATAACATGAAATACATTTTTTAGGTAAGCTCATATTTGGATTTTCAAATATAACTATTGTTTGTATTGTAATTACAATGCTGTTGTTATACGATGAAAGTGAATGCTGTGACTATAGAAATGCTTTCAATACCAGACCCTGCCAAAAACTTTGGAAGGAATTATACTTCTATCAAGGTTTCCTTTTCATCGATGACCCTGTTGAGACAGGGTCAACCTGTTAATTTGAGAGGGGTAGCAGTCATTTTACATTTTATTGTAGAAACTGTTGTAGTCTGGGTCTCCACTGGAGAGATTTCCCCCATGAGGACACAGACAGAAAATAAAAATATGGCAGAGGTTCTATCCCTTTCCTACTGACCAACTCTACAAAAAAAATAGAGGTTCGAATGGTTGAATGGCTATGGGATTTTATTCATTATTCAATGTACCTGAAGAGGAATTTCTCATAAGAGAATAATGGGAGCTGTCATTGTTAGCCTTTTTCTTCTGAGAACGCTAGTTTGCTGGCTGTCATGCTGATGGTTTGATTTTAATGCTCAAAGACTCTAAACAAGTATAGAGTAAAGCAGTTCTGACACTTATTTAAAGCATGCTTGTTCTGGGTCAGTGGCCTAGAAGTACTGAAGGCTGACACAGCCAATCAGCTAGCATTTTCAGAAGGAAGTCAGAAATGTCAGTGGTTCTATTTCTCTTATGACCAAGTGCATTTAACAAGGAAACAGATTTCTTTCTGACTCATATCTGTGATTATATAAATACCTGGATCAACATTTTGCATTGTATTTTTAGACCTTAAAGCTGATTTAATCTCTGCTATACATTTTTTTAAATGTGCCCCTTACAGGTTAATGTCATAATGTGCTGGTATGCAGTGCATATTAACTCATTATGACAGACTCAGCTGCCAAACGTTGCTTTCCAGTGATGTGCAGTCATTGCTTGGGCGCTTCCTTTCTCACCTGGTCTTTATTACAGATTTTGTCTCAGCTGCCGCTGGAATGGCCAAGCCTTGATAGCGTCACATCATCATTGCACAGAGCAGGTGCTGTAAATGTACAATGAGTGTACACATCTGTGGTTCAGTGTCTATTAGAGCTGCTGGCAAGGGGGAAGCATTTATGACAGAAGAGACTGATGGGGACTATTCTGCCATAAAACCCTACCTGTCAGCAAATTTTAAAATGAGTTTAACCACTTCAATACTAGGCACTTTCACCCCTTTCCTTCCAAGGCCCATTTTCAGCTTTCAGCATTGTTGCAGTTTGAATGGCAATTGAGAGGTTATGCAACGCTGTATATATGTGTTATGCAATACTTTATACCATATGAAATGTTATCATTGTTTTCACACAAATAGAGCTTTATTTTGGTGGTATCACCACTGGGTTTTTTTATTTTTTGCTAAATAAATGAAAAAAGACCAAACATTTTGAAAAAAAAATTTGCTTTTCTTTGTTTCTGTTATAATATTTTCCAAATAAATAACATTTCTTCATAAATTCAAGCCAAAATGTGTTCTGCTCCATTTGTTATGGTGAAAATAACCAAAATCAGTATTTATTATTTAGTCTGGAGTGAAGTTAGAGAGTCCACAAACTATGATGTATACACTATATTACTAAAGTCCGACTTAGTCCGTAGGGTTCAATATTGAGTTGGCCCACCCTTTGGAACTATAATAGCTTCAACTCTTCTGGGAAGGCTTTCCACGAGGTTTAGGAGTGTGTCTTTGGGACCACTCTTTCAGAAGCGCATTTGTGATGTTAGGAACTGATGTGGACATGAAGGCCTGGCTTGCAGTTTCTGCTCTAATTTATCCCAGCAAAGTCCATAAAGACATGGATGAGCAAGTTTTGGGTGGAGAAACTTGATTGGCCTGCACAGAGT
Organism: Pelophylax lessonae; assembly: GCF_965119305.1. Lineage (NCBI taxonomy): Eukaryota > Metazoa > Chordata > Amphibia > Anura > Ranidae > Pelophylax > Pelophylax lessonae. The sequence goes on from NC_138774.1 coordinate 140,458,015, forward strand.
CCTGACCTCAACCTGATAGAACATCTTTGGGATGAATTAGGTAGAAATCAATATAACAAAACCCAGACTACCAAACTGGCATCTGGAAAAAAGGGATTCCCTAAACATAGTTTATCAAACCCCTTCAGACTTTACCACAATTGAGATCCCAGTTTATTGAAATTTTGTGGGATCGATAGAATAGAGAACTACTGGGGAGGTATTAATATGACCCAGGCGGTTTATATGAATGAAACAAAATGGATATTTGACACTTTAGGTCCAGCTGGCTTAAACATAGATTTAAATAGTTTTATTTTAGATTTTTAATTGTTCATATTTTGTGAAGTCTGGGTTTTTTCTATTGATTCCTACATAACAATTAGTATAGTAGAATGCGATATTTGCAAGACCACTTGAGGTCTCTCTTATTCTAAAACCACTATACTTTTACCAGTAATATAGAGGTCAGTGTCAATCAATATTATAGAAGTGGGGTTCTTGTTTTAATAATATTAATATTTTTATATGTGTTTGATGGTAATAAAATAAAAATATATCTATTTTTATGATAGATGTACAGTTAAGAACAAATATGTATGTTTATGGTTGCATATTGATTAAGGATGGCTAAGGATTCAATTTGATTGGCCCAGGCTGGTTGTGAATTATATATAGGCAGTTAGACGTACTCGAGCACGTGACCCCGGATGATGTCAGACGGGGCTGACGAAACAACGTTGGCTGGTGTATGAGATACATCATTTGCGGTCAGCTGGAATGCAGGTGGTGCAATTTCTTTATATTACATGCTGATCTCTCTCTTCTCTCTCTTCTTTGAGGTAAGTGCAATACAACCTTTTTTTTTTTAATAAAATGTTTTAAAATACTACACCATGAGAGAGTTATCTCCTCTCCCCCTTTTTTTTCCACAAAGTTTTTATTGAAAATAAATGGGAACAAGCATAATAGAGTATATTACAGAAACACATAGTATAAGAGGTTTGGTAAAAGACAAGTTTTGCTCACAAAGGGCCTGATTCATAGTACGGCGAATTGGCGTTTCGGCGTGATTTTGCGAAGCGGCGATTATTTAAGTCTGAAATTGGCATTCAAAGAACGGCGGGCGGAAAATAGCGCCTAGTGTGAGATTCATTAAGATGCAATATGGTCAGAGCGCGACTTAAAACCACGCCAGCTAAAAGCTCGACTAAAGTTTAGCCAAATTTTCCCCTGTACCCCCAAAAATCCCAAATCACTGTGGAAGGTGTGGAAGTCAATTTGGAGATGACTTGCGTTTAAAAAATCTCAAAAACTGACTTAGAAAGAGAGATATCTGCGAAAGTGTGGAAAGGTTAAACAGCTCCTCCAGCCGCGAGCTGCGAACTCGCGAATGTGCGCATGCGCAACGTCAAATTGGCTCAAAAAATTTCGCCAGCGCGATTTTGGGTCAATTTTTTTTTGAATACCGCTTGCAAATCCGCTGTCTCGCCCATAGAAAATGGCAAAAACCGGCGGAATTGGAAAAACATGCACACTTCCAACAAGGGATCCTTTAGTAAACACCATCACATTCCATACACCTTTCCTGCTAACTCCGAAATCATAGCAGTCAAATCTACAGTGTTTATATAGAACCTCCACATTCTCTGAAAAAACCCACAAAATATTACATTGGGGAATTGGTCGTCAGATAGAAAAAAAATAGATGTAAAACATATTTCAAAGAAAGATTATTAGCATTTCACACATATCAAGGAAATGTCACAATTTTG